>NW_024412400.1:3821832-3833625 GCF_014898765.1 Herpailurus yagouaroundi
GTTCCGTTAGGTTGGTCTGTCTGTTCAAGGCTTTCCATAGAAAGGATTTTGTAAATTCCTCATGATTGGTTAAACATAGGCCTTTATTAAAGTATGAAGTTTTCACATCTATTCATTAATACAACCTTAGTTGGTCAACCTAATTGATTTCACGATCTGTATAAGACGCTATGAGTGGGTACTTCTACTGTGTTTCTGTTATTTTTCTTGCAATATCTGAGTTATTTATTTAAATAGAAATACACTGTCAGGCCCCTAGATGAGTTCTTGTTGCATATTTCACCTTTATCACTTTACACTATCTATCTTTCTCTTGTTTAATATTGTAGACCTGAAATCAACTTCATTGGCCATTTTTATTGCATTCCAACTATCTTTTTTTATAACATAAATTCAGCCATTGTTTTTCTACTCTTTTAATTTTGAAAAGCTTGGACTAGTTTTCTCTATTCAACGTCCAACTTGAGTTCAAAATTTTGTGGCCACCTAGTTATTTTAGGAGGTACAAACATTCCATTTATATTTTGTAATGAACTCAGCATTTATTCCTTCTTTTTCAATTTTTTTTTTGTACTTCCCATTGTTTTCTAGTTGCTTACCATACAGATTTTCCCCCAATTGTTTTGTGGCACATTTATATGTGAAAAAGCATATTCTCCTGATAATGTGGGAGGTCTGGGCTCCTTTAAGATCCTTGAGCAGTACTGATGTAACCGAGAGTGGGCTCTACTCATGTAGCTCTGGTCTTAGTTGGCAGAATACATGGACTGCTAGGATACATTAGGAGAGCAGAGAAAATTAGCACAATCTTTTTTTTTTTTTTTAATTTTTTTTTTCAACGTTTATTTATTTTTGGAACAGAGAGAGACAGAGCATGAACGGGGGAGGGGCAGAGAGAGAGGGAGACACAGCACTGGAAACAGGCTCCAGGCTCTGAGCCATCAGCCCAGAGCCCGACGCGGGGCTCGAACTCACGGACCGCGAGATCGTGACCTGGCTGAAGTCGGACGCTTAACCGACTGCGCCACCCAGGCGCCCCGAAAATTAGCACAATCTTATCAGTCGCACATCCTCTCCCTATTTTCTTTGTTTATTGAAGTAGACACAATGTTAATTTCAGGTGTACAATATAGTGATTGGACAATTCTATATGTTACACTGTGCTCATCCCCAGTGTGGCTACCATCTGTCACCATACAACACTATTTTTTTTGTTTTTTTTTAAGCTTATTTATTGATTTTTTTTTTGAGAGAGAGAGTCAGAGAGAGCAAGCCGGGGAGGGGCAGAGAGAGAGGGAGAGAGAAAATTACAAGCAGGCTCTACATTGTCAGCACAGAGCCCGATGTGGGGCTCGAACTCACAAACCATGAGATCACAACCTGAGCCGAAAACAAGAGTCGGGCGCTTAACTCACTGAGCCACCCAAGCACGCCCACGATACGACACTATTATCATACCTTTGACTATATTCCCTGTTCTGTACCTTTCATCCCTGTGACTTATTCATTCCATAACTAGAAGTCGGTACCTCCACTCCCCTTCATCCATGTTGCCCATCACCCAACCCTAACCCTCTGTCAACCACCACTTTGTTCTCTGCACTTGTGGGTCTGTCTCTTCTTATTTGTTTGTTTAGCTTTTTAGATTCCACGTATCAGTGAAATCATATGGTATTTGTTTTTCTCCATCTGACTCATTTCACTTAGCGTAATACTTCCTACATCCATCCATGTTGTTACAGACCTCATCCTTTCTAATGGCTGAGTAATATTCCGTTTTATATGTATACACTCGTATTTTGTACCCATTTACGTATCCATGGATTCTTGTGTGTCTTTCATACCTTGGCTATTGTAAATAATGCTGCAATGAATATAGGGGTGTGTTTTTTTTTCAAATTAATGTTTTTGTGTTCTTGGGATAAATATTCAGTAGTGGAGTCACTAGACTATATGATATTTCTATGTTTACTTTTGTAAAATAGAAATGCCACGCAATCTACCTATTTTCATATACTGGTTTTATGTGGTTATACTGACTTTTAGGGCTTTTTTCCTTCAGTTTCTTTTATTTCTTCACACAATATACTTAAACCTCTGTGTTTTTATTCATTCAATATAAATATTATCTAGCAACTTTCACTTAAGGAAGATAAAAACCAATGCTATTATATTTTCTTCCTTTTTCTATCTAGTTTGAGGGTGTATTTGCTACCTTGTTTCAATTTCCATTTTCAAGATTTATAATATGTACTTTATTTAAAAATATTTTACAAAGTTGATATGTTACTAGATATACCTTCTCATGAAGTGATTCCCACCTACAATTGCCAAAGTTTTTTCTTTCAACTCTTATTGGGGGCACAACTGGTGTGTGTGTGTGTGTGTGTGTGTGTGTGTGTGTGTATGATTAATCATAGTTTACTTTGTTGTGGTGGTCCTGAGCTGTTATGATTTGGCAAAACTTACCTGACAATTGTATGTATAACTTATAACTTGACTGTGTATGATATTCTTTTGACCTGACTCTCCTCAAAACTGTTTCTCAAATTGTGCTGCGTGTTAGAATCATCTGGAGGGCTTTAAAATCGTTCAGTGCCTAAGCTGCTTCCCAGACCACATAAATCAGACTCTGCGGAGGTGGGGAACAAGCATTTGTGGTTTTATCTTTGTTTTGTCTGTATGTGTTTTCATTAACTCCTTAGGTGATTTCAATATACAGCTAGTTACGAAACCAGTGTCTTAGATATAGTGAAACCTGACTACAAGTTGCATTTAACTTCCTTTTTCTTAAATAATTCTTTCATTGGCTTTAAAATTAGATCATTTCAACATGTGTCTGTGTATCCTTTGTAAAAAAAAAAAAAAAACACACACACACACTGTTAGAACCTGATGTGCCTTGTAGATCTCACAATCTATACTTTGGCCAACTCAGGAATATTCTTGGTTTCACCTATACTCTTTTTCCACTTAATTTTATCTTGATTTGAGTTTATATCTGTTAAACATTTCAATATTCTTTCACATCTTATTGACATAAGAATGAAATTTAAAATTTTATTAGAATATATTTTCTCGTAATTTGTTCTGACTTTGGATTTTCCTTTTTTTAGAACTATTTTCAAATGTCTGACTGTGTGTTTTTATTTCCACTGCACTCTTAGAAAATACTATTTGATTGTCCAGCACAGGGACTTACGATTCTGTTTTGTCCATGTTGGACACTTTCCCACATTTCCATGTTTATATCTTCATAATTATATCTTGCATATTTAACAATTCATTGGCCTGTGAAAGGGAGGAACCCATTGCCAAAAGAATCTTATAGAACACATCTTCACCTCTTGTCATCACCAAAAATCAACTTGGGGAGCCGTGTTTTTCCTCCAACTACTAAGCCTGTTTTTTCTCAGATAACTATGCCAATAGTTTTGCTTTATTTAGCAGGTCCCCATGCTAGTAAAGCTGGGTGTATTTACTGAAGCTAACAGCAACTGAGGTTATTGCTGGTACATTTCCAGTTGAAATCTACCCACATCGAGTGTACATGGACCTGCCTCCCCTCACTAATCCTTTTTTTTTTTAATTTTTTTTTCAACGTTTATTTATTTTTCGGACAGAGAGAGACAGAGCATGAACGGGGGAGGGGCAGAGGGAGAGGGAGACACAGAATCGGAAACAGGCTCCAGGCTCTGAGCCGTCAGCCCAGAGCCTGACTCGGGGCTTGAACTCACGAACCGCGAGATCGTGACCTGGCTGAAGTCGGACGCTTAACCGACTGCGCCACCCAGGCGCCCCTCCCCTCACTAATCTTAATCTGAGCCACCCATAGGCTATAACTTCCTTGCTGGTGGTGACTCATTACCTTTTTTCCATTTGTTCTCGCTGCAGAAATTAGTTGTGATGCATACCTGATATCATAAGAAGCTACTTTCGCGTCAGCCATTATAAAGCCAAGTAAGGATCGGTAAACATCATGGGAAACTCCAATGATATTTTTGGATAAACCAAGTTTCCTCCCAATGTCTTCTAATTTGAGCTTGTACAGTTAGGGTGTCTGCTTGTCTCCCTATCACTCCCTCTCAGATGGGCTTTACTTTCATGCCTGTATGAAATTGCTGCTATTCAAAACTCCTTGCATCCCATCACACCTGCCCACTGCCTTCCAGAAATGCTGAAAAATGCATTTGTTGCATACTGCCCTCATCTTCGATTTTTTTGTTGTTGTTTCAGAGAGAATTCGGAAGAGAACGAAATAAATGTGGGACCAACTCTCCATCTTGCTCTGACTTGATCTCACATTTACCTTCTTGCTCTTCTGCCTTTTCTATAAGATGTGCACAAATGTACAGAACCAGGTATTTCTTCAAAATGCATAATTAATTATCTCTGCCCAGTGGAAAACAGTTTCTAAATCATATGAACACAAGAGGTGATCACGGATTTGGTGACTTCTATTTCAGAGCCGAGGGGTGGGCCTCTGTGAAATTAACTTCACAATATCGTGTTACCAACTACTTGACATTATCAATTCATGGATGAGTTGAACGTGATGTATTTGGTATGTGACTCTCTTCTTTGGGATTGCAGAAATTCACACACACACACACACACACACACACACACATACACACATACACACGCACATGGCAATCAATCCTTTGACTTCCCCAAATGCTATTATTCAAGAGATGTGCCTCTGAAGAACAGGTCTCTTCAAATGTTGTTTTTTGTAAACAATTATATCCCAATAAACTAGACAACCTAGAAGAAATGGATAAATTTCTAGAAACATAAAATCTGCCAAGACTGAATCGGGAAGAAATAGAAAATCTGAGCAGACCAATTACTAGTAAGGACATTAAATCAGTAATCAAAAACCTTCAATGAACAAAAGTCCAGGACCAAATAAATAGCTTTACTGATGAATTCTACCAAACATTTACAGAGACTTAATGCCAGTCCTTCTCAAATTCTTCCAAAAAAAGAAAGAGGAAGGAACACTTCCAAACTCATTTTACAGGTCCAGCACTACCATGATAACAAAGCCAGGCAAGGACCAGTCGCAGGATACAAACTCAATACACAAAATTATATATACAAGTATACACAAGAAGGTGTGAGACCAGTACATGGAAAACTATGAGATTCTGAAGAGAGAAACTGAGGAAGAGATGGCAAGATATACCATGTTCCTGGGTTGGAAAAATTATTATTGCTAAAATATCCATGCTACCTGAATCAATCTACACACTCAATTCAATTCCTTTCAAAATTCCAATGGCATTTTTCACAGAAATAGAAAAAAAGAATCCTCAAGTTTGCATGGAATTGCAAAGGACCATGGATCACCAAAGCAATCTTGAGGAAGAACAAAGCTGGAAGCATCACATTTTCTAATTTCAAACCATATTACAAAGCTGTAGTAACCAAAACAGTATGGTCTTTGTGTAAAATCATATACACAGATCAATGAAATAGAATAGAAAGCCCAGAAATAAACCCAGGCATATACAGTAAATTAATTTATGACAAAGGAGCCAAGAATATATAACAGGAAAAGGACAGTCCTACTTCTGGGTATACATCTAAAAGAAATGAAATTTGAATATCAAAGAGATATGTATACTCCCATGTTTATTGAATCATTATTCATAATAGGCAAGGTATGGGAACAACCTAAGTGTCCATCAATGGATGAATGGATAAAGATGTGGAATATGTATATACACATTAATATAATAGAATAAATATAATGAAATATATATAATATTATATATGAAATATTATTGAGCTATGAGAAAGACGGAAATATTTCCCTTTGCAACAAAGTTGATAGAATTAACAGCATCATGCTAAGTGAAATAAGTCAGACAGAGAGAGACAGACACCGTATGATATCATTTATATTTGAAATCTTAAAACACCAAATTCTACCCACATCGAGAATGGTTGTTACTATGGGCTAGGAGGTGGAGAAAATGAGAGATGTTGTTCAAAGAGTACAACATTTTCGTTATAAGGTGAAGAATAATTGGAGATCTAGGGGGCACATCGGTGGCTCAGTCAGTTAAGCATCTGACTCTTGAATTCAGTTCAGGTCATGATCCCAGGGTCATGGAATGAGCCTTGCATCACGCTCTGTGCTGAGTGTGGAGCCTGCTTAGAATTCTCTCTCTCTCTCTCTCTCTCTCTCTCTCTCTCTCTCTTTCTCTCATCCTCCCCCTCCCCCCACTCATGTTCTATCTCTTCCTAAAATAAATTAAAAAACAAAAAGAACTGGAGATCTAATGTATCACATGGTAATTATAATTAATATCACTGTATTCTATACTTGAAGTTGCTGAGAGTACATTTTAAACATTTTCAACTCAAAAATGGAATGTTAATTATGTGATATGATAGAGGCATTAACTAACATGATGGGGGTAAGGATTTTGCAATATACAAGTGCATCAAATCAACACTGTGTATACCTTAAACTTATACAATTTTATATGTCAACTATATCTCAATAAAATCGGAAAATCCCCACAAATATTTGTCATTTTTAAAACCATTTAGTGGTAAGGCTACTTTGTACCTAATGTCAATGCATGCAATTTCTCAAAAAGCAAACTGAAGAGTATTGCTTGTATAGTCAGAGGTTATTAGACTCTTGAGAACTTTTAGGATTCATGTATATCCATATGGCCACAAACCTAAGTGCCTCAAAGCGGAGTAGCCGGGATCATCACTGTGTGGACCGAGAGCATTTTCCTCCTCTGGGCCAGTCATTCCACATCAGTCTGAGGGTTGGTTTGCGTACATGGCCTTCAGAGAAGAATAATCATAATTCCACTGCTTCATTTTCCTAATGACAAAACTGAAGTCAAGAGATGGGAAATTACAATGCAATTGTCAGTTACAATTTTACACTAGATAAGGGTAAGATGTGTAAGTGCCTTGTCTGCTAATTTTTCCCCCAGGACACTTGGCAGTGAGAGAATAGAAAACCTATGTGCGTATCTTTCGGACAATCCATCCCCAATTTTTCTTAAAAACTTTACAAATCCTACGCATAAAATTAAGGGACATGGATGATTTCTACAGCTACATACCGCAGGCAGTTCAGAAAACGACAAAGACTAATATTGTAAGGCCTAAAATGCCCTTCTGAGATGCATGGGTTTGTTTTGTCCTTATAATGAAGATGTAAGAGGGGCGCCTGGGTGGCGCAGTCGGTTGAGCGTCCGACTTCAGCCAGGTCACGATCTCGCGGTCCCTGAGTTCGAGCCCCGCGTCGGGCTCTGGGCTGATGGCTCAGAGCCTGGAGCCTGTTTCCGATTCTGTGTCTCCCTCTCTCTCTGCCCCTCCCCCGTTCATGCTCTGTCTCTCTCTGTCCCAAAAATAAATAAATGTTGAAAAAAAAAATTAAAAAAAAAAATAATGAAGATGTAAGAAATGAACTTGTCTTTGCAAGCAATGTGGATGGCAGATAGGCCTGAAATAAACATTGATATGCAGCTGTGGAAAGCTCTGAAATGGATTCCGAATGACAAATTTCTGCTAAAGAATATAGACTACTTCCAAAGTGACACCTATTGAACTCATTAGACAATTAATAGAAGAGGGGATTGTATCATTTTGACGCTGTTTACAGAAGTGACATTTACCAGCTTCAGATAGCTAAATGAATCCGAGTTACTAAAAACAAAAGGAAGAAATCTGATAATACTGTAGGGCTGTGTATATAACATACATATGAAAGAGGTGGTAATGTCCATAGATTAACTTATATATTTAAGAATCACGTTTTTGTTTGCTTGTTTGCTTGATTTTGGTGGGGTGGGGAGGTAAAAAGTGGTCAGAGAAAAAACATTCCAAGGAATTCACAAAAGCAATCCAAGATCCGGTTGCTAATAAACCATTCCTTTAGAGGAATACAAAGTGAACCCTTGAATTCATAAATAAATCCATCCAACATTTTAAATGTTGCATGTCTTTTTTTCCAAAAGTTTTTATGATTACCCTAAGCCTGAATGCCTCCAATTAGGTATGCAGTGAAAAATAAAACATTTGGCAAGCCAGGCCACTGCATAAGAAGACGGAGAATCCGAAACTTCTGATGTTTCAAAATCAACTAAACTTTGGTTTCAGGGGGAAAAAAAAAAAAAAAAGGAAAAAAGATCATACACAATAAATGCGAGTAAATGTGAAATTTACTTTGCCTTTTTTGGGTGTGGATGACTTCAGCTCTGGATGAACTTGTAAAAATAGGACCTAGAATATGCAGAGCTCTGTGTTGTAGATTATTTGAATTCCTTCTAAAAATTCCAAACATGATTAAGAAGACTCGGCTATTTCAGTCAAGATACAAAGGATTTAAACCACATATGGCTAGTTAAATTATATATACAATAAAAAATTGTCAGCCGAGATTGTATTTCCTTTTCAAGAGATCACTAACCATTCAATTTAAGAAATCTATGAAGATACTACATTATTTTAAAAGGTTAAGGGAGAGGGGGAAGCAATTATCTTCATGGATGTAGAAAAGGTGTTTGATTAAACTCAGCATCTATTCCTACCGAAAACTCTTAATTTAAAAAGTAATCATTGCTATTTTAACATTAAGAAATATGTATGTCAAGCTGAGATACGTATTTCAAGCGAGAATCACAATCATATTTATGATCCCATTAATGGAAGCATTCTTGTTCAATACGGAACAGAGATTTTAAATACAGAATAGAGATTTTTGTCTCTATTGATTCTGAAAAGCTGCTAGGAGTACTCACGAGTGCCAATTATACAAAAGAAAAATGCAAGTTCTACTAAAATTTAAGCTCCATGAGGGTCACAATTTGTCTCTAAATCAGTATATATTTATTATTGAATTAATTACCCAAATACCCAAATACATAAATTAAAAAGAAAAAAATATGTTTTTAAATTACTATGATCATTTATTTAAATACCTCAGAGAGGGGTGTCTGATTAAGCATCTGACTTCAGCTCAGGTCATGATCTCACAGTTCGTGAGTTCGAGCCCCACGTCGGGCTCTGTGCTGACAGCTCAGAGCCTGGAGCACAGGCTCTGCTTCCGATTCTGTGTCTCCCTCTCTCTCTGCCCCTCCCCCACTCATGCTTTTTCTCTCTCTCTCTCTCTCTCTCTCTCTTTCTCTCTCTCTCAAAAATAAGTAAATAAACATTTAAAAATAAGTAAATACCCCAGAGAAGCAACTAAAAGGCAATTAGATATGAATAATTAACAACAACAACAAAACATTTAGGATTTATCTAAAGTCTAAGGCAAATAAAGAATATTTGAATAAATGGTATAAAGAACTTAATTTGGAGCTGGATGATATTCCGACGTTAAAGGTAGCCATTAATACTAAACTAATTGATAAATTGGATTTTTAACCATTACAACTGATTCAAGAGAGAAACATCATATGCTTTCAGTTATAAGTGGAATCGAAAACATGACACAAACAAAAATCAAACAGACTTTTAAAGACAGAAAACAAACTGGTGGTTGCCAGAGGGGAGGGGGGGTGTGGGGGTGGGAAAACCAGATGAAGGGGATTAAGAGTTATATAGTTGCGGTCACAACATAAATAGGTCATGGGGATAAAAACTACAGCCTAGGGAATATGCAATAAACATGATAACTGTGCATGGTGACAAATTGTGACTACACTTCTCTTGGTGAACGCTTAGTGTTGAATAATGTACGGAATTGTCGAAACGTTATGTTGTACGCTTGAAACTAATGTAACACTGTATGTCAGATATACTTCAATAATAATAACGATGATAATAAACTGATTATAAATGAAATATGAAAGATGGAGTAAGTAAGAATGTCCAGGAGCAAAATACATCACACGGGGTAATAAAATGAAACAGAGTTGAAGTTCAAAGAATTTGTTACCATTTCGCGAATGTACTCTTTGGAACAGAAAGGCCGGTGCGGAAGTCAAGTCCAGTAGATCTAAACATAAAGTGACATTCACCATCCAAATCCGTGAAAGAAATGGATCAATTAATGACACCCCCAGCCTGAGTTGCCAAATGCTTTGATTACTCTATCCTGAAGAACCTCTGGCTCACTTAACTGATTTAGGAGCTGTTTTGTAGAGGTCGAACAACCCCCGGTAAGACTCAACTCAGACGGGAGGAAATCAAGCGGGTTCCCGCAGATGCCTGAAGGACAGTGACCCCACACGCCCTGACATCCGCCCCCTGCGTCATGCTAGTGCGGCCACGGGTACGCACAAGGGATGCCCCTGTATCAGTGGGTGGCGCCTGTGCAGACGCAGCCCTGTCTTACCTCACTTCTTCCCGACCTCCAATCGCCTACGTCCACCCCCAAAATCCTTAAAATCCCTTAAGTACTCAGCTCCCCTCATCCTCTCGGACGCCAGTTTGAAAATTTTCCTTGCTTGGCACCTTGTGGTAAGACCTTTTCGGGGAGCCTGGGTGGCTCAGTGGGTTAAGCGGCCGACTTCGGCTCAGGTCATGATCTCGCGATGCGTCAGGGAGTTCGAGCCCCGCATCAGGCTCTGTGCTGATGGCTCAGACCCTGCGGCCTGCTTGGGATTCTGTGTCTCCCTTTCTCTCTGCCCCTCCCCTGCTCATGCTCTGTCTCTCTTCCGCAAAAATAAATAAACATTAGAGGAAAAAAAATTTTTTTTAATTAAAAAAATAAAAAATAAAACCTTTTCTCTGCAAAAGCTAGTGTCGGTGTCCAGCTTGTCCTCTAACAGCAACAAACTGAGGCACAGAACCCGGAGGGCAGACAGTCGAAGCCAATTCACCTTACTTGTTGCTCAAATAATGATGCAGGCAAGCATGAAAATACTGAAAGAAAACCTGTGGGAGGGAACTGGAAGGCGTATCAGAGTGAGAACAGGAAAGGTGACTACACTGCTTTCTTAAATATAAGCTAATAAAGTCAAAAGACAAATGATAAAACAGGAAAAACATAGTTTTCAACACAGGTACCTTACAGAGTGTTAATTACAGCTTTGTAATTTACAATCATGTATATCCCCTGACGTTACTAAGGAAAAATAAAACCCACGGGGGGGGGGGGGGAGGGGGGGAAAGATAAGAAAAGACATTTCACAGAAAGTAAGGTAAATAAAGGAATTCTTATAAATATAGAAGAAAATAGTTTTAATGCACTTAGGATTAAACAAGTATATATTAAAATAGCAATGAGATAGTACTTTTTAACCAGACAGATTGGCAAAATATAAACTGTTGATGTTAGGAGTGCTGGTAGGCATGTGGAAAACTAATTCTTTCATCCAGTTCTGGGGATAGTATAAATTGTGTTGGAAATTTATCATTGTCTATCAGAATTCAAAACACATACTCCCTTTGACCCAAATTTTACTTCTTTTTATTTCAAAAAAAATTTTTTTTTCATTTATTTATTTTTGAGAGACAGAGCACGAGCAGGGGAGGGGCAGAGAGAGAGAGGGAGACATAGAATCAGAAGCAGGCTTCAGGCTCCAAGCTGTCAGCACAGAGCCCCACGCGGGGCTCGAACCCACGAACTGTAAGATCTGAAGTTGGTCGCTTAACTGACTGAGCCACCCAGGCGCCCCTAGGAATCTCTTATGGGCACATGTCTTCTGTGAAAGGCTGTGTGTTATTCTGGAGAAAAGGACTCTGTCGGTATACACCATTCTAATATTATTTTCTCTTTTAGTACAAGAATATTCCTTTAAGTCTTATTCTTTAACCAAACCAAGGCTGCTCTAAAAGCAAATATTTCTTTTTTTTTTTTTT
>NW_024412400.1:3833725-3903924 GCF_014898765.1 Herpailurus yagouaroundi
TTTATTTATTTTTGGGACAGAGAGAGACAGAGCATGAACAGGGGAGGAGCAGAGAGAGAGGGAGACACAGAATTGGAAACAGGCTCCAGACTCTGAGCCATCAGCCCAGAGCCTGACGCGGGGCTCGAACTCACGGACCGCGAGATCGTGACCTGGCTGAATTCGGACGCTTAACCGACTGCGCCACCCAGGCGCCCCTAAAAGCAAATATTTCTTGATGAGGGTTAAGCTGGGACTGGGGTGGGGTGGGGAGGTAATTGGGCACTTTCTTACTGCCAATGACCTCAGAAAATTCACTCTACGCAAAAAAAGTCATTCTCTATTAAACATCTAGGAGACAAGACTTGTCCTAGACAGTATATAAATATTGCTTCTAATTCTCCCACTTATCATCATCATCAAGGTAAGCGACCTTATCTGCCTATTAAAGATAAGGGACTGTTTTTCATGAATGGAAGAGCAAGTTTGGACCCCACAAGGGAAAAAGAGATGATAAGATAACATGGTGGTATATATCGTGTAAGAAGGGAGTGGAGAGAATTTGCATTTCTGTGATAATTAAGGTCTATTTCTGAGCTTGGAGAGAAGAATTCCGTATCACTTTATGTTAATCTCTAGGTCAAGGCAATTAGTTTCACCCTGAGAATATTTGCCTTCTTTAAATTTATGTAACTTAACACCGGAAGCTAGAAGTCAGCAGAAGTTAAATTTAAATTTATAGACGTATTCTCCTAATCATCTTGCAGTATAAAAAAGGATAAGCTTAGAGGCTCTTACACTGAAGCTAGACAGAAGAAAATATTCCTGAGCAAGTTTTCTCGGTGCAGTGGAATATCTACATGAAGGAGATTGGATAATTCCTATTTATGAAAGCCTTGATCCCAATTAAGATGCTTACAACTACAGATATCTGAAAATCCAGTAGACAATGACTTAAAGAAATAGGAATTTCATAGCCTTAGGTAAGAGTAGATGCAAGACCAGTTAATAGATTCTTCAAGGATGCCAAGGCTTCTGATCAGCTTCCCAGTGACCCCCTCAGGGTTGCAAGATGGCTGGCAGATAGTAAGCATTATATCCTAAAAAGGGAAAAGGAAAGTTTAGATGTGTCTTTCTCCTTACAAGTGAAGATAACTTCCCAGAAGCTTTCTAACATTTTCGTGTATGTCTCATTGACCAGGGTTGTGTTTCATACTCAGATCAAAATAACCACTGGCCACGTCGGGAATCCCCACGGGCAACTCATTGTAATCAACATTCAGTGTACGGGATTGATGAGAAGTCCACAAAACTCATAAGACCAAGCTTGAACAGCTAGTGTCTGCAAAATTGTTATCGAATCCCATTGGTTTTAAAGGCAGAACGATTCTTCAAAAATTGGAAAAATTGTTTCCTATTTTCCCTTCATGTCTCATACAATCTCTTGACTGAAATATCAAAACGAATGCATTTCTTTCTTTGTTTCGGCACATTGATACTTACATATTTAAAAATATGTTTTGTAATTATTTAATGAGTATTCTAATCCTGATCTCTTTACCAATGGGACGGACATTGCTAGCGTGCTTTCCAAATTAACCATGGTAAATGCAAAAGTAATTCTTATAGCTGAGATGACACCACATCTTGTAAAGCTCTCACTTAAGCAAATGATGAAATATCATTAATCAGCCTTTTTGTTCACTCCTTTTTCAAAAAAAAAAAAGTTTTTAATTCAGGTGCCTCCATAGTTTCAGTTAATTTCCAAATCTCAGGGCTAAAGAAGCCCGCTAATTTGAAAAAAAAGAATCTGTGGATTTATTTTATTTCTACTGATTGAAATATATTGGTTTTTAGAGGAAATGTCTTTTGGTTCCAAATTATGTATATTGTGCAGCCTCTGTATGTATTTTCCGAGTGATTTAAATGAATTTGAATCAGCTCATTAGGTTCCAGACTGGTGCTGAACATAATGACTCATTCCTAAATTAATATTGTCTACCCTGAACTACTCCTGTCTAAATCACTTTAATCACTGGAAAGATTCATACTTTTCAAAAGGACGGCCACATTCAAATGAATTCTGCAACAGTTCATTAGGTAATGATGTCATTTATGTTCCCTGGGTCAGCAACTGTGTTCCCGCTCAGCTTTAAAAATGGACTGACTATGGGCAGATAAACAGGTACTTTGTATGCATTTGACGTTCATACATGCACAGAAGGGAGGCATTATGTTGGCATGAAATGTTTCAATTTGGGACATTGCTATGTCTCAGATTTAGCCTCATTTTTTTTATTTCTTTTTTTTTTTTAGCTTAGTACCTTGATTGGACACAGGTTTCTGACTTTCAGGAGCAGTTAATGTGTCAAATGCTTTGTCACACCTCACTGACACCAGACCCTTAAAAAGGAGGTTCTAACTGGACTCCAGCTTGGGCACAACATCGAGCATGCTTTTAGGAAGAAGAACATCATATTTGACATATAAATGAAGGCTATTTCAGGAAGACCCTGGGAGCAGTAGACATGATTACATTCCTATGGCAGAGCCAATGAAAAACCTCAGACTTCTCCCTGTCTCTGTCCCTTGAAATTAACAAGAAAAGGACAAACTGGGAGCTGAATGTGCTTAACATCTTAGCGTATTAACGACTGATCTTTGAAATGAGCGTGCCCAGCAGTTCCCAGATGTGTATCCAAGAACAAACGTCAGGCCGATCCCACATGAATCACCAGGGGAAGAGTCCCCCTGCCCTCTTCTGGAAGGTTCTCCTTCAGGTGAGACCCAGAAAGGTATGTAAGTTCACAGTGCTGGAAATCAAATGAGAACTTACACTGTGATTCTAACAGCGGATCCACTAACTTACTAATCTATTAAATCCTTCAAAAGCATTGAGTATGTAAAAGATCTCCCTGTTATTGAGTGAGCTAGACCTGACGCCAGGATTTTTCGAACATTATGTCTCATTCGATCTTTGTAACACTTTTGCGTTATGGATTAGACACAGTTGGGACGGGTAGTATCTGCTCTCTGATTACCCGCATCTCAAAGTTGGAAGACTCAAAGCCTGCGGTGGATCAATAACTAGAATTTTTTTGGAATTATCTTCACTACATGTTTGACGATTGATGCTGGCCATCTGCCAGCAGCTCGGCTGCGCGTGTTGCCTCTCCACGGGGCCTGGGGGTCCTCGAAGCATGACAGCTGTGACCTGTGGGGGAGCATTCCAAGAGAGCCAAGGGGAAGCTGAATCATCTTGGTGCGACTCAGCCCCAGAAGTGAATTCGTTTCACTTCCGCTTGGGTCGCAAGCCTGCAGAAAGTCAAAATATAGACACGCTTATCAATGGAAGGAGGATCAAAGTTGCATTCAAGAGCATGACAGATTGTTATGCCATCTTTAATAAATGACACCCGCCACACCTTCTTTACTAAAGTCACGTAACGAAGCCACGAGACCAGAGAGCACATGCAAATAGCCAAACACTATGGATATCTCCATGGGCTTACTGATGCAAGGCCCCCAGGAAAACTCTATAACAGAATTCTAAGCAGCCTATTTAAAATGCTCCGCACGTAGGGGCGCCTGGGTGGCGCAGTCGGTTGAGTGTCCGACTTCAGCCAGGTCACGATCTCGCGGTCCGTGAGTTCGAGCCCCGCGTCGGGCTCTGGGCTGATGGCTCGGAGCCTGGAGCCTGTTTCCGATTCTGTGTCTCCCCTCTCTCTGCCCGTCCCCCGTTCATGCTCTGTCTCTCTCTGTCCCAAAAATAAATAAAAACTTTTAAAAAAATAAATAAATAAATAAATAAATAAATAAAATAAAATGCTCCGCACGTGAACCAGTGGCTATTTTTATGTGACTCTTTTCTTTCAATCAGAGGCTTTTTCTTTATTCTGTACACTCGTGCACAGAGCCAAGTATCTCAAGTAATACTCGGTCTCCTCAGGCAGAAAAGTTGTCCATTTTCTTTACATTTAATAGAAGACACGCAAGATAAGGAAAAAGCCCACAGGAGAACACGCCGTATTAAAACATGAAGAAACGGATGCCGCTAAGAACTTGTTTCATGATAACTTCCTATGAATTTTTTACCAAGTTCACAATTAGATAAAGATGGGAAAGAGATATTTCGATAGTGTGACTTATTGTGCTACCGCATTTTCTCCTCTTTTAGGGGTGATTACAATGGAGAAATCTCTTTCCAACCTGTCATACCTCCCAAGTTATCCAGGATATTTTTTTTCTTTTCTCTGCTGTCTAGGACAAGAGTGACAAAACATAAAACACCTGTAGGAGCACAAGAGGCGATGGTGGTAAGTAAGGTGGCTGGTGAGAAGCCAGGGCATTCTTTAGACAAGGAGTACGCTAAGAAGAGATTTATATAAATACGGTACGTGCGTCTGTGTAAGACAGAAAGAGAAAATAATCCCCTGGAAGCCGGAAATGTGGGTTTCATCTAAAAATACCTGATATTTTAAAAAAATTTGTTGATTTCTTATGCAATACTTTAGCACAGGACCTAGGTTTCCTTCCTACTCTGCTGTCTCATGGTATAGTACTTGGAGAAAGGCTCTGTTTCTCCCACTTTCTCCTCTTATTGGAATGATTACCGTATCAGATTTGGAAGCTTTTATGTGTGAAACAGGGTCTTGATCATGATATACCTTAGGAGTGGGACTGACTGAACATTCTTCAATTCTGAATCACTGGCAACCAACCGAAAATCTGGCACTGACACAGTCCTAATTAAAGAATGGGAAAAAAAGGATATTGGAACATTGTTTCAAAGTCAGATAACTCGTTCAGGTTTAGTCCAATCCCAAGACCAAAGAATGGACGTCAAGCCCCAAATACCAAGGATCGAAATCATATGAGGTAAATCTTCATTTCTTTATAGTCCCTGATGGAAACATGGCATACAGTCGACTGATCCAACTGGGCAGAAACAAATCATTTTATTCAAACTTCTTTTTAATTCGTAAAAATACATCTTCACGGCAAGAAGATTCAAACAAAAAAAAATCCATGCTCATATATCAGAGTCTCCCTTCTGCTTCCTACTTCCCACTCCCTGATCAAAGATAACCCCTGATTACATTTAGACATGAACGTTTTCAACTTCTTTCTCCAGGCACACTTGTATGCATGCGTGCGTGTATCACATTTATACAATATCCAAATGAATCATTCTGTATATTATTCTAAAATTGGCTCTTTTTTTCCAGGAAAATTTTTGAATCGGTAAGTGTTGGATTGCTTTCTTTGTCTTTCTTCTTTTTCGAGATTGTGTAATACCTTATGTTGCCATATATTTTTTTAAAAAGCATTTCCTTATTTAAGCTGTTACAAATGAATCTGCAATAACAAATCTTAGATGTGCTATTTAGGCACGTGAACATGTTCCTCTGATATATTTCTAGACATGCGTTGTCGATTAAAAGAAATCTTTAAAAGATTGAATTCATCAGATATTAAATTTCACTTGCCAACACAAATATTCAATGCTTATGATATCTTTTCCATTTTAGTGAATGGGAATTGATCATTTGTTATCAATGTATGTTTCTCTGAATCCTAGGGGCTTTTGGTATAGGTTCATATATTTCTTGATCATTTGTGTTTCTCTCTTTCTATGAATGAACTGCTCATATTTGTCTACTTACCCCTGGGATCTTTTATTGATTCTTATTTTATTTCTATATATTATATATATTAATCTACCATTTCTTTAATATGTTGAAATTTTTTCTTTCTCCCTGTGTATTTGACTTTAAGCTAATTTTCTTCTTTGTCGGTCAAGAAGGAGAAATTTAGTGCCCATCTGTCTTTAACTTTGACTAGCTATGTGACCTGGTCAAGTAACTTAATCTCTCTTTGCTAAAAATGGTAGTAATCATAATACAGTATTTTGATTGTTGAGCAGATACAATGTGTTTATACAAATCAATCAGGGAGTACCGTGACTGGTGCACATTACGCAGTCGCTAAATGTTAACCATTGTCATTTTTGTGCCATACTTAGTATTAATTAATAACCCGTTAATTACTAGAGTTGGTTCTAATATTTTATTTATTTTTGTATCAACGCTCACAAATGAGCCTGTCTTACAGCTGTGTCCTGTACTGAGCTTTTTGAATTGTGTTAGTCTCACAGAAACAACTGAGCAAAGCAACGTATTTCATCTATGTCTTTGTTCTCTCCAAGAAGGAGGCAGGGATTTCTTTTTGAAGGTGACTCAGTTGGTCCCAGAGGTTTCAGTGTCTATTTAAAAAACAATCCACAACTGGATAAGCATACATAGCTCCAATCCAAGTTTTTTGGTCAACACCAGTTCACGCGTCTGAGAGATGATACAAGCAAATTCAAGTTATCATAACTGCACTCCATTCTTTACCATACACTTCTCTCCTAGTAAGTCGTACATAACTTGTCTAATATAAAGGGTCTTGATGAAGTCAGAATTCATAGCCAAAGCCCCACAGATTCGATTCCTGTCACTTGTCATGCACTCACAGCCACGCAAACTGTGCACAAAGGAAATGAGTACAGGCATGTAGCATTATTTGGCCACAAAAAAATCCCAGCGATGCAGACGTTAAGATAAGTTCTGTGATGTATCTTATTTTCATGAAAACACTCAGCTGAAAATGAGAAGGTTGATATATTTCTATGTCAACAGAATACAAGGGGAACTCGGAGAAGACATTGGTGAAATATTTATTTAAATCAGGGAGAAGTAAAGTCATTGAAAAGAGCCCCCTTTAAAGGGGGGTGCGGAGCACGGAAGCAAAGGCTGACCGACTAATAATTCTTGATGAATGCCATTCATGATACTGGTGGAAGACAGAAATAAAAGTTAGGCAAGTTGGGGGGCAAGACAGTGGGGGAGACACTATTTGGAAAATACTGTAAAAAGGAAATGAAGATAGAGAAGAGAATCAGAAAATGAGGACAAATGAGAGAATTCAAAATCACAAGGACTTGTATCTTTTATTTTTTAATTTATTTTCCTTAAGTTTGTTTATTTTTGAGAGATAGAGAGAGACAGAGCATGAGCAGGGGAAGGGCAGAGAGAGGGGGAGAGACAGAATCCGAAGCAGGCTCCAAGCTCTGAGCCATCAGCACAGAGCCCGATGCGGGGCTCGAACTCACAAACCGTGAGATCGTGACCTGAGACAAAGTCGATGCTTAACTGACCGAGCCACCCAGGCGCCCCAAGGACTTGTATCTTTTAAAAGTTTTCTCCAGTCATTCATACAAATGGACAACATTTTTTCATTTTGCTTTATGTTTCTGTTTCATTCAATTATGCCATTCCTTGCGGTCTTTCTTCTTTCTGATTAATGTCATTATTCAAAACATAGTTTGGAGAGAAAGATCTTAAAATGAACGGAGTGGGAAAACAATGCTTACAAGTTTATCTTCCAAGTTTATGCCTGACTTTCATGTCTCAAAACGGAAACTCCATACAGAATCAGCATACCACAACATTCTAATGTGCAAAAGGAAAAAAAGAAAACCCTGAATTTCCCTTATCTTTCCCAGAAGCTTTAGAGTCCCAGGCTTTTATATGTAGGATATACAATCACACCTTTTATCATCTCTTTATAAACAAATCTCAGAGTTTACATTATTTTTGCCTGAATGTGGACAGTACCATTTACCAGCATGATAGACTTTCCCCCACTATTTAAAAAAAAACAAGAGGGGCGCCTGGGTGGCGCAGTCGGTTAAGCGTCCGACTTCAGCCAGGTCACGATCTCGCGGTCCGTGAGTTCGAGCCCCGCGTCGGGCTCTGGGCTGATGGCTCAGAGCCTGGAGCCTGTTTCCGATTCTGTGTCTCCCTCTCTCTCTGCCCCTCCCCCGTTCATGCTCTGTCTCTCTCTGTCCCAAAAATAAATAAACGTTGAAAAAAAAAAAAAAAAACAAGAAAAAACTTGGGTTAAGACAACTGAATGGGTTAAATCAGCGTGTTGAAGAGCTGACTTCTTAGGAATGTTTAGTAATGATTTCTATCAGACAAATGTGTAGCTTATGTATTAAAAAAAGAAGGCATGTTTCCATACACTGGGTACTCAAAAATAATTACGATGAAATTCTCTCTCAATGACATGGTAAAATTTAATGATTTTCAATACAGTTGAATGAATTTTTTTTGTTTTAAATTCTTATTAACTTACTGAGGGGAAATAAAAAATTATTTTTAGACTTTTAATAGCTCAAGTCATGTTCTTTTTTTAATGTTTATTTTTCAGACAGAGAGAGAGAGAAAGCACTCACACGCAAGTGTGAAGGGGGCAGAGAAGGAGAGACAGAGGATCTGAAGTGGGCTCTGAGCTGACAGCAGAGAGCTTGAGGTGGGGCTCGAACTCACAGACCATGAGATCGTGACCTGAGCTGAAGTCGAACGCTTAACCGACTGAGCCACCCAGGCGCCCCTCACATCATGTTCTATTAAAAAAAAAAATGTTTTCAGTGTTAGAGCACTTCACTTCCAGGTAAGTACTAGTAGATTCTGGAAGTCTCTTTCAGCTGATGAACTGTAAAACCTAGATACATTACCAGGCTCGTATCTTAAAGGCATCAAGGCTTATAAGAAAATGAAAGCTCACGGAACAGAAGAACAGATAGGAGAGACCCAGCAGAGGACAACTGCTGGGATCCCAGTTATTTTTCTCTGGTGGCATTTACTAGGTTTGAGGGCAGTTTAGGAATTGAGATGTGTGCCACATGTCAGGCCAGGGGACCTGGCCAGGGAAGAGAAGACAGCGGATCTTTCACCAGTTACGTAGCATGAGAGTGAGAAACAGCTAAAACAGGGAGACGTCCTATATTGTTGCGCACCCGCTCCTAAAACTTCTGATTCCTGAAGCTGTACAGAAGACTAAGGAAATAAGCCTAAACTTTCCAAACAGCAAAGGAGTGCCCTGGCCTTTATGAAAACACATTGAGTGTAGGGAGTGCACAACTAGGAGGTGAGATCCAGACTTGGCCCTGGCAGAAAACCTTATGCCTTAGTAATAGAGGCGTTGGGTGAGTAGTAGAGGCTCACCCCTATTGGGATGAGCACTGGGTATTGTATGGAAACCAATTTGACAATAAATTTCATATGAAAAAAATATGTATATAAAAAAAAGGAAATAGAGGCAACCAGAGATCTCTTTACCAAAGCTGTGATCTGATTTGGACTGAGGTTTTCAGCCCCACGTGGTTTCTGCCCATCAGAGGACAGGGTTAAACCTGTCTGGCTGAGTATTGCATAATCTGGAGACTCTGTGTTTCTTTTTTACCCAATGAAAACACTAAACTTGGAAAATATCCAGACTACGTGACCAGTAATGAACAATTTAAAAAAATAGACAATAGAAGGAGACCCATATATATTGGAATTAGCAGAAGAACATGATGAAAAATATGAAAATAATTATGAAAAATACACTCATGGAACAGACACCAAAAAATGGGAGAAAGGAATATGGATGGAAAATTGTAACCTCAGGGGTGCCTGGGCGGCTCGGTCGGTTGAGGGTCTGACTCCTGGTTTCCACCCAGGTCATGATTTTGCAGATCATGAGATGGGGCCCCATGTTGCCCTCTGCACAGGTAGCACAGAGCCGGCTTAGGATTCTTTCTCTCTCCCTCACTGCCCCTCCCCCACTCACACACACTCTCTCTCTCTCTTTCTCTCAAAATAAATACACTGAAAGAAAGAAAGAAAGAAAGAAAGAAGGAAAGAAAGAAAGAAAATTGCAACCCCAAGCTGAAATTTATATATAAAAAAAATGGACATTTTTGAACTAAAAAATAAATCTGAAATAAGGAACCTCAAGGATGGGTTTAGCAATAGATTGGACATAGCATGATTAACGAGTGAAAAAACAGATAAATGCAAAATGCAAAGCCGATGCACAGAGAGAAAGAGGCAGGGAAACAAAAGGGTGAGAGAAATGTCACGCACATTCGATTAATATAATAGTTGCATACATGGAGTCTCATAGACAGAATAGAGCGGTAGAAATAGTTCAAGAGATAATCACCAAAAATTTTCCACAGCTGATGAATGACATCAATCCAGACACCAAAGTTAACAGAAGTAGAAGACATTGAAAATCTTAATCTCGCATCTATTAAAGAACTTGAATCTATTATTAAGACAACCCCAGAGCCACCTGGCCTCCAAGTGAATTCTTCCAAATATTCAAGGAAGAAATAACACCAATATTGAACAGATTCATACAGCAAGCAGGAAAAAGGGGGAACACTTGCCAGCTCCTTTGCAAGACCCAGGGACACCCAACACCAAAACTTCTCAAGGACATTAAAGGAAAGGAAAATCACCAACTAATTTCTTTCAGTCACGTAAATGCAGTGGTCCTAAATCCGATCCTAGAAAATCAGACCCAGCAACATATAAATAGGATAATATATCACGAAATGTGTGGTTTATTCCAGGAATATAAGGTCGGTTTAGCATTTGGGAAAATGCATGCATATGTTCACCAAAAGACGTGCACATGAATATTCATAGTAGCAGTATTCATAAAGCCAACCTGGAAACTACCCAAAGGCTTATCAACAGTTGAATGGATAAATAAATGATGGTATATTCACACAATGCAGTACTATATAGCAATGAGAATGAACAAAATATAGACACTCACAAATATAGTATCGAGGGAAACAAGCCAGAAAGGAAGAAGTACCTATTTAACATGCAATTTGCATAAAGTACAAAAAAGGAGGCAAAGTAATCCATGATGTTAAAAGTCTGGATAATGGCTCCCCTGGGGTGAAAGAAAGATCATGATTAGAAGGAGACGGGAGGGGGGCTTCTGTGTGTTGGTACATTGTGTGTTACATTTGTAAAATGCATTAAGCTTTGCACTTACGCTATATGCACTTTTCTGTATGTATAGTCACTTCGATGCCAAATTAAGGAATAAATGTGTTCTAAATGGGAAAAATGCCTGACTTCAGCACTATATATCTAAAGGAAAGAAAAAGGAATTTAGCCCCCCGCCCCCAGCTCATCATGTTTGTTATTTTAGTGATAATACTCACGAAAATAAGAAGTGTGGGATGAGGTGGTGTTATTTGGAGTACTGAGACTCCGTTTATGATTCATTTACTTAATCAAGGACTGTGTTTGCCTTGCACCAATGATTATAGGTTTACATTTTTTGCAGGTGAAATCACTCCAGGATGAAACCGAAGATACCCACTGATCAAAAGAAAGAAAATAAAAGACGTGGCTGGGGGGAAAAAAAAATCCTTTCTAACAAATCCATTAGACAAGTACGTTAACTTTGAACAGCATCATTTACAGAACCAATCTCATAATTTTCTCTTTTGGCAGATTTTCAAAGTTTTCAAAATACAGCTAGTTCCGTAATTCAAGTCCCACAGCAGTGGTGCTGCGTTAATTTTCTAATTTCTTAGTAAGAGAGTCAATCTGCATAATCAGTTTCTGAAACAATGGTGTATATTTCCCCCATTAAATATCTGCTTAAAGGAGAGTATTCTTTGATCTGTGACTTATAAGGGAGAAAGATAATGAAGCTAAATATAATCAGTGCGACCCAACACATATTTAAGAGCATCTAAAATGTGCTGAGTCCCAGCATTGGATGTGTGGCAGTTAATATATTAAGAGTGGCCACCAGTGTGTAAATAATTAAAGCAATTTTAAAGAGCTGAAACCAACCATGTAAATAAGGAATGTGTAGGTAGAAAAGACACCAAGGATTTATGTTGAGAGGATAGAGTTGGGGAGGTGGCTAACCAGGAAAAGCATTCGTAGACATTCCTCAGATAAAGCAAAACTTGCCTTCCAGAAAGAAATGGCGCTCCGCAAAGCATTGTGTTTTCATGGAAACGTGAGAAGTATAATATGGGCCAATAAAGTTGGCAGTTGGAAACAGATTGTCGGAACACTTTGGCTTTTGTGCGTCACCTGTAGGCAGTGGGCCCTTGAGTAAGTGTTTCAAAGGCAGAGCCATGATGAGGTTTGTCTCAGCGAGAGGACTCAGGCACGAGATTGACCACAGATCTGAGATGGTGAGGAGCCGAGCAAGAGGAATGGCCGTGGAGTCGTAGAGGATTCCGCATGTGACAGGCAGAGGAGGGGAAAACACGAAGTGAGATTTGGGTAACAATTCTAATTCGTATTGTGTTTGTGTGCATTTGTGTGTCCTTTCAGTTGCTTTTACTGGTCGACAAACTATGGATCTGGGAGTGAAAGCATCTGGAGATCCTTCCCATACAGCTGTTACATTCTTCACGAAGGTGACATTTCCAATCGTCACCATTTCTGATGGGCTGCGTAAATGGTCCCCGGAAACTTCTGCACACAACTGTGGACCATTCTGGGTGGGCCTTTCTAAGTATCCTAAGATATTGACCTATTGACTCATGACTTTTTATCCCCTAGTAATGGAAGCTGTGCACCTGCCTTGAAAGAAACTAAGCGTTACTCTGTCGGCTCATCATTCTTCCCCACTGGAAAGGTCAGGCAATCTTTCAAAATAATATATAAAGTCACTGTTGTGGCGCTCCTTCCTAGCAATTCTGAGGCACTTACATAAACCCAGTTGACACCAATAATAAAAATTTGCCGCATTCTAAGGTAGAGGGGCGAAAACAAATCCAAATTAGGCTTATATCTTAGAGCATGAACTCAGTATCCTGAGTACCTAACACAGGGCTGGTGTTAGGTGAAGAGTCAGTACATACTTAATTGAACTGAACTGACTGGAAGAACTTAGAATTTTTTTTAAAAAATGTTTGCTTGGGGGCGCCTGGGTGGCTCAGTCGGTTAAGAGTCCGACTTCGGCTCAGGTCATGATCTCGCGGTTCGTGAGTTCAAGCCCCGCGTCGGGCTCTGTGCTGACAGCTCAGAGCCTGGAGCCTGTTTCCAATTCTGTGTCTCCCTCTCTCTCTCTCTGACCTTCCCCCGTTCATGCTCTGTCTCCCTCTGTCTCAAAAATAAATAAACGTTTGAAAATAAATAAATAAATAAAATAAAAATGTCTGCTTGTTTATTTATTTATTTATTTATTTATTTATAGGTGAGAGAGAGTGAGCATGAGCAGGGTAGGGGCAGAGAGAAAGAGACAGAGAGAGAGAGAGAGAGAGACAGAAAGAGAAAGAGAGAATTTGAAACAGGTTCCATGCTGTCAGCACAGAGTCTGACATGGGGCTCGAACTCACGAACTGTGAGATTATGACCTGAGCCAAAATCAGACACTTAACTGACTGAGCCACCCAAGTGCCCAGAACTTAGAATTTTTAACATATGAGGAGACTTTTTGGTTATACCAACTAGGACTCTGGTAGCCTTGATTTCTTCCACAAATTGGCGAAGAGTTAGTCCTGTTCTAATGTTGTATCATGGTATCCCTGAATTTAAGTTATTCAGCTCCGATCATTAATTTACTAAACTTCATGGGGAACAATGTGGTCATAGGGAAGTAAAATATCATACAATCACATGAAAATCAGAATTTCCTACTTGACCCTATCTGAGACTCGGGTTAAGTCGCTGGCTCGTCTGACCCTTAGGTTTGCCATTTGGGTAAATCATTCCCAACTATGAACTACTTTTTATCTAGGGGATCCTTTGAAGGGTAATGTGGTTGTTAGTAAAATCCTTTGAGATTATCTGAGGAAAAGATCTGACAGCCTATTGGTTTCTTAAATCAGAGTCAGGTGGAAGGTTCTAGTTCAAGAGATTGTTAGCAAAATAGTACTCAGAAAGATTCAAAGAGCAAATGTCCACAGAATAACATGTGTGAGGCACACACACCGCCCCCCCACCCCCGCCATTTTTCACATTTGCTCTCATGGAGGTAGCAGTGAAAAACCAGCTCTAACAAAGAAAGACCTCCCTTAAAAATTGTCACTTTTGTGAAACCAGGAAGTTTCTTCTAGACACTTAAGAAAGCCATCAGAGAGTTGAGTTTTGGGTACACACTGAAGATTGTGTTCTCTGGTCCATTTTGAATATGTTTTCCTCAAAATCACAGCAAAGAAAAGCTTTATGTTTTACATTTTTGTTGAAGTCTTCTTTACCGAGATATTCCATTTTCAGATTGCTCTTGAGATATTAGTGTAATTGCGTCAAATAATTGAACTGTTTTGCATACACAAATCATAGTTTAGCATTTGGCTGTGATATGGCTTCCATTCTGTGTTGAAAAGAAAAATTAATTACAAGCTAACTGAAACAGAGATGAGATAAATTAGTGTTAGTTCCAAATGTTAAAATCAAGGCACTACCAATACTTTCTAGATCAGATATTAGGAAGCCAACTGAATATTCATTCATTTTCAGATACCTAATATATCTAGAAATTCATTCCCCTGCTTCCTGTCCCTCCCTGTTCCACCGCTCTACCCAATGTCGCATTCACCGTCACTGACAGTGGAGGTTTGGTCGGCAATCCTATTACTCTGCAGGACTGGCTTTTGAGCTTCCGTTTTAAAATGCAAGGAAATTTCGGTTTGGCTCAGGTCATGATCTCACGGATTCGTGGGTTCAAAGCCCTGCATCGGGCTCTGTGCTGGCAGCATGGAGAGCCTGCTTAGGATTATCTCTCCCTCTCTCCCTCTGCTCCTTCTCTACTTGTGCTGTCTCAGTCTCTCTCAAAATTAAATAAATACATACGTACATACATAAAACGCGAGGAATTGAGAGGGTAAGAAAAGAGAAAGGAATAAGATTTGCCCCAGCTAGCAGCATTTTACGTTGTTGCATCATATTCCAGAATTGTTGCCTGTCCTCGAATTCTTTTGAGCTAAAACTTGCCAAGGTCCAGAAGACAATGGCTAAACTGTTGGTTTTATTCGCCACGTAAATGCTCGAGTCATTATCCCAAAGTTCCAAGGTCATAAATCATCTAGGTGCCTAACGCAGATCCAGAGTTGCAAAACATTATCAGTGGTGACGCCGTGGGGCGAATGATGAAGATGAGCCTGCATCATCAAAAGAGCTTCTGGCAAGAATTTCGCGCCATCATCAAGCACGTCTAGAAGGAGCACGCACCGAAGCATTTCACACGTCACCGAAAAGTTGAGTCTGGGGTAGAAATGGCGGTATAAGTTGCAATGTAACGTGATATACCATAAACATGAATTTTACAGTATACCATTTGGCTTTTGGCTGCTGTTGCTGGATGTTGAAGTGTCGTCTGGGCGCCTGCAAATTACAAAGCTTCAGAAATGGAACGTGCCGAGGTCCTTTTTCGTTCGGGTGTCCGGCCGCAATAACTCGCCTGCCGTCCACACAGTGGGCCCGTGGATGCGAAACATGGTAGCATCTGGAAGCCAGTTGATAATGTGTTTTTGGACTTTGGATAAGCTGCTTATTTTGCAGAGCGGCTGCCAATATTCCTTCCCACCACCAAGCTGTCAGGAGCATTTTGTGGTCGTGCTTCGCGGAGTGCATTTATGGATATGTTTGCCTGGGTGTTTGGATGATGAGATCACAGGCCTGTGTGTCACTTGAGCAGGGGAGCTGGAAAACAGCCGTGCCTCGCTGAGTGTTCAATCACATTAGTGGTTAGGGAATTGGGGGGTGGGGGGGAGGAATAGAGGGAGGAAGAAGGAAGGGAAGGAGGGAGAAGATACTCCATGACTGTGTACCAGCCTCCCTCGGCTAAAATAAAGGCACATTTTCATTCCACAGCAGCGTTATCCAGTAGAAGCAAACGCAAGCCATATATGTCACGACAAAGTCCCTCGTAGTCACGTTTAAAAAGTAAAACCAAATGGGCACCCCCTCGTAATCGTGTAGTTTAGTGAATCCGAAATGTTATCATTTCAACATGTAATCAAGAAACAACTCTCCGTGACGTGTTTTCCCGTTTTGTTTGGACTATGTCTATGATCTGTTATGTATTTTATATTTGCAACACCCCTCAGCCCAGATTCATCACGTTTCAAGCACCTAATCGCCACGCGGGGCCAGCGGCTACCGCAGAGGACAATGTAGCCCCAGAGTTCTCATAAGATGGGGCTAAAGCCCATTGCCAGCTGAGACCACATCCTACGGAGACAGCTCCTACCCCTGTCCTATGCTGCTTTTCTCACCCGTTCCTCCCCAAATACCTCACTTGTCCAAAAATCCTCAGCTTGGACTTAGCTTCCAGGGAAACTGATCTAAGGCAATAACTTAATAAAGGTTTGCAGTTCTTACTTAATGACGAATCAGACAGATTTATCCTCAACATGACCTCATCCTTGCCATAACCCCTGTCTCCCGTCTCGTCAACCTCTACTCATTTCTTCCCATTTGCACTTGCCCCAGAGAACACAGATTCTGTAGGGACCGCCATCGTCCGCCGCAGTCACCTCTCAGTATCCATGGGAAAGGAGACGCCGAATCACGTGGTAAGGTAACAGACAGCGATAACTACTGACCTGGACTTTGTTTTCCAGTTTGGAACTACCCTTTGTGCAAGGCGTTCATCACGCTTCTGGCTCTGGAATGGATTCTGCCTCTTTTGAATTTCTCCAAGTGCAATCCCAGGGTCGGTAAGGGTGTTCGGGATGAGCGACAGATGCACTGAGGCGAAGTGTCAAAACAAATACCCTTTGCAAAAGACTAGCGTCAGAAAGGAGAATGAGATTTTGACAAGGCCCTGTGAGATGTATGCGCATGTGTCCCGTAGTTTATTCTTTTTTGTTTTTAATACCACTCACTCAAATTCCATTAAGAAAAATCACAAGCATTCGGTTCCTCTCATCATTTGGGAGCAAAGAGACCTCAACCATTCGTCTTTCTACAGAGCCCGAACTTAGGGATGCGTGGAATCCTAACTGTTCCCAAGATGGGAGAACAATGGCTAACAAGGGAACACGTTATGCATCTTCAGAAAGCTCTGGCTCGGAGATCACACGGAAGCCGTCTGTCTGTCAAGCAGCTATGCACTTTTATTTTATTGACCTTCTTTCTTTCCTCTTTTCTTTCTTTCTTTCCTTCTTTCCTTCTTTCTTTTCTCTTGCTTTGTTTGTTTATTTTTAAGCCTTGAGCAGAAGCAGACAGGCAAGTTGCACACTCGCTGGCTGGCAAGTGGTAAGAGCATTGACAATATTTTAAAATCAGCTCGGTTCATGGGGCGCCCGGGTGGCTCAGTCGGTGAAGCGTCCGACTTCAGCCCAGGTCACGATCTCGCGGTCCGTGGGTTCGAGCCCCGCGTCGGGCTCTGGGTTGACGGCTCGGAGTCTGGAGCCTGCTTCCGATTCTGTGTCTCCCTCTCCCTCTGCCCCTCCCCCGTTCATGCTCTGTCTCTCTCTGTCTCAAAAATAAATAAAAACATTAAAAAAAATTTAAAAAAATAAAACAAAATAAAATCAGCTCGGTTCAAAAGAAGTCGAAAGTAGAAAGAAAACTCTTCACAATTTGTGAAGTAAACCCCAAATTGTTCTGCAGTTTTTTCTCATGCGTTCGAATTCATGGTGATCTCAAAGGCACTTTTTCTAAGGCATTCTTCAGACTTGGTCATAATGGGAGACATGAAGGTTGGTGAATGCAAATTTTTGTTTTTTGGGGTTTTTTCATCAGTGAAGATCATCAGTTGAAATAGAGGATTAAAGGGGCGCCTGGGTGGCTCAGTCGGTTAAGCAGTCAACTTCTGCTCAGGTCATGATCACCCAGGTCGTGGGTTCGAGCCCCGCGTCGGGCTCTGGGCCGACAGCTCAGAGCCTGGAGTCTACTTCGGATTCTGTGTCTCCCTCCCTCTCTGCCCTTCCCCTGTTTGTGCTCTGTCTCTCTCTGTCTCTCAAAAGTAAATACATGTTAAAAAAAATAATTAAAAAAAAAAAAGAAATGGAGGATTAAAAGAGATAACACCAAAATGAAAAAAAAAAAGAAAAAAGTAACTCTACCATAAACCAAATTGTAAAGTAAGAGGTGAAATATCATTACGGATGAGTGTCTCAATCCAGTCAGGTTGTTGTAACAAAACGCAATAAACTGGGAGACTTATAAGCGACAGAAATTTATTTCTCAAAGTTCTGGAGCCTGGGGAGTCCGAACCAGGCAACCGATTCAGTGTCTGGTGAAGGTCTGGTGAAGGTCTGTTTCCTGGCTCATAAATGGCCTGCTGTCCTCTCCCTGGGTCTTCACATGGCAGAAGGTTAAAGAGAGCTCTCTGGGGTCTCTCTTAAAAGGGTGCTAATCCCATTCGTGAGGGCATTGTTCTCATGACCTACTAATCACCTCCCCAAAGCCCCACGTCTTAACACCATCATGCGGGAGACTAGTTTTCAATACGTGAACGGGGAGAAGGAGGGGAGTCATATGCACAAACATTCAGTCTATAGCAAGCAATATCAAACTTGGAGTTAAAAGACTGGAGTTATATTTGTAACACAGGACCTTGCTTGAGACACCGAATCTCTTGGAGCCACACTGTTCATCTGGCAATGGGAAGACTAGATTGAATGATTATGAAGCTCCCCACCAGTGCTCTGGTTCTATGATTCCTAGTCGGCTTGTGTAAGGATGCTCGATGGGACGATACTATTTGCTTTGCCTTGATTGGAGATATATTCCCGGGTCAGTATATGGTGGAAAGAGTTTTGAGGATGGATAAATTCAAGTTTAACTTCTACACCTACCACTTATCTGTATGACCTTGAGTAAATTACTGGCTCATCTGAAAAACAGAGATAATAATGCCTACTTCCCAGAGTTTTGCTGGCGTCCTTGAACAATGTCTGGAACAAAACAGGCAGGGGGGAAAAAAATCTTTCCTTTCTTTTCAGTTCCCGGGAGGCCATTTTCATGACACATCTCCCCTGTATGCAAGAAAATAGTTCTCTACGGGAAACTGGCTTCTTCCTTAACCTGTGCAAAGCAGTATGGGTGGAAGAGGGGAAACTGGGCCCCAGTCCACTCCTGGAAACAATTTCTGACGTCCCAGGGGATGCTCTTGCCTTATTCACAATCTCCCCAAGAGGCCAGAGGACCTAAGGGGACCAGACGGCTTAGGTAAATAAGCAGACTGAGACAAAGAAACATGTTCGAAGAGTCAACTTAACAATAAAAGAGATCGAGAGAAATAATAGAGATCTAGACGCAGCAGGAGAGGGGTAGGGGAGAGAAGGAAAACCCACACACGGATCCATCTGACTCTACGGCAGAATCACGGCAGCTGTCATTGGGATCAGGGTACCAGTGACTTTTAGCACACTTGGCTTTTTGATCCATTGGCAGAAGAAAGGAGTTGGGCCTTTTCCACATCAAAATTACAAAAAGGATGCTGCTTTATATTTCTTGTAATGTAAAATAAAGCCACGAGCATTGTAGTTCATCCTCTCTGGTGCTTCTTTAGTGGATAATAAGCACACCAGGTCGTGTTTGTGATATGTTTTTGCATGTTTTTTCCGAATAAATGAAGATATTTTGTACGTCAGCTCATCGTTATATCTAATATCTCCTGTTTACCGTGTCCAAGAACGTAATTTTTATTTGGGCAATTTGCATATGCATATTGTTTCCTTATCTTAATGCCATCCTGTTTGGGCCAACTGGTTCACAGACACATGATGGGAATACAGTGGCCCTGATAAGGTCTGGTTTAAATGATCAGCAAACTTTCTAAATGGGTTTACATTCTGGATTGTATAAATTAATCATTAAAACAGGAATTAAGGTTTTAGCAGAAAGGTTGTATGGCTTCTTAACCAGGTTTTCTTTTCTTTTTTTTTTTTTTTTTTTTGCTTTTACACATGTATACCAAGGAGTTCCTTATTAACTGTGTGTTATGTCTAGACTACTAATAAAATGGCAGAGAAGGGTAAGGAAAGCAAGAGAAACCTGATATTTAGGAGAATCACATCAAGGCAGAAAGAAGTTGGACATCTTCTTTTTGTAAGAAAATTAGATTTTTACTAAGCGTGTAAATAGTAAATTTTTCATAATTTTTAGGAAAATGTGTTTGCATTCAGAACTCCATTTTAGGGGGGCCTGGGTGGCTCAGTCAGTTGAGCGTCCGATTTCGGCTCAGGTCACGATCTCACAGTTCATGAGTTCGAACCCCACGTCGGGCTCTGTGCTGACAGCTCAGAGCCTGGAGCCTGTTTCAGATTCTGTGTCTCCCTCTCTCTCTGCCCCTCCGCTGTTCACATTCTGTCTCTCTCTCAAAAATAAATAAACGTTAAAAAAAAAACAAACTCTATTTTAAATATGGCTTCGATGTTTCATGCGTATTATCAACCATTTGAGGAATAAGAATCAGTAGGAACTAAAGGAACATAGATTATCTATCATGCTACGTAATCATTCATCCATGTACTCATTCATTCGGGAAAATATTTACTGACCACATGCTATGTGCCAGGTTATAGAGCCAGACGCCGAGAGGATAGCAACAGTGATGATAGAGCCTGTGCCCCCGGGGGAACCCTCAGCTTAGCAGGATAGAGATAAATGGGCAATCACCGTGGACTTTTGTATAGTTCAAAGCCGAAGAGCAAGACCGCTCCTAAAAGCCATAGCACTCCCGTGGTCATAGTGAATATGCTTAGTTCCTCCTACCAAATGCATGTACACATTCAGGGTTGACAACCTTCTTACGTTCAGAAAGACATGAACTTGGTGCCTCCTCACTGAGATATGTGTCTTATACAATTCTTGTTCTAAGTGGCGATGTTCTTCTTCTATAAAGATACTAAACAAATCCAAAGGAAAACAGGAAGAGGAAGAATGGGGAGTGGAGGAGGAGGAATCATTCTACAACCGAGTAGTGGGAACCCATGGACTTTGGAGTCGGAAACATGTAGGATTTATTTCCCTGTCCTCCATTCCGGGTTCTGTGACTTTGAAGAAAAAGCATTTAAGCTTCCGGAGAATCATTTCCTTCTTCACACTAATAAGGGAGGGGATACCTATGCCATAGGGTGACCGTAACGAGCAGAGTGGGCATTATGTGCATGAATCCTGGCAGGGTATAGAATACTGAAACACAACAGATGCAGCAGTCCTGTGCAGAACAGGTACGATTCAGCAGGTGCACCAGCATTTGACTGCTCAGACCATAGAACTGGCTCAGAATTCCAATCTCTCTGCCCTTGAAAAACCTTCTTGAACCTCTGCATCAATCCATCTTCAGCTGAAACTTCAAAGCCCTCCACTTAGCTCCACTGCCACGTGGAAGCTGTCTTTGGATTCCCCAGCCCTCCTTGAGCCGTTCTCTGAATGCAGGTTCCTAGCGCTAACATAACAAATGACTCCAGGCCCAGCGGCTTAAAACAATGGAAGTTTATCCTCCAACAGCTCAGGAGGCCAGAAATGCAAAATCAGGGTGTGAGCAGAGTGGCTTCCATCTGGAGGTTCTGGGGGAGGACCCATCCCATGCCTCCTTCCCAGCGATCGCCAGCCATCTTGCCATTCGTTAGTCTATCATTGCATCGCTTCTGATTTCTCCGTCTTCACATGGCAGTCGCCCCTGTTTGCCTCCTCTGTGTTTCCGTTTCCGGGTCTCTTGCTCCTTTCTCTTACAAAGATACGGGTCATTGGCTATTTAGGGCCCTGTATGACTACTACCCTGTAGGTAGCATGCCTTCAGTGTAGCATGGCCACATTTTAATCTAATTATATCTGCAAAAGTCCTATTTCCAAATCATGTCACCATCTGAGGCTCCTAGTGGACATCTAGGGGAGGGGGACGCTATCCAACCCAGTATGCGTTAACCCTATGCTGGTGTCCCCCCCCCGCCCCCCCCCCCCCCATAGCATCTTACATAATGCTGAGCACACAGTATGTATTTAACAGGGAGTATTTGTTGGTAATGACCCTGAGCTTTTCCAAGAAAATCCTTGGCTTCCTAGTCAAGGACTGTACCTCTTTAGCCTCAAATGTACCATCTGAAAAATGCACTCTATTGTTCACAAACAACAGAATTATTAACACAGCAAGACTGAAAGTGCTTTTTAAAACCCATACCCATATTAGTGATGACTGAGTAATAGCTTAAGTGCAAGAGGCAGGAACACTTTCTGCTTAAAGCATACACCGAGGCCAGAGTTTTCCTTACACTGTGAAAATGTGTCTAAAAGCTAGAATTGTCCCTGCATGCTAGCAGGAATAATTTTTCAAATGAATTAGATCTTTTCACTCCTGTCTCAAGGCCTGCATTTCAGGGATACTGTGGGTGCTCTTTGCCTGAGGTTTTTTGGTTTTTTTTTTTTTTTTTTTTTTTTTTTTTTTTTTTTTTTTTTTGTCGGTGTCATTTCTAAAGTTAGAAGTCATGAACTAAAACACATATCTTTTCTATCTAAGATAACAGGCCCATCTAGCCTTTTATTTTATCATTACGGTTTCTCTCGTGAGGATACAGGAGCTTTGGAATGTCTAAGCCTTTGGGGAAATTGCAAAGATACGCTTTTGGCAAACTGACCTTTACAGAAGCTGTTTGGGATTTAACAGTCCCTCTTCCACTTATCTTCCAAATCACCACCTGTATTTCTTACTAGCATAGTAGAATATCCTAATATAATTGTTGGAAACAATACACGCGGACAGTAACAGTATGTTGTGACTGAAAGTCACATGGAACAAGGGATTCAGCCGGAAAACTTATTCTAGCAAGGCCTCCATGAATGTCACTCAAATGGGAGATTACCAACCAGCTTTGGGGACGGCTGATAGAATTCACGCTTTTACTTCTGCGGTAAAACCTACAGTCTTTGGTATGCCAAGCAAGGATTTCCAGAATCTATTCCTGTTTTGCCCCTTGCCTGCCTGTCTTCACCTACGACGACTCTGCCATAATTATTCATTTCTGACAACTAACGAACCTTGAGCATTCTTTGAATATTCCAGACTTTTGGACCTCTATGCCTTCACACATATCAATTTATCTAATTTGAATGCCTTCTTTCCCTTTGGGTTATCTGTTACGTGTAAAGATATATGTGTCCCCCGGGGATTGGGGGCCGGCGGCCCGGGATCTGTAGTACTATGTGTCCTTCTTCAGCACACAAAATTAAGTTAATTATAATCACTGGCTCTAAACAAAAATAGAATCCTCGCGATCTCATTGGATGAGGCAGGTGGCTCCAGCCGTGGAAGGGAAGGCCTCCAGCTCTCCTCTTCTGCCATTCTCCTGGGTTGGCTGCCTCCTCAGAGGGCAGACGTTCCAGGAGGGGCATCCAGGCGTTGGGTAGTAGAAAGAAAATTAGTCACTTGTGTCTTGTAGCTCCTCTAATAGGAGAGAAAAGAAAACTTTCCCAGAGCCCAGAGCAACCGCTGTGCCTTCTGTCCCTCATTCCTGAGCCAGATATCAGATTTTCAGGATTCACATAATTGAATTATTTGGGGGGGGGAATAGACGTGGCCATTTCACCACATTGTTATTGTTGAATACCATAACACCCTGGAAGTGAGGACAGAGACAACTGAAGTTTGTCAGAATCTTTAAAAATTTTTTTTTTCAACGTTTATTTATTTTTGGGACAGAGAGAGACAGAGCATGAACGGGCGAGGGGCAGAGAGAGAGGGAGACACGGAATCGGAAACAGGCTCCAGGCTCCGAGCCATCAGCCCAGAGCCTGACGCGGGGCTCGAACTCACGGACCGTGAGATCGGGACCGTGAGATCGTGACCTGGCTGAAGTCGGACGCTTAACCGACTGCGCCACCCAGGCGCCCCTGTCAGAATCTTTAAAATTCAATCCGGATCCAAGGGTACTTTATGATCTTGTGAGCCCAGGTGCCCATCGTGAGGGGGAAAACAAAGGTTTCACTTACTAACCATAGGATATTAATCTATCAGTTTTGCTCCTCTGGAAACTTATGCATTTGTGTTTATTATAAATATTTTGGTAAGAAATTATGTTCTCTGTGGGTTTTGTATGTTTTGGCTATGATTTTTACATCTGTATCTATGTGAAGATGAAAACTCCAATGCATTTACAATGCTATACAAATATACATAGTAGCTTAAGTAAATCTGGATAAATACGAGGGAGATAAAACAGTGTGTTTAAGATGAGACTGATGAGATGGTTGAGAGGTTCACATCTCTCATTTACGAGTCCTTTGGTCTCCATTCACACGATTTAGGGGCTTACAAAGCTGTCACATGACCATCGTCCATTATCCGAGATGTACCAAAAAGAACTTTCTGCAGTAATGGAAATATTCTATTTCTATGTTATCCAATATGGTAGCCACGAGCCAAACATGGCCATCGAACATTTGAAATGTGGCTAGGGTGACTGAGAAATGGAATTTTTTGTTTTATTTCACCCGAACAACAGTACGGCACTAGATGTTACCATATCAGATGGCCGCATCTGTAGTCTTAATGCTTACCTTGACTCTCTTCATATTGTCTGCCTCAGCTCCAATCAACTACAAGTGGCTTCCACCGTTGCCACACCATTGCATATCTCATGTACCCTTGTGTTCGTTCTTCCCTTGCCTGCAATGCCCTTCCCTTTTTATCCATCTGAGAAACTTCTCCTTTTTGAAAATCGAATTGGCCCTTCCAATTAACCTATTCACCCTTCATTGGTCCTTCCTTTGAAGTTTCATGAGGGTGTGCCTTATTATTATATTGTTTAAGATCATTTTAAGTGAAACTATTATGTTACTGTTCAATGCTACTCATCTTAATGTGTTTGCAAACAAACGTAACTTTTAGGGGTGTATTTTTTTTTACACTGTTGTAATTTTCATAAGATTCATTGATATTGTGACAAAGAAAGGTCAGTATATGATTAGGGGGATTATAACCCTGCTATCTGGGAATCTATGGAGACAGTGGAATTAGCTGTGCCAAATTAATGGATAATGAATTCACCTAACTTAGATTAATGAAAAACAAAAACAAAGGCAAATTGACTGTTGATATTATAACTATAAGGGGTAACATTTCTAGAAATGTTCTAGCATGTTCTAGAATGTTCTAGCATGAAACATGGACCATTAATAAGAACTCCCGTATAAAAATGTCCAATGAGAAATACCCCTAACAATGCTAGACTACCCAGCTGATGCTGGAAAACACTGGAAAGATCATTGAATCCCCAGTATCAGTTCCAACATCAGTCGATGAGGCGGTCGATATATTGAAAACCCCTTAGATTTACAGGCTTCGTGACCTTGGGCATTAGAGGTTGGAAGAGAGTCAGTATCTTCCACACTGAGAAGGCAATTCGAAGCCAAAAAATGATGTGAGTCACTCCATACTGTTTACAGTTTTATTCAGGGTAACTTACTGACATGGGGGAAGTGGGTGGATGAATGATCCAGGCAATTATGCAGCTGTTCTCCAGCCCCATTCTCCACCACGTCTGGGCCTTAATCCCCAGCGTTTACGGAGCAAAGGGCATGCTGGTGAGGTCATAGGGTAGTTACCTAAAGTGGAGCCATCTGTGAACTACAGTAGCACGATCAGGACAAGCTTTCTCACATTTCTTCCTTTCTTTTTTTAAAATGCGTATTTATTTTGAGAGAGATAGAGAGTTAGCAGGGGAGGGGCAGAGAGAGAGGGAGACAGAGAATTCTATTGTCAGCACGTTGTCAGTGTGGAGCCCCATGCGGGGCTCGAACCCACAGACCGTGGGACCATGACCTGAGCCGAAACCAAGAGTCAGACGCTTAACCCACTGAACCAGCTGGTTGCCCTTAGCTTCCCCACATTTCAGTCAGAATATACATTAAGCTCCCTGAGGCATGGAACACGTGACCCTGAGTGGAATCACTGGCAGCCATGAACAAGATGGAGGGCCAAGGTAGCGCCAACTTGGTCAGCGCTCCGACACTGAGAACATTCCCTCACCATTCTGCAGTCTTCCCAACTACAAAATGACCCGGCTCACCTACAGTCACGTGAGATAGTGCATGTGAGATGTATTCTGTAAACACTATAATAAAGGCATTGCCATGATGATGATGATGATGATGGTGATTATTTCCTGGTCAATCTATTCAATAAACAGTTTCTGAAAGCCTGTCTTTTATTTGTCCTATGTTATCATCTGTTCCAATGCGTACAATTTAGTAAACACATGAACAAAAGTTTATATTCATGGACAAGCTCTAGGAAGCGTCCTGATATTCCTGTCTAAAAAATCAAAGTGTTTTAAGATGGGGCAACCTGAAGGACAAATCCAGTTTGATATGACAAATCAATTTGATATGGGAGGTAAGCATTCTACAGCATCTTATGCTATTACTCAATAAACATACTGAAAATTATGTCTGCAATTTCTCCTTCTACCCACTTAAAATCTTCAAATCATCTTTGACCATATCATATTCTTTTCTTTTTAATTTTTTTTTAATTTTTTTTTCAACGTTTATTTATTTTTTTGGGGACAGAGAGAGACAGAACATGAACGGGGGAGGGGCAGAGAGAGAGGAACCACGAGATCATGACCTGAACCGAAGTCAGAGGCTTAAGCAACTGAGCCACCCAGGTGCCCCAACGATATCATATTCTTTATTTCCAAAGCGTATTAACTCCATCCCTTCCCTCTTAGACACTGCTCTGTTTTATTATCCGTCATCCAGATTACACATTTCTTTTTTTTAAATAAGTTTCTTAAAAGTATTTTTAGAGTTTATGTATTTTGAGAGTAAGAGAGAGCAAGTAGGAGAGGGGAAGAGAGAGAGAGAGAGAGAGAGAGAGAGAGAGAGAGAGAGAGAGAATCCCAAGCAGGCTCCACGCTGTTAGTGTGGAGCCAAACTCTGGGCTTGACCCCACAAATCTTGGGACCATGAACTGAGCTGATATCAGGAGTCAGATGCCTAACCGACTAAGCCACATGGGTGCCCCCAGATTACTTGATGGGCTTTCTTTCTCCCATATTTGCTCCTTCTGATCTACCCTCCCTGACCTTTCCTAGTTGGAATGCACTTTCCAAGGTCAAATATATCATCATTTTCCTCCATAGACACTTCCATCACCACTTGAGGACTATGGATGAACCTAGGTTTCTTAGCGGGTGTATAGGATCCCTTGCCTCCCTTATAAATTCATCCCTACCACTCTGACCAACCCATCCATGTTGTCCAGAGAGTGTGGTTTCCCCATGAACAGACTTTGTTTGGAGATTATACTTCCTCTTTAAGAGCATCCTTCATCCCCTCCCTTGACCAAAGAACTTTCATCATCAAGACTTAAATGAACATAATCTCTGTTATACCAAGCTTCTCAAAACAGGACTAATCTATCACTCTTACAGGATTCTCATTAATGTGATCTTAATTCTTCATAGTGAGTACTTCCCAGGGGTCTGAACATCCACAAATGACTACAAAAACCTCCCTGAAGTCCTCAGCATGCAAAGGACTTAAGCTACAATAATAAGAAATAGCACACTTGGTATTTAGGAGCAGAAGGTCCTAATAAGCATCCTTGAATTACCCCTTTACTGGCTGCTGTGGCTAATCATAATTTAAGCCATTAGCAGGCGTCTATGAGATGCCAAGTGATTTCTTTACAAATGTTGCACAGGGGACGACTAGGGAATTGGTTCAGGATAACGACCCTGCCATTTTTATTCCTGCAAGTATAGGATAAAGCAGCGAATAGCATCACCCCAGGGTTGCAGTGCTCAGGAACTTCAATTAAAAAAAAGTAATAAGTTAAATTTCACCAGAAATGTTACCCACTGCTCTTCAAGTAGGTACAATAAAGTAAATGCAGATTTGGAGTTTTCCATCAGACTAGATTTGAGTGAAGACTCTACAAGATAAAAGAATTTTCTTTCCTTTTCTTTTTTCTTTCTTTCTTTCTTTCTTTTTTTTTTTTAACAGAGCTGGAAAATCTATACTTCTTTTCAAAGGTCTGTAACTTAAAAACTGCTTCTACATTTCAGTCAAAGTTTCCTAAAAGGAATTTTTCTTCCGGCCAGAGATTTTTTACAAGAAGGTGTTCAAATGGGGGGGAAAAAAGAAGGAAAAAAAAAATGAAAAAGAAAAAGCTTTTAACAGAAAGTTAATAGGGTGGCCTAAATGGAACCTGAAATGGAGGCATTCACCCCCTTAATGTGACTCTCCGTGGAACTTCAAAAGAAAAGACAGCCTGACGGGTCTTCACTAAATGCAGGAACGGGGGTGCACTGCAGTGGTCATTAGCAGAGATGGATACTTCACTTCTCCATGTATTTTCTCTACCGCTAAAGCCGTTGCTTATAGTATTTAGATTATCCGAGCACCAAAATACTCACCGGCTCGAAAATTAGGATGGCTCTCTGTGGACTTTGTTCTCGGCTTTGTAGAGAGAACAGCCATCTTGAGGGGCCGTATTTTGACTGAAGGAAAACGTGCTCCTAAGAACACAAGGTGTCAGAAACCCATTCCGGCACTCTTGGAAAAATAAGGGATGGTGTGATATTTTCCATTCTTGTTCTAATCTTTGTCATGACAATGAGAGCTCCACACATGAATACTTGTTCTCTAAGTGCCGGGGATGGCCTTTCACATTCATGCGGATAAATGTCGATGGAATGTCCACTCGTTGTGTGAACAGTGTGGCTCTTTGCTTGGTAGGAGGTGACACTTGGACCCTTATTTCAACCTGAATTATAACGCTTCCTCAATCTTGCCCAAAGCCTGAGACATGAAACACTATTATCTACATTATCTAACCTACCCGTTCCGAGTTTTCGAATTGAGCTTTATTTAGCTCCATTCATAGCTGAATGGTTTACACGTGGAAACACAAAATACAAAATTCAATAACCCGATGTAGTTCTCCCCTCAGAATAATATTTATCAGCAAGTGATTGACTACCAAATGTCTAATAAGGAATAGATCTAAGCTATTACATCTATATTCCTGTTTTCATCTAAATTCCTCCCAACCAAAAGCCCTGGAAGGGGCAAAGCCTATGTGGGATCCCAGCGCCTTGGAGAGAGCATTCCACTGACCAGAAACAGCAAGAAACGGGGTCTGCATGAGATGGACCATGGGATAATGAGTGGCCAGATCCCTGCTCTGTCCAAAGCACAACCCAAGGCCACGATCAGAGGGCTGAAAGCCAGGGGGCACCAGAAAGCAGACGTACATGAAGAGCAGACGATCAGGAGAAGGTAGAAGCCAGCTGACGTTAGTGGAACAGTACAGGGTGTGATACCTGGTGCCATCTGAAAAGGCCCAGAAATGGAACAGACATGGGCTTCTTTGTTGAGATCGCTGTTTAGAAAAGAAACAGCTATGCCTGAGGGTCTCAAAGGAGCAAAGACAGATTGAGATATGTATGAGATACCTTTCACTAACAACGGTGGTGCTCATACTACAGAAAGCAACTTTCTAGGGGTAGTTCTGAAAGCAAGTTCATTCCACGGATTGCAGAAGTTGAGTTTTATGTGACTCCTTACCCGCCGTGTGGCTACTTGGGCAGCGTTGTTTTTTTTAAACAGCTCTTTGCCTCAGTTTTCCCATTTCCTAAGTGGGAATAGAACAGTACCACTCATACAGTGTTGTCATTAATGGTGAATGGGCTAATGGATATTTAAGTGGCTAAAGTGTGGCGATTGTGGGTCATGTTTCCCAGGACATTGCTAGGGTGAGAAGAAAGCTTCAGAGTTGTGACGGCGATGTACGATAAGAGGAATCTGGAAGCCCCCCAGATATAGATCTAGTCCTCTCTGCTTGCCTGCTACTCTGGCCTACTCCTTGGCATTGCAGGAAAGATGGCAGGCGCATGCCACAAGAAAGAGGAAATTGCATGGGGCGCCTGGGTGGTCCAGTCAGCTCAGCGGCCGACTCTTGATTTCAGCTCAGGTCACGATCTCTCAGTTTGTGGGATCGAGCCCCGCCGTGGGCTCCGTGCTGACAGCGCAGAGCCTGCTTGGGATTCTCTCTCCACCGCTCTCCCTCTCTGCCCCTCCCCCACTCGTGCTTTCTTTCTCAAAATAAATAAATAAACTTTAAAAAAAGAAGAAGGAAATCTCTCAGAGCCATGTAATACTTATATTCCAAAAAAAAAAAAAAAGTAAGACAAAGAGCCCTAAAATCAAAAAACAAAAAAGACAGGTTCACCATGAAGATTTTAAAAACCAAATATGAATTGAAACTAAATAAAGCTACACACAGCTCAAACCCAGCTCAATACCTGAAGAAATCCAACGCACCATCTCTCTCCTTAGCTTCCTGGCAATAGACTTCGTGTACCCCCTGTGGTGAAAAATAGCATTAACTCCAGTCTCTATTGTTCGTGCTTAAATCCGATGTCCAGAATGCAACAAAGATGCACGAAAGATATAAAAGGTTTGAAAATATGACACACGAGCCAAGGCAAAAATAGACAATAAAAGCAGACCCATAGAGATTCCGACATTAAAATTTAAAAACAATGTATTGAAAAAAAGTATCACAAATCTGGGAAAGAAATCATAGGAAAATATGGAAAAAAGTGGGTTAGGTGATGGAGAATTTCAGCAGAGAAAAATGAAACAGAAAAGTAAATGTATAGAAATATGTACTACAAATGTATACATATAATCTGGGTGGTATTATACACCATACATATAAATATATAAGGAAGATTACATGAATAGTTAAAAATAGAGAACCCAGAAATGGATCAAATGTAATTAATTGATGTCTGTAAAAGGAGCAAATGCAATTTAATAGAGAAAGGATAGTCTTTTAAGCAAATGATTTTGAAACAACTGTACTTCTACATGTGAGAAAACGTAATCTAGGTACAGACCTCACGCTTTTCGTGAAAGTTAGCTCAAGAGGAAGCATCGATGTAAATGTAAAATGCAAAGTATAAAACCCCTGGGAGATAACGTATAGGAAAATCTAGATGACCTCAGGTTTGGCAATAACGTGTTAGACACAGCACCAAAAGTGATACATTGGACTGCATTAAAATGAAAAGTATCTGCCCCTCACAAGATACTGTTAAGAAAATAAAAGGACAAGCCACCGGCTGGGAGAAAATATTTGCAGAACGCATACCTGATAAAGGACTGGTCGCAACATTTGCATGCACTTTTCACACTTCAACAATAAGAAAACAAGCGACCAGATTAAAAAATGGGCCAAGCACCGTAACGGACACATTGCCAAACAAGATACGCAGATGGAAGATAAGCATAGGGAAGAATGCCTCGTATCAGACGTTACCAGGGAATCGTGAATTAATAGAACGATGAGCTATCACCACACGACTATTAGAATGGCCAAAATCCAAAACGCTGGCAACAACAAATGACAGCAGAGATGTGGAACAATAGTAACTTTGGTCGACAGCAGGAATACAATATGGTACAGCTCTTTGGATGACCGTTTGGCTGTTTCAAACTATCTAAATGTACCTTTACCCTAGGACTCAGCAATCACGCTCCTTGGTATTTACCGAAGTTAGCCGATTCGCACAAATTCCTGTACAGGAATAGTTATAGATTTATTTATTTGGGTGTTTATTTTAAATTTTTTATTGGAGTGTATTTGACACACAGTGTTACGTGAGTTTCGGGTGTATCACACAGTGATTCAACTTCTGTAGATGTTCTGCCGTGCTCACCACAAGTGTAGCTCCCGTCTATTACCACACGACACCACTGGCGCATCACTGAGTGTATTCCCTAGGTCGTACCTTTCATTCTCATGACTTATTCATCCCCAAACTGGACGCCTGTATCTCCCACTGGCCTTTACCCATTTGGCCCATCCCCCAACCCCTGCCCTCTGGCAACCATCAGTTTGTTCTCTGCATTCATAGGTCTGATTCTACTTTGGGCGTGTTTATTTGTTTTGTTTCTAGTAGCTTTGCCTATAACTGAGAAATATTGGAAGAAATCAGGCTGTTTTTCAGTGAAATAGATGAATGGAGAAATGAATACAATGTATATGTAATGAATACAATGTAGTATACCCATACAAGGGGATATTGTTTAGCAATAGAATAAAATGAGCTATCAATCCGTGAAAAGACACACGGGATGTTCAAAGGCATATTGTTAAGTGAAGGAAGCTGCTCTGAAAGGCTATGTACCATATGGATTTAGCTATATGACATTTTGGGAAAAGAAAGGCTCAGACACAAACAACGATCCGTGGTTGCCAGGGTTTCTGGGGAAGGAAAAAGGGGATGAATAGGTGAGCACAGGGAATTTTTAGTGCAATGAAGCTATTCTGTATGCTACTGTAACGATGGATGCGTATCGTTTTACATTTGTTACTCCATAGAATGTATATCACAGGGAGTAAACCCTGATGTCAACTGTAGAATTTAAGTTAATAATGTGTAAATATTGGTTCATCAATTATAACAAATGACCACCTGAATGTTAGTTAAGAGGGAAACTGGGGGGCAGGTTGATAGGGCCTGTAAAAACCCTATTTGCTCTCAGTCCAAGTTGCATGTGAATCTAAAACTTACCCCAAAACTAAACTCTCTTAATTAAAAATAAATAAATAAACGTGCAGAAATTCTAGAGCTGAAAACTTTATTATGTGATGTTAATAATTTATTGGATGTGCAAAATAGAAGCAATAAAATATGATTGGTAAAACTAAAAAAAAAATAAATAAATAAAAGTCCACTATAAACTATTCAAACTAAAGACAATTTGGGAAATCAACAATCAATTACTATTTTTTAAGTTATTTTTTTAATTAAAAAAATTTTAACATTTATTTATTATTGAGAGACAGAGAGACACAGGCATGAGCAGGGGAGGGGTAGGGAGAGAGAAAGGCAAAGAATCTGAAGCAGGCTCCAGGCTCTGAGCTGTCAGCACAGAGCCCAACGGGGGGCTGGAACTCACAAACTGCGAGATCATGACCTGAGCTGAAGTCGGTCGCCCAACCAACTGAGCCACCCAGGCGCCCCATTTTAAGTTTATTTATTGAGAGAAAGAGAGAGAGAGAGAGAGAGAGAGAGAGAGAGAGAGAATCCCAGGTGGGTGCCGCACTGTCAGCGTGGAGCCCAATGCAGGGCTCGAACTCATGAACTGCGAGATCATGACCTGAGCCGAAACCAAGAGTCTGATGCTTAACCGACTGAGCTACCCAGGCACCCTCCAATCAATTAATTAAGAAGAAAATAACATAACAGAATGATTTCAAATGGTTTAATACATGATTAATTGAATTGCCAGAATATTAGAGACAGAAGGAAGCAGACAACATTTTTAAGAAGCAATTGCTGAGACTTTCCAAAATAGGTATAAAACATTGGCCCGCGTGTATAAGAAACTTAGTGAGCCCAATCAAAATAAATTAGAAGAAAATTCCACCTAGAGCACCTTAATTAAACCACTGAAAACCAAAGCTAAAATGAAATTTTGAGAAGTAACCAAATTTTTATTCAGTGTTTGGTTTTTTTTTAAACTTCTGGGTAGTTCCCAGCCTGTCACTCTTTCACTACAATAAACACTTATGTATCAAGGTCCTGTAGGAAAGGGTCCCACTCATCGGGGAAATACAAATCAAATCCACACTGAGATGTCACCTCACACCGGTCAGAGTGGCTAAAATGAACAACTCAAGAAACTATAGATGCTGACGAGGATGTGGAGAAACGGGAACCCTCTTGCACTGTTGGTGGGAATGCAAGCTGGTGCAGCCGCTCTGGAAAACACTGTGGAGATTCCTCAAAAATTAAAAATAGATCTACCCTATGACCCAGCAATTGCACTACTAGGAATTTATCCAAAGGATACAGGAGTGCTGATTCGAAGAAGCACATGTACCCCAATGTTTATAGCAGCACTTTCAACAATAGCCAGATTACGGAAAGATCCTAAATGTCCATCAATTGACGAATGGATACAGAAGATGTGGTTTATATATACAATAGAATACTACTTGGCAATGAGAGAGAATGAAATCATGCCATTTGCAGCAACGTGGATGGAGCTGGAGGGCTTTATGCTAAGTGAAATAAGTCAGTCAGAGAAGGACAGATATCATATGTCTGCACTCATATGCGGATCTTGAGAAACTTAACAGAAGACCATGGGGGAGGGGAAGGGGAACCACAAGAGACTCTTGAATACAGAGAACAAACTGAGGGTTGATGGGGGGGGGTGGAGGGGAGGGGAAAGTGGGTGATGGGCATTGAGGAGGGCATTTGGGATGAGCACTGGGTGTTGTATGTAAGCGAATTTGACAATAAATTATATTTTAAAATAAGTTAAAAAATAAAATAAAATAAAAATAAAAAGCTTTTGCCTAGTTCTAGGGACTTGAATATTTTTTTTCCTATAGTCTTCTCCAGAATTTTTATAATTTACATTTAAGTTCATGATTTATCTTGAGTTAATTTTTACGGAAGGTGTAAGGTTTAGATCAAGTTTTTGTTTTGTTTGTGGTTTTGTTTTGGGGGAATTTTTGGCCAATGGATGTCCAATTATCTATTTTTTTTTAAATTTTTAAAAATGTTTATTTATTTGAGAGAGAGAGACAGAGAGACAGAGATAGAGAGAGACAGAGTGTAATCAGAGGAGGGGCAGAGAGAGAGGGAGACACAGAATTAGAAGCAGGTTCCAGGCTCCCAGTTGTCAGCACAAAGCCTGACATGGGACTTGAACTCACCAACTGTGAGATCATGACCTGAGCTGAAGTGGGATGCTTAACTGACTGAGCACCCAGTAGCCCCATATATTGTTTTGTTTTGTTTTGTTTTTTTTAAAGCTGGTCATACATCTGGAAAACTTACTGAACTCTGTTACTAGTAATAAAAACTCATTGTTGATTCGAGTGCTGTTTCTTTTATCTTTCAGAGAGAGAGAGAGAGTCAGTAGAGTAGAGGGGCAAAGGGAGAGAGAGAGAGAGAGAAAGAGAGAGAGAGAGAGAGAGAGAGAGAGAGAGAGAATCTTAAGTAGGATCCACACTCAGCACAGAGCTTTTCATGGGCTCACGACCATGAGATCATGACCTGAGCATAAACCAAGATTTGGATGCTTAACCGACTGAGCCACCCAGATGCCCCTATTCTAGTGTTTTTTTCTACATAACATTATAGTCTACAATAAGAAGACTTATTTAAAATTTAAAATTTTTGAATTTAAAACAGCTTAAATATAATCAAAAACAACTGACTTTCTATCAGAAACGCTGGACATATTGAAAGTAAAAACACTACCAGTCTAGAGTTGCATAATCAGTAAAAACATACTTAAAAAATTAACAATATCCGGAGTAAAAATGGAGTTCTCTTCAATTCCCGTGAGAATTTCATGGGTAATATAAGAATATTTGAAAAATATTTGAAATATTTGAAAAAAATCTACAATTTACTTGAAATGGGTGAATTTCTTGAAAGACACAAATTACCAAAACTGATACAAAAATAGAATACCTGAGGGGCACCTGGGTGGTTCAGTGGGTTAAGCGTCCGACTTCAGTTTAGGCTGTGACCTCACGGTTCATGGGATCGAGCCCTGCATCAGGCTCTGTGCTGACAGCTTAGGGCCTGGAGCCTGCATCAGATTCTGTGTCTCCCTCTCTCTCTGTCCCTCCCCTGTTTGTGTTCTGTCTTGCCGTCTTTCTCAAAAATGAATAAACAGCAAAAAAAAATTTTTTAATTGAATATCTGAGTTACTCTATATGTATTAAATCTAGTAAACTGGTAGTTAAGTTTCCCCAAAGAAACATAAGCAGAGATTACGTCACAGGTGAATACCAATCCTATACTGACTCTCTTAGAAATTAGAAAAACACTTTCAAACTCATAAGACCAACATTACTTTGATACAAAATCCAGAAAAACACATTCAAGGAGTTGAAAACTATAATTCATTATCCCCTTTTGACCACAGATATAAAAATCTTTGACAAATATGGATAAATCATGTGAGGCACTATGGAAACGGGAAAATTCATCCAGCTCAGGTCAAATTTATCTCAGGAATCCAAGATTACATTAGCAATTAATGCAATTCACTATATGTACAAAATAAAGAAGAAACATATATGGTCATCTCAATAAAGATAACAGCATCACAAAATTTTAAATCCATTCATGGTAAAAAATTTGAGCTAATTAGACACAGAAAGGAAATTCCTTGGGATGACAAAATACATCTATGAAAAGCCTACGGACAGGATCATACTCATTGGTAAAATATCTCCTAGGATTGTCGAAAGAATAAAAAGAATAATGGGAAATATAACTATGCCTGGTACAAAGCAAATGCTATGGAAGTATCCGCTATTATTAACAAAACCCACAGGAACACCAAAGATCAATAGGAAAAATTGATAAATAAATTCAATATATTCTAGTATTTTCACATTGAGAAAATACGCAAAATTCAAGAAAGTCAACTAAATCTGTGGGAAACTATAGGTACCAATAAAGTCCCTATCAGTTCAAAAATAATTATGGACCGTTGTGTGCAGGAACCAGGGTATAGTCATTTGTAGGAGTTGATTATTTGCATTTCTTCCCATCTTCTGTTTTAGTTATTTCATGCGCACAGCTAAAGTCAGCCATGTGGGAGTTTTTATGACATGGAAATCCGCAAATGCTGCAAATTCTTTTTTTTCTGCCTCTGACAAGCTGGTTGTTGAACATCTACTGGCGATCCCATGGGCTTGTGGTAGAAGGAGAAAATCCAGACCCAAGACGTAAAGAGAACAACATCCACACATTTCTTTACTTAAGAAAAGTTCTAAGTAAATTTACTTTGGCCAGTTATGTAACTCGTTGACACTAAATCGTAAGAACAGGTATTTGCTTTAAGCATAGGTGTGTATGCTTTTCCATCTTGCCATGGGTTATATTTCTTTGCTAATGTCCATCAAATTTTGTGAGGCATGCTAATTATGAGACATACGAATAGGCAGGCTGAGCAATTCTTATTAACCCAAATTGATTAGGCAGGAGTAAATTAGAACTCTGGAGTTTGATCCATGTTATTTGTATCAAATGTCCATAATTCTGCCTCCCCTCGTGGCTCACAATGAAAACTAAGGAATGAGGGGCGCCTGGGTGGCGCGGTCGGTTAAGCGTCCGACTTCAGCCAGGTCACGATCTCGCGGTCCGGGAGTTCGAGCCCCGCGTCGGGCTCTGGGCTGATGGCTCGGAGCCTGGAGCCTGTTTCCGATTCTGTGTCTCCCTCTCTCTCTCTGCCCCTCACCCGTTCATGCTCTGTCTCTCTCTGTCCGAAAAATAAAAAATAAAACGTTGGAAAAAAAAAAAAAGAAAACTAAGGAATGAAAGTTAAAATAAAAAGACGACCAAGCTATACAACGTCTCTTCTTCCTTCCTTGTGCTCCGTATGTATGAAAAGGAACGGTTAAAAATTCGCTCATTCGAGCAAAAATCAACTATCGGGACTACATCAAAATAAAAGGCTTCAGGGTAGCAAAGGAAACAATCGGTAAACGTAAAAGTCAACCTAAAGATTGGGAGAAGAGATTTGCAAACGCCATGCTTCATAGAGGGACAGTCTCCAAAATATATAAAGAATCTATAAAACCCAACACCCGGAAAGCAAATAATCCAGTTAAAAAAGGAGCAGAAGATATGAACAGACTTTTCTCCAAGGAAGACCTCCGGGTGGCCCACAGGCACACGAAAAGATGTTCATCACCACTTTTCATCAGGGAAATGTGGGTCAAAATCACAATCACCTCCTACCTCACCCCTTCAGAATAGCTACAATGAACCACACAAGAGACAACATACGTCGGCGAGGCCGCGGAGAGAGGGGAACCCTCTCACACTGTTGGTGGGAATGCTAACTGGTGCAGCCACTCTGGGAAATAGTATGGAGGTTCCTCCATACTCAAAAAACTAAAAATAGAACTCCCCTACCCCAGCAATTGCCCTACTAGGCATTCATCCAGGGGACACAGGTGTGCTGTTTCGAAGGGACGCATGCACCCCCATGTTTGTGGCAGCGCCATCGACAACAGCCAAAAGATGGAAAGAGCCCAAATGTCCATCGCTGCACTAAAGAGAGAAGTGGATGTAATACAAACCTCCTTTGGTGTTTTCCTTCTCAGTTACCTTATGCAGCTTTCTCCTCGTACCTCCACTCGGAGGTGTTTTTTTTTTTTTTTTTTTTTAATTTTTTTTTTCAACGTTTTTTTTATTTATTTTTGGGACAGAGAGAGACAGAGCATGAACGGGGGTGGGGCAGAGAGAGAGGGAGACACAGAATCGGAAACAGGCTCCAGGCTCTGAGCCATCAGCCCAGAGCCCGACGCGGGGCTCGAACTCACGGAGCGCGAGATCGTGACCTGGCTGAAGTCGGACGCTTAACCGACTGCGCCACCCAGGCGCCCCCACTTGGAGGTTTTAAACGCATCTCTTTGTCTCTCGCATCAGTCATCTGGGGAGAATTTTAAGCCAGATTTATTAACTAAAAAATGTAGTGACAGAGGTCTCGCGAGGCATATGCTGGGGTTAGCTTCGGACAAGAGAAAACAGTGCGGTTCAATAACGCTTCTCCTTTGAGGGCCTCTTGCCAAGCAAGAGACCCTGTGGTTCTCCAGAAGGTTCTTTCTCCAAGCTCCAAGTTTGCTGCAAGGAAGGCCAATGCACCTACATCACAAAAAAAAAAAAAAGAAAGGAAGTTTATGGGGACAATTTACCCGCACTGGTAATTTTTTTCCTACCTGGCAAGGTAGTCGGTCTCACGTGGAAAGAATGGAACGCTGTGGATGTTGGGCCCGCCAAAAAGCCAGGCTTCCATCACAACACTGCTGCTTGCTGGCTCCAAGTCTTTTAGTCTCTCTGAGCATCCGGTTCCTTTCCTAGAACACGGGTGGGCAACCCCCACCTCGGAAGTCATTGTGGGATTAAACAAGCGCTTGGCGCATAGAAAATGCTCGTGCGCCGTGGCTTGCGTTGTTCGAATTGGTGCGATGCTCATCGCTCTGGAAAATGAGAGCTGTCGTTGTTAAGGGTCACGCGTTTCTGGTGATAGCTAGGCGTCATTCGGCCGAGCAGGAATTATGCATGAAGATTATCTTTCAAATGGGGAGGGTGCCGATGGGTATCGGGTTCACTGCAGTCAGGTGAAAGCCGTGGAGACGTGAGAGCCTCTGGGGACATTGGTACAAAGGCAGGTTCCCATGCGGCAGCTACGGAGCTTTTGATTCCCCGGCTCTGTTGCCGAAACCGAGGGCCCGCCCTGCAAGCAGCGATCTCCTGACCCTCTTGCGGGGGATTCCGGGAACAAATACGGGGAAACGTCGGTTGGTTTCTACGATGGGCCATGCAGTCTGCATTTGTGATCCCATTTGGCCTTAGTAAGCTTGGGGGTTCAACTTGGGGGAAAAAAAAAACCAAGCTGAAAGCTTTTAGATCTATTTAAACACATCCATAACAGACTGTGTGCTTCAAACCATCCCTGTAACCTGCTCACAGCAGGTCCGTGCAGAGCAGCGTGAGGCCTGCCGGGTCCTCGGCACAGGGTCAACTTGTGTTGGCTTAATCTGAGTCTTCCTGAGCCAGACCATCCCCCAGGGGCTCAGGGATGATTACCTCCAGGCTATATAGAGCAGGCTTCCCGGGCGGGCGTGTGACCGGGGCAGAGCCACAGGGCTCTGCACTAAGGGCCCTGTGCGGGCTTTAACGCTTTGTGTCAATTGTCTAGACAGCAACTTTTGAAGGAGGCGTTTCTCCTCTTCTTCGCCACCGGGTCCCACAAATGGGTAACACATCCTAGTAAGGCAGCGTGGTCAGAGCAGGGCATTAAATCACTCTGCGTTAGCAGATACACTAAAGAGCCTCAGATATGGATTTAGTTGCCCCAAATCACACTGGTCAAAGTGAAGAGAGCCAGGATTTGAACTCGGGGTGGTGATTGGCCAGGAGACCCTTATCGTGCAAGAGACTGCAGAAGCCATCCAGGAGCCCACGAGAGGCTCACGGGCAGCACTGCCCTTAGCCTCAGCTGAAGCTCCTTGCTCAAGTCCAGGGTCACTGGTCCTGGACCACCACGGCCAGCAACCCCGGGCCCTCCTTCCCGACTCAATCGTGCTCCCATCCTTCCTGCCACAGCCTGAGCCCCTTTCTCTGAGCTTCTACTGTAACACAGATAAAGACAACCAACCATACCCCTTCTTCCGCACCCTCAGTTTCAGCTTAAAAAACCTGATTAATTTTCGTCCTGCTAACATATTGATTAAAGAAAAAAAAAACAAATCACAAAAATATGTTCTTCCTTTCCATACGTTCCGTTTTCTTCCTTTGCCTGACACCTGACCTGCAAAGCGCGCCAGGGCAAGTCCCATCTTTGTCTCCCCCACCCCCCTTCAACCTCAGTGGTGTCTCCCAAGGGCATTTTTTATTTATTTATTTATTTATTTTTTTTTTTTGAGACAGAGCATGAGCAGGGGAGGGGCAGAAGGCATTTCTTAAGTGAAGATGAAAAAGGAATACAGAGGGAATGTGAAAGAAGAGGGAAGACAGGCTGAATGATTAAAAACAGTTTTTCCTTCTCCCCAGTGATCTGTAGCTGGAGCAAAAGCATTTGGCTTTGTTTTCTTTATAAGTAGAACTAAGCAAACTCAGCAATACCTATAACTCTCAAGCCCCAAACAGGTGCCCCCACAAACCACAAGCACAGGATGGACCTTACAGCCAACACGAGCGGCTAACACACACGGGGTGACGCCTCGAGGAAGAGGCAACAAGGAGTTTGCAGGCGCGTCAAAACGGGTTTGGCTCCCAGATGAAGCATTTGAGAATCGTCACTTGGGAGTGATTTTGAGCCTCTGTCCTGCTGGGTTTCTTCGTTCCTGAAATGGCAATTGCATTAGATACATCAGAAAGCAGATCCTGAATTTTAAAAAGAATGGATTGGGAGACAGACAGGAAAGGGTTAGTTACCTTTCCTGGGCAATGTTGGCTTCCTGGACGTGGCCCTGCTTCTGGGCTCCTTGGCTTGTTTCCATCCTGAGGGCCTGTGGAAGGAGGGACAGCAAATGGAGGAAGTATGCAGAGTTGAGAACAAAACACCAAGGGAGCTGAGAAAATCAGTGGAACAAAGGAATTCGATGTGGCCGCCCAGTGAGGATGAAGCCAGAAGCAGGTCTGAAAAGCTAGAGGAGGGGCGCCTGGGTGGCGCAGTGGATTAAGCGTCAGACTCTTGATTTTTGGCTCAGGTCACGATCCCATGGTTAGTGGGTTCGAGCCCGCGTCAGGCTCTGCACTGACACCGCGAAACTGCTCGGGATTCCCTCTCTCTCTCAATAAATAAATAAACTTAAAAAAAAAAAAAAAAAAAAAAGCTAGAGGAGCAGCACCAGGGAAATTCTAAGGAGCCCATACATGTGTCCTGTAAGGAGGTCAAAGGTTCAGGTTATTTGTCAAATGGCAAGCTTTGCCCACGCTGCTTTGGAAATTTCTGCCCGGCCTTTGCGGTTGTAGCTACACGTTATTTAATTATAAAGAAGTAGGTAAAGAAGAGCTAGAAACGTCTGAGGGGAGAGTAGGACAGCTGTGACCTTTGATGCCATTCTTCCTGGGGACACATTCCATGACAGTACTTCCTAAAGCGTAGCCTGGCTTGGAATCCCAAGGGGAAGTTTGTTACAATTGACTGTGGGACCTACCTGCAGACTGTCTGACTCCGTAGAACTGGGGTAGGTCCGCAGGATGAACATTTCCAGTAGGTTCCCAGGCGATGCTTTTGCTATTAGCCCAGGGACGCGCTGAGAGCCCCTGCTTGCAGAGATCAGTTTATGCAATTGCAAGCAGTTATCAGGGCTCCGAAATTAGCCCTAACTATCGTTGGCGATGTCTTATCTGCAAGTGTCCCATTTTCAGGGCCCGGCCCCAAGAGCCCTTAAACTGCCAGCAGAATTTACTGGACACTGCTTTCCCCACCCCACCCCCGCCCCAAATGCATCCTAGAGTAGGTATTCATCTTCCAAATTTGAAATCTTTCTGTGGATGTCTTCGGTGTTTGAGTTTTCCCCACTTCAAAGGCCTATTTTGTGATACTCTCAGTAACAGTTGCTTACAGAAAAAAGGGGTAAAATCCTTACATGGGAGTGTAACCTTTTAAAACCATTACAGACCACAGCTGAGCCTCTGAAAGGTACATTAAGAGGACAGCTGTGCGGGAGGCATTTTGAGGAAATCTCCAAGCCTGCAATTTGAAGAGCCTTTTAACCACCTCCAGCGTCCCAGAGATCTCAAGCTCTCTTTCTTCCGGACAAAATGCTATTTCCGGGGTTTTCTCTTTCGTTGCCTAAGATTCCACCATACCAACATGTGAATCCCCGTTTATTTTTGTATTCTTTTTATGTCTGGCTCCTTGGAGCTGTTCTCAGAGTTAGCTCCAGGCAATCTGCTGCAGATGTGTGAGAGGATGGTCAGCAGACCTTGACCATCTTTAAAAAAAAAAAAAAATAGCACTCCTATGATCTTAAGAATAAAATCCAAGAGGAAGCCTAAACAAGACAGTGACCTCCTGGTTAAGGTATTTAATCCTTTCTGATATTTGCATCTCACCCCGGGAGGTAAAGACTGCAGGTTTATGTGGGAATGGCTTGCTGAAAGGTTGGGACCATATTGGCATTAGGCCATGTCAGAGTAGATAAGTAGGCAAATCACGCATCCACGTTTTGTGGTTCTACTGGATGGAAATTAAGGCTCGGCAACAGGTTAAGAAAAAGACATGTTCGGGTGAGGATGTCTACCTTACGTCTTGCTCTCTATCAAGTGTACAGGCGTATCCTCTTTGGATCTCTTGATAGATTCCTGTAACAAAGAAGCAGAGAAACAAGATGTTGGCAACTTTCCCAACTGAAAAAAAAAAATCGTGAAAAGAAGGGCTTCCAGAATGATATTTCCTTTATCGGTGTTTCCAGACCACCAGGTTGTTCTTTTCATACCTTGCGAGCATCACAGCTAAATATGATATTCATACTATTAAATAGCAAGCATAGCAGAGGCAGGAGTCAAAGGAAATGGATGCTAACCAGATACAGCTAGTGTGGACATCCTGGCGCATATTAGCTGAATACCGACTCTGATGAGAGCAACACTCAACCAAAGGAGAGTATCCCCTTCATCGTTATCTTTACCAGAGTCACTAGGGTAGTTTCTGCTTCCGTACTTTGTAATGGTGGCTTAGGATCAAATATAGGACCAGGAGCATCCCCGGTCTCCCTATCCTGTATCCCTTACAGCATAGCAAACTTTCTGAAGACTCTCAGTGACGAAACTCTGATGGGACCCAATGACTGGAGAAACAACGTCCCGAAACAAACTGAGAAGGGAACTTCTGTGAAAAATGGCAACAAATGGAGACAGTAGCCCCGCTGGTACTTCCAGTCGAGAGATGACAGAAACTGGGAATAGGACGTGGCCAACTTGTCAATAACCCACCGAATGGCCTCCCCGTCTCTTGTTCACGTGGGCTACGGCTATCACGATGTAATGTCTTCAAAATTAGAACTAAAACGTTTTGAAAATACTTATTGACTAACTCAAAATAGCATCAATAAATCCATTACACTTTCACAGAAACGACCCATTAAAAATGACTGTCTTTCCCCAAGCCACAACGAATTCAGTGAGAAGAAAGCATAGTTTTTACCTTTTGCAAATGTCTCTAGTTTCTGACTTCTTGGAAGACAACTGGTTTCTCCTACTGCCTCTGCCTGAAATGTTTTGTGCCCTTTTGTTTTAGTTGAAGTAAGTGGGGAAAAAAAAACTGGCCTCACACATATATGCAGTTGGAGAAGGGGAGGGTGATTTTCAGAGCCTTCTCAGATAAATATGGATACTCTCCTTTGAAACTACACCTACTCTTCACAAGTGCTCATTTTGTAAATGTTATTTAGAATGTAGAACCTGAAACCATATCAATGAAAGTTTTCATACTGTTATATTAAACCTCATTGGTCTATCTTGCATGTTAAGTGGATATTTTACTCATCAGTGATTTCATGACCTAATACACACACAGACACACACACACACACACACACACACACACACACACACACGGGTTATAACGAAGAAATGCTAAACAAAAAAGTAAAATGGTATGGGTGGGGGGGGTTGCTGGGTGGCTCAGTCAGTTAAGCGTCTGACTCTTGATCTCAGCTCAGATCATGATCTCATAGTTCCTGGGATGAAGCCCGGAGTGGGGTACTGACAATGCAGGGCCTGCTTGAGATTTTCTGTCTCTCTCTCCCTCTCTCTCTGCCCATTCCCCACTCTCTCTCTCTCTCAAGAAATAAACATTTTTTAATAACATTTTTTTTAATTTTTTTTTCAACGTTTTTTATTTATTTTTGGGACAGAGAGAGACAGAGCATGAATGGGGTAGGGGCAGAGAGAGAGGGAGACACAGAATCGGAAACAGGCTCCAGGCTCTGAGCCATCAGCCCAGAGCCCGACGCGGGGCTCGAACTCCCGGACCGCGAGATCGTGACCTGGCTGAAGTCGGACGCTTAACCGACTGCCCCACCCAGGCGCCCCAATAACATTTTTTTAAAAAACGTGAAGCAGCATTAATATTAGCCAAAATTGACGTGAGGTAAGTAGTTCTGAAAAGAAATAGTTCTTCAATATTTAGGTTCCCAGAAACATATCGTTTACATTAATAAGGCAAAAACTTGGATAATAACAGGGCAAGTCCATTCCCTCTCTCAAAAGTTGGCAGGTCACAAAAGAAAGCGTAAAGGTAGAAAAAACTTGAACATTAAAACTAACAAGTCTTGTTACATAGATGCAGTAGGACTAAAAGAAGGATGAAGGAAGGAAAGAATCTTTGAGTCTAGTGAATGCAGAATGCTAATTCCTACCAATATGCTTATGAAGTCAAGTACGTGGGGCATGGTAGGATGTGACAGCAAGCTGCAAAGCAAAACTTCACAAGTTACAAAAAGCAGAAATCATAGATGTCATTCTCCTGACCGTGATGCAAAAACGAACACACAGAGACAAAGAGCAGAGCTCCCAAAAGTAGAGCTTGCTGAGCGCTTGAATTGCTGTCCCTGGTAACACAAAATGTAGCCAGAAGTAATGAGGGAAAAAAATAACAGGCAAACTGCGTCACTTTTCATGGGGGGGGGGGACTGGGTATTGGTTTCCATCCTCCTGTAAAATGGGATTTACCTTTATAACAATAATAATTTTACAAGATCAAGAAATAGAACATGAAATGCAGTATGTACGCGTCTTAAGTGATAGAACCTTCATTGATAAAACCAAAAAAAAAGATGAGGGAGGTTTTGATACACTGGACTCAAGTGTCCGTTGGGTAGATGTGGGTGAGACATAAATGATTCCAATTGCTTCAAGTAACGTCTTCACAGCTGTCTCTTCACCTTTGGGTTCTGGTTCATCATGCGCGGCCTCCTTCAAAACTTGATTTTGTACTTGTTGGCAAAAACAGCAGCAAAAAAAGCCTGCCCAATTCTGCATGCTCTTGGTTTAGCAGCTGCAGGTAAGAGAGAATTTCTCTTTCCTAATAATTTTAGCAAACCTTCTAATTCCCCACGATAGCAAAGGGAAGTGTCTGTCGGAAGAGAGGCAACATGTCATCCCAATTGATGGCAAGAATACAGTTGGCGGTTTCCAAAACTCCTCGTTTGCAAAGCGAGAATGTACCCTAGGAGTAAGAGGCAAACTCCAAACTTTGATGAAGGCCACAAAGAGAAAACAACAATGAAGCTTTAAATAGGCACAAAATAAGATTGAAATGAAATGTGACATACGCATTATGGAATGGGAAAATGCGAACTTATAAAGACGTCAATCACTGCCAAATTCATCGTGATTGAAATCTCAAAAGAATTTTTAAAGACTCTTGGCCAGGAGATTTTAAAATGTATCTGGTCCCACCAGAAAAAAAAAAAAAAAAAAAAGAAAAAAGAAAAAGAAAAAAAAGGGAAGGACAAGTCAAGAAAATGTTTAGGAAATTATCAGGGGATCTTTGTAAATACGCAAAAAAAATACTCGAAACCTGTAATAATTAGTCCACATAATATTAACATGAGAGTAGATATGTCAGTGCCAAACCCAATGGAGAAAAACCTGTGAATAACTAACTGGAAATGATCTTTACAATATTTTTCATACTTTAAATCATTTCGGGTCAAAATAGACCCTTTAATAAATTAGCGTGTTCATATACTATTGGTAACCTTTTGGTAAAACACTGTTAGATTTCTTTTTTTCATCCTGCAAACTAGACTTCTCCACGTCAGCAGGTATATTCTTGTATGTTCCTATTTTTATTCTTATGTATAAAACCACATATTACCTTATCATTCATCAAAATGATTAAAGACCAAAGAAAAGGAAAGAAGGAAGGGGGAAAAAAAAGAGAGGGGGGGGATGAGTAAGGGAGGGAGACAGGGAGGGGAGCTCTGTCCCTGATGGAATTCAGGTCGCATGGAGAGGTCACGGCTAGTGCAGCAGGTAAAGCGTGAATGGCACCAAGCTCTGGAGAACTGCAGGGGTGATTTAGAACTTGGTGACTATTTATGGAAGGAGAAGTTGAGAATAACCCTGAGGGACCTCAATTTCTTTCTTTTTATAATGACGTTTCAAAGCTGAAGAGACCAGATTTCAAATTTTAACATCCAAAATCAAATTTTTACCCAAGACATTCTAGCAACTTCATATCCTCAAAGCTACAATTTTTGTAACGCTTTAAATCTAAAAAGAGACTGCAGTAGATAATTCTCTCTGGAGGAGATCGATTTGGGGTGGGGGGTGGGAAATATATGAAATATGTTTGCTCTCTGCCATTTCGTTGGCAACCACACAAGCAGGACGAACTGGAATTAGAAATACAGCTCATCTCCATAACGAAGCATCTACAAATCCTCAGTACTCGTGTCCTTGGCTTGCTTCTCATTGGCTTTCACAGTTGGCCTTGACTTTTTAAATGTCCTGTTCTCATAGACAGTATTTTCTCAGATCAGACGCCTGGAATTACAGTCCTTGGTATCCAGGAGGATGGGTTTCCTGGGACCAACCTCCAATTTGGTGGAGTCCTATTGAAATGCCAATCAAAGTTCTAGGCAGCAGGGGAAGAAGGCTCCCCGGGAGCATTCTTATTCTGAAATGTAAATTATGGTTTGCCTTGACTTCCAATGCAATCTTTAAGATGTCCTCCTCCCTTTGTTCAGAAAACATTCTCAGTGCAGCTGGGAATGCGATTTCCAATTAACAGACAAATCAGCGTGTAAGGAAAGCAAGACTATTAACATTCTTAGAGTTAGGCTTGGAGGCTTTTTCTCATAGGCCATGTCAGATTTGCAGGATCTCGAAAGAACGATGGTTGGGGTGGACTCTGATTGATTTAGAGTGGAATACAATTTTCTCAGGAAGTGTGCTTGTTAGCGTTTACGAATCATAAGCGGGCAACCCTTGCCAGCTAATTCAGATCTTGTGTACCTAAATATAAGGACGGAGCATTTTATAAATACAAATCGATAAAAATCTATTTTGTAATTCAAATGATCGCTTTTCAATATTTATTTTCCTCTGGGAAATGTTAGAAATAATGAGGAAAGTCAAAGTTACATGCACTCACACATTCACCCATACGTGGGCACACTGACTTGCCTGCTTCCTTGCCTATTGTACCATTGCCCAGCTGTTTGAATTATTACCTTCAATAAGTCGTCCTCTGGTCCGGATGCACCTTAGTCACGTCACTCTGTGGTCACTGTCACTAAACATAGAGCTCATTTCCCCGCGGCTTGATTTTGGCCAATAGGATTTTTGCAGATTGACACAAGCAAAAGTTCTAAATGAATGCCATGCTTGAAAATGTTTAACAGCTGCCTCTCCACTCATTAAACAGCTTAGGTGTGGAACCAATTGTTAAACAACGGAAGGAAAGAGTTTCTGATTTGTGGCAGTTCATGATTTTCATGGTACAAATACTCCCACCACAGCCAGTTTCAAGCTACCCACGAGATACCGGTGAATGCGAAGCTGGGCAGAAATATGCATTGACAATATTATTTCATAGGATGTCTACTGAAGGGAAGGAAACAACCTTCCTCTACCCTTGAAGCTCCTCCAGCTGGGCTAGAATTACATTGACATGAGATAGATTAACAGGAGAAAACCCTAAAGTTTTATTACATGTGCTGGGAATCCCAATAATGAAATTGAGACCTAGAGAAGTGACCAAGGCAGGGGGCTTTGGGGGCTCAATCCGCTAAGCGTTCAACTCTTGACCTCAGTTCAGGTCTTGATCTCAGAGTTGTGAGTTCAAGCCCCTCATTGAACTGCGCGGGGAGTGAAGCCTACTTAAAAAAAAAAAAAAAAAAAAAAAGACCAAGGCAGACAGTTTGGATACTTTTTAGACAAAGATAGAATGAATCTGAGGAATTGACAGGATATAGAAAACCTAACTTTGGGAGCTTCAATTAGTAAGGAATTCTAAACAGAATTCGGGCCGGGGTAGTAAATTAGTAGAAAGAACAAGGATTGTTTATATAGCCTTCTGGGCTCTAAGTTTCCTATTTCTGGTGATAAGAATTTCTCTTCACCTCCCCGTACAGGGAGGGCACCTTTCAGGTGGGAGATTTATTTCCTTCTATCAGGGGGACAAAGGAGGGTCTGAGTGTTCTTACACAGGCAGTCTCTCCAATCACTTTTATTTAAAATTATCAATATGCCAGTGTGGCACATTGCGAGGCAGCTTGCCCTTGGCCCCTGTGCTATCATACAGATATAATAGATCTAAATGACCTCGAGGTCCTAGATAATAAGAGAATGTAGAAAAGTAATTAGAAAGTGGTGAGCTCTGAACAATTGTCTGTTTCTGTTTTAATGTATTTAACTGTATCTTTGTATCATTTAAAATTTAATAATGACCGTTTTTAGCAACCAGCTCACAAAAGGCTAAAAATGTAACAATCGACTCTTGTCAATACAGTCAAACCTTGGTTTGCGAGCATGATTCGTTCCTGAAACACGCTTACAGTCCAAAGCACGTGTATACCAAATCAAATTTCAAGAACCATCGGCCCAGTTGTGGTCATGTGACATCTGGTGTCAGGTACCACTTCTATTTCAAGGCATGGCTCGTTTATCGAGTTCAAGTTTAGTAGAAACATTTGCTCGTCTTGCAGAACCCTCGCCGAACAAAGTTACTGGCCATCCAAGGTTTTACTGTCAATGCAACCAGCTGCAGCACACTCCTGCTTGAAATGAATGTTTCCCATTGGTCATGCTCCCCCACACGCTTGCCATCGCTCGGAGAAGAAGGCGCCCTGGCCAGCTCACCGGTTCAAGGCGGATAAACACGCTAAGCAGCGTCTCCCAGCGTATTTACAAGCCTGCACCCTGACGTAGAACTTCCGTCCCAAGCTCTGCCAGCAGGGGCAGACCTGCAGCTGCTGAGATCCATGGATTTGAGCGAATGCCATTTCAGGCTACTGAGTCTGGAAGTAATTTGTTACGTATTCTTGGCGCGGTAGTTTGTGACTAGTGCATCGATCGCTTTCTGAGAGGTAAAAAACGGTACTGCATTGTGGTTTTGTTATTATAAGAGTCAGTAAGATGTTAAGTATTGCCTAGGAAAATTATTATTGTTTATTTTTGTAATTTCTGTGGAAAGTAATTTCGAAAGATATAAAAGTATATCCTGGATCATCTGGCTGGCTGGTGTATTACCCCGGGGTTACTGCATTACTTTAGTGATTGCCTCTGATTGATATTTACGATTATTTTGAGCCAAGCAAGTATTTATGGTAATAGCATTTAGCTGTTGGTAAGCAAACCTGACTGACATTAGTAGGGTGTGTTTTAATGTCAATCTTCCCAAAGTCACCCCAGGCCTACATCTGTATTAAATTACCGGTAACATAGATACACTTCTTTCCGCAATACTAACTCACAATCGGAGGACAGTTCTACGGAATGAGACTCTGTGTTTAAGTTTTTAATAAAGCGAGACATTGATTTGACGTCATGAAAATGGCAACGTAATCGAGTCAGCGGGATTCATTTTATTGCTGTCGTCTAACGAGCAACAAAAGCTTAGAAAAGAATTTCGTGAGCACCGATCTCTATGCAACAAACGGAGGCCATTGCATTGAGCATAGCCATAGCAAACGGAACAGTGATGGTTTCCCAAGTGTTAAAAAAACAGACAGGAGGAAAAAGAGGGATGAAAGCTCCCCTCGCATAGACCTTGCAAGTATGCTGGCCCTAAAGCCACACGGACATCAGCCAGCGATTTCACAGTCACATCACAACCAAAAAACGTTCTTCCAGAAACCTGTCACTTCCTCCACCTTCCACCGTTCCTGCCCTGGTCTGAGTCCCCAACAACTCATCCCGGCTCCCTCCAGGGGCACCACTCCTTCTGTCTTTGCTGTACCGGTTCTGCTGAAACAGAACTCACATCAGCTCAATCATCTCCTCAGAAGCTGCCAAGGCCTCCCTACCGCACTCAGAGGGCCTCCAAGTGTCTCCCGGGACCCTTCTCACCTCCCGCCCGCTCGCTTTCCCTTCTTTCATTTTCCTTTCTCTCCAACCCTGTTTCTAACTGCTCCCCTCACCCTGACAGTACAGGCCACACTCCAGACAGACAGCCGCCAAGTGGTGGATTGTGAGATCTTTGTTCTTGCCATTCTCTGAGCTCTAAGTGCGCTTCCCACATCACCCTTACTGTTGACTCCGTCTACCCAGGCTCTAACGGGACTGTCTTCTTGGTGAGGCCTTCTCTGACCGTCTTACTTGAAGGTGAACACCGCGGCCTTTCTCTCATTACTTGTGTCAGTACAAAATAACTGTATGTGACATTATAACAACTTACCGTGTTTGTGACTTCTTTCCTCCCACAAGAATAGAAGTTCCATGCGGGCAGGAATTTGTATCTACCGTGCTCACTGTGGTGTGCTCAGCGCTCAGAGCTGGGTCTACACATAATAGATGCTCAACAAATAGTTGCTGATTAGGTAAGTATGTGTTTATAAAGCTGTGAGGTTTAGATGAGGTCATCAATACACGAGGTTTGGCGTTGGGTCTTCTCTTATAGACCTCTCCCAACAAATGTTCGTGACAGTCCTAATTTTCTTTTGCTTACTGAAAGTCAAATGCAGGTGGCAATGTGTAGAAGAGGGAAGAGTGACTTAAAACTTAAGAGACAGGCACATTTTTTTTATTTTAAGTGTTCTAAAAAAATCTCCAACAGACCTGATGATTTTTCAAAAACTATTTAGAAGCTTTGGACTTAACATTACAAAATAACAAATTTCAAATTCGCTCAGATCTCTCTCCATTTCAACTCCCAAGAGAAAGTAAATAAAGTGACAGATGAAACCAATGTGATGATGTGATGAAAGGCTTACATTCTTGGGTACTTCTCCTTATGTTCGAACTCAATAAAGAGCTGACTCGTCTCTGGAGCCCTTGCCAGGAAATAAACACATTTTTCCTTTGCTGGCTCCCCTGCTCCCTGGGCTCACGAACTCTGCATTGTTCCGAGCCCTTGAGTTTCTTCTTCAAGGCTCTGGCCCTCGCTGAACTTGCTCCTAGTGTCTGTAGCTTATCACCAGACCTCAGATTGTATCCACCTTCCCCAGAGGTGTTTTGTTTTTTGTTTTTTTTTGTTTTTTTGGTTTTTTGTTGTTGTTGTTGTTTTGTCACTTCTCATTCTTTCAACAGTTTTATATTCCTTGCTACTTCTCGAATCTCTTTATCTCTCACCATCATAGCTCTGTTAGGAAAGTGAAACTCTCTCACCAAGATGTCACTTGCCTGAGTGACTCTGCTCTTTCCCTCCTCCTTGCTTTGGTTGCCTTGGAACATTTCACCAAAGACCATCACCCTTTTTATTATTATTTTTTTTCCTTACAGTAATTCCTTGGGTCTTTTTTTTCTGTTTTCTACCCGCCGTGGCATGTGCAAGGAAGTATATTAAAATGATTCAGATAGGCTCCCAATGTTTTCTGATTATTTGTCTAATAATACTAATACTGGTATTGGAAGTATTGGAAAACAGTTCTGCCATATAAAGTATGAGAATAAATATCCGCTATCTATCTACCCACCACCCAGAATAAGAACTAAAACTTGAGGAAGCATTGGAGCCCCTCGTGTACTCTTCGGCATTCACGGCCTTTCTTTACCCGCAAAGAGCAACTGACCTACGGAATTTGCTTGTTATCTTTCCCATGGGTACCTTCCCAAATAAGTATAAACTCTTGTTCATATTGGTGTCCTTAAACATTAACCATTTCTAATGGTTAATGTTAAAAACTAACGTTTTTTCTGTAGTGTATATTTCATATAGATGTTGTGATGATGTGTTTATTCTCAGCATCGTGCTTCAGAGACTCGTCTGGGGTGACAGGTGTAGTTCTCATTCATTCTTTTTTCACTGCTGTAGAGGTCTCTATCATTTAAATATACCATGGTTAAGTTTTACAGTTTGCCATCGATACCTTATTTGTTCTCCTTGTTCCTATACCATCTGATGTCCAATCTGCCTAAAAGCTGCTTAGATCACCATTCTTTTTTTTTTTTTTTTTAACGTTTTATTTATTTTTGAGACAGAGAGAGACAGAGCATGAACGGGGGAGGGGCAGAGAGAGAGGGAGACACAGAACCGGAAGCAGGCTCCGGGCTCCGAGCCATCAGCCCAGAGCCCGACGCGGGGCTCGAACTCGCGGACCGTGAGATCGTGACCCGAGCCGAAGTCGGCCGCTTAACCGACTGCGCCACCCAGGCGCCCCTAGATCACCATTCTTAATTTCCATCTTAGTTAACACCCTGCCCTGCTCAAGAACATAAGTAGCTCTCCATTGCTTGCAATCACTAATTCTCTGATGGCTAATATTTAAGATACTTTATTGCGCTTCGTTCAGAGTACTGCCATTGTCCCAGTCATTTTCTCTAGACATTAGTAAAGCCCATTCTATTTTCAGGCCCTAATAACATCTTCCAAATATGCCACAGAAAACTAACCACTGGAATAATCTTTCTTCCTCTCTCCTCTCTCTGCTTCCCTGTTCTTTCAAAACTTTTACATGATTCAGACCTGGTCCTTCTACTTTAATCCCTAACTCCTTCTTTTTCCTACCCCTGCCAACATACTTCTGACACTAGGGGTAAATACTCTTTTTCATGAATATGAAGGAAAGTACCCATTCTATTTAAAGTATTCATCGGACCTCCGGTGGGAATAGGTGGGGTGCAAAGACAGATACAGGATAAAACATAGCCCCTGTTGGTAGAGGCTCAGATAGTTATACATCTATAAAGAGACAAGGACAATTCAGCACAGTGCCTATCTTGTTTAGATTTTACGTAAGGTGTTCGTGAAGCATAGACATCACCTCTTGCTTGCCTTTGGGAAAGAGGGAAAAACAGACTCTCAGGGAGCAAATAATATGCCTGGAATGAGTTTTGAAGGACGAGTAACCTGTTAAGAAGATAAGATGGCAAGCAAATGGAAGAGGAAGAAATCTGAACAAAATCTCACGAACCACATCACATCGCACCACCCATGCACAGCACGTAGTGGGAATGGAAAGTTTTGAAACTTGAGCGCCAGGCAGTGATCAAATAGCATTTCCCGCATAGAAGTGTTGCAAGGATGAACGAGTTAACACGTCTAAAGTGCTTTACTTTTTTTAGTTCCTGACATCCAGTAAATACTGTCTAACTGTTAGTCAACCAAGAGGAGGTCTTAAATGCCAGGCTCCAGAACTTGGATCACGCCAAGTGCGAAAAGGGCTTTAAATGAGGAAATGACATAGCGGGCTTTGCTCTTTAGGGAGAACGCTCTGAGGGCATTGCGAATGGAGAAAACAGGAGGGGGGACCCGAGCAAAGAGGAAACTGCAGTTCCCACTAAGGGACAGCCAGGCCACGGCAGAAGTGGTCGCGGTGAAGATGAGGAGAGGTGGAGTTCGGTAACCAATGAACCTATCGAACTACCGCTGAATGTGGCGATTGAGGGAGAGGAAGGAAGAACCAAGATGGCAGATAGATGGCTGGATTGAAGAAGGTGCACCAAGTGAAATGAGGAAATCCTCCTTGGGAAACTGAGAGCATCTCCCGTTTGTTCCTCACGGAACCATCTTGGTGTAGCTTCAGACTCGGCTCTCAAATGGTGCGCCCCAAAATGCGGCTGATGATGACTGAGACCACGAAATAATGTTCTCTAACGAGGCGTATTGTGACACATGACATGAATGGATCAGGTGCATGAAAAGCAACTAAAGCAGCGTTCGCCGAGTAGAAGAGCCTGGTTTGGGGCCCTTGGAGAAAAGGCAGATACTAATTTACAAAAAAAACCAGAAACACGTGCCTGCCAATGATTCCTGGATTGAGACTGAAAGCCACTTGTCTTATGATTGAGAAAATGCTGTCTCCAGAGTAGTATACTAATTGTGGCTGTCAGATGCATGTTCTTCAATTGTTCCGTGAGATGAATATATGCTTTATAATGTTAATGTCATAACTAGGCTTAAAATACAACCAGGGATGTATCGTGGCAGCTTCCTAACATGGAGACCGGGGCCTAATTAGCCATTTAAATTCCATAGCCATTAATTTAACTTTCCTTGCCCTCTTGCATGTTTATTGGATGTAAGCAAGTGTTTGAGGAAGTGGAGCGGTGAGGGTAAAGAACAAAAATCCTGCCTTGGATTAAGTCACAGTTCGCTCAGAACAAATAGGCCATGACAAAGGAGAAAAACCTAATAGCGGCAAAAGCACGCATAAGATGCAAAGATAGTCTGCCAAAGGTTGGAGATCCGGGGAAGGATGAGGAAGCATTGCAGTGTCTCTAAACAGAGGTGGAAAAGATCTGAGATGCGTTTCCAAAGAATCTCCTTGGCTGCAGTGTGGGGAATGGGTTGGACAAAACCAGCATGAGAGGCAGGGGCGTAGGACATGTAGATGTTGGACTGGCCAGTTGAGAAACAATCAGTACCTTAACTGAGGCACAGTATAGAATATGGGGGAAAGGAGATGGTAGCCAAAGGAGTTTGGGAGCAGGGCGGAAGAATATGAAAGTGGTGGTCCGTTGAACAAGTGGGGATGAAGGACTCTGATTTCCATCTAACGCCAACTGGTTGGACCATTACATCTCAGTGACATGGCGTGGTGGGCGAGGGCGCCCTTTGCCTGAATTTGAATCCCGAGCGTCCACGGGCGTGTGCGCTCACACAAGCCACTCACTTTTCACGTCACAACGATCTCATCTTGAGAGGAGATAAAACCAGCCAAACTGCACGGTTGCCGTACTGGACCGTGACCTCCCTGGTACCTACCTCATTGAGTTAGTGCTAAGACGTAATGGATTAAACCAGAAAAGCGCCCAAAATAGCGTCCGATGCATCGGAAGCACAAGGGAAGGGCTGGCTGGCAATCGTTATCCCCTTCCAAAATCCAGGTGCATGGTTCTGGTAGCATCAGAATGTACTTCTGAGAATTCCCAGGCCATGGATATCGTGTGCCTCCTAAAAGTGGATGGTGCTGTCCTGCCAGAAGGAGAGCTCGGCACCCAGGGGGGGAGGCTGGCACGTCTCACGGCTCTAACACCCCAACCCTTGCTCCCACTCACCAGAACTTCTTCCTCCCTTTTAATTAAGGCCTTGCTCGGCATCATTCAGAAAAGTCCCTCAAGCTTACTTTGTGACTCATAGTCCAACCATTTGAACAGCACAAATGTTTCCTCTGCAGGAAGGGGCAGATGCACTGGTGGAAAACAAGGAGGTGGGGGGGGGGGGGTGGGGAGGGATAAAGCAGGGAGCCTCAGAAATGCGGAGGAAGCCGGGGCTAAAGAAATCACAAGTTTTCATAGACATGTTAGCTTCTACAAGCTCCTTACTTTTCATAACACAACAATCATCAGAGACCTTTGTCTCTGAAGAAAATAAATCCAGCCACGGCCGCCTGGGTAACCATCCCTGGGGTATCGATCTGCCATTGGATGGCATACCGGGTGGGAAAGGCTTCTCTCCAGGTAGCAATAAAAGAGTTATCAACCCGCTCTGGTACTCCCCTGGGACCCAAAAAGAAAAAAAAAAAAAGAAAGAAAGAAATCTAAGTCTGGCACCTAGGTACTTTCCTGAGCGGGTTGTCATGGCAACGGGATATAGCAACTGTTTTCGGGATTCTAAGACCTTGGCAATTCTCACGCGTTCCTCTGTCTCAGCTTCTATGTATGCACGGACATATGGATCCCAGAAATGGTGCCAGAACTGAGAAGAGGATTTGAAATTCATGCCAGAATCCCTCTGGGTTACACAAGACCTCAGCCGACCTCGCGGAGTTTAGCTTGCTGTGCAGTGCCACTGATAGCCTGACCCATCCGGTTCCACTGCCTGCTGGGGCTCACTTGCTCCAGCTGCAAAATGAGAGGCTTGGACTCCACAAGCACAAAGGGTAATGTCAGCTCCACAAGGTTTTGAATCTCAGGAATTTTACCCAATTTGATTCTAGGGTCCTTCATGGTTGAGCTTGAATATGCTGTTGTGAGGAAAACACAAAAACAAAAAAAAAAACAAAACAAAACTCCATTAGAAGTATTATTGGTGTCATTACTTACTCCTGTTCCAGAACTTCGTTATTCGTTATTCGTTACGAATTTGCTTCGTAAATTCAAAAGCATTTAACTCACTGTGCACAATGTACATGTTTAAAAGGTGAGATATCGGGGCGCCTGGGTGGCGCAGTCGGTTAAGCGTCCGACTTCAGCCAGGTCACGATCTCGCGGTCCGTGAGTTCGAGCCCCTCTGGGCTGATGGCTCAGAGCCTGGAGCCTGCTTCGGATGCTGTGTCTCCCTCTCTCTCTCTGACCCTCCCCCGTTCATGCTCTGTCTCTCTCTGTCCCAAAAATAAATAAACGTTGAAAAGAAAAAAAAAAGGTGAGATATGTATAGTGTGTGTGTGTGTGTGTGTGTGTGTGTGTGTGTGTGTGTTTGTGTGAAACTCCAGCTTTAACTCAAACTCTATGGTCCCCAAGAATGCAGAAAAGGAAAAAAATAATTTCAGAAAAAACTAAACTTTTTTGTGAGTTCAGGGATTGCGTCCAGGTTGCACACTCTTGTATCCTCAGCACTTTGGGCAGTCCTTGACAAATGTAGATGATTAATAAATATTGGGGACACGAACGAATGAATGAGCGAATGAATACATGGACGAGACAGAATAGGCCTACTTAAGTTTCTTTACATCTGTTACAATGTGCCTCTTAGAGAAAGAACACCCTAAGGGTTGCAGTTATGTAATGCCGTGTAACAAATAGATCTAAAATATAATGGCAAAAAAAAAAAAACATTCAAAATTTTATACTCATAGATTCTGTGGGTCTGGAATTCGAGAAGAATAGAGTGAAGATGGCTCTTCTTTCCTCTAAATGTCCAGAGCCTCAACTGGGGATGACTTCCACAGCTGGGCACTGAAAGTTCTGGGACGGGGCGGGGGGGGGGGGGGCCCACCTGCAAGATCCTTCTTCACTCGTAAGCGGCGCCCTTGGGGATTGCCGCAAGTCTGGGCTCGTCTGGGAGAACTCCTACATGGGGCTTGAACTTCTACCAGAATGGGGACTGGCTTTGGAGAAGAAAGATCTGGAGCACGGGCCATGCAAGAGATCAAAGCGGAAGCTGCCAAACTTGCTTTGACTTAACCTCAGAAGAAACAGTGCGCGCCGCCATGTTTTTTTGGCTGTGAGGCATCGAAAATAGTGCAGACTCAGGAGTGAGTGACGGTGCACAGTCCCCCTTGTGCTGGGATGAGTGACCAGCCACCAGTGGCAGGAAGGATGGCAAGAGTACAAAAGACTTTGTTAAAAAATAGGATGCCAACCTGACTTTTGTTTCTTTGTGCATGGTCTGCTTTCTCTCTGAAAGCTTTTGAGCGTTCTTTGTGTCTTTTATGTCCTGGGATTCCACTTCATTAGGATGAAGAATGCGTTTCCCCTGATCAGCCCTGTTTGGCATTCTATGAGCCCCTTCAATCTTAGGTGTTTTTATCTTGACGTAATGATGGGAAATTTATCTTTATCAAATATGTCCTTCCCTCCATTCTTTGACTCCCCCTGGAACGTTATTATCTAGTTTTTAGCACTTCCCACTTTAACTCACCCTACTTTCCCTTTATCATAGCCTGCTATCCTCTAGAAAATTCTTCCATCTAATCTTTCATTTTTATAACCAAAGTTTCATCCGTGTCCATTCTGATACTTACGCCATTCACTGAATATTTTATTTTGTCTGCTATGTATTTGATACAAAATATTTCTACTTGTTTACAATTGTAAACTTCTCTTCCTGGGGAGCCTGGTTGGCTCGGTCAGTTGAGCCTCCGACTCTTGGTTTTGACTCAGGTCATGATCTCAGTGTTCGTGAATTCAAACCCTGCATTGGACTCTGTGCTGATAGTACAGAGCCTTCTTGGGATTCTATCTCTCTCTCTTTTTCTGCCCCTCCCATATTCTCTCTCTCTCTCTCTCAAAATAATTAAATAAACTTAAAAAAAAGAGACTTCTCTTCCTGACTTCCTATTGCCAATATTTCTCCCTTTTTGAGTATATTTATCATATTTACTTAAAATAGCCATCTGTTTGACTATTCCCTTTTTTTGTTAAGTGGTTAGGAACTCTCAGGTGTCTTGTCAAGTTACCCTGGGGTACGAGCCCCATGATGATGTATCATATGATGGCTCAAAGGTCTGGCCTTGGCATGTAACCCCACTGAGATACCACAGAATGGCTCTGGATGTCCCTCTGTAATCTCATTCCCACAGGAAATGCTGCCAGTCGGTAAATCACCTTCAGGTTTTTAGAGGAAAATGATATGATAAAGAGATATCTTTCATAGCTGTAAACCACCAGCCATGGGAATTGGAGGGAGGGGGCTAAAATAATGAATACTCAAGGGTTGTTTTAATCAACACTTCATCCCACAGGTTCTCTTATGCTGCTTTCATACTGAACATTCAACACCAACAGCCTGGCCATTGCAATTTCTATGGGGAAAGGTCAAGAAATAGTCCTTTAAATGGCTAGCTTCTCTACTTCTCAGGTGCCTAGCCCATTCACACACACACACACACACACACACACACACACACACCAGAGCATGATGATAGCCTTACACTTCCCCCAAATCTTCCCATCTTTGTATTTTCCTGATTTCTCCAGAGTTGATTTTAAGAAAGGAGAGCCAGCAGCCCATGCTAATTTTGGGCTATCCCATCAAAACTGGAAAGGTCCTCCTATGTTTTCCTAAGGAAATATACTTCAGATAAGACAGGGACAGCAAAATACCATTTCTCCTAAGTGCTCCAATCATGGATGTCTCTAACGAGGTGCCCATAGGACATATATGTTCAAGGGAGGCTTTTGTTGGAATTTCACGTCAGACATAATAATGAAGATAATGCGGATAATCAGCACTCTCGTCAAGACCACCATTGTTGCTGTGGTTATTATTATAAACGTTTTCATGTATTCACTAGTTCCTAGTGCCATATTCTATAGTAATCATTTTACATGTAAGGTCATTTGAAATCTATGGCCTCCAGACAGGTTCCTTAAGACGGTCATGCTCAAAGCTTCAGAATTCAACAGCACAAAATGAGACACGATGAAATGAAGTCAGGGGACCAATTCCTCATTCCAATCTCTCAAAGAGCACGAATGGAAACTTGTCCTGTCTCCTTTTCTCACTTTCCAAGCTCTTGGCCTTCCCTCCTTCTCCAGGCTTCCATTGGCTACTCTCCTCCAACCTCTCCACTTCGTTACTTATTCATTCAGCTCCTCTGCTAAGTTCTTCCCGTCTCACTGTCTTACTCGGAGTCTTAGGATTCTTTATGGCTTATTCGGGATCACAAAAGGTTTCTCTGGCAGTGATGCACTCTAGAGAATGGTCAGACACTGAAAAGTTGGATTTACAACTGAAGCATCCTTTTGGGCAGAGGAAACGGTGTCAACCTCTGAGTACTTCCTTATTAATATGTTCCTCTCACAAGCCTATGACCTCATTTACTTCTCTCAACAACACCATGGGTTATATAGCATAACTATATTTTTCACGTGAGGACAGCAAGTCTCGGAGAGGTCAAATTCTTGCCTAAGGTTATAGTACACTCTCTTAGGAATGAAGAAATAATGATTTAGAGTCAGAGCTTCTGCTCTTGGTGCCCGTGCCTTAACTACTCTACAATATTGCTATACCTCTTCCTGGGGTACAAACTCCAAAAAGAACATCAAGGTCCAGGCTCTCGTATAAACTCTCCTTTTCGTCCGACTATTTTTGTCAAGGGAGACATTGTATTTAAAAGAACCTGTCCGAGCTCCCTGATTTTGCTTCTGCTTCCTCAAGTGAATCTCCATTCCCAGAAGAGCGGCTCACCTGAGGTCATCGCTGCAATTTCCATCTACATAATTTAATAGACCTGTTACCAGTGTAACAGCTATTAACAACCCATTAGTAATCATTCAGCCAAAGCTAGACAATCTCGGGTACCAAAGCTTTTATCGTGGAATTTTAAGTCATTAGATTAATAAATAATAAACTACCTGCCAGAGATAGTCACCATAAAAAGACCACACTTCAAATGTGCTGGCTTACGTTGTGAAATGCAATTAAGTTATCCTCCTGAGTAGCTGAAGCAGCGTTTCTCATAGCCTGCCGTGCTCGTATACTTATAACCAGCTCAGGAAAGCCAGTGTTCACGATCTGAAACTAGAATTCAACTTCCGGTTGCCATGAAGACTAGAATGAAGTCTGTCTACTCATCAAGAGACACTCCTGCAGAATGCCAGCAATCTCCCTACCTATAAAAAAAAATCTTGTTATGTTTGGTAAACTGAAGAACCAAGGGCAAATAATGGGACTTCTAAGATATGATGCTTCATTCATACCTGTGGGCCGAATCTCTAACAGCAAAGTTTTGAAACTAACACTGGGACAATCACTGAAAGAATATTTTACCTGCGTTCATAAACAATTCCAGACAGATTAACGAGCTACTTCTTTGTTTCTGGCATAAAAAACGAGGAGAATCGAGAACAGTCAATTCCAGGGTTCAGAATCTGCAAATCTGTGACGACTTTAAATCCAAACGATAGGCCTTTCTCCCCCCTGTGCAATACTCCAGATCAACGTAGTCAACTTCCTGGTACTCCACAAATAGGTAATGAATGAATTAAAGAATAAATAGGGGCACCTGGGTGGCTCAGTCGGTTAAACGTCCGACTCTTGGTTTCAGATCAGGTCATGATCTTGTGGTTCATGGGTTCGAGCCCCACGTCAGGGTCCGCGCTCATGGTGCAAAGCCTGCTTGGGATTCTCTCCCTCCCTCTCTCCCTGCCTCTCCCCTGCTCACGCTCTCTTTTTCTCAAAATAAATAAATAAACAAAAAATTTTTAAAAATAAAGAATAAATGAATTCATATTCCCATAGTCTTTTTATAGTTTGCAAGTAAGGTATATTTATTCATGTCTTAATAAGAAATGACGGGAACTGATGCACTGCCTTACAAAGAAAAAGGCCAAGGCACACACAAAACAGTGCGGAAGAAAAACAAGGGATTTGGAGCAAAGCAGATCTATCATAAATTTTACGTCCACGTTAGCTTCTAGCTCGAGGATCCCTCTCCAGGTTTGGACCCCCCCCCCCCCCCCAGCAATCCAGTGGTAATAAAAATATCTAGCTCTGCACTCGTCATGAAGTTTAAAGGATCACGTGCCAGGAAGTAACAGATGTCCAATAAATCTTCTTTCCCTTCTGCCTCAACCTCTAGCTTTGCTCATGGAAGTCTTGAACGTTGATCTTGCTTTAAGACAGCTAGAAAGATCTTTCCATTTTTGCTGTTAGATACAGCTTGTTTAAATTTGCCAAGCTTGAGAAACATAAGGTAGTCTGGTGGAAATTGTTCATTATTTCTCCTTATTGGTCTGATCTTTGTCTAGCACTCACGTTCTCCTATTCCATCCCACAGTCAGGCCACGCTAGATCCAAAGTAAAAGAACATTTAGTAGTACCGATCTTGTCTCAACGTAAACTTTTGATATTTGGTTCCTCATGGATTTTCTACATTAATTTTAATTTTTTAAACGGATTTTTTAATGTCTATTCTTATTTTTGAGAGGCAGAAAGAGACAGGGCACACGCAGGGGAGGGGCAGGGCAGAGAGAGAGGGAGACACGGAATCTGAAGACACAGAATTCAAGGCTCTGACTTGTCAACACAGAGTCTGACACGGGGCTCAAACCCACAAACCATGAGATCATGACCTGAGCCGAGGCCGGACACTTAACTGACTGAGCCACCCAGGCGCCCCAATTTTAATTTTTAAATATTTTTAAGATATATTGAGGGGCATCTGGCTGGTTCAGTCAGTAGAGCAGGTGACTCTTGATCTCAGTCAGGGTCGTGAGTTCAAGCCCCACATCGAGTATAGCCCGTGAAAGAAGGAAGGATGGAAGGAAGGAAGGAAGGAAGGAAGGGAGAAAAAGAAAGAAAGAAAGAAGAAAGAAAGAAAGAAAGAAAGAAAGAAAGAAAGAAAGAAAGAGAAGGAGAAGTCACACTGAAATATTATTTGGTTACTGAGTTTTTGATAACTCTCTCAAATTTTGCACCCAAGACGAATGTATCACTTTCCTCTCCCCAGTCTGGGTCCTGTCACTTCCCCGTCTTCTTCATATGTTCACTCTTATTTTGCACCAGTCTGAATCTGGATTATGCTACCAGATACCAGAAGTGCTCAAAAAGTAGGGGAAGTCTCTGCCTTTGGGCCTCACGAGGCACTGAAAATGGAAGAACTCCCTACCTTTCCGTGACATTGAACACATCGAGCGAGGCAGAGCACAAAGTCTGTTAAGCCCAGAGCTTAACTGGCGTGATTTTGTTTGTCTTCGTTGTTTGCACGGTTCCTATTTATGTGTTTGCTTGTTTTATTTATTTTTTCAGCAAACTATGAACCATCTTAACTAGGGATTGAGGAGAGGAGATAGAGACGGTCCCTTCTGACATTGTCCTGCCGGTCACTTTCCCCAGAGCTGGCGCTTACAGGACAGTGGGCCCAAGGAGCGGCTTAAATCTCCTTCTACTTTATCTCAGGGCCACAAGCTTCTCAGGGTTGTCCAGAGCCCCAAACGTCCCTTCCTCTATTTTCCCAAGCGTATCAGTTCGAGGTCATGCACACCAAGTAAAGAGGGACCGAGGGGACTCAGCAAGAGCTGAGCCCTGTGTTTCCCGACCAGCATTAGCTCAGCTGGAGTCACGGCGTGATATGTTTGTGGCCGGGTTCTCAGGAGGTCCCTGCAGTCGCCATCTCCCTGATAAAAACCGAAATGCTGACCTTCATACTCATAACAGATTCGCTTTCGGCAGACGCTGAAAAATGAGAAACCAAAATTGACCGGGTGCAGGAGAAACGAACAGTGTGACCAGCAAGACTAATTTAGTTTCACGCTTCTTAAGATACGGTCTACAGAGGAAATTAACAATAATTAACATTTATTGCCTGCTTGTGAAGAGCCTGTGCCAGTCTTGGTCCTTTGGTCAATATATTTCACTGTTTCAGGGACTTTCTACGATCGTCACTATTTTTAGCCTTGCTGCAGGTCGCTTTGCCAGGCCAGGGAGCTCCGGCAGAGTCCTGAATCCGTGACCTGGACGCTGCGAGATATACTCCGCAAGCTGTCAAGGAAAAGCAGCATTGGGAAATTTCAAGTACACAGGATCTTGGTTAACGGGTACTGTTAACAGACTGAAGGTTTGCATCCCCCCAGAACCTGTATGTTGAAGCCCTACATCCCAGCGTGGTTTGGGGATGGGGTGTGGGGAAGTAATTAGGTTTAGGCTAAATTAGTAATTGAGTCCTGGAGGTGGGGTCCACATGATGGGGTTGGGGTCCTCATCAGAAGAGACTAGCTCTCTCCACCGTGTGAAGATGCCACTAGAAGGCACCTGTCTGCAAACTAGGGAGAGGTTTCTCCCCAGCGGCGGAATCTTCCAGCACTTTGATCTTGGATTTTCTAGCCTTTAAAACGGTGAGGTAGAAACTGCTGTTTCAGCCATCCAGTCTATGGTATTTTGTTATAGCCGCTGCAGCTGACGGGGACAATACAGGGTATGCGTGCCCAAGTACGTATATGTGTTTGGGATCTGTCTATTCAAGGTCAAGATTCTGGAGGACTGTGGCAAGCAAGGTTTTTAAATGCAAACCTTATCAGAGCCTTTAATAGGCTAAGAGGAACAGTGATTCGCCCAGAGAAGTTTTCAGTGGGAGCTTTTCCAAAGGTGTTTGACTTGGGTCACCCCCCCCGACCCCATGACGGAGCATTGTTTCTAGGTGCCATTTCATTTTGCCCTGGCCCCTGGGCGTGAGTGCCACCCCGGTGTGGGATTCTGCCGGCTCCTGAGTTGTCCTGCCAACCTCTGAGCGAGCGACGTCTCGCAAGGTGCGGCCACACACGCCGGCCCCAGCCCTGAGAGCGACACCAGACACGGGGCAGGGCTGGCCAGGCAGTCAGCTGAACGTGCCAAGGGATGACCCAGAAAAGCATACAGAATCCTTGGGACTTCTCAACGGGCACTCACTGCCCTGTAGACAGGGGAAAGGAGAGAGCCGAGGGAGCCTGCCCGCCCTGCCGCTGTGTAGGTCCCATCTCGGGGGGACGTGTGTCCCCCAACAGCCTCCGCTGCCCCTGGTGCATTTAGCAGACGCGGTGGGGCCCCCTTTACCAGCGTGCAAGCAATCAGGCAGGATCTGAACGTGTGAGCCTGGGAGTGTGTGCGGACGGCCGTGCCCGGGTGCCTGCGCCGTGTTTTAAATCCACTGCCCCCCCCCCCCCCCCCCCGGCAGGAGCAGAGTTTGAAATGTCACGTGAGATTCCGTGCACCCCCGAGAGAGGTAGTTTCATTCTCGCAGCCGTATTTTTAAAAGCAAAAGCCCCACGCGTACACACTCTCTCACACGCACGGGAGAGAAATCAAAATGCCCAGGGCACCCGTGGGAAAGGCGTGCTATTACTCTGCTTCCAAAGCAGTTGTCAGATCTCTGGTTATATCTCGAACCAGAGCCTTGCCTTTTATGTGACAAAGAGTCTTAAAAGCCTGCTAGCTTGTTCCAGGAAGAAAAAAAAAAAAAAAAAAAAGGTAGAAAACGAGTAGATGGAGTTTATTTGAAGTTAAAGTTGAGAGAAAAGGAGAGGCGGGAGGTTCGTCTTAATATGTGATATTTTATCCTTATTATTATGCATTTTTATTCTCTGATTTCCAGGCAAATAGTGCCCAGAGTGAGGCTGGTCTCCAAGCGGGTGCTCAGAATTCTTGAATTGTACTGAGTTAGGTTGAATCAAATCCCACCGAATCAGATAGATTCTGTGAATGCTCCCCTCTGTCCAAGGAAAGGTTAGGAACGATCCTGGGTATGAAGAGGGGTAGCGATAACCCCCACTGCGGCCCAGGAAGCAAGGGGGACATGAGCGCTGCGTCCTGGGCCAAGAGTTACTAGCAAGCAAGAGAAAGTCTCAGCCTCACGTCCACAGTGAGAACAAGATCAGAAGCAAAGCGTCAGACGGGAACTTCGAGAAAGTAATTTGGGATGGAGGGCCCAGAGGCAATCCCCAAGGCCCGTGCTCAGGGCACATCTTTTGGGAGCCGGAAGTGGGTTCTTAGTGTGGAATATTTCTGATGGCCTCATCACTTGGTCAGGAATGATGACAAAGGGGGCCTGATTTTCAGAGCTGCAGCCCATGTGGTGAGCTGTATGTTCCAGATCAGGGGCAATGGCCAAGACAACTATTAGAGGCAGTGAGATCAGAACGGGTCTGGTTTGCCCACCCCCACCCCCGCCCCGATCCTAAGACTCCTCACCCCTGTCAAAGCCTGAAGGTTACAAAATGGTTAGATAGCTTTTCTCCTGTGCGTAGATGGGGTTGAAGCACGTGAGCCAAGAAAAACATCTTTGCATGTTAAATAAGGCGGTTTTCACAGACCTAATTGCAGCATTATTTTCTCTATTTATGTGTACTTCCAGAAGGGGAAATTCACTTGCATGGCGGAAAGGGTGCCGTCCTGCTCCCTTGCACGGAGTAAATCACGGAACCAAGCGTCGGGCGTGCTCTTAAGATAGCAAATCACCTTCCCACCTCGAGACTACACGGTCCGGGCCCCAGGGTGGTTATTAATGTGCTAGAACCGTTTAAAAATCTCCAGCACCGCACGACCCTCGGCTGTTACTTAACCTTCCAAACCTCCCATTTCCCACTTGTAAAATTTTGCTGAGAGTAATCGCCAGCACTTCCCCGACGGTCACCCCGTGCCAAGTTCTGTCCTCCGTACTTCCTGTGAATTCACCCACCTGCCTCTCCGACATCACCCCAAGAGCTCAGACTACAGCTCTGCCCATTTTCGAGACGGGAAAGGCAATGAACCCATCCAAGTCACGTCGCTCCTAAGTGAGTCAAGCGCCCCACGTTTGAACCCCCGGCCATGGTTTCTGGGTCGATGTATTTAACCAGAAAATTATGCTTCCTCCCGGGGACGTTGGTCCTGATGTGAGATGAACGTAACAAAGGTGAGATGCTAAGTAGGCACATGGAAGCGTGCCCCCCCCAAATGTCGTTGACCTCCCCATCTTGTCTGGCACGTGCCTCCCGACCTCACCCCAGATGACGGGCAGGGGAAGGGAAAGTGGGTTCTAGGTGACTCTCAACGCCCCGGGTGACTCTGCCAGAGCCCTGAGACAGAGAACCTGCATGTGCCGTGAACCCATTTCACAGCTTTGTAACACTCGCTCTCCAGAGGTCCCTTCCTGACTTCTGCCTTCATTCGAACGTGGGGAGCTCTAAGGTGCTTTTCTCTCGTTCTATGAAGAGCTCTGTCTTACAACACTCCTGGGAGCTTACGATTATGTCAGACCTGTCAAGTCTGTTGGGTCCAAAATTGTTGGGCTCTCTGCGGGCTCTGATTTCCTCCGACGTTGACTCGCACGGCCACCACACCGCGCTATCCGGGGATGTCTCCTGACGGCCAAGTACATGCTGCGTCTCGAATTGCCAACAACTGTTTCCCACAATGAGGTCTGGGTCTGTTGTGCCGTGGGATTCGGATTCATCAGCCGCAGGCTGGGCTAGATGCACACCGCCCACCTTTGGGTTTTCCTCCTCCTCGCCGTCCTGGGCTCCTTGAGAGACCTCTTTGGCTTTAATTTTAACCCTGGCAGGTATCTTAAGAATTGGGAATGGGGCAGGCCAGTCTCGAAGCGTTCGACGGCCCCACAGATTATCGTGGGTTGAGGGTTTGGGGTGGCTCTCTTTTCATGGTCAAAGCTGAGAAGGTGTACTTAGAAGGAGCATCGTTTCTGGTTTGGGTTTTGGTTTTTTCCTAGTGGTTTTTTTCCTCCTCCGTGCATGCTTATGAACCGCTGCAAAGCAATGCAGGACAGTGGGAAAGGGGAACAAAAAGGTAGGAAGAGTGTGTCTCTGAAGAACCTGAAGATTGCTGGTTTAGGTGAATAAAATGAGGAAGTGGAAATTCTGTAGCATTTTACAAGCATCAGGAGAATACTGCCCTTCTACCCCCCACCCCATGGATTGTGAATCTTTCAGATGGGCTTTGGAGGATCCAAGAACCCCTGAAATGATATTCAAGATTCAGAATTGATACTCAAAAAATTTTTTTTCTTTGCTGCAGATTCTTCCAATGGCCTGTGACATAGTGAATTAAGGGTTAGGAAAAAAAAAAAATCTAGATGCAAGCTCAGTGCTCCTGTCTCTCTTGATTGGAAACTTGGCCCACATGCAACTTGTTATATTTTTTTAAATAGTGCCTTCAAAGCCCTTTACTGAGTATCTGACATGTGCCAAGCACTGTGGCAGGTGCCAAGGATGTTATGGAACTTCAAATCCCATCCCTCATGGACCTAAACCCTAACCGGGAGCTCGTGGCCTGCTCTGTGTTGACCTCTGGCCCCGCGTGCCCCCCAGGGTGTCCATCCACTCCAGCTTCCCTACTTCCTTGATGCTTGAAGTGGATTCTCCAATTCTTGCCCACCTCCTCACCTTCCCTTGGACCTCACTGAGAATACAAGAATGGCGGGCTGGCTTTTCATACGTTTCTCAAGTCTGAGAAGAATCTAGACTCTCTTCTAGCATAATAAGGTATGGGAGTTATGGGTAGAGAAAGTTAATCTTCACAAGGCCAAGTGTCTGATTGTATGTTTGATGCTCCTGTATGATTTCAGACCTCTATGGAGGCCTCGGCCCTTGTACTCCTCCCTGCCTTATATTGAAGACTTTATGCCTCCCCCCCAAAAAAAAAGTTGGCCATTGGCATTGCAAGGAGGGAGGCAAGTAATGGGGAGAGTCCTGAGAAGCACTACAGAGATTTTCTGCTGACTGACGCACATAGCCATGGGATGTGCCTTAATCATCTAGAATGAAGTCCTGGGCCTGTGGAGACAGCAAAGGCACACGCATGTTGAGTAGGCAGATGGTTTCAAAATCCCCACCATGCAGTGGGTTATGTACTTATACTTTATCATTTGAACCTGAGGTAAAACACAGGTTACCATTCGCCAGGAATCTGTGGGTGCCTCAACACCTAATACACGGTTTTATAGAAACAGTACCACCCTGTTCGTTCATGGTATCACCAACCAATTCGATAACCAATGTTTAAGATCAGAATGTAGAAATCAGTCACCATTACCCAGATGCGGACCATTGACTCAACAGGACGTTTGTCAAAGTTAAAGAACCAGGTGACCCGTAAAGGGAGGGAATGGGTATAATGGCAGCAGAAAACCTAAGCTGTTTTGGTTAGTTCCAGCAGCTCTCGGCTTAACTCTGGACTTTGTGCGAGAAACGATGAACAAAACAAACGGTGGAGACACTGACCCCCGTTTGTGGCACGAAGGGAGGGAATGTGAAGGATAAAGCTGTCTGCCATCCATTTACTCTGACAAAGCTGTAAAGTGAGCTCTGAGATTGAAGTTCATGGCAATAGAAATTCCACACTACAAATCAATTTTTTTTTTTTTTTTGCCTAAATATTTCTCTGTGTAATTGGCTCAGAAACACTTAAGCACGTTGCTCATTTCTGCTTAAGACTCCACGGCTCGTGGGAGATATAGCTGCTGCTGTAGCTCTTGGGTCTGATGCTGCCCTGATTTTCGTACTTCCTCACTCCTGCACCAATACTCCGTTTGGGCACTTGCAGGGGTAGAATCTGTTTTTGTACACCAACGTTTATCTCTAAGGTGAGAGGTGGTGCTTTTCAGACAAAGCGCTGCACTTTCCTTAAGATTTTCTGGAATGAATTCGGGAAAAGTTTGCTCTGAATTTCAGCTTCTAGAAACTGAGATTTCAGATTGCGTAAAACAAAGCGGTCTGTATTGCCTCACGACTCCATCATCAACCATTTTGGCCAAGAACACAATCAGAAGTATTTTTCTGTACTATGTCATATTCTGGCAACATCTGTCTTGGAGACGGGAGTTGTTTCACGTCTGTAGAATCTCTAAGATCCTTGACATTGTTTAGGTCAGTTTACGGAAGACAAGAGGGATCAACAGTTTTGTTTTTAGTCCTTAAACCGTGCAAATTCACTCTTCCCAGTGAATCACCTTTGGTCAGATAAAGTCATCCTGCAAATCTGCCAGACACGTAGGCTCCCTGAGTCCAAGGGATTGCAAACTCTCCAGAGAAGGAGTTGGAAGGACTGATCCAACCTGTAAATGATTTCCCTTGGTCATCCTATAACCCCACTGTCCTAGAGGACCTTTCCACACTTGATTCTATAGACCAAGTTAAAATTCCCAAGACCTCAGGATCTGCCTAAACTCAAGCGAACATTTTGGGTTCAATGTGGCTGATGACTACCCCAAACCGAGTCATATCTCACAAAGCAAGGACACGTCTCCCCCAAATCCACTTTTACTTTAGGTTGGCTTCTAGTACAGTATGTATAGTGAAATATTACCTATATTTTAATTTTAAGGACTAAATTTTGAGAGGATTATAGTGCATCGGTAATGAGTGATCCTAAAAATTTCTGTATCTTTCATGCCAAGCACCTCTTCTCCTCAAAGCTTCTTTATTTTTTATTTCTGTATTATTTTTATTTTTATAATATGAAATGTATTATCAAATTGGTTTCCATACAACACCCAGTGCTCATCCCAACAGGTGCCCTCCTCAATACCCATCACCCACCCTCCCCGCCCTCCCACCCGCCATCAACCCTCAGTTTGTTCTCAGTTTTTAGGAGTCTCCTCAAAGCTTCTTTAGAGAGTAATGCTGAACACTGGGATTCTGAAATCCACATTTTAAACGTCTATGCAGGATATTTCTCTGCAAA
>NW_024412400.1:3903934-3991480 GCF_014898765.1 Herpailurus yagouaroundi
TCTGAAATCCACATTTTAAACGTCTATGCAGGATATTTCTCTGCAAATCACTGAATGGAGGGTAAGTTAGACCAGCTGCTTAGATGTAGAAGTCTCAGTGGGTATTCCATCCGTCTCCATTCTTGTCTTCACTTTCCACAGTGCCCCACCACAAAGGAAGGGAAATCAAACAAGGAAAACAAAAAGCAAAGAGAAAGAAAAAGAAACAAACAAACAACACACACACACACACACACTCACTCAAACACACACAATACTGAATCTAAATTTGGGGGCCAGGAATTTCAGCCACGTATTCAAACATAGTTGGGTTGTATCAAAGTGGGACCTGAGTTTGAAGCATGAAAGTCAAGAGAAGGAAAGAACATGGTTTCCTTTCCTTAAGACGCGGTGACTCCGCTCAGCTGTAGCACATGACTAAACACGGCTCTGACGATGCAATGAGCCGCTATTCTGTTTTGGTAGCAGAGCAAAGTCAGGTCTGATACACGAAAAGAAAACCAACTGGCCTTGAAAAAAAAATATCCCTTCCCATTTTTTCTCTGAATCCACTTAGCTTAACACCCAAAGCCTATATTCATTCAACCACTGAGGGGACGAGTTCAGAAGATCTTCAAGATGTCCTGTTCTTATCACCATGAAGTGTCTCCCCAGAGTGTATCACTGCAGTTTTGTTTACTCCCCACTGTCACATGCAGTTCACTACAGAACAACTATGAAGATATAGCCCAAATGAAAGACAAACCATTGGAGATCATTGGATTTCCCTTTCGCATGTTTTTGTGTTTTGTTTTTTACCATTTCAGTTCCTGTTTATTAATTTTCATAAAACAATCCAGTTATGCCTATTTGCAATAGTGGTAAGTTCTAGTCTTTAATCTTTTTTAAGTTTATTTATTTTGAGAGAGAGAGAGAGAGAGACAGTGTGAGTGGGGGATGGGTAGAGAGAGAGGGAGAGAGAGAGAATCCTAAGCAGGTTCCACACTGCCAGTGCAGAACTCATGACCTGAGCTGAAACCAAGAGTCGGATGCTCAAATGACCGAGCCACCTAGGTGCCCCAGTTCTAGTCTTTAAATGGTAGCTTCTTGGGTTACTCTGCTCTCGTGAGCACCCTGATGTTTAATAAAGCCTGTGTGTCAATGAATGATTTTCTGCATTTATCGCATCTATAGGGTCTCCTCTCCGGTATGAATGACCTCATGTCAATGAAGATTAGCCTTAAAACTAAAGAATTTTTTCACATACTCTACATTCAGAAATTTCCTCCTTGGCATGGGCTTTTTGATGATAAATGAGATCCACATTATGACTAAAGGATTCTCCACGTTCACTACCTTGATGAGTGTTCTGTTTAGTGTGCTTTTGTTGACAGCTCCTAAGGGTCGACTTTCAGACTGAAGGCTTTTCCACATTCAGGACGTTGATAAGATTTTTCTCCACTATGGACGAGCTAATGTCAAATAGGTGTTGGCTTCTGACTAAACATTCTTTCACACTGACTACATTTATAGGGCTTTTCTTTGGTATGTATCCGCTTATCTTAAAGACAAACATAACCCCCAGAGTCTTTTAGTTGGACTAAGATGCATCCCAGAAGCTAGCAATGGGAAATAATCAAACCTGTGTCCAACATGCCATAGTGTCTATGAATTCTCGATTGAGGCCACTGGCCCACGTAAGACTAGAGGATTCTTTAGAATTATCTTTTCCCTGGCTAAAAGAGAACCCATTTGGGGTACCTGGGTGGCTCAGTCGGCTGAGCCTCTGACTTTAGTTCAGGTCACGATCTCGTGGTTGGTGAGCTCAAGCCCCACATCGGGCTCGCTGCTATCAGTGCAGAGCCCGCTTTGGATCCCTGTCCCCCTCTGTCTGCCCCTCCCCCACTTGTGCTCTCTCAATAACAAATAAACATTTAGAAACGATTTTTTTCAAAAATACATCCCATTCTATGCCCAACCCAAATTGCTTTTTATATTCTGAGGTTCCATTTCTGCAAGTGCTGCTGTACCCAAGTAAAATTCTACCCTGGGGATTTCTATAGGACATCGAGCCACAGCTGGCCTTTGCCTGTATTTTCACATCTGGCTGTTGGTCTTTCACAAGCAAGCACACCTAACGTCAGCACATTTGTTCTAACTTCTTCTTTTCTGCTTTTTTCCCCCAAGGAAGTAAGGAAGTAACTTTCGTTGTTGTTGTTGTTGACCCCCTGGGAACACTGAAGACGTGGGGACGCTGAAAACTGGTAGAGAAGTTGCCACTTGCTTCCTTTCGTATTTAAATCTTTTTCCTTTCCTCTCTTTTACTTCTGCCATTTTCAGCTCCTCTTCCATCCTTTGCTTCTTAATTTCTTTTCCTAAATGCAGTTAGCCTTGACTGTTTGGATCATGCTTCTTTTTTCAGGCCCTTGACATAGTAAGCAAACTCAAAGAATGGAGAGGGAGGGTAGCCCACATGAAAACCAAAAAGGAAGCTGTGCAGCGTTGGCTGCATTCCTTACCCTACAAAATCGTCTTCCCTATGATTCAAAGACGTGTTTATTCTTCTTTTGTTCTCTTTGTCTGGATGGCATAACAATGCCTATATTTATTCCCTCTTGCGACTTTCATCAGTTAGGCTATATAGGAAGTCATGCCAAGGCTTAATGACTTAAAACAATAACCATCTGTTAAGCTTACAAGCTTATGCATTGTTACTTTGCACTCGGCTCAACTGAACAGTTCTGCTTATCTGATGCCCAGGGTTGGTTGATCTCAACAGGGCTCATCCATTGGCTGGGAGCCAGCTTCCAGATTGGCTGTGGACCAGCCGGTCACATGTGGCTCAGGTGGAGGGCTGGTTTCACTTTTTCTCTCATCCTTCTGCAGGCAAGACCAAGCCTACTCACTTGGAGTCTAGGGCAGGATAGCCCAAAGCTGATGGGAAAAGTACAAGGCCTCTTGAGACCTAGCCTCAGAACTCAAGAAATGGCATGTGGCTGCATTCGAATGAATAATTCAAGGCAAATATTAGAAGGGGGAAGGTGACATAGATTCCCAACTCTCAATGGGAAGGCAAAAGTTTGCGACTATTTTTGTAATCTACAACAGAGAATAATAGAGATAGTATGGTGTAGCTCTGAAATTTGAGTTTGGAGTCAGAAGATCACAAATCCCATCTTTCACAAATGATTAATAATGTTTATGTTCTTTAACTCTCTGAGGTTCTATTTATACATGTAAAAGAAGGATAATAATAGTATCTATGATATAGAGTTGTTGAGGATAAAATCAGAATATATTTATATTCTCATATATTATTAACTTAGCACAATGCCTGATGCATAGTAAGAAAATATACTTGAGCTATTGTTATAATGTTGTCATAATTTTTATTATTAGAGCTCTAGGCCTGGCTCTCCATTTAGATAGGCAATGGATTATCTGTAATTTTTTCAAGGCCTTGTGAATCCCATTGAAACCCACAAGCACCTTTGTCTGAAAGAAATATTATTTTTATATTTGTTGATCACATGAATAATTTACCTTGGGATGGAAAATATGACTCTAATCTTCTAACTTCATGACAAACGCAATTCATTGATTTTAGCAATTTTTTTTTCAGATATTTTGGAACAGACCTCCAGGAAGCTAGTATCTGATGACCAAAGGTGGAACAAGAGATAAAATGTTCTTATTATACTAGAGAGGGGTTGGAAGGCAAAGAACACTCTGGCAGTTTGTCTATCTAATTAGGCTAATTACAACAAATTAAGCTTCTAAAGAGGAAAAATAAATTGCAAGAACAAAGAAGTTTCTTTGGAAAGGATCATAAGTCATCACAAAAAGTCAGGCTGATTTTGAGGGAGTAGCATGGTTTATGGGTGAGAGAATGTGCAGGACACCTGTTCTGGAAATCCGATTATAACTTTTTCTTCCACCATAACGTTGACACTTTCACTGAGTCCAGGGCAAGAAATAGCATTTAAAAAAATGTTAGTATAATTATTAGAAGATTTTAGCAATGATTTCATAGAGTGACTTTTCATAAACCAGTTAATCTCCCTGAGTCTGATTACTCATCTGTTCAAATGTGAAATAAGGCTGAGAAAGACTAGAGAGGAAATAAAAAGAAATGGATCACGGCACATGTAAGAAATCATAGAGTAGGTGCCCAATTCAGTTTGGTGTCTGAAATCTAAAATATTTAGATTGAAATATATTTCCAAATACTTCTGTGTCGTGCACTTCACAGACAACACAGTTGGGAGTGGGTAGTTTCTCACGGTTAAAGAGAACATTTTTGATACTCCATGTTGCCAGGGTTCAAAAGAACTCTGTGGTGGTCCTAGGTCTCTCTCTTTAGACAGGAAAGAAAATTGCTTCCACTCTCTATCTCTCTGACTCACAATTAACCGGATGGGCTTGGCTATAGTGAAGGGGACCCCTTTCAATAAATCATATCAACACAGCAGTCTTTAGGGTAGTGAGTACTATCCCATATACTGGTCTATATTCTTCATAGCAAACTCAGGAGGAAGCTTTGTGGTTTCCCCTCTTCATGAGTAAGAGTCAGAAAAGGAAGAGCTTTTCCCAGGGCCATGCAACAAGGTCACTACCAGAGCAAATCCTCAAAGGCAGCTTTTCTCCCACACTCCTGGCTTGGTCCACAATACTTGATGGTTAGAGGAATGTGAGCACTCGATAAGTTTGTGAATGCCATGTTGAATTGCAAAAGTGTCAGATGGCTACTTAAATAAATATTTTCAACACAAAATCCTCATGATAACATGTAGTTAATATCTTCGTTAGAAAAAAAAATTAATTTGGGCCTTTTATTAACTTATTTTCTTCTGTTAACTTATATTTGGAATTTATTATATACATTAAATTATATGACTAAAAGTATCACTAAGTCAAGAGTGATAGAATATTCCATATGATGGAATTATTGGCTTTTATTCCTAAGGGTTCCAGAGCCAAGCACACCAAGATTATATAATATTAAAATGATGATGATGATGATGATGATTATCACCATCATAGGGCTTCTGTGTGCCACTTTGGAATTGTAAAATGCCTTGATGTCGCACATTATTTTGCATGGTAATCCCAGAAGTTAAGTCCATACGATGTGCACTTCACAGTTAGAGAAATGAGGGATGTCAAATGCCAAAAGGCCCAGTAATATGATGTCAACTCCCACCCGATTTTAACAGATACTTAAAGAAATAGAATTGTTAAGATGCAAAATAACACTAATTTACCACCATTTTAATATATATTTAGATATGAAGATAAAAGAGCCTACAGGGGCTTGAAAACATCAAGTCCATTAAAAATATTTATTCATCTATTCAGAGTTAGGCTCTAAGGCTACAGAACATAAGTAAGAGCATAGCTTTGGAGTTCCTGATAAAGCATATGATTTCCTAGGTGAGAAGATTGACCAAACATTTAATCAAGTAAACAAATGTAAAAAATTATGGGGGTCTGGCATATTGAGAGAAGACTGCCTAAGAGTGTAATGCTCAAGGTGAGTATGATGGCTAATTTCACATGTCAACATGACTGGGCGGAGGGATGATGCCTAAAGAGCTGGTGAAACATTTCTGGGTTTGTTGATGAAGGTGTTTCCAGAAGAGATGAGTACTTGAGTCAGTAGGCTGAGTAATGAGTATGCCCACTAACACATGTGGGCAGGTATCATCCAATCCACTGGGGGCCCAAATATAACAAAAAGGTGGAGGAAGAGCACATTCTCTCACTCTCTACTTCAGTGGGGACATCGATCTTCTTCTGCCCTTGAACACTGGAGCTACTAGTTCTCTAGGCCTTGTACTGCAGGACTTATGCCTCTGGCCCCATTGGTTCTCAAGCCTTGGGACTCACACTGAATTATACCACCAACTTTCCTGGTTTCATAACTCACAGATGGCATATCATGGCATCGCTAAGCCTTCTTAAGCGTGAGCCAATTCCAGTAATAAATCAACTACTTATCTATCTATCATCTATATAACTGTTGGTTTTATTTCTTTGGAGAACCATGGCTAATATAATGAGGCATTACATTCTGTTAGAAGTGAACTAACTAGAGAGAGAGAGAGAGAGAGAGAGAGAGAGAGAATGCTCCAGCTGGCAGAAGGAACAGCATGTATAGAGTCCTGGTGATGGGAAGGAACACTGCATGGGCAGTATGGCTGGAAGACAAAGCTGTCTGGGGAATGTGGTGTAAGACAAAGCTGGGCAAAAGTCAGACATAGATTTTGGTTGATCTTTTTTAAGTAATTTTTTACTTTATCTTAAAAGCAAATGTGGTGTTTTAATTGGAGATAGATGCAGATAGTGAACCAAATACGTGTTTTTAAAAAGTCTCTGTGGCTTTAGAGTGGGAAAGCATTCAGAGTGGGGAGGGTGAATGAGGACGGTGGGGTCCACTATTGTTCTGGTAGCTTATTAAAGGGGGCATGGGTCAAGCTAAAGAGATTGAGAGATTAGAGGAGGAGGAGTAAAAAGTGAAGGTAATGGGTTGCATTAAATGATAAGGTTGGGAAAAGGGAAGAGATAAGAATAGCTATGATGGTTCGACTCATCTAAATGGATAGGTCATGGTACACTTCACCAAGATGGGGACAACTGAAGGAGCTTATAGGCTTTCCTTTGAAGGTGGATCTGGAAGAGGAATATCAATGTATTGTGTTTGCATCTCTCAAGCATCCCAGAGAATGTGTGAGGTCGTCATTCTACTAGATGAGGCTGGAGTTTCAATGATAAACCTCAAAAAGAGGTATAAAAACATAGGAGTTGTTTACAGAGAAAGATGGAGGAGACACGCTGTTGACCACAGGCCTCAATGTTGAGAAATTCCAACATTTAACCGTGGAGAAAATAATGCAAGAGAAGAAGGATATCCAGACAGGAAAGAGGAAAAACAAGAAAATAATATGCCACAAAAACCCAGGCACAAGCTTACTTAAAGAAGAAGAAGATGCCCCTAGTTCCATATGGTGCTCAACTATCAAATAAAATGAGATCTATAAAATAATCAGTGGGTTTAATGGCCATCACTGCTCTTAGGTTTTGGTGGAATTGTAGCAGCAGCATCCGGCTTGTAGCAAGAATGAAAGTGGGAATAGAGTGGTTGACAATGGAATATAGGGATCGAGAAGTCTTGGAAAGATCAAGACAGTGGGAAGACAAGTCACAGACCAGGAGAAAATCTTTGCAAAAGACATATCTGATAAAAGATTGGTATTCAAAGTATATCCCCCTCAAAAAATTAAAATTAAAAAGTCTTACAAATAAATATTAAGAAAATAAACAACCCATTAAAAAAAAAAAGAGCAAAAGACCTGAACAAAAGCCTCACCAAAGAAGATAGGTAGATAGATAGATAGATAGATAGATAGAGATATAGATATATAGATGTATAGATATACATAGATATGGACATAGATATAGATAGATAGATAGATAGATAGATAGATAGATGGATAGATAGATGGCAAATAAATATACAAAAAGATGCTCCATTCCATATACCATCAGGGAAATGCAAATCAAAACAATGATGAGATATCACTATTAGATACACCCGTTAGAATGGCTAGAATCCAAAATGCTGGTTAGGCTGTGGAGAAGCAGGAACTCTTATCCATTGCTGGTGGGAATGCAAAATGGCACACACATTTTGAAAGACAGTTTGGGAGTTTCTTACAAACCAGAAATACTCTTACCATGCAATCCAGCAATTTGGTGTTTGCCCAAAGTAGTTGAAAACTTATGACCACATGAAAACCTGCCCAAGGATATATATAGCAGCTTTATTAATAATTGCCCAAACTTGGAATCAATCAAGATACCCTTCAGTAGGTGAATGGATACACTGTGGTACACACAATGGAATATGATACAATATTAAAAATAAATGACTTCTCTGTTCAACATCACTCATCATTAGGGAAATGCAAATAAAAAACACAATAAGATATCACCTCACACCTGTTAGAATGGCTAAAATCAAAAAGACAAGAAACAACAAGTGTTGACAAGGATGTGGAGAAGAAGGAACTCTTGTGCACTGTTGGAGGGAATGTAAATTGCTATAACCACCGTGGAAAACATGGAGAATCATCAAAAACTTAAAATAGAAATATCATACAATCCAGTAATTCCACTACTGGGTATTTACCCAAAGAAAATGAAAACTTTAATTTGAAAAGACATATGTATCACTCTGTTTATTGCAGCATTATTTATAATAGCCAAGATATGGAAGTAACCTGAGTGTCCACAGATAACTAAATAGATATGGAAGACACACACACACACACACACACACACACACACACACAGGAATATCATGTAGCTATAAAAAAGAGTGAGATATTAGGATGCCTGGGTGGCTCAGTCGGTTGAGCATTCAACTTTACCTCAGGTCATAATCTCATGTTTCATGAGTTTGAGACCGGCCTCGGGCTCTCTGCTCACAGCTCAGAGCCTAGAGCCTACTTCAGATTCTGTGTCTCCCTCTCTCTCTGCCCTCTCCTGCTTGCACTCTCTCTTTCTATCAAAAATAAATAAACATTAAAAACAACAAGGGTAAGTGGCACCTGGGTGGCTCAGTCAGTTAAGCATCCGACTTCAACTCAGCTCATGATCTCACAATTGGTGGGTTCGAGCCCCATGTCAAGCTCTGTGCTGACAGCTCAGAGCCCGGAGCCTGCTTCGGATTCTGTGTCTCCCTCAATCTCTGTCCTCCTTTGATTACACTCTGTCTCCGTCTCTGTCTCCGTCTGTCTCTCTCTCTCTCTCAAATAAATAAACATTAAAAGGATGAAATCTTGCCATTTTCAACAACATGGATGGGCCTACGGGGTATTAGGCTAAGTGAAATAATAAATAACAGAGAAAGACAAATATCATATGATTTCAGTCATATGTGGAATCTAAAAACCAAAAGCAGATGAATAACAAACACATGAAAATCAGAATCAGACCTGGAAATACAGAGAATAAACTGATGGGTGCCAGAGGAGAACTGGGCAGGTGATGGGCAAAATGGGGGAAGGGGAGTGGGAGATACAGGCTTCCAGTTATGGAATGAAGGAGTCGTGGGAATAAAAGGCACAGCATAAGAAATGTAATCAGTGATATTGTCATGGCATTGTATGGTGACAGATGGAAGCTATGCTTGTGGGGGGCACAGCATAAAGTATAGAGTTCTTGAATCACTATGTTGTCCACCTGAAACGAATGTAATATTGCATGTCAACTACACTCAAATTAAAAAATCTTTTAAAAAGCAATGCGTTATCAAAAAAGACATGGCATATGCATGTTACGGAGTAAACGCGTATTTGTAAGTGAAATAAACCATTGTGAAAAGGCTACCTACGGCGTTATTCCAACTCTATGACCTTCTGGAAGAGGCCAAACTACAGACAATGAAGAAGTCAGTGGTTAACAGGGCTTACAGGGATTTGTCCGTTAATCCTGGAAAATCGCACTACTTTGTTTTGTGCGTGTTTATAAATACTTTTATAATATTTGATTCATAAAAATTTCATAAAATTTTATTTTATTCCGTTTTTAGTAGAAAATCGTGTAATACTACATGGTAGAGAGTTAGATATTAAATTAACCAAGACACATACTAGCACAGTCGTGCAGTGTTGCATACCCACTTGGGACTGATGATCACAAATTATAATGAAATTAACCTATCCTCTTAGGTAGGGTTCTCTAGAACGTGCTCAGATTCTCATGGGGTAGGCATAAAAAAAAGTGACTATTTGGCTCTTTGCAGGGTTGGCATTTTGCTTCATAAGTAAGAGGAAAAGGCAAGGGCCAAGGGAGTTTCTGACGTTCCCAAGGGTAGATCGCAGACTTTAAGGTTAGTTAATATGATTCAAAGACCCCTGATTATTTGCTTTGGTACATTCATCTGTTAATTCATTCACTTTTTATTACCTATTTACTCCATGCTAAGTACTATTTGGAGCACTGGGGTTAGAACAGTAAACCAAAGAGATGAATTCTTCTCTTGTGAAATTTACTTTTCACATGAATGGGCAAATGTGCATACAAAACATCGGGTTTTATGAGTACGGAGGATATCGAGGATCTGACATTTTGTTAGACTTCAAGGTTGACATCCACTGCGTCCTCTGTGTTGACGCCCTCTAGATGTGAGTAATACAACGGCCTACCGCTCCAAGATGTGGCTATTTTAGAAAGCAAGGTAAGGGAACACAGAAGTATAAGCAAGTGAAGGAGGGGGATAAGAAGGAGGTCTGAGAGAAAAGCATTTTAGACAAAGGGAATAGTGAACACAGCCTCCGTGATAGAAATGTGCTCGCTATTTTCAACAACGTGAAAGAAGCGTGAAGAGGTAGACAGGGAGAAGTGATGTACCTTGCAGTGTCTTTAACACCGCGGTGAGGACTTTGGCTTTTATGCCAAGCAAGAAGGTATTTTGACTTACATGTTAACAAAACCTCCCTGGCTGTTATCTTGAGAATAGATTGGTGGAGTGGAGACTGGGGAGGGAGGCAGTGGGTGAGCAACCAGCAGCTTTAATGGGTCAATTAGGAAGCAATGTCAACCGCTCCAAGATGACAATAGCAAAGATACCAAGAACACATCAGATTATTGAAACATTTCAGATGCAGAGCCAATAGGTCTTACTGTTAGACTGTATCCGTTGTTATGAAATTTGTATGCTATTATACCAGTAAATACTGCCCACTCTCTCCCAACATCTATGGGGAACATGTATTCTTTCTTAATAATTTTGTGTGCAAAAAGGGAATAGAAATATTTGTATAGAGGGGTGCCTGGGTGGTTTAGTCAATTGAGCATCTGACTCTTGATTTCAGCCCAGGTCATGATCCCAGGGTTGTGGGATCAAGCCCCACATCACATCAGGCTCCGCACTGAGCATGGATCCTCTCTCTCTCTCTCTCTCTCTCTCTCTCTCTCTCTCTCTCCTTCTGCCCCTCTCCCCCACTTGCAACTTGCACTCTCTCTCTCTCAAATGAAAGAAAGAAGAAGGTAGGAAGGAAGGAAGGAATATTTTTCTATAGATGGAATCTGGAGTCGAAAATCTAGGGTTTGGATTATGGCCACATCAGTGGTGCAAGCATGAACAAACGATTCCGTCCTTTGGTTTTCTAGTTTTGTCATGAGGATTACATGAAAAGATGTGTTCGCCATGCCTAATACTGCGCCTAGCACAGAACAGGTGCTTGACTCACCATAGCCTCTGGACTCCTGTGCTATGACCCTGCCCTTGAGTGCTTCACTAGTTGATGGTTCAGCAGCTGGCAATTGAACTGAAATGGACCAAGCATCTCTTTGGACCTACGCGCATCTCATTTATTCCATACTATTGTTTTTATTTCTTCAAGGCAGTTGAAGAAGTAAGATGCAACGCATAGACACTCTGACCTGCCATGTTTTTTATCATGGGATGAAAGCCAGTTGACAGCAAGAAGCCGGATGGATACCCTACATCAGAAGGAAGAAGAAGCTGCAGGGAGCTGGGGAGGAAGTCATTTCCGTTTATTGTTGAGCCTCTCACTATAAATGACCTTCCAGAAGCTTCCTTGCTTGTTTTCTGACCGACTCCTGTATCTATACAATAATTCTTTTCTTTTACTTTCTGGTGGGGGGGGGCTGAGACACCCCAAGTGTTGGGATGGAAAAGAGACATACTTGAATGGTAAAAACAATCATGACTGTGTAACGATGTTGAGTATCGGGGAGAACAATGGGACATGGTGGGGGCAAATTTTTAAAACAAAGTTTATAGTCAAACTGCCAAATCAGACGAATTGTTAAAAAAAAATACGAGATTCGGATGAAAACAATGCACTCGGTGGGAATATACTGGGCCTGAGACAGTGTCATTCTGTGGTGATCGTAGCGGATGGCTTGCAGGGACCCTGACTGTGAGGTGGGAGGTGGGGACTTGCGCTAGACGTACAGACTGGAGGGTCGGCAGTATGTCTGCTGTGACTAAATTGATGAAAAGTGTGAATTTCCTCAGAGATGACAGAATGTAGAGAGTAGTCAGGCAGCCTGCTGGGGAACTGCAAAACTTAAGGGCCAGACAGCAGAAGAGGATGTCCCAAGAATTTAAAGACTTATGTCAGAGAGGTAGAGGCAGAATCTGGAAAGGATGCCACCAAAATGAAACTCTAGGACTGTTAAGGAGGGATCCCTGACTTTAAAAGTCAAAGAAAGAGGGGCGCCTGGGTGGCTCGGTTGGCGAAGCCTCCGACCTCAGCTCAGGTTACGATCTCACAGTTCGCGGGTTCAAGACCACATCGGGCTCCACCCTGACAGTGCAGAGCCTATTTGGGATATTTCTCTCTCTCTCCCTCTCCTCTCTCTCTCTCTCTCCCTGCCTCTCCTCCACTTGAGCTTTCTCTCTCTCTCTCAAAAATAAATAAACTTAAAAAATTTTAAAGCCGAAGAAAGATATACTCAGAAGGAAACAAAAATAACAGTTGGGGGTTTATAGTTAGAACGTTCTTGAGTGCTTGGAAACAGCTCTGTAGATACATTTAATTGGATGAAAGATGTAACAGGACATTGTAGATTCAAACATTCGGAGAGAAGTTCCCCTAAAATGTCAGTCCTCTCTACAGATTATCAGGAGCTTCCGGTGTGGTCAAGATGCTTATAAAAGGTAAGAGGCACAAAGCCTCAAACACAAGAAGCTATGATTCAACGTCCTTTCTTCCTTGTCCTCATGTTTAGACTTCAGTTTGTGTTTAGAGAGAACAAAAGAGCAAGAAAGATGTTGCCTGGGGACATGCTGTAAATGCTAAGTTAATTTCAAAAGCAGTTCTTTATGTGGGTCACCACCAACGTGGTTCTAAAACTCAGCCTTACTGGTCAGGAAATCTGATGTTGTCCTAGTGCTCGAGCTGACTCAGAGGAAGTGACTGTCTTCACCGAACTCCCAAATGGATTATAAACAAACCGGGAAGCTAATTTAACTTCCATGGCTCTGAATTGACCCAATTTTTCATGTCCACTGAATTATACACCTCTCTAGGGTAATCAGAAGCCATATTAGACCAAAAGACATCTGGTAAATGTGATATCAGGGCACAGACAGTAGGAAGGAAGGATCTGGGCATAGCTCATCCGTTCAAAACCAGCTGAAATGTCTTTGCCCCACATCCAAGTTTTTTGCCTGAATGAAGAAGGTCTATAGCCTTGTCCGGTGGATCTCCCAAGTACAGCCTTGTATGGTCACTGATTTTTGGTTTTGTTTTTGTTTTTTATATTCACTCCTCTGTCTTTAACCACCGTTCAGACTCCCTTCTTGATTTGTGGCCCCAAACGCATCAACTTATAAAATAAAATTCACTGTACAAGTATGTTTGGGAGTCAGACAGGCCAGCATTTACTTATTTATTTCCTTATGAGCAACTTTGAACAAGTGAAATGATTTGATTACTTTCTTAGCTTACTTCATTATATGTGAAAGGAAATAGCTAGTCTTCAGTTGTCTTGAGGGTAGAGGAGATAACACACTTTGATCTACATTCGGCACATAGTAGACACCCAACAAGCATAAAGACTGTTTTCTCTGTTTAATCTTCTCTCTCTCTCTCTTTCTCTCTCTCTCTCTCTCTCTCTCTCTCTCTCTCTCTCATTTTGCTATTTTTGGATTCAGCTGCACATTGCTTTGATGTGGCCATTCAACCCAAAAAACATGCAAGCTTCCAAGAATCACATACTGATCACTGACAGGTAACAGGCAGGAAGCCACTCTAAGAATTACATGCATTTGGGTGTTACTCGCTTTTTTTTTTTTTTAACAAATCAACAACTGAGAAATTCATAGAGATTAACATTTGAAATAACATCACATAAATTGCCAGGTGAGCATTTCCGTAATTTACTACATAGCTTTAAATTTTAGGACTTCTAAAAATGTGTAAGAGCTTTGAGAAAGTCTAGAAGAATTTCTAACAAAGTTAAGAGAACTAATATAGACACTAATTCCCAGAAGACATTCTATGATCACAGTAACGGTCAGACAATTATAAGAGAAAGACAAGAACAATTGGAAATACAAAAAAACTAATGAAATAACGCAGGATACATTAAAGACGAATGCTAGATGTGAATTGTCAACAAACTATAACCGACATGGAAAAAAGACAAAATATGAACAAGGCGTATTGCATTTGTGATCTATGTGATGCTAGATATTGGGGGCACAAGTTAATAACAGCAAATATACGAGTGCCCACTGTTGGTGAGAAGGAAGATTTTCACTCAGTCATTCACTGTCTGACATTTGGTCTATTTTGAGATGTATAGTTTACTTGGGAAACAAATCTAGAGACAGTGCAATTTAGGAAAATCACTGAGATCAATTCACCTTCAGTTTCCACCCCCAGACAACTGTGTGTTAACTCTCACAGGCATTTAACCATGCACTCAGTACAGTCAGTATTTGAGAAGTCCATGATTGTTAATTTTCTTTCAGATTTAAATTAATTAAGGGTATGAATGGGTAACTCTGTTAAGTGATAGTAAATCTATGTATTTTCAGCTGGATGGGGCTGCTTGTTGTCCCCTTTGTTAATGCTTTCTCATATATTGATATCATCGCTATCATGAATAAGGGTCTACTTAGGCCCAATTTTTATCAGAATTGATTATGACTGTGCCCATTGTATACATTTATTATCACTGGTTACATTACAATTTCTTCAGTTACAATGTCAGACATGTCGGTAAATCTCATCTTCCTGACATGTTTGCCCTAGACATTTTAACTGATCCAGTCAGTGTGACATGTTCTCAGTCATCAATTGCTTGACGCTTCCCGAGCATAGGTCACTTTTAACTGATTATTACTTTAATTCAGGTTTTACCTGGGTTTCACTTGCTGAACACTCTGTGATGGAAATTATTTTCTATACGTTCTTAAAACATTCTGTATTCCGTGGTGTTTCAAAAGTGTTTTGAAAAGGTCACGACAGAATCAAATTGAAACAAAACTGGCATAGCCAAAAATGTAATATCATGCATGTTGGCAAATACCGATCATTTAAATAATAGAAAAATACAAGATACTTTCAGGTAGGTGAACAGAGCGAGGCTTTTTGCAAGTTACTAAAACTGCTTTGAACAAAAAGGGAGCGGGATTAGTTTATTACATCGTCCTTGATGAGGAAAAATACAAATACATACAGATAGTCTTCTGGAGAATCAGAACTTTTGGGGAGCAGAGTGTTTCAGGCTATCCTTACTTCCCTATTTTGTGACATGGGGATGGGGGCTGGCTTCTTGCTGAGAAGTCACATCGGAGGATAAAATATCACTCATTGTATTCAAGGCACTATGGGATGTTTCCGCTGGGTTTTCGAAATTTTACTCCCGATAATTTTCCTTGTAGAAGTTTTGACTTTGAAAGTTCAGGCATTTTGAAGTTTTATCCGCGTGCAAAGCACATCTTGACTTTCTTTAATGTAGCCTGCAAGCTTGTTCTGTATTTATTTCACCCTTGCATAACTCAAAAGTAGCGGAACAGATTGTACTCAGATTGGGCAAAAGCAATTACCGAACCCTTAGACTAGGGCTAGTCATGGTGCCAGAAGATAATTTTGGGGAAAGCCATGATGGCACGTAAATACGGGGTTATTAAAGGTTTTCACTGACAGCTTGCCAGCATAATGCTTTCTAGCACCAATCCCCTCAAGAAGATACACAGGGTCACCTCGGAAATCGGGCAGCACATTTTACATTGGGCATTAACTCTGGGTTTAGCATATGCTCCTGGCTCAACGCTCATGACAAATTACGACAGCAGTGAAAATACTCAGTGATAAAGATTGGCCGAGAACCTGACCATTGACAAGGTGCTTTCCTGACTGTGTTTTCCGCTAGATCCTCACAAACCTGTGTCATGGATGATTCTTCCTTCTTGTTACAGGTGAGAAAACCGAGACTCATCAAATTAAAAAAATATTGCAAGCCCACCGAGGCTCTCCAGAGGTAAGGTCAGAGCTCCGATCCATTCTTCATTCATTCATCAATGGTGTCGGGAAAGCCTACTGTGTGCCAGGCACTGAGCCCGGCACGGGAGATGTAGTGGTCAAGGCAAGCGGACTTTCTTTCTTCATGACGTGTACAGCACTCAAGGACACGCCTGGAAAAGGAGCATCCAATCATGAATGTTTTGCTCTTACCAGCTGTGATGTGCTCCACGTAAAGCACAGTGCTCTGAGACGGGAACGTGCAGGCACCTGGCTGAGACTCGGTGGCTTCTGCGAAGAGGACGCAATCCAATGCAGACAAGAAGGGAGGCTCTTCTGGGCGGGCTCTGCTTCCACAGCTCGCTTTCAACGTGACACTCACCCTCTCTCGGAGCAGCGGCCCTGACAATAACACATAGGAATTTCAACATTAAAAAATAAAGACCCCATCCTTGCCTTTATTTAAAAATTTGAAAAAGTTACTGGACAGTAGTCACAAGTCGCCGCATCCTTCACAAGGAGTACTTCTCCGGAAAGTACTTCTGGATCCCGAGCCCAGACGTGACAGTTCTCCTCCTGAATCCATGTAAGGCTTTGCCTAGTCTCCTCCTCAGACACTTACACCCGCCTCGGGTCTAATTAGTTCTGCCAAGTTATCCTGTCCGCAAGGGCAGACACCATGACATTTTCACGTTTGTGTTCTCGAAGGTGTGCTGCCTCAACATTTGACGTTTACTTGAATTGGCGGATGGAGATCCATAATCTGTGCATGGGAAAAATACACACATACAAGAAGCAGGAGGGTGTAGCATGAGGAGCAGAGACAGTGGTGCTTGACCGATCTGGATTCGAGTCCTCACCAACCGCCCCCCCCCCCAATCTGAACTTGATCTGGATTCCTTGTTTGTAGAATGGATACTACCGTTTCCCTTTCAAGGCCGTTAGGCTGTGATGGAGAGAAAACACAATCCACATGAAAATGAGAGGGGGTGGATTCGACAGATCACAAATTGGTAACTACTGTTAATCTCTTTTAATCCTCTTCCGTTTATTGTTACCAACCTCCTATGGCTACCTGAAGTTTGGTCAAGGACAATTGGGGAAGGAGGGATTCTGAGCGATTGGCTATTTAACGGGCCACGTAGAGGTTTGTGACGTATCCACGTGTAGTAAGTGATAAATGTGCCAAGACATGAGGAGAACAAACCTGCCTTGCCAACCCCAGCCCTTCTCTGACCCACAGGTAGAGAAGGGTGGGGGGGCGGCCACCACAGAAGCAGAGGGAGAAATGTGAATTCACACTGTTGAGCCAAAGCAGGAATGTTAATCCCCAAAGCACGTGGAGAGACATCAAGAAAGTCAATATAATAATAGAAAATATCCGGCTTCGTTCGAGTTTTTTTTTTTTTTCAACGTTTATTTATTTTTGGGACAGAGAGAGACAGCGCATGAACGGGGGAGGGGCAGAGAGAGAGGGAGACACAGAATCGGAAACAGGCTCCAGGCTCTGAGCCATCAGCCCAGAGCCCGACACGGGGCTCGAACTCCCGGACCGCGAGATCGTGACCTGGCTGAAGTCGGACGCTCAACCGACTGCGCCACCCAGGCGCCCCTCGTTCGAGTTTCAAAGGCAGCGAAGATAACGTGAGCAAGAGGGCCTGTGAATAAACAGCATCCACTCAGTGTCCCTTCATGGCTACATCTGCCCTCGGAGAGAAAAGAACAATGCTACAGACCTACTTACATTGAAATGTCTTCTGCTTGTTGATAAACTATCCCCCACTTAAATGCTGCCTGTCTGGAATGTAGCAGACAACGGTCTGATTATCCTTATTGTTATTATTTTCAATCTCTCCCTTCTCCTCTCCAGATAAATGCTGTCTGGGATTGTATTCGAGTGAGGAGGAAACCGGGCATTTCCAGGGAGTCTGGGCATTCCTTGGGGGTCCTTGCTGTCACTCACTGATGGACTGATGGACCAGAGGGCAGAGCCCTCTTTGCCGATCACACATTTGGGTGCTCTGAGCAGCTTTTTCTAGCAGCTCCCCCCTGGCGCTCAGCTGAGAGTGGCACGTGCGCCTTTGTGAAGTGTGGCTTTTATCCACTTGGCTGATGCGAAATCTGTCCGCTTCGGGGGCGGGACGAGTACGATTCAAGTTCCTTTGGTGCCGGTGGGGCCAAGATATTTGAATCCAGGGTACCTGACTCATGCCTCCCTTCCTTGCCGTGACCATGGAAACAGCATTGTTGATGCCCTGCGCGTGCAGTGAGCTGAATGTCTGCTGGAGACGCTCAGGGAAAGAGAACCTTTTAAAATTTTAAAACCCGAATTTTTGACACAGGCCTGACGCCAGGTTTAATGAAGCCAGAAACAACCCACGGAAATAGACCGCAGCTGTTCTCTGACAGCGTCACCAGAGCGGTTCAGGCTAAAAGTGGTCCAGGTTCCAAACACCTGTAATGTAACCCTCCCAGCGGTCAAGACGATGAATACTTTGTGATGTTCCAAGATTCCACCTAAGATTCCAGGCTGCCTCGGGTGTGCCCGTCCTTCCTTTCTTCCAGTCTGCTTGTCCTGCTATCTCTGTCTGTCCAGAGTTTACCTATTTTTAAGGCTCCACCAAAAACATCACCTACTCTACAGTTAACCTGCACCTCCTCGGCTGGGAGAAATCTGTTCTCCCTCTGAGTGCACAGAGCATCGCATGTCGTCTCACTCTCTCTAAGGGCCTTTTCTGCCTCGTGTTTCAGTTGAGTGAACGTGGTTCGCTCACGTTCCGGTAGAGTATGGCAACACCCATATTTGCCACGTTGTTGGCCCTCAGAAAATGAATGTTAAAGAAAGACAAAACGCTCATGATCTCGTCCTACAAATCCAAGCCCTAAAGCGAGCGGTACGGGTAATGGGGATCAATACCCCGGTACCAAGTGGAAATGCGCAAGATTTTCCAATTTCCCGAGCAATCTGTGTGGGTTCTTCAAGTAACAGTAGTGCCTCCGTAGAGGAATAGGTGTTTGCTGAATCACAGTTAGGTAGATGAATTAGCCCAGCTGGTTTTCGACCCCTGTAATTATGCCTCCATCAGACAAGATACCAAAACCCAGAAAAGCAATGTCTTGTCTGGAGTGGGGATTCCAAGAACCAATAGGGCAAATGGGAAGGCCAACTGAGAAAAGCACTGCTCACCCCTTGGCAAAGTAACCATGCCTCATTTAATGGTGACTTTGGAGATTTTGATAAAATGTGTTCTGATTTGTTCAAAACGCCCTTAATTGATCACCGTACTGTGTTCTGTGGAGAGTACTAAGCAAACAACAAAAGAGAGGCCAACGACCAAAACTGGACACACGTGTAAATAATTCAATGCTTTGTTATGTCATAGGACCCCCACCATCCTTCAAAGCAACCAAATGCCAACTTACCCCTCAATGTTATGTTTCTACCTTACCAGCATTTACTTAATCGCCACCTACAGTTCACTTTTTGTCCGCTTCTTCTCTTATGGATTCATTACTCCCTTATTCATTTAAATACGTTAGCAGTGTATCGTGAGGACTTGCAAAGCATATGGGGTCACCCTTTGAGCTATTATATTGTCCTCTGTATGTAATGCTCTTGCCACCTTTCCTACAAAAATGGACATTTTTGTTCCTGGAATCTGAGCGTTGGCACCTATTTGAATGTCACTTACTCCACGTTTCTCCCAGTTGGATAAGTGCCCTTTTCAGGAGGCAGACACGCTCGGATCGACATGCATATGGCAGCCTCCAGTGTCACCTGACGAAATCCCCGCGTAACAAAAGGCAAACTCCTCTTCCGGAAAGCTTGCATTTTGCAGACAGGTGTGTTCATTTGGCTGGCTGTATTTTGTTGTTTTTCATCACTTACCTGTTACCTACTTTTTAAATTCAGATTTTATTTCTTCCATTTAAAAAAAAAAATGTTTATTTTGAGAGAGAGGAGAGCCAGAGCAGTGGAGGGGCAGAGAGAGAGGAAGAGAGAGAGAGAGAGAGAGAGAGAGAGAGAGAGAGAATCCTGAGAAGGCTCCGTGCTCTCAGCACAGAGCTGAACGTGGGGCTCAACCCCCCAAACTGAGATCGTGACCTGAGCCAAAATCAAGAGTCGGACACTGAACCGACTGAGCCACTCAGGTGCCCCAGATTTTATTTTTATAAGCAGTTTTAGGCTCACAGCAAAATAGAGGGAAGGGTATGGAGATTTCCCATATACTTACTGCCCCCCAACATGCACAGACTCCCCGTTATCAACACCCCCGACAAAGGTGGCATATTTGCCAAAACTGATGAGTCTATGTTGACACACACCATAATCACCCAAAGTCCGTAGTTTACTTTAGTATTCTCTCACAGTGTTGTACATTCTACGGGTTTGGACAAGTATGTAATGACGCATATCCACCATTATAAATCATCCAGGATAGTTTCACTGTCCTGAAAATCCTCTGTGCTCTGCCTATTTATCTTTTCTTTTTCCCCCAGCCCCTGGCAATAACTGATCTTTTTACCGTCTGCTTAGTTTTGCCTTTTCCAAAATGTCACATAGTTGAAATGATACAGTAGGTAGTAGTACATTGCCCTCTTTCACTTTGTAATATGCATTTAAGATTTCTCCATGTCTCTCCACGGCTTGACAGCTTGTAACCTCGTAGCGCCGAATAATATTTTATTCTCTGGATGTACCACAGTTGATTTACCCACTCACCTACCGAAGGATACCATAGCTGCTTCCAAGTTTTGGCAATTATGAACAAAGCTGCTGTCAACATCCGTGTGCACGTTTTCGTGTGAATATGTTTTCAACTCCTTTAGGTAAATACCAAAAAGTACGATAAGAGTATGATTAGGTTAGTAAGAAACCACTAGATCGTCTTTCAAAATGGCTGTACCATTTTTCATTCCCACCAGAAATGCATGAGACCTCCCGTTGCCCTACGTCCTTACCGGTATTTGAAGTGGTCAGTGTTTTGGATTTTGACCATTCCAACGTGTACCATTCTAATATGTATAGTGGAATCCCATTGATTGTTGTTGTAGCTTGTAATGAAATGTTGCAATATTTCTATGATGACCTATAATGGAGAGCATCTTTGCATATGTTTACTTGCCCACCATATATATTCTTTGCTGAGGAGTCTGTTAAGGCTTTTGACCCATTTTTTAAATCAGATTGTTTCCTTATTGTTAAATTTCAAGAGCTCTTCATATATGTTATTCCAGTCTGTGACTTGTCTTCTCATTTTTCTTGACATAACTTTTCACAGAGACATTTCTAGTTTTAATGAAGTCCAGCTTATCGATTATTTATTTCATGGATCATGCCTGTGTGTTGCATCTAAAAAATCATCACCATACCCAAGATCATTTAGGTTTTCTCCTATGTTATCCTTTAGGAGCAACCTGTTTGTTTCATTTGGGGGGGGGGGGGCCCCCCCATAATAGTATTATGTTTTTAGTTTCAAATTCCCCTTGTTCATTGCTAGCATATAGGAAAGTAATTAACTTTTTTATATTAACCTTGTATCCTGCAACCTTGCTATAAGTACATATAAGTATGATGTAGGTTTATTGTAGATAGCTTTTGTCAAGTTGAGAAAGGTCCTTTCTCTACTTAGTTTACTAAGAGTTTTTATCACGAATGCTTATTGGATTTTACCAAATACTTTTCTGCATCTATATGGTCATACGATATATTATTTTTTTTAGCCCAGTGATGCGATAGGTTACATTAACTTATTTTCAAACGTTGGCTCGCCCTTCGTATCTGGGATAAATTCTCCTTGATCATGGTGCATAATTTTGTTTATGGATTCTTGGATTCAATTTGTTGACACTCTGTTGAGGAATTTTGCATTTATTTTCATAAGAGATTTTGGTTATTGTTTTCTTACAAAGTTGTAGTCTAGTTTTTATATTAGGGCAACGCTCAACTCACACAATGAGTTGAAAGTGTTCCCTCTGCTACTGTCCTCTAAAACAGATTGTAAAGAATTGTCATAATTTCCTCCTTAAATGTTTGGTAGAATCTGTTATCTATTTTTATACTGAGCTTTAGCAGACCTGATTTCAGGACCCGATGTGTACTTATCTGTCGACAATTCATCTCCAGTCCACCATTCCAAACTAAATGTCAGAGATTCAGTTTGTGGCCTTGAAAGAGAAAAAATATGTTTTTCACAAGACTAGAACCCACGGGTTGAAGCTTTTCATTATCACGTACGCTCTGACTCTGAGTGCACACCTTAGCTCACCATTTAAAATATAAGCTCTTAAATAATTTTTTAAAAACATGCTCTAAGCTTCAATTCCTTTGTCTGTAAAAACTTGGCTTGTGATATTGTCTTTATCTTTCTTACACAATAATTTTGAAGGTCAAATAAGTTAAAGCTTATGGAAAGAAGCACTATATAAACTGCCTATGTATGAAAATATACAGGTGTGACACATACATTTATGTGCATTCAAAATATTACCCTGAAACAGAGTTCTAAGTGACTCTATGATTCTGGAAGAAAAGAATGACTCCAGACTCTCCTTTCATCTGAATACACATCACCATGAGGACTATTTGGATGCCAAACGTCTTTATTAACTTGCCCCATCGTGACCCCTTTAAATATTCCAGGAAACTTGTCCTCCATTTTATGGATTCTTGAATCATTTCTAGGTTGTGGTGGGGGGAAAATAATTCTTTTGTGGCTTACTGATCTGTCCATACTAATTGCATCTAAGGGGCTAAGAGGTACCCCTCTCCTGTCCCCACACCCAGATTTGTCACTAAAGCGGGGATAATCACTCACAATGAGAAACCATCTAATAGATAGCTGACAGTCCTCCCCTTTTTGCTTGATTGGTCTTTACATGGGACGTACTATGAAAGGTCCATTTTTTTTTTTTTTTTGCCAGAAAACACTCCTTCCTCCACTTCAGCCTGAGAGAACAACAGATCCTTCCCCCAATCAGGCATCACTGGGAATATACCTGTCATGTAATTAAAGGAGACTGTGGCATTGGGAGACCTAAGCCTTTGGCCCGTGACCTTCTGTTGCCTGCACAGTGAACAAAGAAGAAATCACATTTATTGTGATGGCTAAATGAGGAGAGAACGTGTATAGGGTTTACTTGTGTAGGATTTTTCACTGAATTAAGTCTGCATTTACATCTGCCCGAAGGACCTCACTGATCAAGGGAGGATGCTGGAAATCTTTGTGGTCCTGTAGCAACTTTTTCCTGCCGTAATGAAAGGCTGTCCATTGGTTTCAGTTCTCGGGAAGGTTATTGTTTTTGATCCAACACTATCATCTGTATTTATATTTATGGAGCAACCTTATTAGTTCTGTGACCCTGGGCAAGTCACTTAACCCCTCTGACTTTTGATATCAAGCAGAATTATTAATGCCTGCTAAATAGAGCTGTGGTCAGGATTCTACGAGGGAATGAAGGTGAAAGAGCCTCGTTACTTAGAAAGGGAACCTACCTGCACAACCCAACCTCACACAATACCAGTGGGTGGAGGACTGACCAGTTACTTTTTTGTTTGGGGGGTGAGCGTGTGTGTTGACGCTCAATTCCAAATGAGGATTCAGGTTCAGCAAGGTGAAGTAAACTGTCTAATGTTGCAGAGAAGGGAGGCTGCAAAACAAAGATTTCCCTCTGGCTCTTGTGACACTCATAACACGTCGGACCTAATGCATTCCCTGACTCCAAAGCCTGACCTCACTCAGGAATCACATATTAACTCCCAGTATGCTACAAAGAATCAGATACTCGAAAGAGGAAACAAAAGACTCCATTAGGCATCTCCGCCAACTGACCTAGAGCTGAGAAGGCGCACTTTGGAGTAGGAGACTACTTCTCCCTGCCCCGTGAGACTAAACTCTTCCGTGGTTAGAAATTTCTTGAGACACTTGTTAAACACGGCCATTGCATACACATGATGGATTGAATTATAGTAAAAACAGAGGCAATTAATATTCAAAACTTATCGCTTCCCAATTTTGCTTTTACTGCAGTTTGCTATTACCTACATTCTTGGGTAGGCTGTGTCTGCACGGGAGACAGACGGTATAATGGCCACGACTCTGCATATGGCAGAAGTGATGGCACGTCCCTTCTAGCATTAGGGTTTCAAAGACTGCGGCTCCGTCCTTTGGATCACTCACTGTGGGGATGCCAGCTGCCATGTCTCCAGGACGCTCAGACGGCCTATGGAGAGCCCACGTGGCAAGGAAACGAGGTCTCCAGTCTGCAGCCAGACAGCTACTGAGGCCTGCCAATAACCACATGAGTCTGGACGTGTTCAAATGACTGCAGTCCCAGCTAACAGCTTCACTGCGACCTCACGCAAGACCTTGAACCGATACCAGCCAGTTAATCTGCTCCCAGCAACTGATACCTGCGACGGTAGCGACACATCAAGATATTCTTCAGTTTGAGGTCCGCTTTTAGAGGGGTTTATGCAGAGGCCAGGAAACTTCTATGTTTCCCCAAACGTTACAAAGTCGTGGACAAACCCCAAATTATGCCCACACTTAGTATGTGTGTCTCCCCTTTTATATTTTGCTGGTTAGTAGGGCCATGCGACGGCAATTAACCCTGCTCTCTGAACCTATTTAACTTGAGGGAAAGGCTTCTTATTTGAAGGATGAACTTAGGTATGAAATAACAGAGTCTGTTGCACAATCTTTATTTTTTCTCTTTAAGTCTGAATCGTCAACATGCACAATGAAGTCAGGGTTATCTGAGAAAGTCTCTGGAAGGCTTTTGCAGGGTATGAGTAGTTTCTTCTTAACAAAAGTAAAATATATATACGTAATATACGTGTGTGTGTATATGTGTGTGTGTGTGTGTGTGTGTGTGTGTATACATATACACATAATATACGTATATATATATACATAATATATGTGTATATATATATGTCATATACGTGTGTGTATATATATGTGTGTGTGTATATATATATATACATGTAATATACGTGTATATATATATATACACGTAATGTGTGTAATAATATAATGTGTATATATATATACACGTAGTATATGTATATACATATACACATAATTAATATACGTGTATATGTATACACGTAATATACGTAATATACGTGTATACATATACACGTAATATACGTGTATATATATATATGTAATATACGTGTGTGTGTGTGTATATATATATACACATATATATATATATACATATATATATATATATATATGGAGTTGTCCTTTTTTGAGTAAGAGAGGAACGGCAACCAGGCAAATTAACAATAGTTGCCAAGGGGGCACCTGGGTGGCTCTGTTGGTTAGGTGTCCGACTCTTGGTTCCGACTCAGATCATGATCTCACTGTTCGTGAGTTCAAGCCCCATGAGGGGCTCTGTTCTGGCAGTGCAGAACCTGCTTGGGATTCTCTCTCTCTCTCCCTCTCTCTGCCCCTCCCTCCCTCAGGCTGTCTCTGTCTCTCTCAAACAAATAAAACATCAAAAAAAAAAAAAAGAAAAGTTGCCAAAGTAGACAAGATAAAGTCATAAATATCTGAGGACAAGGAATATTTATGACTAACATTGTAAAAACAGACACAATAAACAAAATGATTATCACGAATGAAACTTTTAAAAAACAACAAATAATATTTCAAGGACAAGGATATGAAGAAGGCACAGAGAATTAAAAGGATATTTTGGGGCCAAGGAAGAAACTTGATAAATCTTGCCATAAAATAACTTACAAATAGATAATAAATTTGCAGTCTTGAATAGAGTTTCAAAATATAATTATCAGTATGTTAAGTAAAATAATGCATATATCCTATTAAATCAATCTTTATAAACTGAAATAGCTTTATAAACAAATTCATACCCATTATCTTGTATACATATTCAAATTTCTGTATAACTATTAAACTACGATAGTCATGAGTTTATAGTGTTTATTATCCTTTTTTATGTTTATTCATTTATTTTGAGAGAGAGAGAGAGAGAGAGTGCACCAGCAGAGAAGGGACAAAGATAGAGGGACAGAGAATCCCAAGCAAGTTCCGCACGGTCTGCACAGAGCCTGACACGGGGCTGAACTCAGGAACCATGAGATCGTGACCTGAGCCGAAATCAAGAGTCCGTTCACTTAACCGACTGAGCCACCCAGGTGCCGCCTATAGTAATCGCTATCTCTAACCAAATCTTGCTTTCTCCAGACACAGGGGAAAATGGAAGGACAGAAAACCAGTAGCTGTTCAGCTATTACATAAAATGGCCACTTACTTTACATGTTTTTATAGTTTATGGCTATTTAAGAGATAAAAGGATATTGGGGTGCCTTAGTGGTTCAGTCAGTTAAGCATCTGGACTCTTAATTTTGGCTCAGGTCACGATCTTACAGATCCTGAGTTCAAGTCTCATGTCAGGCTCTGTGCGGACAGTGCGGAACTTGCTTGGGATTCTCTGTCTCTCCTTTTCTCTCTGCCCCTCCTCCTCTTGTGCGCACACTCTCTCCGTCTCTCGGAAATAAATATTTTTTTTTATAAAAGTATGTTAATATATGTTCAGCAAATAGCGTTTTGTGTCTGTTTTGTACTTCGAGGTTGTCCGGGCATCCAAAGATAATTTGTTAGTTAACTCAATTATGTGTCCAAGGGCTTAAAATGAAATCTATGGAAGTTACCATTTGAACTTACACATTGAATCCTTATGATTTGCAGGGGCATGTGCCTGGCTCAATCAATTCAGCGTGGAACGCTTGATTTTGGCTCAGGTCATGATCTCATGGTTCCAGAGTCCAAGCCCCGCATCAGGCTTTCACTGAGCGTAGAATCTGCTTGGGATTCTCTCTCTCCCTCTCTTCCTGCCCCTCCCCTGCTCACATTCTCTCCTCTGCCTCCGTCACTCCCTCTCTCTCTCAAAATAAAGAAGTACACTTTTAGAAGAATCCTTATGATTCTAGCCTCACTAGAACACATATCTACTGGAAAACACTGACATAAACTGCATTCTACAATAATGGGTCAGGAACGTCCCTGGACCTCATGAAATTTGTGTTGCTGAAAATAAAGGAAATCATCTGTCATTCCACAGGACAACCTCTTGCCTTCAGGCATGCACATCAAAATTTGCAATCTTTTGGAAAATATGAAAAAGATGCCCAGAATTTTTAAAGTCCCCAAAAGTTGCCAGATGAGATCATTTCCTGAACTGAAGGACTATGCCAAAAGCATTTTAAAGATAAGATTCTGAATAAGGGAGTTCTTGAGTCATTGGTTATGCTGTGGTTTTATAGCAGAAGAAGAGCTCAGGCAGGCCCAGATACAGTTACTAAAATAAGCCCAAGACTCACAGTTTTTCTCCCTTGATCTGTCTTTTGTGCTGTTGTCTCCCTTTGTGTGTGTGTGTGTGTGTGTGTGTGTGTGTGCGCGCATGTGTGTGTGCATACGTGGAGGGATTTCCTACGCTACATCCTTTTACCTCTCTTATTTTTAGGAGGTGATAATTTCTTAAAACAATTTTGAGAGGGGTATAGGATAGTGAGACGGTATTCAAATCCAGGAGACATTTGTTTTTTCATGCATATTCATGCATGGGAGTTACTTCAGATTTTTCGTTTTTCCCAGCCAAGGGAAATGATGGTGGCAAGGTTATTTTCTAGGCAAAGCCTCTCTCTTTCTTCTGGCCCAAAGACAGACTGCTGCCTTCCAATTTAGCTTATCTGTGGAAAACTTTGTTCGGCCCTTTTCTTCTGATTTGAAGAATTGAACAAGGCCTAGGAAAGGTCTTCCCTGGGCTCTATTCACCTCAGTTCCACTCTTGGGAAGGAGAGGCTTCTCCTTGACATGCCGGTATGTTCCACGCCTTTAGAATTATTATTTGCTGGCTCTCTTCCTAAACTCTAGGACCGCATATATGTATTCAAAAGTTCCTCCTCCTAGCCCTCTGTTCAGTTTCAACTACCTGGGGCACTCGACCCCCCAACTTTGTGGCTCGTGATCTCAGTTTTCTCCATGTTTCACTGAATACACATTTGCATTTGTATTTCTTATTCCCCTGGATATGTTGAGAGCATTTCTCAAATCATGTTTTAAGCTTATTTACTTATTTACTTTGAGAGAGACAGACAGTGCCAGCCGGGGAGGAGCAGAGAGAGAAAGAGAGAGAGAGAGAGAGGGAGGCAGAGAATTTCAAGCGGGCTCCTTACTGCCAGTGCAGAGCCCAATGCAGGGCTTGATCCCGTGAACCGTGAGGTCACGACCTGAGCTGAAACCAAGGGCTGGACCCACTGAGCCACTCAGGCGCCCCGAGAGCATTTCCCAAAAGAAAAGGGGCAAGTGAATTTCGCCATCATTTTCAAAGGAGATGCACAAAGGTTTGTTAAGAGTACACGTAACTGGATGATTAATCCAGTTTGGGGATTTTCTTTACACTATCATTCCACTTAACCTGTTAGAGTTTTAAAAAAGTTGATACAGCTAAAGCATTGACCAGAGTGGAGGAAATAATGTGGCTACTACAGAAATCTGGGATTCAGTTCATCTCAGTTTTCTCTTATAAGCAAACCTCGGTTGGTATAACCATTTACCAGGTTTAATAATATTGGTACTAGAAAATGAAAACAGAGGCACTCATCGGCTGTGACTCCTCCATTACCTACATGGCCTCAAAATTATTTTCAGCATAATTTTAATATTCACTGAGTAGTTCTCAAATGAGCCTGAATTTTACTCCAAACTCATAAGGAATAAATTATATCCGTTCCTTGAATTTGCATCCAGGTTTTTTCGAAGGGCTTCTGGTGCTGGAATTCATTTCCAGCATGGAGTAAAGTTCTATGATTCATTTAAAAAGAGAGAGAGGGGGCACCTGGGTGGCGCAGTCGGTTAAGCGTCCGACTTCAGCCAGGTCACGATCTCGCGGTCCGTGAGTTCGAGCCCCGCGTCAGGCTCTGGGCTGATGGCTCAGAGCCTGGAGCCTGTTTCCGATTCTGTGTCTCCCTCTCTCTCTGCCCCTCCCCCGTTCATGCTCTGTCTCTCTCTGTCCCAAAAATAAATAAACGTTGAAAAAAAAAATTAAAAAAAAAAAAAGAGAGAGAGATCATGAGAGTTGAAAAAAAAGTGTGAAAAATTAAATTCCATATAAAAATAGCTGCACTTTTAAAACATAACAAGGAAGAGAGATTAAAAATCAACATGTCTAGATATTTGCAGGGGTTTTTTCCCCCCCTTTGGCTTGAATTGTTCCACCAACAGTATTTAATCCAACATTAAGTAGCAGTCCTGGACAATCTTCTCTACCTCTTTTGGGATGGCTCAAGGATCCTCAGTAAAAATATTCCTGGCCAGGGGCACCTGGGTAGCTCAGTTGCTTGAGCGACCAACTCCTGCTCAGGTCATGATCTCACGGTCCATGAGTTCGAGCCCTGCATTAGGCTCTGTGCTGACAGCTGAGAGCCAGGACCCTGCTTCAGGTTCTGTGTCTCCCTCTCTCTCTTTCTGTCCCTCCCAGCTTCCACTCTCTCTTTCTCTCTAAAATAAATAAACATTAAAAACAAAGGAACCACTGGCTAGAGTGTTGTTATAGCCAATGTGGCTAGGTGTTGCTAAAATAAAATAAAATAAAATAAAATAAAATGGAAAGTAAGCATGAAAATCCCCCAAGTGGATACAACCATTTAAACCATGTAAACAAAATTAAATCTACCTTATTTCATGACCACAAGCCAAACTTAACTTAGGTTATTTCTTATAAGTGCCTCTGATAATCATAAAAGAAGCATCACCTTTCTAAAATGGTGTAACAGGGGCGCCTGGGTGGCGCAGTCGGTTAAGCGTCTGACTTCAACCAGGTCACGATCTCACGGTCCGTGAGTTCAAGCCCCGTGTCAGGCTCTGGGCTGATGGCTCAGAGCCTGGAGCCTGTTTCCGATTCTGTGTCTCCCTCTCTCTCTGCCCCTCCCCCGTTCATGCTCTGTCTCTCCCTGTCCCAAGAATAAATAAACGTTGAAAAAATAAATAAATAAATAAATAAATAAAATGGTGTAACATAATAACTTTTAACCAACGCCCTGCTGTCTGGAGACCGCCATTGTAATAACCAATCATGTAAAGGTTAAACACCTTCCCCATTTCCACTTTATGAGCCATCCTGTGGTATCATGCCTCTGGGCTTCATATCATTTTGGATTTGTCTTTTTTTTTTTTTTTCGCATGTCCCGGTGATGTGATTCTCACTTCCTCCCTGTCTCCTACCTTGGAGTGAACTAAAGCTCTCCTCTCTAGGACTTTATTCTTTGGAACCCAAATGTGCATTTGGGGCTCCCTGGGCATCTTCCAGAAGGGTGGATTTTTTTTTTTAATTTTTACAAATGTTAATTTCAGTATGGTTAACCTACAGTGTTATGTTAGTTTCGATACACAATATAGTGATTCAACAACTCTATACATTATTTGGTGTTCAATATGACAAGTGTTCTGTTTAATCCCCATCACCTACTTCACTCCCCCCTCCCCCCACCTACTTCTTCTCTGATAGCCATCAGCTTGTTTTCTATAGTCAAGAGTCTGTTTCTTGGTTTGTCTCTTTTTTCCTTTGTTCATTGGTTTTGTTTCATAAATTCTACACATGGGAGGTATCACATGGCAACTTTCTTTCTCTGGTTGACTTATTTCGCTTACCGTTGGACTCTCTAACTCCCGGCATGCCATTGCAAATGGCAAGATTTCATTCTTCTTGATGGCTGAATACTATTCCATCGTGTATCTATACCCCTTCTTTTTTAAAATTGTTTTTAATGTTTATTTATTTCTGAGACAGAGCATGAGTGGCAGAGGGGAAGAGAGAGAGGAGGAGACACAGAATCCGAAGCAGGCTCCAGGCTCCGAGCTGGCAGCACAGAGCCCAACACGGGGCTCGAACTCACAAACCGTGAGATCACGACCTGAGCCGAAGTCGGTCGCTCAACTGAGCCACCCAGGCGCCCCTTTATATACCTCTTCTTTATCCATTCATCAATCGATGGACACTCGGGCTGCTTCCATAATTTGGCTATGGTAAATAACCCTGCTCTAAACATAGGGGTACGTGTATCCCTTAGAATTAGTGTTTTTGTATTCTTTGGGTCAATACCCAGTAGTGCAATTGCGGGATCGTAGAGTAGTTCTATTTTCAACCTTTTGAAGAACTTTCATACTGCTTTCCACACTGGCTGCGTCAGTTTGCCTACCCACCAACAGTGCATGAGTGTTCCTTTGCATCCACAGCCTCACCAATACCTGCTACTTCTTGTGTTTTTGACCCAGGTGTGAGGTGACAGGTCACTGCGGTTTTCAGTTTGGGACTGAAAGACTTGCGGCTCATGAACTGTTCTTTTGTGCACAGTAAACTCTTATTTCATACCATTTTCCTCATCTGGTTTTAATTTTTACCACTTCGGATTTTTGACACTTTGGATACTTTGAAGCCAGACTTACCAAAGGCCTGCCCCGAGAGGCAAGGGGCCAACGGGAAAAACTAGCCTCAAGATTGGGAGTTTAGGGGCGCCTGGGTGGCGCAGTCGGTTAAGCGTCCGACTTCAGCCAGGTCACGATCTCGCGGTCAGTGAGTTCGAGCTCCGCGTCGGGCTCTGGGCTGATGGCTCAGAGCCTGGAGCCTGTTTCCGATTCTGTGTCTCCCTCTCTCTCTGCCCCTCCCCCGTTCATGCTCTGTCTCTCTCTGTCCCAAAAATAAATAAACGTTGAAAAAAAAAAAAAAGATTGGGAGCTTACATCTTACGAACACAAGAAAAACGTACAAAAGGATCAAGAGGTACCATTTGAATATATCCCACCCAACAGCCCAAAAGGCTGAGGCAAAGGTACTAATGATTAGAAAATGGATCCCTGTTCTAGAACAATGGGTCTCTGGTCCGAGTCCCCATTTTTTCCCAGTAAGAACCAAAGAAGAGAAGTACAGAGAAAGAAAGTACCCAGTAGTGGTCTTTATTTCTGCCAAGAACGTAGAGCCACTTAAGTAAACCACTTGAGAATGATGTATGCAAAGATCATACACTAATAGGTAACCATTAACTTAGGCACTTATATGCAAGGATGTAAATACATGTGTGCATTTATACTCATTTATATCTCTCCCATCATCATCATGGGCCCTCGGAGGTTTCCAGGGTAACATAAACAAGGTAAGACTAGTCTGGCTAGCTAGCTTAAAGAGAAATATTTTATGGAGATGTATACATCGTACTGAGCTTTTCTCAGTCCCTTAAAATTCATTTCTTCTCCTCCATTATCACAATGGGGCTCTTATCAAAAGATGCTTAAAAAGGTGCCTGGGTAGTTCAGTTGGTCAAGCATCTGACTCTTGATTTCAGCTCAGGTCATGATCTCGCAGGTTCATGAGTCAGAGCCCTACGTGGGGCTCTGCCCCGAAAGTTCAGGGACTGCATGGGCTTCTCTTTCTCTCTCTCTATCTCTCTCTGCCCCTCCCCCACTCACTCACATGCACTCTCTCTCTCTCCAAAATAAATAAAAAACATTTTTAAAAAAAAGATGTTTACAAAGGCAGGGGCACCTGAGTGGCTCAGTCAGTGAAGCGTGGAGTTTGGCTCAGGTCATGATTTCACAGTTTGGGGGTTCGAGCCCCACATCAGTCTCTGCTGTCGGCGTGGAGCCTACCTCAGATCCTATCTCCCTCTCTGCCTGTTCCCAGCTCACACATGCTCTCTCTCTCTCTCTCTCTCGAAATTAAACATTAAGAAGAGGCAGTATTTCTCTTTGGAGATCTCTCTGGAGTACTTTGGCATCTTTTGGTGAAATTTGTCACCTTCCAAATAAAACACAACATTCTTTCAGATAGGTTGGTGACTCGAAACATCTCAATTCCAGAAAAATCTTTTATAAGAGCATCCTGTGAAGAATTCTGGCACTAATGAATACTATCCCAATCGCAGAAGAGACCAGAAAGCCTTATGTCGCAATGAAGCACACAAATATAGTGCGAAAATGACAATGTGATAAAATAAGGATACCATTCAGAGTGCTCATGAATCCAGAGAGCTTGTGCAGGTACACAGGGCATCCCTCCCCGCTGAGCTAAAAAGCAGGCTGGGACCAAGAAGCTGAGTGTGTCACAGCCACACTCGTGTTCCCAGAGCCGCCCTGGTAACTGCCTGTGAAAATACAATTTAGAAGGTGCCATTTGACTGTCCTCAGAAAGACACCATTAGTTAATGAAACTGTAGCTCTTTAAGCACCTGTAATAAGTAATGGGAATTTCAACGCTACTGATAAAAGGATATTATTTATAATGAGCCTCGGCACCAAATGAGTTCTGAATGTGGAAGGCTAACCGTTACACTGGGACGCAGAACATTACCATATCGTCTGAAGCTGCACATACTGATTGCAAGAAGGACCCCGATATGGAGAGAGCATCGGAGCTAATGAGCCCAGCCTGCAGGAATATTAGCTTCCATATTCTTCTTGCTTTGTTGGGGCAGACAGAGCAGAAAGGAAACTAGTTCAGCAAGGGGGGATCTTTCTCCATATTAATATAAGATTCAAAGGAGTAATCCAATGGTTTCTTAATATGGCTAGAATGTTCTGCATTTTCCCTCTGGGAAATGTCAGCAGCAGCCGCACCTCTTAGAGAAAGCATTCAATGATGTAAGATGGCTGGGATCCAGGCTCCTTGGCCCTACTAACAGTATTAGAACATTCTTTTTCCTCCACCAGCAAAATCCAGCTTGAAGCGTGAGATCTTCGTGTACCTTCCACTGCCTTCAGTTCTTTGAGTAAACTACTCCCCCTTGAAGATCTAGCTCCAGGGTTGTAGCCAGCTCGGTTACACTCCAGCTGCCCGGATCCTTCGCATTGCCAGAATATACATGGTAGTTCCATACAGTACTGTTTTGCTCCCTTGACCTCCTCTCCTCAGATGAACTTAACGCTCCACTCTAACTAAGCCGTGGCCACTCCTAAACCTCTTCAGCGTCAGCGATTAACATCCTCCACAATCTCAAACTTAGCCCACTGTCTTTCCAGTTCGCTTAACTCAATACCTGATAACAAACATCCCTCTGCCCCACAAGCACTCATGAACCCTTCATTGCTGATCATATCACCTTTTCTTCGGACCCTTACTTTCTCATGCTTTCAAATCCTTCCTATTGCTACGCAGACTCCATTTCACATCATCTCTGACCTTTTTTCTCCATTTTAGTATACTCATTTGGAAAACCAGTCACCCTAGCAAAATACAAATTTCCACCTGTCTTATGCGTCCAGTCCCGCAGCTATACAGGGTAGGAAACCTGAAATGTCTTCTTCCCCATTCTCACCCTCAGATGAGGACCTTGCTCCTTCACTAACAAAATGCAACCAATTTGAAGAAGGCTTTTGCAAGACCCGTGCCCACACCTGTCCACCAACCTCCGTGCTCATAAACCTGCCTCCCTTCCCGTGACTGTGGATGGGTTGGCTGTGCTCCTTCTTTAGCCCACCCCTTACCTGTACAAGAGCACAGTTCCTACCAAGCTCTTAGGAGCATCACTCCCCACACCCGCTCCCCTCACCCCTTGCAACATCAAACTTTCCTTTTCTATGGCTTGCAATCAGCATGCAAATATATTGGGTTTTTTTCTGCATAAAAAGGATTATCTCTTGAACCTATTTAACTCTACTTACTCACTAATTTCCCTGCAATATTTTATGACAAAGTGCCTCAAGTCTTTTATACTTACCCTCTCTGACTTGAGACCCTCTTACATCATCTCCATTCAGTCTTTTGTCCCCACCCCTCCTATGCTCTGCTCAGTTTCATCTTGGACCTCCATGTTGGTAAATCTTATGATCAATTCTCAGTCTTCATAATACAACACAGTAAGTGACTGTGTGCCCTGCTTTGCCCGGGACAATCAAACTTTTGTACCTGTTGTTCTCCTATAGGTATTAACGGTGCGATTATCCATGGTTAAAAGTATTCCAGTCTCTGAAAAGAGAAGAAAAGCAAGGAGTCCACCAGGGTTTTAAAAGAGGTGGATTTGTGAAGGCCTTCAGCTATGGTTGACAATACTTCCCAGGCTTGCTTTAAAACAATTCTATGAAACTTAATACCTTGCAGGATAGATGTTTTCATAAGTATTATTGCAGAAAGTGCTATATCCCAATGGTGACTGAGAAGCCATGCCATCTTGGGCAGTCATTTAATTAATATCTCTGGACCTTCATTGCTTCATTTTAAAAGTAATTTAATATTTATGTATAAGCCACCAACTCTTTGGGCCTGACAGTGCTCTAGATATAGCAGACACAGCACTGAATCATGTTTTTGCACTTATGGAGCTTGGATTCTAGCGGGGGAGAAAAAAAATAAGTCAGCGCACCAATATTAGGTCAAATAGTGGTGAAAAGTATAACAGAAATAAATCGTAGAAGTGGCTATATGATGAGGCAGGCAAAAAAAAAAAGTTATAAACGGACCTGATAAATGTGACAGTTGGTGGGATAGATGGGCAAATGCATTTGAGCAGGTGGACAGCCAATGCAAAAGTCCAAAGGCAAAAGCTTTGAAGGGGGGCAGAGTTTACCACCCAAAATATGCCTCTTCGGCCTAAGGATTATCTTTCTTGAGCTGGTTCTTAAAAACAAACAAACAAACAAACAAACAAACAGGAAAACAAGAAAACCTAGCAGATACAGGAGAAGCTCTGAAAACTGATTAGAAGTTACTCTTGTGGGAGACATTTACATTTATAAAGGAACTCTTCATTTGTGAGGGTGTCCCCCTCTCTGTACCAGGAAGGTCCCCCTCTCTGTACCTTCTCACTGGAGAAGGCTTAAATTTGCATAACAACCTGACCCTTGGGTTCTGTGCTTCTGGTACCTCCATAATTGGTCTCCCCGCACCCCCCTCAACATCTTCTGTCTTTAGGTGAGGATGCTATTTAAGGGGGTGGGTTGGGCTGCTTTGAAGAATTGCTTGGTTTTTCTGGGTATAAGGAGGTATACGTGTTATTAGACCTCTCTTTGTTTTTCTCCTATTAGTCTGTCTTTTATTACCGGGAGTTTCGGCCAAGAACCTAGAGGGATAAAGGGAAAATTATTTTTCCTCCCCTACGTCATATTCTGTAGTGTAGTCGGGACAGCAGAGAAGCCAAGTATGATTGGAGCTTAGTGAGAAACAGGGCAAGTGGAAGAAGAGGGAGACAGAAGAGAGCCAAGCACCAGTGGGGTCCTCAGGGCAAGGGAAGGCTTTGGGATTGAACCCTTCAGATGGTGTATAACAGGGGATTATTCAGGGAATAATGAAACACAGGGGTAGGGAATAACTATTTGGCACATTCTTGCTTTAATCCAGGTTAGACTTCATGGTGGCTTGAAGGACAATGATAAGGCAGAATTGGTCCTAAGTGGTATGACCCCGAATGTATTTACTACCAAGTTTGATGTAGCCTCTGTTGACCAAGAAGTAACTCAGTGAAAATTTAAGCAACCAATCATTTACGTGGGCAGTTAGAATTGCAACTAGAAACCCAACTCATGTTTCCAGGAAGACAAAGATGGGGCAGGGTTATAAAAAGGAAATGTTATCGGGGTAGTTCTCAGTCAGGTCTGTTATTTAGAACTGGGATTGAAACAAGGTAAACTGTGATTGGCTGGGTTAATAAGCAAATCATGGCTCAAAACCCATCCAATCACGATGAATCATTTCTAAGTGAAGAATGTAAACCATGCGGATGTCATGGTGAGGAGGGTTTACGTCCAGATTCCAATGGGCCTTGCAGCCGGCAGAAAGTTCATGGTTCCACTGAAGAGGGTGTGCATATATTTCTTCTCCTATTTTAACCTATTTTAAAGGAGATTCTCTGAGCGGGGCTTCTTTGCTCCATTTTTGAAATCTTCGTTTAGTTATGAGAGAATATGAGAAGACAAATTTTTTAGTCTGAGTAGCTGTTCAATGTACTGAAATGGAGACTTTTGAGGAAAGAGAAGCTTGCAGACTAGGGTTTGGGAAAAAAATATATATATATATAGACACACATATATATGTGTATATATATATTTGTATACATATTTGTATATATATGTGTATATATATATGTATATATATATATATATTAATTGGAGCCCAAATTTGATTCCCTTAAACATTTATTCATTGGTCATTATTTAGTCTAATGAAATCATGCAAAAAGTTCACCAAAGAGCCTGTAGAACACACAGAGAAGAGGAAGAATTGCTACCTTTAATTGTCTGAATTACAAACAAATTACTGTTGTTGTCTAAAAACATTCCTTCCAATATAAAGAACGGGGAACACACAAGACATTCTGCACTGTGACATCGCTAAAATGCCTGCCAAAATGTGTCATGAAATATGACCCAGAAAATTGGTTTAAATTGACTTGCAAAAGGACACGGTAGCATGGACTAGAAACCAGCTAAATCATGAGAAAGATCAATGATCATTACAACTGTGGCCTCTCTTTGCTCCAGGTCCCTGTGTGTAGTTAACCTTCTTATTAGAGATGTTTTCATCGTTGCCATCTGCAAATGTAGTGGGTTAGGAAGGGCCATATCGACACTGGTGTTCAGATGACTTACACGTTAAATGAAAGTTGACCTCAAGTTATCCGACAGTCTTCTCATCAAGTTGTGCACTTTATGTCCCCTCCCTTAGAGAAAGAACTGTGGCTGCTCTGATCCATAGAACACAGAAGTGACCTTATGACAATGTCTTGTCCCTGGACTAAAATCTTCTACTTTTTTTTTCCCTTAAGTTTTATTTATTTATTTGGAGAGAGAGAGAGAAAGAGAGCGCACCTGTGTGTGAGCAGGAGCAGGGGAGGGGCAGAGAGAGGGAGACAGACAATCCCAAACAGGTTCACGTTGTCAGCGCAGAGCCCAACGCGGGGCTTGATCTCACAAACTGTGAGATCATGACCTGAGCCTAAACCAAGAGTCAGATGCTTAACTGACTGAGCCACCCAGGGGCCCCTAAAATCTTCCACTTCTATCTCCCTTTTGTTTGCTCCCTCTGGGATCTCAGCCATTCGACTGTGAGAAACCCAAAATTCACAAAGAAGGCATGTATAGGTTTTCCAGGTGATAGACTAGCTTCCTACCAGCTAGTCTATCAAGGACCAACCGTCAGCTTGTGGACAAACCATCCAGCCCAATGGAGTCTTCACATGATTCCAGCTCCCACCACTATGGGAAGACAACTGCAGGAGACCAGCAGCAAGAATGCCTGCAGCTGATTCCTGCAACCCAGAGAACTGTAAGAGATCATGATAAATTTGGGGAGTAAGGATGGTTGTTACACAGCAACCGAATGGTTAACTCCACTACCTTTAAATAATGACAGATGTAGAATTTAAATCATAAGGCTACAGTCCCTCTGTAAAAGATGTTCATGGGGCGTCTCAGTGGCTTACTTGGTTAAGCATCTGACTTGGGCTCAGGTCATGATCTTACCACTCATGAGTTCGAGCCCCCCATCGGGCTGTCTGCTGTCAGCACAGAGCCTGCTTCATATGCTCTATCTCCTTCTCTCTGTGCCCCTCCCCTACTTGCTCTCTCTCTCTCTCTCTCTGTCTTAAAAATAAAATAAACACTAAAAAAGAGATATTCTCATTGATTTATATTGGAAAGCATTTGAAGATGCATGCACTGGATACTGAGATACGATCTACAAGTAAACATAATCCCTACCCCTCAAAAAAATCTATCAGAAATTTATTTTTTAAAAATTTCCCTTTGAATTGACAACACAAGAAACAACAGGCAGTGGCAAGGATACAAAGAAAGGGGAACCTCTTTCACTGTTGGTGGGAATGCAAACTGGTACAGACACTCTGGAGAACAGTATAGAGGTTCCTCAAAAAAAAAAAAAAAAAAGCTAAAAACAGAATTTCTGTATGATCCAACAATTGCACTATTAGGTATTTACCCAAAGGATACAAAAATACAGATTTGAAGCAGTACATGTATCCCAGTGTTTACAGCGACTTAACAATAGCCAAACTATGGAGAGAGCCCAAATGTCCACCAACTGCTAAATGGGTAAAGAAGATGTGGGATATATACCCAGTGGAATATTACTCACCACCCACCAAAAAGAATGAAATCTTGCCATTTGCAATGACGTGGATAGAGCTAGAATATATTATAAGTGAGATAAGTCAGTAAGAGAAAGAAATATATGATTTCACTCATATGTGGGATTTAAAAAACAATGAACATATGGGAAGAGGGAAAGAGAAGAGAGGGGAACAAGAAACTCTTGATACAGAACAAACTGAGGGCTGACGGAGGGAGGGGGAGGGGAGATGGGCTAGGTGGGTGCTGGGTACTAAGGAGGGCACTTGTTGGGATGAACACTGGGTGTTCTATGTAAGTGATGAATCACTGAATTCTACTCTTGAAGCCCATATTGCAGTGTATGTTAACTGACTAAAATTTAAATTTAAAAAAAGTGGTCAAAAAATTTTTCCCTTTGAAGCCAGTGGAAGGGTAAACAAGTTTTGCTGTATCCACTTTACTATATAGTCGTAATTACAATAAATATTTGGTTGGGGTGCCTGGGTCGCCTAGTTGTTTATGCGTCCAACTTTTGCGACAGGCTCCGGTCTTGATCTCATGGTCATGAGATCGAACCCTGCACTGGGCTCCATGCTGGGTGTAGAACCTGATTGGGATTCTCTCTCCCTCTCTCCGCCCCTCCCCCACTCACAGGCACACATTTTCTCTCTCTTTCTCTCTCTCTCACAGTAAATAAACAAACATTTTTTTAAAAAGATAAATACTTGGTTATATTTTAATAATATCTGAGAAGGCCAATAGAACTTGTGTTAATTCGGTTACTTATGAGTTTTAGATGATAGTCTTATACAGATCTCAGATTATAGTTTTAACAGCCATACCGGAGGGTAAGCTAGATTTGAAGTTAAAGTATTCTAAAACAAGCCAACATTTCCTCTGTTGGGGGAAAAAAACGAAGTGTTCACGATTTTAAAGAGTAAGTGATATATGTGAAATAATAGCCAACAGCGGAATGGATAGTCTTTTTAGCCCTTAGTAGGCACTCAACAAATACCTGTTAATCAACTGATTGATGGCCTGGTCTATATCTAGAGCTTCCGTGTCATGAAGACAGACAACTTTGTGCATCTCTGGTTGTCTCCTGCACGCAAGGAAATGCTCCAGGCCACAAGGCAAACACATTGATATAAATCAACACTTAGAGGACTCTCTTAAGTCTTTCCTTCATCAATCTTTATCTAGCTCTCTGACAGTTTATGTCATAGTATTAAACGTCCCAGTACAATCTAGGTCTGGATTTTAGACACAGTAATTGATTTAAGACTGTCTCCAATTCCTTCAAGAGAGAGGAGGAAGAAAGAGAATTGAGTTAACGTGTTATACTTTTTTTCAATACCCATAGCAAGCACACAGAGAAATTAAAATGCTGACGTGTAAGCACCTCATACTGCTTTAAGAACCAATTTAGATTTTTCTCTTTGCAAAATCCTTTGAATAAATAAGATAACTGGCAAGAGCATCCAGACACTTCCAGGAGTGTGAACTCTGAAACTGCCACCTTTAAAAAAAACAAAAACAAAAACAAAATAAGAAACCTTCTCTTTCCGCTCTAGAACTGTGATCAGCTCATACATTGCATCACTGACTCCAACTGGGACTTGGGCCAACATTGCAAATTGCCACCTTATCAAGACTCCTTACCCTCTTTCTGTGTTGTGTATGCCTTTTTGCCTAAAAAAAAAGGATGGATTTGAAAGAAGAGAGAGCAGGTTTGCACAGCAAGTCTGGTGAGAAAAATGAGAAAGGGTGTGATGTAAGAAGGTCAGAAATAGATACCTTCTTGTGGCTCCCTGCCTTTTGGGATGCGAGGGAGGTATTCTTAGTGTTTCCATCAGAGTAAAGAGGACTTAAATAAAATTTAAATGAAAGGGAGGGAGAATTTCTCTTGTTCAGGTTTCCTATATCCCCAAATATTTAACCTGAGGGAAAAGAAAAGATTCTTGCCCACTTTCCGTAAATACACTATTCTCCCAGTTGGTTTTTGAGCCCCTACTTGTACTGAACCTCGCACGTGCGTGTGTGTGGGTGGGTAGTGCATCTGTGTGTAGGTGCGAAGGTATCCTTTACGACACCTCAATCCTGACGTTTCCAAGTACACGGCAAGGTTGCGGGAGAGTACCTAATTGGGAGACTTTGTTCCCATTTTATCTATTAGATGGTGAACATGACTGTTTTGAAACTCTGCTAGAGGCCGTATCACAGGGATTATCAGCCTAAGAGAGACAAAAATGAAATATGATATAAAGGTCTACTGAATTTCAAGGTTAAAGAAATGTTTCTTAAGATACCCAGACATAAAAAGGAAAACACCAGTTGCAGGCCCCCAAATGTCACTGGCGGACTTTATCAAACATTTAAGTCATCTGTCTCATACAAACTCTTCTAGAGAAAAAAGGCAAATACTGACCAGTTTGTTTAATGAGACCAGCCTAACCTTGGAATAAAAATGTAATAAATGCATTATAGGAAAGGAAAATTAAGGTTTAATTATATTAAACCTTAAATTTCATCTAGAGATACATAAAATGGTACCACAATTGATTTTGGAAATAATGGTATTGAGAGAAAAAAATGGATGGAAAGATGTATTGTGCTCATAGGTTCTATTTCAATATTTTTAAGATGAATATTCTCCCCTTCCCAATATCATTTATACATTCCTTGCAACTATAATTGACATACCAGCTACTGGGGTTTTTTGTTTGTTTTTTTTTTTTTTTTTTTTGGTTTTTTTTTTGGGTTTTGGTTTGTTGGGTTTTTTTGCAAGGAGAGTGACTGGCTTATTTACATAGAGACAAAAATAGACCAAAAAGCAAGAGGATCTTGAACAAGAAAACATGTATGAAGCAGAATTCAAAGATGAGAAACAGATCCCTTCACTAAGTCTGAAAATTGGGTTTGGGATTAATTTTATATCACTGCCTCCCACATAATTCCATATCTAAACTATAGACTTAGATGAGTTAGTGAGCACCTCTGTATTTGTAATAAATTGTAAAATCTAACAGTATATTTTTTATAATTTTTAATTTTTACGGTTTTCTATAATGCCAGAGACAACATTTGTCTTACGACCTCTGTATTTCCAAGCTGCAGTAAATTCTCAATAAATATTTGAGACATCAATGTGTAAATGAGTAACAGAAGAAACAAGTAAGGATAAAATCAAGAAATTTGATGATCCCCATGCCAGTTTCTTACTGTGTAGTAATGGGAAAATCAATCTTCCTAGTAGACTACAAAGTGAACAACATTTAAAAATAATTCAGCAATAAAGACTAGGTGCATGAAGTTACGTAAGTAAAACGTAAGCTGCGAGAGAATAGAAATGAAGCAAGAGAAATGTTAAGAAGAGACGAACTGTAGACTTAACACAAATGTAAAGAAATCTAGATTTATCCATAATGTAAACCACACGGCTATGCAGGAACCTGGAGTTTGGCCAATGTGTAAAGTATTTGATTGATTGACTCTTCCTTGTGTTACAAACACATGGATCCAGGAGTCAAATATTCTACTATGAAGTGGCTAAGTGAATGTAGCAGGCCTTGATTTGGTTTGTTTCACATGTGCAAATAGATGTATATATCTTAAATTAAAATCTTCCCTGTCCTTAAGACACTTCTTTCTGACGTGTTATTTTTTTTTTTAAACTCAATCTACTTGGATCAAAAGACCAAAATAACAGGCCTAATTTTATCTACCAGACTTGATAAGGTACAGTCTTTTTGGTTTATTTCTTATTGATTTTTGGATTATGGCTCCATTTGAGATTAGAGTGAATCACAAACTCTAAAAATATAGAAAAATTTCAGCATTGACCTTCAAAAAGTAAATGAAAGAAAGAAGTAATAAAATAGGAAGGAAGGAAGGAAGGAAGGAAGGAAGGAAGGAAGGAAGGAAGGAAGGAAGGAAAATAGTTATTTTCCTCTTGGTACACAATGGGCTACGTCAGTACCCACAGGTAAAGAGCTTGGAAGTTGTCACTCTTGTCCTCAGATCTTTCTTGGGCCCATTAGAAAACTAAAGTCAAAAGTTAAATTGTCACCCCCAAATGTGGAAAGACAGGTACACCCAGAGAGATACAGCACCGAGACCTGTTTAACTAGAGGTGAAGCGACTCAAGTCACAAACTGATTAAGAGCTCTTCAGGGGCGCCTGGGGGGCTCAGTCGGTTGAGCGTCCGACTTCGGCTCAGGTCACGATCTCGCGGTCCGCGAGTTCGAGCCCCGCGTCGGGCTCTGGGCTGACGGCTCGGAGCCTGGAGCCTGCTTCCAATTCTGTGTCTCCCTCTCTCTCTGCCCCTCCCCCGTTCATGCTCTGTCTCTCTCTGTCTCAAAAATAAATAAAACGTTAAAAAAAAATTTTTTTTTAAAAAAAGAGCTCTTCAATGGTAAATTTTTTTAAGTTTATTTATTTATTTATTTAGAGAGAGAGCACAAGTGGAAGGGGAACAGAGAGAGAGAGAGAGAGAGAGAGAGAATCCCAAGCAGGCTCCACACGGTCAGCACAGAGCCTGATGTGGGGCTCAAACTCGCAAACCATGAGATCATGACCTGAGCCGAAATCAAGAGTCAGACACTTAACTGACTGAGCCACCCAGGCCCCACAATGGTAATTCTGATGAACTGATGAAGGCTGCGTGTGGAACAGAGTGAGAGAGAGAAACTCCTGGGGAGGGAGCGTAGGGAGGCCCTCCACACAACTGGGGGCTTTCCCTTCATGAATCCCACCAGGTCCTCTGGAAGAAGAAAGAAAAATTCTCTACGGCTCTGGCAGTGATGAAGAATAATCATTGTGAGACACATCCACAATAAAGGCTTACTCTCCCGGAAAGTAAGAGTGTAAGTTTGAAACTCTATCCAGATGGGTGAAAGGAATTCTTCCCCACTCCCAGCCCCTCCAGCTGCCAGGATACAATGCATACTGCTTTTTCCCTGACTTCCCTCACTGATAGATAGATGATAGACAGATAGAAGATAGATGATAAATAGATAGATAGATGGTAGATAGATAGATAGATAGAGATGTAATAGATATAATTTTTTTTTCAACGTTTATTTATTTTGGGGACAGAGAGAGACAGAGCATGAACAGGGGAGGGGCAGAGAGAGAGGGAGACACAGAATCGGAAACAGGCTCCAGGCTCCGAGCCATCAGCCCAGAGCCCGACGCGGGGCTCGAACTCATGGACGGCGAGATCGTGACCTGAGCCGAAGTCGGACACTTAACCGACTGCGCCACCCAGGTGCCCCGTAATAGATATAATTTTAATGGTTAAAGTTTACAAAACTTATGTCTGAGACTTATTGAGAGCTGCTAGATTTAAGTCCATATTTTATAATATCATGATGTTTCTTTTCTTATAGCACTAAAAAGTCAGAGGTTCTCTTTTGAATTTAGGACAACTTGGATAACGGATTGAAGGTAACAATAAAAACAAATTGTCTCTCCTTGGTCAACTGAATTATTTGCTTGAATGGTTCAAACAAATGTATACTTCTCTCTGATGGAGTAATTTGAAGAACCTGTACTGTTCCTGGAAAAACGGTATGCATACATTAAAATATTGAGCCAACAAAAGGTACAAAGATAAGAAACTGTCACACGAAATTCCATCACACGGACATATTTGCTCTCCGGTTTTAGTGAACATCATTGCAGACATTACAATTTGCATACAGAAAAAAGGGGATATATAGATACATTGTTCAAAATGGAATCATATACATGAATTTCTGCAAAAGTTCATTAAACTTCACCAGAAATTATTTGAAGAATATACCGTTTTTACTAGAAATTGATCAAAGATGATATAAACCAAATATGACAGATTAAATATTTTTAACTCTACTGTGTCTTGAAAGATCACTAAACCTACACTATGTAGACAAAATGGTCATAAACTTTCAGGCAGAAAGAAAACAAGAATAAAAACAATAGCGAATGAGAGGTAATTTTAAAAATCAATAAAGTAATACTTCAAATTCAGAGGAACTGATTTAGATCTTAGAATTGCATACCTCACCAAACTATCAATATATTAAAAGCCTCACATTTTTCCTTTCATGCACCCATTACCTAGGACTTAATGGAAGATTACTCTACCAAAATGAAAGAATCAAGACACAGGAGTTTATGTAACTTAGAAATATGGTTTTCAGAATCTAAGACTGGAGAGGGAGTTTCTGAAATTTCTGTAAGAGAACATCCCACAAGGTGAGTTGTAGAGCAACTACCGAAAGCAAGTGGATCACATGGGATTGATCAATGATAAATACGCAGGGGAGTTTGGGAAGGTGGGGCTGTGTCAGAACATTACCACCTGGTTCAGCTGTAAATGATATTAATAATAGAAAATAATCTGTACAATGATTTAATAAAAAACTAAGACAATATCCGGGCACCTGGGTGGCTCAGTTGGCTAAGCATTCAACTTCGGCTCAGGTTGTGATCCCACAGCTCGTGAGTCCAACCCCACGTCGGGCTCTGTGCTGACAGCTCGGAGCCTGGTTCAGATTCTATGTCTCCCTCTCTCTCTCTGCCCCTCTCCTGCTCATGTTCTGTCTCTCTTTCTCTCTCAAAAATAAACATTAAAAAAAATTTTTTTAATTAAAAACAAAACCAAAACTAAGGCGATATCTATATTTTGGCATACTACTGAGAATTTGAAAGGAAAAAATTTTATGTGTGGAAAACAACCCATAAAGCTAAATTCTAATTTTTTTTATATTAGGATGAAGAAAATATGTGAAACAAACAAACAAAAAAAAAAAAGATTATGCTTTGTGGAACTATAGAAGTTAAAAATGAATGGGAAAACAGTTAAAAGTGGTGACTTCCAGACTCCAGAAAGGTGTGAATCTGACCTGGATAGGGAAATGCTATTTTTTTTTTATTATATGTACCTTTTAGAACAAATTTTACATATTCTGCACATGCATTTTTGTATAAAAATAAAATCTAGATTTCAAAAACTAGGGGATTGCCGAAATTCAAATGCATGTTTTTCCTAATTTTACCTTTTAATTTCAATGATAATACTTTAAGCAAAATCTGGAATTTAGGGTCAGTCTCTTTTTCTTGTTTTGTTTTGTTTTAAAGCTAAAAGATTTCTTGGGGCGCCTGGGTGGCGCAGTCGGTTAAGCGTCCGACTTCAGCCAGGTCACGATCTCGCGGTCTGTGAGTTCGAGCCCCGCGTCAGGCTCTGGGCTGATGGCTCAGAGCCTGGAGCCTGTTTCCGATTCTGTGTCTCCCTCTCTCTCTGCCCCTCCCCTGTTCATGCTCTGTCTCTCTCTCTGTCCCAAAAATAAATAAACGTTGAAAAAAAATTTAAAAAAAAAAAGATTTCTTGATTCCCCTAATAATAATAACAACAAGGAATTAAACACATTTTATATATATAAAATTTACATTTGTTATCTGCTCGCATTCACAGAATAAGTTAGCTTTGCTTTAATATTTAAATGGATTACTTCACCCTGCTCTTTCTTTTACCATGACTTTGACATTTTTGAATTTGTTATGTTTATTCATCTTTCAATTGTATTGACCTCGTTTTACAGGTTTTTTTGCATTGTTATTGTTCAAGAAAGGCTCACCAACAGCATGTTCCCTAAACCTTTGTATCTGACCTTGTCAGATCGTCATTGCTGTGATGGAAGCATGACTTGGTTGGTTACAAATTCCTGTGTCCCACTTTGTGTTTTGATGCTAGTTACTGTTGGGAAATCGTGTTCTTCTTTGATGTGCGGATGTAGATCTTTATCATGAAAGTACTGTCTTTTTAATTTTGATGTTTCCATTTCTTTGATTTTTATTTCCAGGAATAATGTCACGTATGCTGGTTTTTCTTCTTGGTCTCTCTCATCATTCTTGTCTGTTCATTCTCTCTCCCCCCACCCGCTCTCTCTCCCTCTTTATTTCTTACTTTGGGTGACTTCAAATTTTCTAACAGGTACCTGGCCACGGTGACAGTCTGGTTTCCCGGTTACCTTTCTTCTCATGTGGATTTCATCTTGCTGGTGGCTTTACTTTTCCCTTCCACCGCTTTCCTGATCTTTAGACTTCATTTCGATCACCTTTGGTTGTCTTGTTATCTCATTTTAATTCATCAACATCTCCCGTTTTATCTCCATTTCGGAGAAAACGTGCTTTCATTAATTTTTCCGGCACCCTCGAAAACTATTTCAACTCTTGTCTCTCCCGGAGTAAGAATTCTCCCAGCGTACGCTTTCCTTTTTGTTTTTGTTCATCTTCTTTTCCTCCTTCTGATTCTTTAGATGTCAATGTCTACGCCTCGGTCTTAACGCTGACACCTTATTGATAATTATACATATTGAATCGGATGTTTAGCTACATGCTGGAAAAGATTGAGGAGTATGAACTAGGATGGTCTGAAGCCTAGAGTTTGTGGCTCGACACCCATCAGGTCTTCTGTACCCTGTTCTGAAGGCACATTTCCTCTGAGGCTTTGCTGCCTGGATGGTTTGTGAGGATCGTGAGGAATCCCAACGAGTTACAGAAGCTTGTGTTGGGATGTGGCGATTTTCTTTGTCCCCTGCATCCTTCACCTGGAAGCATTTCAGTCAGTGTCCCATAGCAGGAGGCTGAAGGATAAATAACAAGATGATGTGCCTTCGGTTTCTTTTTCCTTCTCTCCCAATTACCTGCCATTCTCTACTCTTGCCTTCATCTGGTCCTTGGTGGCTAGTAGGATTAAATCACAGACTCAGAGAATAAAGAAAAGTGATAGCACAGGGAATTTTCAACTGGAAACTGTAGAGACAGAGAAGTCAGAAAACTTCAAATTTGGAGCAGAGACGGGGACGTTTGCTTCCTGAGAATGATGTTCTGCTTGATTTATATTGATTTCACAATATATTATAAAGCTAGGACGGGACTCAGCAACCGCACTGAAGACCATAGCTATCGGCTGAGGAAGCGAAATTCTTAAAAATGTTCACACCAGATACTAGCGTGAAATGTGTGGAACCAGCGAGAATGTATCTTCCTGGATGCATATGGATACTGGCTACCACAGTGACGTTATGCTTGGAGTTATTTTAGCCCTTATGCTTGTTTCTGGGGTACTCAGCCCATAGAGTAGAAAATCCTCAGGCTCCTAGATATTGGTGGCTCTGAGGGTTCTGAAGGTAGATGAGCTTAAGGGCGCTTGTCTTCCATTTCAGTTCGTTAAATCAGGTGTCCGGATGTCACTGCAAGGCGATTGCCAGCTTAAGGGTACTCGCACTGAACAGTATAAACCTGAAAGCGACAATTCTCGACATGGAGGGTTTTTGCTCATCGCTCTGAAATGAGGCTTTGCTACTTTAAACTTTGTTTCTATTAATTGCATTTAAAATTGTCTTAATGTTGGTTTTTGTTCTGTTTTGTACTGTTTTGAGAGACAGAGGCAGAGACAGAGCACAAGCGGGGTAGGGTCAGAGAGAGAGGGAGAGGCAGAATCCCAAGCAGGCTCCAGGCTCCCAGCTGTCCGCACGGAGCCCGACGCGGGGCTCCAACCCTGAGCCGAAGTCGGACACTTAACCCACTGAGCCACCAAGGTGCCCCTAATTGTATTTTATAATTAACTTGGGGGTAAAAATTGGAAAAAAAAAACCCGATGGGCAAAAACAACAGAAAAACAAACGGATATGTCCAGCCCAATCCCAGTATCATGCATAAATACATTCGTTTGGTACATATATTCTTTCATAGTTTATATGAATACGCACATGAGAAAATGCAATTTTACTTTTATTTTCTTTTTCCATAGAACTATACAGAGAAAAATAGATGTTTTCTGTACCAGCATATGGCTTTGCGTAAAAATATAATGAACTAGTAGCAGCTTTGATGTTTTAAATCATGGTTTAATCCAGGAAACAATTAATTGTTTTATTTAGTTATTTATCGATTTGTTTATTTCTTTATTTTCTTACTTATTTTTTTTTAATTTTTTTTTCAACGTTTATTTATTTTTTTTGGGACAGAGAGAGACAGAGCATGAACGGGGGAGGGGCAGAGAGAGAGGGAGACACAGATTTGGAAACAGGCTCCAGGCTCTGAGCCATCAGCCCAGAGCCTGACGCGGGGCTTGAACTCCCGGACCGCGAGATCGTGACCTGGCTGAAGTCGGACGCTTAACCGACTGCGCCACCCAGGCGCCCCAACTTACTTATTTTTTTAAGTAGGTTTCATGCCCAGCCCAGAGCCCAACGTGGGGCTTGAGCTCACAACCATGAGATCAAGACCTCAGCTGAGCTCGTGATCAGACCCGTAACCAACTGAGCCAGCCAGGCGCCCCACAATTAATTGTCTTAAAGCTCCTTATGTTTGATTACACTCTTCAACATGTTTCTCTTATCCAGTATTTACTTTTACTTTAAGGAATTCCCTCTTGTTATTTTATACTGTCTTTCTCCGACTGCTTTGATTCATCGTTTAATGAAGTAAGCACACAAGAGGAATTTTCAGATTAAAGGGAATATGAATTTTTAAGGCTTCTATTACATTTCGTCCAATTGCCTTCTACTAAATTTGCACGGACCCATAACTGTAATTTATGTCAGGCTGTGCATCACCCAAACCATCTCCGGCACTGGTGGTTAATCAATAGTTGTATCTTAAAAAAAAAAGTTGTACCTTAGCCAAAACTCAAAATTGAACATGAAGTAGTTTTGTTTTCCAAAGTCTTACTTTTCAAATTATTGTAGATGAGAAAATATCATTCGGTTTAACAGAGATTTACAATTATTTTTGGTTAAATGCTCCTGCAAATCTTTTTTACCATTTTTCCACTAGAGTCCTGTTTTTTCAAATAAATGTATATATCTTCTATGTGTGTATATTATATATGGATCATGTAATCTCTCTCCGAAATTGGCCCTCCTTTGTTAAAAATACCTTTCCTTTTGTCACTTGCTTTTTAATTTTGTTCATAGCTATTTTATATTAAGAGAAATATGGTAGTTTTTAGGTAATAAAATCCATCAGTATTTTACATTACAGCTTCAGAGCCTACTGTCATAATATGAAATACCTTCAGCAACCCAAAATTATATCCCTGCGTTCATATTTTTATAAATGTATTTTATTGCAATTGGATATTAATACATCTGTATTTAATTTGATGTTAGATAGAATTCTAACATACCTCCTCACTTGTCCAAACACAATTTATTGAATTAATTATTTTAACCATTGCTTGAAATTCCAATTGTATAACATAATAAGTTGTTACAATAAGTTCTTGGATCTATTTCTCAATTGCATAGTCACTTTCACTGCTCTGTTTATCTTTTTCTGTACCAAATTCTGCCCTCAGTCTTCTTTTTTTTGTATTCACAAAGTTATCAATTTCCTCTGTCATCATTTTTTTTCCTAAAGATGAACTACAGAATAATTTTTCAAGCTGCTAATGTGTTCCCAATAGAATTTTCAGTAGAATGAATCTGGATAGAATTAACATCTAGGACGCTTGGGTGGCTCAGTCGGTTGAGCATCCAACTCTTGGTTTCAGCTCAGGTCATGATCTCAGGGTTGTGGGATTGATCCCCCTGTTGGGCTCTGGCTGTGAGCAGGGAGCCTGCTTAAGATTCTCTCTCTCTCTCTCTCTCTCCCTCTCTCTCTCTCTCTCTCGTTCCCACTCTGCCACGCTCCCCAGCTCACTCTCTCTCTCTAAAATAAAAAAGCAATTAATTAATTAAAGAAATCTAAGCTGTATGGAATCTATGCATCCAAGGACATGAGAAGCATGTATTTTTATGAAAAAATTTCCATTGATCAAATAATGAGCTGCTGTTTACAAAAAGGTCCTGTAAAATTATTGTTATGCTAAGCATTTTATTTTTTTAATTTCCATAATGACTGGAACCTTTCCCCAACCCATCCACATCTAATATTCTTACAAGCTCTTCATGTTTGTAGGTCATTTTTTAAACTGTGCTCTTGTTGAATTATTTTATTCATTCAAAGACTTTTGCAGTTTATTATCTTTACCTTTTAATGAAACACTACTCCTCGTAACTATTATTTATTGTGCATATATTATGTGCCAGGCTCTACACTAAATACTTGGCTCCCGTTTAATAAAATCACATGACAATTTAAATGATTTATAACATAATCTTGTCTGATTGCAATGTTCCAGCCAATAAGACCTAGATCAATGTCAAATTACAATTCTAGTGTTTTATTTTTATTTCTGACTTTATTGGAAATGCATCAATGATTTTACTTCTAAGTTAAAATCAACTATTTGTTTGAGATAGAATGCACAAGTAATATGCTATTTCTGTTATAATAAAAATTGTAATTATAAGATAAATATATTAAATACCATCAAATGCATTTTTAATATCTATCATAAAGATTGTGTTTTTCATTTCAATATATCAATATATTGCTGCCTTATTGATATATCAGTCAAATGAGATTAGATCATAGCCTAAAAATACTATGATAATCCTTGCTTCTTAAAATTGGTACAGTATTTTAATAAGTCATATTAATTCCTTGGTTAAAGAATTCTCGGTTTTTAAAACTTTTCCTTCAATAAATGTATACAAGGTTGTCGTATACATCAGAAGGCGATTGGAAAGGTTACATTAGGAAAAAAAACCCAAAATTATTATTGCAATGGGATTTATTACCAACAAATTTTTCTTTCATCAAAATTAATTGGAAAGCATTATATCATTTTGTTTCAGAGCATATAAATAGCAAAGAAATTATTTGATACAATTCACTGATAATGCTATAGGGATAGGATCATTTAGGGAGTTAATATTAGACATTTTGGACATTTTATTTCATTTATTTATTTTGAGAGAGAGTAAGAGAACGCAGGCAGGGGAGAGGCAGAGAGGGAGAGGGAGGATCCCAAGCAGGCTCTGCCTACCAGCATGGAGCCTCATGTGGGGCTCCACGTGGTGGGGGGGGGGGAGGTCTGTCTCAGGAACCAGCAGACCATGATCTGAACAGAAATCAGGTGTCAGATGCTCAACTGACTGAGCCACCCAGGTGCCCCTGGGGCACCATTTTTAATGCATTTAATTCTTATTGCTCTGTTTAGGTACATACGTTTGTTCGATTTAGTGAAATTTGATCATTTAGAGTTTCATATGTGTTTAGTATTCATTCACACCTGCAGTTATATCACCTTTCTAATCGGTAGTATAGTTTACTTTATTGCTTCTGATTTTACTTCATAACTCTTCACTCAAAGCTTATCTCCTCTATTAGTTTTTAAGAAGAAACGCTGTTTTATTACCTGTTTTACTATTCTACGTCGAAATGACTATTTTATCTTTATTCATTCTCTTTTACTTGTGTCTCTTGTTATTATTATATTATTCTTGCTGATTGGGGTAAATACTTGATCGTGCTGTATGCATTTCTCTTGAATAACAAAATCGTGGAAAGCTATGATTTTTTTTTTTTTTTTTTTTTTTAGGAAAGAATAAGTCGCTAAAGCACCTGCTTTGATGTACAGTGTCATGATTAACTTCTTCTATTCAAATAACCTGTATTGAAGTTGCCTTTTCAATTTTACCTTAATTTCTTAGGAGTTTGTGAATTTGTGGGTATGGGGGGGGGCGGATATTTCACGATAGCCTAGTTAACGCTACAGTGAGAAGGAAGTGCTGGTCCTTCAGTCTCTTCAAATGACAAAGCCTGGCTTTTTTCTCCCTCACATCGCAGTCCAATTCAGGGTGGGCGGCCCAGACATCCAACCTGCTACCATCCTGCAAATCTATTGTCATGGAGTCCTTCCTTCCCAGCCTCCAAGGGGTAGAAATGGAGACTGCGGTCAATTCCCCAAATATAAAGAAATACGTTTCTTCTCTCAACATCCCCCGGACCACAGCTCAGTCACATGGGCACAACCGCACAACATGAGAGGCTGGGAAATGTAGTCTTGGCCCATGTCCAAGAAGGGGAAATATGGTAACGAGTACATGGCAGTTCTGTGTCATTATACGTATGTTTTATTTTCCGGTGGTTTAATTGACTTAGTTATCCCCAGCTATGAATTTTGCAACTTACTGAGTGGTGTCTGGACCACAGACTGAGAAGTTAGAGTGTGCTGAGTTTTTCTTTAAGACCTTGGCTATAATTAATTCTGTTCAATGGTCCGTGGAGCTTCAAAAAGCATGTGAATTCTTTCAAAAGCAGAAAGTTTGATATATCTGCTAACCAAGCTTGTTAATTTTATTCTTCTACATTTCTTATATATCTCCTAAATATCGTGTTATATTTCTACCTGGAAAAATATTTTGTAGTGTCTTCATATGTGCGGATTCGTTGTTTTATTTTAACAAAAGTCCGTACTTTTTCAGATTTCCTTAGTCTTTCCCTACTGTCTATTTTCGGAATCCAGTCCAGGGCATCACGTTATATTTAGTCTTCATGTCTCCATAGGGGTCCGTAGACTGTAACAGTTTCTGAGACCTTCCTCATTTTTGATGACCTTGAGAGTTTAAAAGAACCAGTACTGGTCAGGTATTGTGTGCACACAGGATTTGTGTCATGTTGCCCATATAATTAGAGTATAGTGATGGGTCTGGGGAAGAAAGCACCAGAGGAAAAATGCTATTCTCATCACATCATATCAAGGACACGTACTTATCACAACTTATGTTAACTTTCATCATCTGGCTGAGATAGTGTTTGTCAGGTTTCTTCATCGTAAGATTCTTTTTCTTCCCTTTTCCCTACTATATGTACTCTTTAGAAGTAAGTCACTCTGGACAGCTGACACTGAAGGAATGATACTTAAGTTCCACCTCTTCGGGTTGGAGTGTCTACCCAAATCGCTTGAAATTCTTCTTCGTGGGAGATTTGTCTCTTCTCCACATATATTCATTCGGCTATTTATTTATATCGGTATGTACTCGTGTATATTTATCTTGTGCTTCGTGTTATAATCCTATGCTATTTCTTTTTGTTGCTCTGATGTTTCTAGCTTTGGCTGTTGAAAGTTCATTTAGTGAGCTTCCATTTCCCTTTTCACATACAGCCGTGGACTTTTTTTTTCTTTTTTTAATACTTACCTCGCCTACCCCAATCCCAGAATCGGACATTTTCCTAGGAAGCCTTAGCTCCTTTTAGTTAGGAAAGATATCAGAAATCAAGAACTGAGTCCTGGGTGTATTCATCACTCCTGGATACTTTGCTTCCAGGCCTCCTCAGCAGACAGAGCCAAGAAATATATGTGTGTATGCTAACCTGTGTATTTGCACATACCTAAATATTTCTATCTGTCGCCATCCATATCCATATTAGCCAAAATTGGGTTTATATTACCACAAAGATTATCCACACCTATTCCCACTTGCTTGTTCGTAAACTACTACTCCAACAGTGAAAGAAACCTGCTTCTAACATGTGCCATCCGTTTAATTAATTGTTCAATGCCAGTGTATATGTATAGCAGTGCAAAATTAACTCCTGTACCCATGAGAATCAACTTTCTCAACTACAGGGCAGTGATTATGAACTATTTCCTTTGCCTTTGGTCTTACAGACTTCGGACATTTCCAAAGTCACAGAGGTCCTCACGTTCCCCTCCCCGCCGCCTTTCAGTGCGATTGTTTTATACATTTGTAATACAGGTTGACTGTTTTGTCATAATCTGTACTCCCTACTGGAATCCGTGCCCCCCCACACATATTCTTTTTTTTTTTTTATTTCATTTCATTTTTAAACTTTAATTTAATGAAGAGTCATTCTTGGTGCTGCAAAATTCCATAGGTTTTAACACATGCGTAGTACAGTACACGGACCATTACAGTATCATACAGAGTAATTTCACCACCCTAAAAAAAAGAATGCTGTGTTTACTGTCTTTATCGTATTATTCTTTCCAGAATGCCATAAAATTGGCATCTTAAGATTATTTAGGCTTTTCAGATTGGCTACTTCACTTCGTAATACACATTCAGGGCTCATTCATGACTTTTCACGGTTGGACGGCTCATTTAATGACAGTCCCCATCACCACACATCTTTGCCAGTTATGCCGTCCATAGATCTCTTTTGTTGTGGTGTTTGTTCAGTGCCTTGCCCATTTTGTGATTGGATCATTTCTTATTGTTGGATTTTAACAGTTCTTTGAATATCATTGTCAAAACTCTTTATCAAGTCTGTGTTTGGCAAACATTTCTTTTTCTGTCCGTAACTTGTCTTCTCATTCTCCTAATCTTGTCTTTCTCAGAGCAGAAATCTTCATTTTAAAATGTTTTTACCTCATCAGGCTTTTTCTTTCTTGCATCATGCTTTTGATGGTGTAACTAAAAATTATCTCCAAACCCAATGTTACTTAGATTTTCTACTCTATCTTCTAAAAGTTTTCGCGTTTTGTGTTTCACTTTGGAGTCGAGGATCCACTTTGATTAAATTTTGTGAAAGAGTAAGCTTTGTGTCCAGATTCACTTATTTTTTTCATTTATGTACACCCAAATGTTGAAGCGCCCTTTACTGAGAAGAGGATGTTTTCTCCAATGAATTGCTTTTGCTCCTTTCTCAAAGACTAGTTGGCCGTATTGTGAAGGCCTATTTCTGGACTCTCTATTTTGTTTCATTGATCTAGGTATTCATTCTTTCACCATGCTATCTCAATTACTGTAGTGTTAAGGTAAGTCTTAAAGTTAGGTAACATGATCCTTTGAAATTTGTTCTGCTACTTTGGCATTACATTTGCTATTGTAGGTCTTTTACCATTCCATAAAAACTTCACAGTCAACTTGCCATGATCTGAAAATAATCTGCTGGTCTTTTCGGTAGGTCTGTGTTGAATCTATAGATCAACATTGAGGAGAACTGACATCTTAACTATCTTAGCTATTCCAATCTACGTGTATTTAGATCTTCTTTGATTTATTTCATCAGAGTTGTATAATTATCAGGACCTGGAATCTGTATATATATTGCTATGTTGACATCTAAGTATTTAATTTGGAGGAGGTTGCTATTGTGTTATTGATTATTTTAAGTTTATTTCTTTATTTTGAGAGAGACGGTGCGAGTGGGGGAGAGAGAAAGAATGCCAAGCACACTCCATGCTATCAGCACAGAACCAGACATAGGGCTTGAACTCACATGGCTCAGGGCTCATGACCTGAGCCAAAACCAAGAGTCACACTCTTGTACCAGCTGAGCCACCTAGATGCCCCAAGTAGATTTTCTTTCTTAAATATTAAGAAGAAACTACCAATGAATTACCATCTGGGCATGATGTGTTGTAAGGTTATTATAATTGATCAATTTCTGTAATAAATATAGTCCTATTCAACTTACCTGTTTATTGCCGTAAGCTTTGAGAGTTTGTTTCTGTCAAAGAATTAGCCCATTTTATTTGAATTATCATATATGAGGCCATAAGTTATTTATCATAAATCTTTATTATCCTTTTAATACCAATGGGATCAGCGGTGAAGACCCCTATTGCATTTTTTGATATTAGTAATTTGTGTCCTCTCTCTCTCTTTTTCTAGTAGCCTCTTTAGAAGTTGACTGATGTCTTTGACCTTTTCAAAGAAACCACTTTTGGTTTCATAGATATTTTTCTATTGTTAGGATTCCTGTTTTCAACTTCATCGATTCTTGCCCTAGTTTTTATTATTTACTTCCTTCTGCTTGCTTTGGGCTTAGATTGCTCTTTTTCTCCTATTTTCATAAGTTGATAACGTAGGTTATTAATTGTAGCTCTTTCTTCCTTTTTCATCTATGAACTTAATGCTATCAATTTCCCTCTAAGCACCGCTTTCACCGCATCTCAAAATTTTGACAGGTAGTCTGTTTGTTTTCATTGATTTCAAGTTCAATGTCTCCTGAAGCGTTTTATTTGACCCATTGCTCTTTTTTCCTTGTCTGCTGTCGGCTGTATCCATTGCAGTTAGTAAATTAACCATAATTGTTTCAGATTCCTGGTCCGATAATTCCAACATCGCCGTCATATCTGAGCCTCGTCCTGATGCCTTTTGGCCTGGCTTGTAATTGTTTCTTTATAGCCAAGTGTGATGCACTGGATAAAGGAAACTTCTATAAGCAGACTTGGAGTGATTGCAGAGAAAGTGAAGGGATGGGAAACATTCTATTGGCCTGTGATTAAGTCTCAGTATTTTAGTGAACCTGTGCCTCTGGACTGTGACCTTTTCACACGCCTCTCAGTCTTCCCCTCCCCAATTCACCCCCAGCTTGGAGAGGATGTCCAGAGTGGGCTGGAGTTGGGTATTTCCCTTTGTGCAGGTCAGTTAGGGTCTTATAAAACCCCAGCTGGTTAGGCTCTTGTTGACTAGTCTCTAAAGAGAGCGGACCTTATTAAGAAGAAAAGAATCCTCTGGTGTATTTATAAATGCCCCCTTCCCCTACCCCCTGCTGGAAGTACTGGGTAATTTTCTCTGATATTCACTGTGAGAACCTTGGAAAGATCTGGACGGTAAAACTCACAAAGGAGTGGGGTCCCCAGTGAAAGGTTCCTTCTGCAGTTTTTAACTCTCAGAGCTGTCCACACTGAGCCTCTAGCATTTGGTCAATTACAGGTCAAGTTTCACTACCCAGCCTTGGTTTTGGCAGAGGCGGCTGCCCTGGCAGGTTCTCCTTCTCTCTACTCACTTGTCACGTGTCTCCATTTGAGGGGCAGCATTGTCCCCTGTGACCTCACTTCTCTGCCTGACCGAAGAAGAGTTGTTGATTCCTCAGTTCGTTTAGCTGTTCACTTATGGTTAGGACAAAGTGGCAACTTCCAAGTTTCTTACATGCTGGATCAGAGACTGGAAGTCTCCCTTATTATTTCATTGCATTGTATGCTACATATTAAAACTGTTGTGCTCAGTTTTGTACAGCAGACTCTATGAGAAATATCATGGACATGGCCACGAAAATCCAACAGTGTAAATCCTGAAACGGTACCACCAATCAGTATTTTGTGGAAATGTTTATCGAAATGGAAGGCACGTTCTTTCTTGTATTCCTTGCCAGTGCTTGTTGGGTGAGTTGTGGAAGGGATTTACAGATTTGCTATACCACCAAATCTAAGTCAGTAATTTTTGAAACAAAGGGATGCTTGTTCACTCCATTTTTAATTATTTGAATAATTGAATAGTTGTATTGTTTAAATATTCAAAAAAGAATCAAAGCTGAAAATGGCGGTGTAATTTATGTTTTCTCACTTACAGCACATTGCACATAAACGACCTAAACTTGAGCTCTAAAGAAACTAATTGCTTACTTATGACCTAGCTATACAGGTATGCCAATTTGAACTGAAATGGAAACTTTTTGCATAAGAATAATAACTTTACACATTTTTGTGACAGGAATAAAAATGCAGAAGATTTCAATTAGAGTTGGCTGTAATGCAAATTGACTAAAACGCCGTAAGAAAAAATAGATTTCTGGGATAAAAGGTAATAATTCTGTTTAGGGCCTTACTGTGCCTGGTATTTGCCTGAATATTGGATATTTCAAATGAAAAGTTGTAGCACTTCTAAATGATAGGGTCCTCCTTCAGAGAGCCTTCCCTTGGCCAACTGGAGGGCAGCAAGAATAAGAATAAATCACTCCATCGGGGTAGAGTTGCGATACTACTGATCAGGCTTAATCTACCTTGATTTAACCAAACTGAATCCATCAGGGACTCCAAATGAGAACCAGAGAGTTGGTGAGGTAAGTCCTGCACTTGACCTTTGCTATCCTCAGCACAACAAGACTACGGAAAGAAATTCTGCTGTTTTTTTAGCCATCATCTCCACAGCTTTTAGGCTCTCACCCTGAAAAACCGACCTACCAGCAGCTCTCTGGAGAAAGAAGTCCAAGAAGATTGGACTCCCTTCCCACTTCCCTTCTCTCTGGGATGTTGGCCTCTCCAGACGGCGTGTGTTGGTGAGCTGCACATGCAGTTTTTGCTTCGCAGGCATTTGGGAGTGCTGACCCTTGGTAGCCTTCCTGTCCTCAGCCTCACATTCTGTCTCCACAGAGCAAGAATGGGCACATTCCCTGAGGGCAAATGTGCTGTGCAGAAAGTTAGCCTTCTTTCCTTCTGGATTATTCCATCCCTTGGAGTCCTGGTTGCCTCAGCAGCTCGCTGATGCATTCAGACAGGCCTGGGGCAGCTACAAGCTACTGCCATTTCATTATCCACAGCAGAGGTCCAATCATCGATGGGTCATGAATTCAGTCACTCTGGTGTGATATTGCTCCAACAACTCTCATCTGCATTATCGTTCTAACATCTCCACTCATCAGATACATGGGCACTCACCACGTCTCCATTTGGCAAGTCTCCGTTTCACTTGTGTTCTAAGGGTAGGTCAGAGGAAAGGAATTTCATCATTTGCCCAGTTAAAGTTGTTTATTCTTTTGATTTTCAACTCTTCTGTATCACATTGTTTTAGGCATAGTTCTTACATATGGAAGACATTTTGATTTTTTATTTTTATTTATTTATTTATTTATTTTTTACTGAATCTGAAAGTCTTTGTTTTCAATCTGGAAGTTCTACTCTGAGAGATGGCAGAATATGCCACCTAAAAATATGGCTACATAAGTCCAGGCCATGCCACCTAAAATGTGCCCTTTTGATATGTTGATCATTCTGAGCTGTAGGCCCTTGAGAAAGAGCAAATATAGGAGAAGGCTTTCTCTGACTCTCCCAATCTTCCTGAAGACAGAGCCCCCAAAAAGACTCGATGCCATAGATCCTCTCCCCGGGAGTTTCTATGACCAGGGAGCATTCACACTTGTTACAGGAGAGGAGACCAGACGTCCCCACCACACCCGGACACACTGGGTCACAAACTTACCCCTCCCATCTGTTCTTCCAAGGGTCCTTCGTCTTTCCTCCAAATCATTGACTCTCTCCAGAGATCACACATCCCTGCCCCTTCCCTATTAAGCAGGTGTTTAAGCCTGAATTCTAAGGCACCTTGAGGAGACTCTCATTTTTCCCTGCGTACCTCCCATGTATACGGGAAGGACGCATGTTAATAAACTTATGATCGCCTTTCTGAGTGTTTTGTTTTTAATGTTTATTTATTTTGGGGAGAGGGAGAGAGAGAGAACATGAGCAGAGGAGAGGCAGAGAGAAAGGGAGACACAGAATCTGAAGCAGGCGCCAGGCTCCGAGGCGTGAGCACAGAGCCTGACGCACGGCTGGAACTTAGGAACTGCAAGATTGTGACGTAAGTCGAAGTCAGATAAAGTCCGATGCTTAGCCGACTGAGCCACCGGGACGCCCTGCTTTTCTGTTGTTCGTTTGTCTTTTGTTATAGGGGCCTCAGCCAAGAACCTAGAAAGGGAGAGGAAAATTATTTTCTCCTCCCCTCTACTGCCCACACAAATGCCGTGGTAGCCAGCAGGCACGATCTTATTCTCCTTATCTTAAATGTCTTCATTCTCATTCGTGCCTCTTTGCTTTTTCAAATTCTTACATTTTTCCTCTAACTCAAGATGTGTATGTTCTTTATTGATTAATAAATTATTCATCTTATTTGTATTTTCGTAGGAGTTATAATTCATATAAAAGCCAAATCCTATATACCTATGCATTTCCACAAACATCAAGAGTAATCGATCACGTATCTAAAATTGTAACTTTTCACATTATACTTCCCTCTGCCAATTTCCCATATTTATTGTAAGTATACAGGGTTTCACTATTTTCTCTTCTTCTTCTTCTTCTTCTTTTTTTTTTTTTTTTTTGCCTCCTATATGTTTTTATTCAGGAATTACGTCTGATTTGTCTATCGTTATCATGCACGATTAACCAATAATAGAACAGGAATTCTGATTTTATAGCTTTTGTTGTTCAGGGTCCTTTTTATCTTTAATCTTATGTCTTCCCCATTTGTAATATCTGTATTTTGATTTAGTCTTTTTGGCCACTCTATTTCTTCAGGTAACACTTTCAGGAGAAGAACAATAATGGTAAATTGTCTGAACTAAAATATCTGTGAATGACTTTCTTTTTCTTATTGGCATAAATGCAATAACATATTGGCACACATGACTATTTTTTTCTCAGAACTGATAAGAATGTATCCATGTTTTAATTTCTACGTTTAGTTTTTTAATGTTTATCTATTTTGAGAGAGAAGGAAAGAGAAAATGAGTAGGGGAGGGGCAGAAAGAGAGAGAGAGAGAGAGAGAAAGAGAGAGAATCCCAAGCAGCCTCATGTTATCAGCACAGAGCCAACATGGGGCTCGGTCTCATGAACCCTGAGATGATGACCTAAGCCAAAATCAAGAGTCAGGTGCTTAAATGACTGAGCCAGTCAGGCGCCTCCATCCATCTATTTAAACCAGAACTTAATGTTGCATAAAACTCTTGTCAACGATATTTTTCTCATTGTAGACCATCTAGCCGTAATCAATTATTATTATTTATTTTATTTTATTTTATTTTTTTTTTTTTTAGTGTGAGTGCGTCTGTGTGTTCCTGTCTAGATTCTTGGCGAAAACCATGAGAGCTTTCCATATGTTACCGTGATCAGTCTCTTTTCCTTCATGTGACCTGACTTTCATCAGTTTCTATTAACGAACACATTTCCTTTACTCTTAGAAATAGCTGGTATTATTTATTTGAATATTTATTTTCTCCTATCCTTACATTTTTACATTTTTTTCCTTACATGCTCACAATGGCCTCAAAAGTGGGCGCCACACCCCATTTTCAGAAAGGCGAACTGACGCACAGAGGATTTTACAACTCTCCCAGGCCGATCAGACTACAATGCTCCTCTCTTTTCTATGAGAAAAGAAATGTATTCAGTTAACCTGCTTTTAAAAATACATCTATGGGAAAAGTAAGGCTCCGGGGGGGTAAGCCATTTGTGTTAAGCACCGTCACATAATACATTGTAGCAGGGGGAGACAATACTAAATACTCTTAAGTTCCTAAAATGTGGGGCTATCTTTTCTCATATTTCTAGTTTTCCTAATTTCTGATGTTGGAAAATAGTTTTCTAACATGAGCCACAGGAGGAACACTCTTGATTCCGACAGTTCAAAGGGCTGCATCTCGGGAGGCGCGCTGGGAAGGACTGGCTGGCCGCACTGGATGGGACTCACACAGACCACAGCAAAAGCCAGAGCATTATTTGTAAATTCCTCTGCCCGCAGCTATGCAACCTGGTTTCTCGAATCCAGCCAGTTCCTTTCTTATTAAGGAGCCTTTGCAGCCGCAAAGCAGTCATCAGCTTATGCAAATTCCTGTGGGTACCAAAAAGGGGACCTTTTAAGCTGCCTATTACTTTATTATTGCTGAAAGAAAGAAAAGAAAAGCCTAAAGGGGGGGAGGGTGGGGAGAATTAAGGATCTAATAACAGTGAGAGCTCGCTGCCCAGGTTGCGTCTCTTGCTGTGTTTGAATGATTTTTCTTTGTCGACAGCCTTGCACCGGGCTATTTTTAGCATCTCTTTAATAATTGAGCTGTAGCAATTGTGCTCAGCAGCTTGAACAGGCAGAGAAAATAGCAGCTCAAAGAAATGGTGCAGCAGGGTCATAATTTAAGTCAAGCTGCATTATAGAGCATACCTTTCTCAAAGGTAGAATGCTGAGGTGGAAAAAAAAAACGAGGAGAAAGAAAAAGACAAAGAGGAGTGATGGATGAAGAAGTGGGGTTTTTTTTGGAGGGGTGGGGGTGTTTCTATTTTTTTAAACAATCCTGAGAAGGTGCCCTGTTGGACAGATTCTTTTGATGGCACAGAAAGCGGGGCCGAGGGGCTTTGCTGCTCAACGTGGCGAACAGGACAGGGAAACTGGGGTTGCTCACAGAATTGACGCTGTCCTTGTCCCCAGGGCTGACGAGGAAAAGAGGCTTCCTGCACAACACAGGCAGCCCCATGACAGATTGGCTTGCAGCTACAAAGTGGGAAGAGGGAACTTTAGCCACTGGCAGAGGAATTTTGATGAGGAAGGGTACATCTCACATTCCCCAGCACCTTCCTGTCCAGAAAGCGAGGGCAGGGAGTATACATCTTTGAAGGGTAGAGCTCGACTTTTCAAAGTCCAGTCGTCAGATCCATCGTTAAATAACTGACTTAGGCCAGTAAGCCCGTGGGCATGGGCATCTCTTACTTTGCGGAAACAGCTGACTTTGCATCGCCGGGTCCCTTCTAGAATCTGCAGAGCGAACCCAAGTGAAACAGATACCTGCCGAATGGAGATTCGATAAGTGCCCATAGGCCTGATTAGCCCAGACGTGCATCTGACTAATTTGGGCACTCTAAACAAACAAATTAAAAATAATAAGAATAACCAAAATGATCAAGGTTATTGGCAATTAATTAAATGTTCAAACTCACTGGAAAAGTGTCCAACTGCGTGTGTCCCCATGTGACCAAGCAGAGACTGCTAGAGATTGATGGGGCTGTGAGTTTTCTTCCTCAACTCCCCAAACTTTCTGCCTCTGACCCGTTCCTGTTTTTTCTTTTTTTTCTCTTTGCTTCCCTACAATCTTCTTTGTTCTGCACTATCACCATATGTTTTCGTTTCTCTTTCCTTTTCTTTGCTGCATTTTTTTTTTTATTTCCCTTGGGGTTTTAGGCTGAACCCTTAAGCAACAGGAAGAAGTTTCTGTACTGAGCGGGGTTGGTTTGACATTCCATCCAGTAGAGGTCAATGTGACAAAGGGAATTTCTACCTAGGTATCTACATAGGCTATCAACACGATATAGCAAAGGTGACTGGCCACCTGTGATTACTTCCACGGCAGTGAAACAATTTGTTCCACCAGCCCCTGTGTCCTTTAATTATCGAAATAATCATTTACTTTAAAACTAGTCTTTAGGAACTTTGAAATAGAAAGCCAGTATACTTTTTTTTTTAATGCTTATTTCTTTTGGAGAGAGAGAGAGAGAGAGAGAGACATAGCATGAGCTTGGGAGGGGCAGAGAGAGAGGGAGATACAGAAACCGACACAGCGCTGACCCTGTCGTGGGGTTCGAACCCATGAAGCATGAGATCGTGACCTGAGCCAAAGTCTGGCGATTAACCTACTGTGCCACCCAGGCGCCCGAAATAGAAAGTCAGTATAAAAACAATACTTTTTGTATATTCCTTAAACATCAGGGCAAATATTAATTCATGCTTCTAAATAGAAAAAAAAAAAAGGTAGAAGATTCTGGTTAAAGTATCTGATAGCTGAGTCTAAAAACCTGACAGACGTTTTAGGTCTTTAGGAGGTCAACAAGGGAGTGTTTTCAGGTGTAATAGTCTCAAACAACCACCAAAAAAATCAAGTTGGATCGGTGTAGAACCGGGTACCTATCAGAATTCACCTCTCCATATGAATTTATTCTGTAATAATGGTTATATAATGAAGGAACAATTGGATAAGATTGCTTGGCTGGAAAGCACTTTCCTGGATACAAAGAGGATGCAGGGATATTTGCAGGATTGTTTTTCAACTTTGTGGGTATTTTTCCCCCCGTCTGTGAGTTGTTCAACACACAGGGCATGCAGGGTTGTCTTCTGGTGGGCAGGGAGAGATAGCCATGTATCATTACGCTGGCAGGCATTTAGGAGAATGCCAATTTTCAACTTCACAGACTTTCCTGAAGGTCCGCTGCAGCAGCCGATTGCATCCATGAAATTGAAAATGAGACCCGATGGGTTTGGAGGGATTAGAACTTCAGAGGGCGAACTTATTCTCTCCCAATCATCTGACTCGGGCCACAGAATTTAGTTGCCCTCTGTATTAGTTCTCTAGAGTTTCTGGAGCAAACTGCCACAACCTTGGTGACTCAAAACAACAGATATTTATTCTTTCATAATTCTGGAGGCCAGTGGTGCAAAATCAGCATCCCTTGGCCTCAATCAAGGTGTCGGCAGGGCTGCGTTTCTTCCAGAAACTCTAGGGGGAGAGGCATTCTTTGTGTCTTTCGATTTCTCTAGGCTGTTGGCATCGCTTATTTCGTCACACTGCACTCCACCCTCTGCCCCTGTGGCCACGCGACCCCCTCCTCTTCTGTCAGATTTCCCTTCGTCTCATTCTGATATGGACATTTGTCACCGGATTTAGGGTCCACTCAGAGAATTCAGGATAATCTCCCCATCTCGACATCCTTAAGCTAATGACATCTGCAAAGATTCTTTCTCCAAATAGGGTAACGTTCGCAAGTCCCAGGGATTTGGAGGTGGACATATGTTCCCGGAAGGCTGCTGTCCCTCCCACCACACACCCCCGGTCCAGTAAAATGCCCACATCCTCAGATCCATTCAGACACCGTTGATGCTCTAAATGACAGTATATGTTGTCGTTGTTTTGCATGATGGTCCTAACAACCAGAATAGCTAATATTTATGGAGTAATTGGCATTATCCACTCTTAAGAGAGTTACATGTCGGGCTGAAGCATACGGAACCGCTAACATTTGTCAGTTTTTGCCCCCCCCCGGAACCAGCCATTTCATTCGGTTTACTCACATACATTCACTCATTTGCAACTAATCTTTGCTCCATAAGGAAGCTACTGTAAGCTACTTTACAGAAAAAGGAATGAAGTAGAGACTGGGAGGGAGTCTGGTCAAGGTCGCGCAGGCCCTTTGTTAGTAACATCAGCACTCACCCAGGACGGCCAAGTGCCAAGCTCCTGTTTCTAGCCGCCTCCAGCCGGGCTCGAAAAGAAATAAGATTTTGTTTTTCCTCGGAGAGAATGGGGGAGGGAAGGTACCTGTGCTGAGCCGTGCTGCTAATACCCAGAACTACCTTGAAGATTCCCCAGTAACGTCATAGCTGCTGAAGACTCATGGAACCATGCGAGGTTGTCCTGGTTGCTCACCCCAGACTTAACACCTGATACTAGAAACTAGATATTCAAAAGTGAAAAGGAGGAGGGGGAACAGGAAGCAGAAACAGCTCATTGTTTATGATGTTCCCAGCCATGAAGAAACAAGCAAAATAAAACACTCAGCAACCTGTACGTGCCAAACTTCTGAAACCAGTGCCAGCCCACAGGGCCCCTTCACTGGAGATTAAAGAAGTCAGGAGGACACGGGATGCCTGGGTGGCTCAGTGGGTGAAGCGTTCGACTTTTGATTTTGGCGCAGGTCGTGATCTCACCGTTTGTGGGTTCGAGCTCCGCGTCAGGCTCTGCACTGACAGTCAGAGCCCGCTTGGGATTCTCTCTCTCCCTCTCTCTGCCTTTTCGTCACCCGCGTTCTCTCTCTCTCAAAATAAATAAATAAATAAATACACTTAAAAAATAAAAAGAAGAGGTCAGAATGAGATAGTCACAACCATGGGTGAGAAGGAAAGAAGGTGAAAGAAAACAGAAAAGATATGTATACACATATATTCTATATATCACATATATATATATATATATATACAAATACATATGAATCAATAACCATGGACATATGTAGCGATATCTTCATTGTTCATTACACACGCAAGTTAAGCTTTTGCTCGATGATGTTACTTTAATAGTAATCGATGAATGAGTGAACAGGCCCGGGGAGGAATTTCTACTCAGTTTTACATGAAACCGTGTTTTCCTAATCTGTAATAAGATGAGTAAATCATAACCCCACAGTAGGAAACATGAAACTTTTTTTTTTTTTTTGCCCTTTAATTTTATTCTTTCAGTGTCTCGTGTTTTACACAATACCAAGAACTGAAGATTAGGGATGTCTGGCTCCCGTTTTGAAAACAAATCTCTGTAGAAAGAACAGCTACCAATATATACAGAGTGGGGTGCTGACAAATGGCGCTGGGATGCCCCTGAACGTCACGTCTTTACGATGTCGCCTTCGGAGGAAATTGTACCTCTGCCTTCTATTAAGATGCAGCAATTTCTTCCTTAAATACCGTCTGCTCCAACAGGATACCCGCTGGAAGAAACTTACTTCGGTTTTTTGACATATGCTTTGTTTTCGTTCTCGTGGGAACTGAATGATTCTTTATTCTTTCCTGCGTGCAGCAAAACCTTAACCGTGATACTTGATGTTTAAGCTGCTTACATGGTTTAAAACGTACTAGCATTTTTCCTACTGATTAAAGAGCACCGCAGATTCACTATAAAGAATTTAGAAATCTGGACAAATATAAAGAAAAGACGAAATTATCCAATAATCCTTAGAACCAGAGGTGACCGTTATTAACGTTTGCTACGTTTCCTCAAACTCTCTTTGTGTTCTATACAAGTATTATACAATACGGTAAGACTGTATGACAGCATTGGTTTTCATCCTTTTTATTTACATCAAATAATGAGTGTTTTCCGAGCTTCAATATTCTTTACAATGTGATTTTAATCATAATATTATTTAACACATTCATGTGTAGGGCACATTAAGGCATGGAAGGGTTCTCTGGAGAAATAGAATCAATGAGATACATATAAAATGTACACACACACAGAGGCTTATAATGTGGGTGGGCCTTACCTAACCAGGGTGGTGTGTGTGTGTGTGTGTGTGTGTGTGTGTACAGAGGGGGAGAGAGAGAGAGAGAGAGAGATTTAGTATAAGGAATTGGCTCACATAATTATAAGGACTGGTTAAGTCTGAAATCTGTAGGGTGAGCCAGTGGTACAGGAACCCCAGGGAGAACTGATGTTCCAATTCAAAGGATTAGGCAGGAAGATTCAATGTTGCAGATGAAATGTAAAGGCAGTCATCTAGAGAATTCTCTCTTCCTCAGGGACAGGTTGGTTATTTTGTTCTCTGAAGACCTAGAGCTGATTAGATGAGGCCCACCCACATTATGGCGAGCAATCAACTTGATTCAAAGTCCACTGATTTGAATGTTAATCTCATGCAAAAGCGCCCTCCCAGAAACACCCAGAATTAATATCTGACCAAATATCCGGGCACCTCATGGTCTAGCCTGGCTGGCACATACAGTTAATCATGACAATGTGTATACTTTGAGCCATTAAATCAAATTTTATGGGCAGAAGTGTAGGTGATTTTTAAATACATGGAACTTCACAATCAATCACCTTCCTCTCCACCCTTCACACAGGGTAGACTGTGAGATTTTGTCACACAACTCTTCCTACTAAGTAAGAATGGGCAAACAGAACTTTCTGAAACACGGTGACCCAGGACCCTCCCCGTCAGCCAATCAGAGCTGGTATGTTCCTAGAAATGTACTTCCTATTTCTCATTCCATATGTCTCTAACTGACGGGTGTGGAATCATCACCTCACCCCACCTCCTCTTGCTGTGTTTTTGTGAGGTAACTACAGCACAGCCACCACCACTGTTTCCAGAATGCTCTGCGGATAGGATCTTCTTTGTCAGCACATCCTGCTTGGGTTGTAGGAGCTACAGCCCCTAACTCTCTGACCATCCCCACCCGACTTCTTAGGCCTATTTCCCCCTGATTCTTGCTTTGCATGGATTTTTTTTTATTTCAACGTTTTTTTTTTTTCTGGTTTTTTTTTTTTTATTTATTTTTGGGACAGAGAGAGACAGAGCATGAACGGGGGGAGGGGCAGAGAGAGAGGGAGACACAGAATCGGAAACAGGCTCCAGGCTCCGAGCCATCAGCCCAGAGCCCGACGCGGGGCTCGAACTCCCGGACCGCGAGATCGTGACCTGGCTGAAGTCGGACGCTTAACCGACTGCGCCACCCAGGCGCCCCTCATGGATTTTTTTTAAAGGGAGGATGAGAACATGGAAGTAGGAGGCATTACTGAGGCAGAGTAAATAACCAATATTCAGGGCGCCTGGGTGACTCAGTCGGTTGAGCATCCATCCCACTTCGGCTCCAGTCATGATCCCACAGTTCATGAGTTCAAGCCCTACGTCGGGCTCTGGGCTGACGGCTCAGAGCCTGGAGCCGGCTTCGGATCCTGTGTCTCCCTCTCTCTCTGCCCCTCCCCCGTTCATGCTCTGTCTCTCTCTGTCTCAAAAATAAATAAACGTCAGTTTTGTTTTTTAAATAAATAATGTTCAGACATCTCAAAAAGCAACACACAGTAAGAGTAGGAGCAGAAGAGGTCTAAGTGGGCACACAGTTTTCCTTATTTACGTTTTGAATGTTGGGTCAAGGCAAAACTGTGGGAGATGCGTCAGTTGTCCTTCTAACTCCTGCTCCGCCAAGCACCCCCTCCCCAATTCTCTTCTCTGAAGACTAGTCTACTTACGAGGTACATTTCAGAAGTCTGTGGCTGCGCTTTAATTTCTAACCCAGCTCAACTGACCTCATTATTACAATACGTTCCCTCCAGATTCTGAAATGAGGGTTTCTATCAGTGTCGGTGAGATTTTCATCTTTATTCATACTTTTCATTCGCAGGGAAGTTGAGAAAGGCCATTTCTGGGCCTGCAAATCAGACACAAGTTTGACCCATGGCATGTTTTAAATGTGAATTCACACTACCGTTACCTTGAGCTGTTCTGTGCCCACTACAATCCACAGAGGCCAGTGACCTAACAAATTGAAGTGACTCGATGAAGTTATTTCCTAATGCTCTATTGTAGATTTTACATTCGCAACTGTAACTAATTGCATTGAACGTGAAATCTAATTAAAACCTCATTGTACCATCTGTGTTCTTTGGTTAAAGGACATGTACTATTAAACATGTGTTGAAAAGGAGGTATTGAAAGAGTTCCTTAAAATTCCGTTTCTTCCGTTCTCAAAGACTGGATGGTGGCAGGGTGTAATACTCCATTGTCGTATCCAGTCTTTGAAAGCTCCTCAGAGCCATAGCTAATTTTCTTATTAGTTACAGACTAGAGATTGAACCACCAAATTAAACCTCACAATTTCAGCAGTGGTGAAGAGAGAAACACGCACGCACGTGGGCACACACAGACACACACGCACACACACACACACACACACACCCAGAGAAAGAAGAAAAGAACCTTCACACACACACCCGTTGTTCCAAGAGTCCAAGGGTAACATCTTATGTTCTCTCACCTTGTTGAGTGCAGATGAAAAGCATTTTGTTTAACCAGGACGTTTGAGGATTTTCTTTGCCTCCAAACGGACTAGCTTCAATGATTATCATCTCTTGGTGTTATATGGTAGAAAAGTTACAGAGCAGGAGAGGAAGAGGCAAAAAAAAAAAAAAAGACACTATTGGAGTGAAATCCACACCTCTGCAAAAACAGTAATTGACTACCATGCTTTAACCCATGCTAACATGTTCTACATTTAATTTTATTCCTCCTCTAATGGTCACATGATATCTACAAAGAAATCACCGGCTTTGAGTCTTAGTTGAGATGCTGAAATCAGTGGCAGAAGAAGTTTTCAGTCTCTCAATCTGTTCAAAAGCTAAAACGCATTAAGACATTTCCTCTTACTTAGATTAAAAAAAAAAAAAAAGTCCTGGAGTGGCCTCCAGTTGATTTATATTCCAGCAGCTGCAGTCATGACATCAAGATTCAATAAAACCATCTCTCAGTTATGCATGCACCTGTTGTTAAAGGGAAATCTGGGACAAATGGGCAGGGGCTGTGGGGTCCTAAGCGATGGTCCTAAGTGACCCACCCTGATAGAATAGATGCATTTTCAGGGCAGCTGGGCCAGGAGTTTAAGCATCAGTATTGGAATGTCCCCTATATTGGCCCTTTGTTAAACTGACCTCCTTTTTTTTTTTTTTTTTTTGCTGTGTATTTATTCACTTTTGACAGAGAGAGAGAGAGTGAGAGAGAGAAAGCACAAATGAGGGAGGGGCAGAGAGAGAGACATGCAGAATCCGAAGCAGGCTCCAGGCTCTGTGCGGTCAGCGCAGAGCCCGATGTGGGGCTTCGAACCCACTAACCGTGAGATCATGACCTGACCCGAAGTCGGACGCTTAACCGACTGAGCCACCCAGGCGCCCCTAAACGGACTTCCTTATTCACACACAAGGAGTCCTCAATTTCCATGTGCAACTCACAACAAAACCATGTTGAAACAACTTCTGTCTTTGCCTTGTTTTTGCCTTGTGCCCTGTTGCGGAACAGCCAGAAGCATACAACGGACCCTCCGTAAATACGAGTGACTGATGGGGTAACGGGAACTTTATTTATTTTTTTCATTAAACAATTCTATATTTATTTTTTATTTTGGGGTGATGGGGGTGGGTGGGCAACAGGAACTTTAGAGCCTGGGATGATGCAGGACAATCGCCATCCAAACGGCTGTCCCAAGTATCAAGCAGACTCATTGATGGTGGGGTCCTCCTAAGAGCCGTGTGAGAAAGGCAAAGCAGAGATTCTGTGGAGACACTTTGGGGACACTGAAGCTCAAAGAAGTTGAGTGATTTGCCCAAGGTCAAGTACCCTGCCGCTGATCCAAGGTGAGTATTCATTTGCTAGAGCAGCTCTGAGTTCCCCAAGCATATACACACCCGAATCTGAGTTACTTACACCTGACAAGAACAATAACATGAACAACATACGCGGGCAGATACCTGGTATATGACAGGTGGCCTGTAGGTCCTGTTCCCCACCCTCCCACCGAATAAGCATCCACCTAAACTACCTAAGGGCAGTTTCAAGGGACCTGCAGGGATCTGGCTCTCCTCTGAGGCAGGTGGCTGCCCAGGGATAGCCCCAGCACAACCCAGGCAAAGTTGGGTTCTGGTTGAAAGCAGTATGACCCTGAAGGTGACACAGCCTTTGAGTTAAGGGCCTCAGTGTTCAGGTGCATTCCACCCACCTGACCCCAGTTCTCCCTCCCCCTGGGAAGCCGGGGTCGGTGGGGGGGCGGTGGTGGGGAGTGAGAAGCATCACTAGTCCCTCGAAGCCACCCTCATGGGAACAAATGAGAACTAGTTAATTCTGCAAAGAAAATTCCATGCCTTTCCAGTTTATCGTTATTTCTACAAGAAGAGAATGTCATCGGTCTTTTGACATATGCGACTTTCGGACTCGGAGGCAGCCCCAAAAAAGAATGTTCGGCAGCAGACTCCCAATGTCCAAACATTTAGAGGCCGAAGCTCTCTGACCCTTGCGGAGTAAGTTCTGGGGCTGGAATGCCTGAGAATTCTTGATCAGCTCTCAGTAAACCACCCTGTATCAGTAAACCAGGCTTCAGGCAGCACCCGAGAACTGTCAGCATTTCAAGCAGTTTTAGAAACTCCTTCCTTCCAGTCTTTGCGTATAAAATAAAACTATGGTGACCACATTAGTGATCTATAAACCCACTGGGCTTTTGCTAGTTGGTAATCACCACCCCAAGGCTTGACAAACACTAACACTCTGAGATAGGCAATATTCGTCATTGTATTTTATAGAAGAGAAAACCCAAAGAGCGTATAGTAATATTCTCGGTTACTTAGGTTACTTATGATGTGATGCTATGTACTATTATCTATCTATCATCTATCTATGTATCTAGCCAGCCATGTATTACATATAATTTTATGAGAGAAAAATTACTGCTTTATTCCTCTTCACGGGTAAGAAAATGGAGGCAAGAGGGTACGTGACTTGGTCAAAATCACACAGTAAGAAAGGTGCAGAATAGACTTGAGCCCGGGCGACCCAGTTCAGAGCCCATACTGAATAACCAAGTTTCAGTGCCTCTCAAGTGCAAATAAACCATTTGCTTTAGAAAAGGATAAGTCGGGGCATCTGGGTGGCTTAGTTGGTTCAGCGTCCAACTCTTGATCTCGGTTCAGGTGGTGATCTCGTGGTTCGTGGGATCACTTTCAGGAATCGGGCTCTGCACTGACCGTGTGGAGCCTGCTTGGGATTCTCTCTCTCCCTCTCTCTGCCCCTCCCCGCCCCGTCTCTCAAAGTAAATAAATAAACTTAAAAAAGAAGGATAAATAAATGGATGGATGAATGTTCCTATGCAAATAGGGGATATAATATCACAGAAACTCATGCTCTGAACAGCGAAGTCATTGTGCTTCTCATTTTGTTCTAAAATAATTTCAGTCAACGTGGGTTTTCCTTTTACCAACAAAATACTTGAAAAAAAGGAGAAACTTCATTCTCTACATTCATTACTGGTGGAGTGAAACTTTAACTGCACAGTGAGTGTAGTAGGGCCTGCTGGATAATACAAATGTGCCTTGCTTAATATTCCCTTCAGTAATCAGACAACATAGTCTGCATATATTATACAAAAATTAATGGGAAAAAAATCACAAATTTACTACCCAACTCCCTCACAAACAGGAGCAGAAACCTCTGGGTTTAACACCACTCAGTTTGATATTTTAAGTCCTAGAACCAAGAAACAGGGCTTACTTAGACCCAATATGCAGGGATTGTGTGGGATGGCTGACCCTTCATAGTGTGACAAGTAAACTTTTATCATTTACAATTACAATTTTACAGTTAGTATCTGGTTTATTGAAACTGGTAATTCTCTCATTTTGTTCTTTTTTTTTTTCGGATTCTCAGCATCTCTAAGGTGCAGTGGGCATGTGCTGGCTTGTAACCTCCTTGGAGCTTCCTAGGTGAAATCTGACACTAGTCCCCCAAATGCAGAGGGCAGGGACAGATGAAGAATAAGGTTGGCCACTCCAGGTCGGTCGGGGGTGGACTTAATAAGCAAAGGGAACTTGTTTGTGTCCGAGGCTTGTCTTGGGAAGCAGCAAGATAAATGACTTTCCCTATCTGCCCACCAAATCTTAAAAGTTTATAAAGAGGGGTTCAGTCACATATACTGTGCAGGAGGGGACTAGAACATCTCAGTGCCTGGGTCCCGCGCGTGGGTCAGCTGGTGGTCACGTCTTTTTGACGATGTTCTAAACACCACAACACTATGTCAGGACCATGTCCCTAGAGCTGCCTCTGGGGTCAGGAAAGGCAAGCAGAACCCACATTCCAAAGACAGGGGAGGGGACTAGGACATCTAAGTGCCTGGGTCCCCCGCGTGGGTCAGCTGATGGTCACGTCTTTTTGGCGACCTTCCCTGGCGGCATTGAATCACCGTGGTCAAGTGCATTCAGGTTTTTAAAATCCAAGTTTCATTATGGGGCACCTGGGTGGCTCACTCGGTTAAGTGTTCGACTTCAGCTCAGGTCATGATCTCACTGTTCGTGGGTTCAAGCCCCACGTCGGGCTCTGTGCTGACAGCTCAGAGCCTGGTGTTTGCTTCAGATTCTGTGTCTCCCTCTCCCTCTGCCCCTCCCCTCTGTCTCCCAAAAATAAACAAACATTAAGAAAACGTTTTTTAAAATTTAGATGAGGATGTTCAACCGGCTCTTCTTTTAAAATAATTAATATTTGCATCATTATAAATTATGAAAAAAGGAAAATGTAGAAAAACATTAAAATTTAAATATCAGTGTTTTAATTAATATATGGATACGTATTCCAAACGACGGCAATTGCTTGGCTATGTCTGTGCATTTAGCAAAGTAAAGATCTCACTTTCGTGATGATATATGTATAGATACACAGATAGATATAGATAGATACAGATATAGATATAGATATACAGATATATAGATAGATATAGATATAGATATACAGATACATAGACAGATATATAGATATACCATTATCGTTTTCCATGTGATTAAGTATTCCTCAAAACATAATTTCAATGCATGCAGAATATTTTATGGAGTCAGCGAGTCATTCCAAATGTAACCAACCCCCAGTTAAACATTTCCTGTTATAAACAATACTATGGTAAGGGCTCCTGCCCACTGTCTGCATCTCTGATAGGATCTACAGAGTATCTAGATGTTTCTAAGTAATTTTATGAAGGATTGATATCTTAGAAAAAAATGCCTATGAATGTTGTTCGCAAAGCATATTAAAATAGCGAAAAATTGAAAGTGCTGTATGCTATTTCTTTTATAAGTAGAAGCTTCAGTCAGATATAAATTCAAGCAATGTCATCGGACGAGTTTTACGAGTTTTCTAAATTTTATCTTTATTGTAACAGTAGGAAAAAAATATTGTTACTCACATTATTTCAGTTTCAGTTGAATATATTTGGGATGGCCGTCTCATTATAATCTTATTTATATTGCTAGTGGGCCCATGTTAAAAAAAAAAAAAGTTTAAATGGAGAGAAATAATAGCATATTATTTTTAAAGAAATAATATTTCACAAGTAATTACCGTAGCAATTCACACATTTTTGTAAAGGAAATTGGAATGTTATGGAATGATATAAATGCCATCCACTTGGATACTACTTTGATGCGAAGTTTAGGGAGCACTCACTAGCCAAACACAACTTCGAATTTATACAAGTACTCATGAGGCAGAATTGTGGAGATGGTAAAAAGATCAGTGGTTTCTGTGGGCTGGCGGCGGGGGACGAGGAATTTCAGGGCAGTAAAAATACTCTGTGATATGATAGTGATGGATACTTGTCACCGCCCAGTTGTCCAAACCCACGGAAGGCACGACACCAAGAGGAAGGCCTAGCGAGAAATAGACACTTCGGATGCGGATGCGTGGGATGTGCCCATGTGATTTCATCAAGTACAACAAATTCACCCCTCTGATGAGTGGCGTGGAGGTGTTGTGTATCTGGGGGCAAGAGGGCGTGTTCAGGAAATCTCTATACCTTGCTCTCAATTCTACTCTGAACATAAAACTGCTCTAAGAAATTGAAGTCCCTTGAAAACAGAAACAGACACTGGTGTTCTCACGTTATTTTTTTTTCAATAGGAGTGTAGAGAATAAAACAAAGAAAGCACACACTCATGTAAAACACTCCCATTTCCAGAAAAGGAACAGCAAACGTACTCATCTTTGACTCTAAATATTACATACATTTGCCCACTTCGCTATTTTATGCTGCCTTGTAGAGATGTATATGGGTTAACCAGTACCTTCTTTTAAAAAAGTAACCACTGCCAGGAAGTTTAAACACATGTCCTCCTTAGTACAGTCTGGTGGTTTTGTTTGAGGCTCGCTTTTAGCACTTAGCTGAAATTCCTGGGTGAACAACTGGCCCTCCCCTGGGGAAGAAGAAGGATTGAGCACGGTTGCAGTTGGAGCTCTTCGGGGAAGTCCAGGCTGCGTGAGTCAGAAACGCCGTCGGAAATAATAATACAGAGAACTGAATGATCAGTGTAAATTTCCCCAACTTATCAGATCCATTTGCTTTTGCCTAGACGATTGTTGCCTTCCGAAGTGTCGCCATCTCTGTCCTCGTAACGAGAGCTGCCTACTGTCACACGTGTGTGTGCCCAACGCCTCCGTTCCCGTGTGATGGTCCCCCCAACCCAGCTTAGATTTCAGCCACAGCGATGGGGGCAGTTGTCTTTTTTCATATTTTCCTTGTTATTTATTTTTCTCTATTGTTGAAGTGTAGGTGATACGCTAGACTATTAGTTTAGTTGCAGGTGCACAGCGGAGTGATTCCACAATTGTATACATGGCGCAATGCTCCACATGGTAAGCGTGGCTCCCGTCTGTCACCGTACATCTCTATTACAGCACCATTGCCTAGCTCCCCTGAGCTGTAATGTTCATCTCTGCATGCATTCCTTTTATAGCGGGAAGTTATAAAACAGAAGTTTTATACCCAGAACTCCTAACCCTCTTCACCTCTTTTGCCCATGCCCCCAACTAACCTCCTCTCTGACAACCACCACTTTGTTCCTTACATCGGAGGCCGTTTGTTTGGTCGACCGTTCATTTGTTTGGTTTTTGAGATTCCCCATGGAACTGAAATCATACAGTAATTGTCTTTCTCTGTCCAAGTTCAGACCCACCCCCTTCACAATGCTGCATACAGACCAAGTACCAAGGTCTCTCTGGATGCTACCAAGGGCCTTCTCTAATGTTTCTGTGCCCACTGGGCCAGGCTTTGGAAGCTTATTCTAGAAGTCCATTAACTCCTTAATGCCCTAAAAGTAACCATCATTCAAGGAGACGGCACCAGTAGGTAAACGCCCAGGCGGGCTTTGCATCCTGGGTGTGCAATCCTGGGAGGCATTCCACTTGCTCCTCAGGGGGGCCTGGCAGGATCAAGACCTGTTACCTTACTGGAAGGAAAACTGATGACAGACCATAGCTGACTTCTGTTCCTTTACTTATTCATTCTCTGTTCCGTCATTCTTGCTTCTTGGGATCCCTTCCCTAATTAACCTCCAGTAGTAAAGTCCTTTGTAGGGGACCCCAAACTAAAACAACGTTCTATGGCTTATAAAAATTGGCAAAACGGGTGCCTGGGTGGTTCAGTCGGTTGAGCGTCTGACGCTTCAGGTCATGATCTCATGGTTTTGTGGATTCAAGCCCCGTGTCGGGCTCCGTGCTAGGAGTGTGGAGCCTGCTTAGGATTCTTTGACTCTCTCTCTCTCTCTCTCCCCTTCCCCAACTCGCGCTGTCTCTGTCTTTCTCAAAAATAAATAAACTTTTTTAAGAATTGGCAAAACATGTATTACTGAATAAATACAGTCTTTGAGTGAACATGCTTCTTTCAAAAGATGATGTGCATAAAGATAAAAGTAATATAAAGACTTAACAAATATTTAAGATGTTTCTTTAAAGATTAGTAATTTGTAATAGAAAATCATGGACATCACAAAAAGGAACAAAACACAAAATCAGTTGATTCTGAAGTGTCATTCCTCTTAGAGGTCTTTGTTGGCGTGGAATCTGAGCCAATTATTGGTCTCAAATCACTATTTAACAAAGGTTCAAGTCTTCTAAGTTATATGATATCGCAAACCAAGCATAGCACAAGAGACGAATATTCCCTTTTTATTTCTGCTTTCTGCCAATTTCCCCCCCTTACCTCGACTGCTTCTGCTAAGTAGATAATAAAGACCCTCTGATGCTTCACCTAGACCATGGAGCTTCTAGTGAGAACAGTCCAAAGAAGGGATGCTGTAATCGGAGAAAACCTTGGTTGGAGTAGATCACGCTATTCCCAGATTATTATAAATTGTGAGCCAGTGGTGTTCTTTGTTAAGTTTTTTCTCTAACCTTCTGTACGTTACTGGAACTGATCAACCTGGCATAATCAACATCCTGGAAATGACTGAATTTGAAGAGAAACCAGTACGATCTTGAGTTTCAAGAACAAACTCATGCAAGGACAGATCATTAACAACCCACCATAAATGTATTAACAGTAAGGCTTGCTTTGAAAAACAAAAGGTCAACAGTATATATTCGCTTTCTCCTGAAGCTTGCCTCTTTACTGATAGTTGGTCAAAATAAGTCACTCATAGGGGTATCTGGGTAGCTCAGTTGGTTGAAGGTCTGACTCTCGATTTCAGCTCAGGTTGTGATCCCAGGGTTGTGGGATCAGGTTGTGCATGTAGCCTGCTTAAGATTCTCTCTGCTCTGGGGCACCTGGGTGGCTCAGTCGGTTAAGCATCCAACTTCGGCTCAGGTCACGATTTCGCGGTCTGTGAGTTCGAGCCTCGAGTAGGGCTCTGTGCTGATGGCTGAGAGCCTGGAGCCTGCTTCGGATTCTGTGTCTCCTCCTCTCTCTGCCCCTCCCCTGCTCATGCTCTGTCTCTCTCTGTCTCTCAATAATAATAAATAAACATTAAAAATTTTTAAAAAAAGGTTCTCTCTGCCCCCTCCCCCACTTACTTGCTCTCTTTCACTAAAATAATAATGAAAATAAAAAGTTACTCACAGACATCAAATATGAGACTGGCCTTTCCTTAGAGATTATCCAGTCTAGGCATTTCAAATACAGCTATCCTGACTCTCCAACCCTAATTGATTGGTAATGGCTGCCAGATTGACTATGGTCAGATGGAATATAGGGCATCTGCACAGAAATGGGAGAAAGGAATCTGTGATAGATTAATAATGTCTGTCATGGCCTGAATAGGAGGAACATCGATTTATATAGAATCTTAATGCCAACCTCCCCTTCTAGAAAAGGAGAAAAGGTCACTAACTCTTACAATGTTGGGACTTCCATCTTGAAGAAATAACATTTTAAAATGTTAAAAATTTAAAAACTAAAATAAGGTAAAAAATACAGCAGGGTTAGGGTCAACCCAATGGCTCTGAAATTTCTGAGTGAGGTTTATCTAAGACATCTTGGATATCTTTTAAAAAAATAAGCTATAAAGAAATTAAGCTGTAACAAACACAGCATGAAGTATAATAATCTTAAGTATACAGCACAATAAATTTGGATGTAAGTAAACACCTGTGTAAACATCAGTGTGATCAGGATGTAAACACCGCTACACTCCAGAAGTTTCCCTTGAACCTACCCAGTCCCTAAACCCAGAGGCAACTCCATTCTTGGTTCTATAACCATTGATTGGTTTTGCATGTCCTTAAACTGCATAGAAACAGAACTCTATAGTATGTGCTTGCGCATCTTTTTATCCATGTCAGTTTCTTTTTTTATCTCTGTGCTGATCAGTGATTATTCACAGTAAATTAATTGAGAGCCCAGAACCATGCAAACAGAAAAGGTATTGTGTTTTACAAAAGAGATTGTGGTGGAGGAAAGATGATACGAGATCCTATGCGAATCCTTAGTAATGTCATTGCAGCACCTCTTCAAGACTGGGTTCCTTTGGCACTTGCACCTTGAAAAGGTGCATACTCGGAGCAAGTTCTATATAGAAATAGCTAGAAACGTTAGATAAAATATAACAAATAGTTTTTAAAAGGCACATATGGCCTCAGTAAGCCTCCAAAGAAAATTGCCAGGGAGGAGGGAGGAATAAAGAGAATTGAAAACCAGGAAAGTGATTTCACAGTCTACCCCTGCAGCCTCCCTGCAGTGAGAGGAAACCACACTCCACTGTCAGGGAGGGGACCTGGGAAAGTCTGCTGTTTCAAGGGATGGCCCCGGACTTGGGACTGACTCTTGAAGCAGGACAGGTCAGGGAGGCTGGTGTGCAGTCCGAGCGCAGGGGGCAAATAAACCACGTTCACCGGGCGCGGGGAGCCACAAAGGAGATGGCTGAAGTTTTGCCCAAAACCAAACTCTACTTAGAATTTACTTGGGTCACCTTGCCTGGATTTACAATTCCAACTTAAAGGGCCGGTACGGTCTGGAAACTCTTAACAAGGAACCTACCATAAACATGGCCGCCACTCTCCTGGGACACCTGGCGGAGGTGGCCACGCGTCCGTAACTCGCTCCGCAGGACTGTCTCGGGTGCAGGATCCACATCCCAATGGTAAGATATAGACATGAGAGTCAAGATATACGTATAACAATACTATGCATGTGATTTAGTTTATTAAACAATCTGTTGAAATATGATCAAAAAGAGTGAAGCCAAAAAGTCAATAAAAACTGTAAGAAATCAAATACTCTCAGGGAGAGGAGAAAAAGGGCAACGTAAAATTACATAATTGTATAATTAGGTATATATGTATGTATGTGTCCACATGCATACATACATGCACTCAAACGTTTAGATAGGAGTTGTACGAGTTATTAAAAGTATAAAATCATCGGTGAAGTGGAAGAGGCAATTATGCCAAAGAAACAGAAAGAATTAAACAATAAAAACATACGAAAGAATTTAAGAGAAATGAGAGAAGATATGAAAAGAAACTTCACACACACAATAATGAGTGTCCCATGATAAGAGAAGGCAGAGAATTGGAACAAAAGCGTATTCAAAGAGAAAGATACACTTTTCTAGAATTAATTAAAAGCACGAGTTTTTAGCTTTATAAAGCATAATGGATCCCAAGCACGGTAAATACAAAGAAATCCCGGGTGGGTGGCTCAGTAGGTTAAGCGTCTGACTCTTGATTTCAGTTGGGGTCATGATCTCACGGTTTGTGGCTTCCAGCCCCACATTGGGCTCTGCACTGACAGCCCGGAGCTTGCTTGTGATCTCCTCTCTTCTTCTCTCTCTGTCCTTCCCCGGCTTGTGATCTCTCTCTCTCTCTCTCTCTCTCAAAATAAATAAACTTAAAAAAAAAATCCTCTCCTACTAGGAAAAGTGTAGAACACTGAAGAAAAAGAAAAGCTTAAAGGCAGGAAGTATCAGATTATAAGAATGACACAAAAGATTCCTCAAAAGCAAAACAAAGGTTAACAGTGTCCAATTATATCTCTAAAATATGAGGACAAATAATCATCCGCCTGAAATTTTATGTCCAGAAACATTATTCAAAGTAAGTACCAAATAAAGATATTCTCCAAACAAATCAAACGTGACAGAGTGCACCTGTGTTTTTCCTTTATCTTACGTGATTCTCTGGCTTTTATAATTCAAGTCAAATTCACTTATGTTACTTCGCGGTAAAATTTTTAAACACATTAGAAAATCCGATCCAACGTCACACCAAAGCTGTGTAGTCTTTTAATTGAATGCTAATGACCACCTTTGGCTTATCCCAGAAAGACCAAACAAACATAATATTAAAAATTACCCAAAAATATGTGTTAAATAACATAAACCCCTTTCCTTTGAGTTATACATTTTTTTGGTCATTTTCCAGATGAAATACCGTGGAAGTCAACCTACTCTGATGCCTAAGAAAAATAATATTTTATATTTTAAAATACGAATCTATGAAGTTATACTGGGTGTTATATTCATTATATACAGCTATATAACGATGTCACCACAAATTTTGCAGCTGAAAATAACAAGCCTTTATTACCTCATAGTTTATTGGGTAAGTTTATCGGGTACTGTCTTGGTACAGTGTAACTGGGGGGTCTGCTTCGGGGTCCCACAAGGTTGGTTGGGGCTACAGTCTCATTTGAAGCTCAGCTGGAAAGACTCTACTTCCCAGGTCACAGGGTCGTTGTCAGCATTTAGTCCCTTGAGGGCTAGTGGCCTGACATCCTCTGTCTCTTGTTGGCTGTCAGCAAGAGGCCATCGTCTGTTTCTTGCCATTAGGGCTTCTCAAGATAACGATTTGCTTCTCAAAGGCCGCAAGAAAGTCTCCTGGCAGAATGGGTTAAAATCTTATCCGAGGCTATCGCCTTTTCCATATTCTATTGATTAGAAGCAAGTCAGTGGTCCCAAGCACAGTCCAGAGGCAGGAATTTCACGGGGCATAATTAAGAAGGTAGGAATCTTGAGAACCACCTTTGAGCGTGTTCACCACTAATGTATTTCTCTCTTTAATAGAGTATAGAAGTTATAAATAGATGAAAATAAGTCATTTTTCTTCACTTCTCATTCTTCTTTTCTTTGCCTTTTTCCTTTTCTCACTTCACTGACACGTATCTTTCTATAAGGCAAATGCTAGGCAAATCTCTCAAGTTCCCAGAGCTGGCATCCAAGTTGAGAGCACTGATCACGGCTACCCGTATACCTCACAGCATATGGATGACACTTTTAAAGAAGTAATTTCACCAAGAGCTTTGAAGTGCGTGATTTTTTTTAAATAATCAAGTCATTTAAAAAAGGTAATGATATTTTTGTAATAAGAACCAACGGTGTGGCAGGAAACAAGGCTCTGGGGATATATTTTCATAAGTTTTAGAGCTTTAACAATACACGATAGTATACAAAAAAATAATCTATAAATGTCATTGAACGCAACTCCCTCAAGTTGGGGCCTACCAGACCCACCGACAGTGAAATTCTCCCCCTTGTGCACTGGTCTGGGATTTCCTTATAGTACATCTGTGGATAAATTTTTCAGGGGGAAGTGATCATTTCTGTCTATTCCATTGTCTCTCGGAAAGCCTAATTTCTCTCAAACAACTAGGGCTCATTAATTTAGACTACTTCTTGGAAAGTCTGGCCAGAATATTCCAAAATAACTATACTCACTCAAAAAAGATCACGTAAGCTCTTGCTATATAAAAATCACTATACTTTAGACTTCAGAGCATATAACGTTATCATCGATTAAGTCCCTTTATTAAAGAAGAGTGACATCACTATCTACAGTGAAATACAGTCACTCAAACTATACCAACAAAATGGTACTTAGGTTTGGAATTAATAAGATTCTGTTTTAAGAGTCTATATTCTTTCCTCCTTAGTTTGGTGTCTTTTTCCTGTTTTAATTCCCTTGGGCTTGTTGGTATTACATGACTAAACACTTTCTCATTTTGGTAATGTTAACTTAGCTAAATGATCTTTATTCTTTTACTCCAAACCAAGTTGTTTCTGAAAAACTGGTTTATAGACTCCAAATTGTCTTAAGTTACATCTTACTTGTCCAGATGGCTTCCATCTAAAGTAGAGGTAAGGTCTAGGTGCCCTACATAAGAATCAAGAGTCTGGAATTTGGGGCATTATTTCTGCTCCCTAGTGTCCCACAGTAAGCAATTTTATAGCTCTTGACTCTGCTCCCTATTAAACAGAAAGACCCTGGCATAACCTCAAAACATGTTGTCTTAGAATGTTCTCTACCTTGTCCCTACTTGATATGAAGGATCCCTGTATCAATCAGAGGAAGGGATCAAATATCAATGTATTAACAAAACGTGAATTTATCAGCATAAGTAGGTGAATACTGAAGATCATAAAAACCACGTCTTGAAAAGAATAGATGGAATTTAAAAGATAAAGGAAAGGTGGGGGCACCTGCATGGCTCAGTCTATTAAGCATCTGTCTTGGCTCAGGCCATGATCTCATGGTCCGTGGGTTCGAGCCCCACATCAGGCTCTATGCCTGGAGCCTACATCGGATTCTGTGCCCCACCCCCCATGCCCCTCTCCCGCTCATGCTCTGTCTCGCTCTGTCAAAAATAAATAAATGTGGAACAACATTTTAAAAAAGATAAAGGAGAGGTTACTCTGATGAATGATGTAGCCTTCATTCTTCCAATCCTTTATGTATTCAAAAGCCAAAGTTATATAGAAAAAAAAACAAAAACAAGATTTCTCTCTTCCCTTTCTTTATTGTAGCTGTTTTATCATTTTCCATTGCTTTGGGATAAAGTCCAAATTTCTTAAAATGCTTTCTGGGTTTTGCACGATTTGGCCCATGCATACCTCTTCGGCTTCAATTTATACCGCCCCCACCCCGGATCTTTTATTCTTGCCACTGTGACACTTTTCCCAGTTCCTCAGTGCCATATGTTTTCTCCACCACAGTGTCCTTGTACATACTCTTCCCTTGCCTTTACCTGAATTACTAAAAGCATTCTCCCTTAACACAAAAATCTTTCCCTCCCTCTCTCTGTCTCTGTCTCTCTCTCTCTCTGTCTCTGTCTCTCTCTCTCTTTAGTTAACTCTATCAATTCCTTTAGGCCTCAGCTCAATTTCTTTTCGCTCCAAGTAGCCTTCCCTGATTTTCCAGTTGAGATTTAAGCTCAACATTATAGCATTTAGCAACGCATGTGTCTTTTCACTAGCAATTAATTTCATTGCAATGCTCCATAGTCTGTGGGACTACATGCCCACTGGAAGCTGCCTCGTGGTGATGTCTGTTTTGCGCAGCATTTCCTATGCCGTGCCCCATAGTTGGGATTCAATACATCTTTACTACTGAATTAATTTTTCACATCTTTATCATAATGTTCTCTCCCGCCGCTGTCATATAATGTGGATAGTCACTCTGTTATGACAGAAGAGAGCAATAATTTGAAGAGATGATGCTGTACTGTCTCCACTGTGACAAAGGACTTCCTTTGTCTTTTCGGTACATAGGAGTCTTTTCGGTGCGCTCAAAGACCACAGGATATTTAGTTTCCGTGATGAAAATTATAGCTTACTTGATTAGCCTTTGTCATCACTTAATGACCAAGAACAAGATTATGAAAACGGGAGGAAATAATGACACGAAAGGAGGTTTGCACCCCCCGCCTCCAAAACCTAGCAAAATATACCAGCCTAATTTAATAAGGTACCAATATTAGAAAACCACGTATGATTCACCTTTTCCTAATGAATCAGTAAGGCAAGAAGATCAAATCCTTAAAGACAAAGTAAAGCAGAAACACCTCACTGGCAGCTTCAGAAGGACGTGAAGAGAAGGAACCGCATTTGTGACACAGATGTATAGAAGCTGAAAGCCCCTTTAGAAAAACAACAACAACAACAAATAACAAAAAAACACAGGTGCCAGTGTGGACAACCAACGACTCAAAGGATAAAGGGAAAATTGCTTACTTTGCCATTTATTTTGCCCGGGGGGGGGGGGGGGGGGGGGAGAAATGCAGGAATGAGCACAGAGTAAGAACTCCCTAATCATTTAAAACACACACACACACACACACACACACACACACAGAAAATGCCTTTTGAAAATCTCTCTTCCAATGATGATTAAGCGTTCATATCCCAAACTGTCAAGTATCACCTACCTTCTCTTTTCTTCTACCCCAGCTCTGCTACTTTTGGCAACAAAAGTGTAGATAGAAAAGTAGCCTACAAATAACATGCACACACAGAAATGATGGCACACACAGGGTCTATACAAAATATGAAATTAGTCAAGAAAGGGCCACCCAAAATATATTTGAATAGATGGGCTGAGTAAAATGGCCCAAGTGTTCTGTTATTTTTTAAGCAGAAATACCATAGACCGCCATGTGACGACCTTGGTAAATAATGGCATCATTAGAAAAGTTTTACATCCCGTCTACTTGGGAATATTTTAAAACTCTCTCTTGAACAACTTCTGAATTGCAGAGAAAAACAAAATCCCAACTGTACACAACAAAAATAGCAATAATAAAGTCTCTGAATATGAAATCAAGAATTTCAACTGCAGGAAGACATTGCAGAGTGTTAAACACTTGCGTTATTAAACAAGAGAGAAGGAAATGAATGACTTTTTTTCAAAGTCATTAAGAAAAAGAACAATGCAATTAAAAAAAAAGAAAACTAGTAGTAAAAAAGAAACACACACAAATTAGTGATTTGGTAAATAGGTGTTAAAAAATAGTCTTGATGTATAAAATTAGGTACTGATTTTCTAAATCTAATAGCAACTGGGTTTTTGAAAGAGACTTAAAAAGAGAACCCAGTCACAAATTAGTAGAAAAGCAAAGTTAAATAATCGGATCTTGCGAAATAGAGAAAAGATATGTAACACCATAGGCAAAGTTGTAAAATCTAGGTGTATTTTTTTTTAAATGTCTTTCCATTTATCTGTGTCTGCTTTAAGTTCATTCAGAAATGTTTTGTAGCTTTTAGTGTATAAGTCTTCACCTCCTTGGTTAAATTTATTCCTAAGTATTTTATTCTTTTTCGGGGTATTGTATGTGGAAATGTTGTATTATTGTCCCTTATGGATAGTTTCTTCTTAGCGTAGGGTGTCTAGGATTTTTTTGAGTTGCACATTTAGATTCTTGTTAAAATGACACTGATGTGAGAAGATTCTACAGAAAATGCCCTTCTAAAATCTATGGCTATCGCTTTCTATAAGTGTTTATCCTTGGCATTGAGCCATAGTGGACGCACAATGTTACATTAGTTTCAGGTGCACGACATAGGGATTCGCTGAGTTTATATTATGCTATGTTCCCCATAAGCGTGGCTACCGTCCGTCAGCATGCAACGCTATTGCAATACCCTTGACTCTATTTTCCGTTCTGTACCATTCCTCCCCATGACTTCTTCATGCCTTAACTTTGATGCCTGTCACCCCGCTCCCCTTCACCCATTTTGCCCATCCCCCACTCCCACCCCTCTGGCAGTCGGTCCCCAGTTTGTTCTCTGTATTTGTGGGTCTGTTCCTGCTTTTGGTTTGTTTATTCATTCGCTTTGTTCTTCAGATTCCATATACAAGTGAAATCACATTGTATGTGTCTTTCTCTGCCTGACTTAATTTCACTTAGATGAATACCCTGTAGGCCCATCCATGTTGTCACAAATGGCAAGATTTCATTCTTTTTTTTTTTTATGGCTGAAAAATATTCCATTGAAGGTATCTACCACTGTTTGGGTGTCTTTTTTAAAAAGATAGAAATTAATTAAATTAACTGCAAAGGCTACAAAAGTGTTTTAGGAAAAATATCCAATAGCCATTTCTGCTGGTACATTCTTAAAGAAATAGAAGTAGATGTGTAATTTTGATATGACTTCTCTCTCTCTCGTATTCACAAACACACACACACATGCAAAAATGCACACACACAGATAATGCTTATGAACATTTAAAAATTCCCAGAAATATCATTATGATTTAGGGATCATGGCTATCCCAGTCAAAGAAATTATTTAAGAGTATGAAATAAGAGATGATTGGAAGCAACAAAATTATTATTATTTGAAGATGTTACCAATACTAGCTGGAAAACATATAATGAAAGGAAAAGAGAGAGAGCGAGAGAAAGAGGAACCCAACAGAGTGGTTGCAAAATCAATGTATTTCATTTGTACAAACAACAACACGTTACGGTGTATAATGAGAGAAGTTCCTGTCACATGAGTGACCAGAAAAGATGGGATAACTCTGAATGAAGTTAATAAGTAAAGTATCACGTGAAGAATGGCTAAAAATTCTACTTAACAACATCAAAAAATGCTTTGAAGAAAGCAGAATGCTCAACTGACTTGTCTTGGGCAAGAAAAGTCAACATTACAGAGATACTAGTACTCTCTGCCATAATCTTTACAATTTCATTTCAAATGAGTTTATAAGAAGTGTATTAGTTTATTAGTGTGTACCTGGGGTGGTGTGTGTGTGTGCCTGCGTGTGTGTGTGTGTGTGCCTGCGTGTGTGTGTGTGTGTGTGCCTGCG
>NW_024412400.1:3991490-4009180 GCF_014898765.1 Herpailurus yagouaroundi
TGTGCCTGCGTGTGTGTGTGTGTGTGTGCCTGCGTGTGTGTGTGTGTCTAAATCAGAGGAGGGACGGGGAGAGAGAGGTGACAGAGAGAAAAGACACTGAAGTCAAGCAATAAGGAAAACAGCCTTGGAAATTAATACAGTAAAATTGATAGGAATGAATTTAAAAATCTATGCAAGAAAGAGGCCGACCAGATAACAGATGACATAGAGCTTTTTTTTTTTTTTCTTCTGGCATTCAAAGAGACATAAAAATCAATGAAATAACTTAAAAGATTTCAGACACAGCCTTAAATAAATATTGGAATAAACAGATGATGAGGATAATATTTCAGACAAATGACGTGATCCTGTATGTTTGGAAAAAGAGAAAAAAAATGCTGAATCCTTCTCTGTCTATACTACAATAGCAGTTCAATTAAAAATTTAAATATAATAATGTATTTAAAAGAACTCTAAAAAACCAGGAGTGGTTGGTTTGCATCTTATTTGAAGGGGATTTCTGTTATTTTTATAACAGAAAAAAATTAAATTTTAAGTAACTGTTAAAAACATTGATACTAAAGACGCCCGGGTGGCTCAGTTGTTTGAGCACCCAAGTCCAGCTCAGGTCTGCGATCTCGTGGTTTGTGAGTTTGAGTCCCGCATGGGGCTCTATGCTGTCAGCACAAAGCTCGCTTTAGATCCTCTGACCCCCCACTGCCCCTCCTCTGCTAGCTCTCTCTCTCTCTCTCTCAAAAAATAAAATAAACCTAAAAAAATATTGCTACTAAAGATAGATTTTGTTAAAAGATAGTGAAAAACTATGTATATATGATACATATATATCATACATAAACTATGTATGATAGTGAAAATCATATGCAAAGGTATGATTTGCACATATTTCACATTTATATAATTACAAATAAAATATATTTCAAAGAACTTTCATCAATATTAATAAACAGAAGCACGGTATCGAAAAAAAAAGTCAAAGAATAAGAAATCCAGTATACTGAAAAAGAAATACAAATGGCAAACAATAATGGGAAAATATACCAAATTTTATTGAGATCTGAATGCAAATAAAACAATTGGACATAATGTTCATGTGCAAATATTTTTAAATTTGTAAAGATTAAATTTTAATGGGTTTAATAAGCCATTGAATAGGGTCATTTTTGAGACAACAGGGGAAATGGCTTTTTGACTGTAGGCTTGGTATTTGATTATAATAAAGAACTGTTTGTTTTATTGGGTCTGACAATGACATAGTGGTTGCATAAAGAAGAGTCCTTATATGTTATAAACAGAAACTGAAATGAGGGACAAACGTAACATGATGTACTAATTTTATTACATACTTCAGCAAGAGAAGATAAAGCAAAAGAAGGTACAAATAGCAATGTCATATCTAGGTGATGAATACATCAGACCATTTCCCCCACTGACGTGTCTTTGAAGTTATTCATGGTAGACAGTCAAATAAAGTAATTTACTAATATAAAATATGAGCCAGTATGTCAAGAAGTTGGACGTACCTGGACGTCAAACTGAAATCGAGTGCCCAGTTTTCAAACTCATCCTGGTGGATATCTTAGCATCTTCTGATTCTGCTGGCCATTCATAAAGCTCTGCTTCCCCAGCTCCTGGGACAACCCCCTCCTCACATTCCTGAAGACTTCTTCTTGATCCCCTCTGCAGACACAGTCTTCCCTACTGGCCATTAGCCCCTGTAGTTTCTCAGGCATCGTCCCGGACCCTCCTCCACTGTCCCTCTGAAGTCTCTGGCGAGTTCCATCTTCTCCTTAACCCCACTTCAGTTACACCCATGACACAGAAAGTTCTTATCCGTGCAGTGGTTGCTTAAAAGCACACAAATGTATTACCTTGATAGCTGTGCACGGCAATGTTTCTGCAGTCTCTCTAATTTTCTCACACATTTCCAGGGTGAGGATCTCTGAAAGTAAAGTTGAAGAGAATGTCTCAGAGGAGGGTGATTCGATATATGGTATTTTTAAGACCACATGAAAGAAGATATCACATTAATGCATGGATTTTATCAGCAAAATAAGTTTATTGAACAAAAATAGAATTGACAGACCAGTGAGAAAGCCAGCCAGATCCCATGGCGTCCCTAATAAGAGAAAGCAGAAAAAAATATATACCTAAGCAATGAGTGTCAGTGTAAGGAATGCATTTGCTGTGAGAAGGACCAGTGGGTTTGGTCCCTGATTCTGATGATGATGTTTCTATACCAATATGAAGAAACAGAGGGGCAGGGAAACACCAGGAAATGAGTCTAAATTAAGTAAGCAATTGCATGAATTCCCAGGGCGGAAGAAAGTTCGTGGTGAAACTAAGGAAGATTCTAATAAGAGGTTCTTAGCTAGGAAAGCAGGGATGTACCAAAGTAGAAGAGAGAGAGTATAAAAGGGAGAGAAAAACCAAGTGTCTGGGATGTATATACTTATCTCTAAACAAAACTGAGAGGGGCCCCTGGATGGCTCAATAGATTAAGCATCCAATTCTTTATTTCAACTCAGGTCAGGATCTGACCGTTCGTGAGTTGGAGCCCCGCATGGGACTCTGCGCTGACCGCGTGGACCCTGCTTGAGATTCTCCCTCTCTCTGTTCCTCTCCCACTTGCACTCTCTCTGTCTCTCTCAAAATAAATAAGTAAACTTTAAAAACAAACAGAAAACTAGCAGCTCTATGCAAAACCAAAGACAATAGAGAATATATAAGGTCTTGACAAAATAATGAAGACCTAATTAAAGAATACAGTCATTTGGGAAGACAGAAGTGTCTTCCACGCATGTAGAGGAATAAACTGAGATATCACAATTTAAAAGTTTAGATCATTTGGCATATAATGAGAAAATAAGCTTAATAGTCATGTTGCTGTATGGTTGCTTTACTTATAATTAAGAGATGTGATATATATATTTGAAATAAACCTGTAACATCTGGATTATTAGTCTACTCAATTAACATTTAATGTAGGACTTAATGAAACTACTTTATTAGAGTTCTGCCTTCATGAAAAAATGAAAATAGGGCAGGAATTTATTAATGAAGATAACATGAGACGGGAGTTGCTGACACAGATCCAAAGTCTCCCTAAGATCAGAAACTTCTGGTTAATTCCACTTGTATATCACCTTCATTTACACTCAGGACAGGTTGTAAAGCCCTCTATGGAAATAGCTTATTGAAATAATTATATACTATATCATAGACATTAGTCTGCAGGCTACAAAGTTGGAATCTTATTGACTTGAGTTTCCTTCACTGGGAAAAACAGGCAATGAAAGTAGAACTCTGTGTGTGTGTGTGTGTGTGTGTGTGTGTGTGTGTGTATTAGCCAAAGCCCTTGCAGCGGTAGGGGATGAATACACTTGAGAGAGGCACCAGCTGTGGTTTCTACGCCAGGTATTCAAATATGCGTTAAGAAGCTGACTCAGACTAGAAGTCTCATAAAACCAGACATTAAATGGTAAAGAGACATCCCTTCTCTCCGTGAACTGTTGGCAGAGTCCAAGATTCTAGACCTACCTACCCTTGCTTTTGGCCACTTGGTCTCATATTACCCTTTATCTGCCCAACCCACTGCCCGATTCCTCAACTGCTCTTCTGTGTGCGAAAAATAGTACTCACCTCCTCGTTCCAACAGAGAAAAGGACTTTCATTTTCATACCCGCTTATCAAGACATTAATTTCTCATTAGCTTATTAGTTAGGCAACCCGTATTTCTCTGATCTTTACCTAGTACTTATTCCATTGAGCATTCTTATTTCTTTTTTTAATATTTATGTATTTATTTTGATGCGAGGAGGGGCAGAGAGAAAGGGAGAGAGAGAATCTCCAGCAGACTCTGCACTGTAAGCACAGAGCCCCACGTGGGGCTCCATCCCACAAACCGTGAGCTCATGACCTGAACCGAAATCAAGAGCCAGATGCTTAACGGACTGAGCCACCCAGGCACCCCATGCATTTTTATTTTTGATTGAAATACTATAGCTATGGTAACCTTGGGCATTCAAGTCTGAACTTCTAACACTAATACCCATTAATACAAGCTTGCTCCTCTCACCTCTTCATTAGCTTTCTCTGCATCACCCCCTTTGTTCAGGTCTCCTGTGTCCATAAAAGGATCTTCTGCTCCTATGTTTGCATAAACTGCAAACAGTAGAATCAGGATAAAGACACCAAAACAAGAAGAGATGGTAAATAAAATCTACACCCTACATTGGAGAAGGATTTTGATGTGAATGCACAATTTCTTCACTCGGTACTGGTTGTCTAGAGAGTCTGATAAAGTTAGTGAGGCTTTGATCTGTACCAGATGGGAAAGATCCATGATTGGTAGTGATGTCTGGTTCCATCATAGGATGACAGAGGGAGGTCACTTGAACTAGAAATGGCACACTCTGGTCTGGTTCACTTTCCTTCCTTTTATGAGTTGAAAGATCTAAGGTCTTTAAAGTTTAAGCATCTGGCTTTCTAACACATAGCTAGTGGATGTCACCGCTGGAGAGACAAACCAGATTCTCTGAGTCTTAGGAGCCCAGAGTCCAGGTATCGAAGGAAGGCAGGTTCCCCAAGTCACATTATCTTTACTTCTTCCTTTTTGTGCCAATTTGCGGTCATCATTCTTTGAAACTTCTCCTTCTTGATTTTTATCCCTTCTAGCACTTCAGTATAGTAAGGTCTCTTTCCTTCTCACACAGCATGGATTTTGTTTATTTGTTTTCTGTCTCTCACTGATTATCGCTCCAATCAGTTTTGCTGGATCAATCTGCCTCATGCACTATTATCACAATCTTAATCTCTAATCTTAATCTCATGTGGTATTATCATAATCTTACCACTTAAAATAGTTCCAAGAAGAAATTCATTCCTCCGACTACATTTTAAGCTTTCCCATGATGTCAGACCAGCACTTGGGAAAACATGTCCTCCTACTTTGACCCGACAACACGCAGTGTATTCACCAGCTGTTTTGGTTTTGCCATTTACTTGAATATGGCCTCATAATTTCTACTTCACAAAACCCTTCATCTGTTTTCTCTGCCCGATTGTGGACAACTACTTCTCTACCCCTTTCCAGAAGCTAGCCAATGTAAACCTCCACACAGCCAGATTCACAGCTTACTTGTACCCAACAGAAATCTCATCAGTGCTACCAGGGACAGCTGATATAACTAGACGATCAAAGTATCACATGAGGATCTTCACACATGAGGAACCACAAAAAAAAAAAAAAAAAATGGTGACTCAAGTCTAAGAAACTCAATAAATATTTTTCTGTTAATGGTGTTGATCGAAAAAGGTTGTAGTTACTCAGTTTGCCTATAATTTCATTAGCTTGGAGTATATCTACATACTGACTTTCTCCAACGTAGACCCTTGAGAATCCCTAGACAATTCTTTTCATTACTTTTCTGAAATTGATCAATTTCATCCCTGGCTTGTTTGACAGTCAACAAGGAAATTGAATTGCTTTTGAACAAGTATATTGGTTTCCACTCCTTTTCCTACTTGAAAGAAAGTACTTATTTGCAGCCCAGATAAACAGCACACATGTCCATTTCCACAATACAAAAATACTTTGAAGAATTCATTCACCTGGAAAATATATGGGGGTAAAAACACCAGTCTAGAAAATGCACTAGGGTAAAAAACATCTGACAGTGTCTGTACCTATTTATTCCTAGTATAAGGGACAGCTGTGGCACCACAAGTTCCAGTTATTTTAGGCCTCTCTTCACCATCAGCCTGGGTGGTTTGAGATTGTGGGAGATGGGGGCAGGGAAGAGAAAATATAAGCTAGATATACTAGGATTTTTAAACATTGTTTGTTTCAGATTATTTTTATTTTGATTAATTTTAAGAGAAAAGTGAGAAAATACTATTAGTTAATAATGGTTAAGCTCTGGATACATGTAATCCCACAGAATCCTGTAGTTGATCTGTAGCCTCTATAGATTATGCACCGTATCACTTTTAGTTTATCGGCAGCATATTTTCACACACTCTTTCACGGGTCGTATCACGAAGTCTGCGTCGCGGCCTTCTACTATGTGGTCGGCTCATGTTTTATCCTGGAGACCATTTTACCAAAGTGGCTTTCTGGGATGTACGCACTCTACCCATGGTCAGCCTGTTCTCTGTCCCTAGCAGGGTCAGCTGTGGCTCTTTCTTGTTTTCCTGAGAGTTGTGTGTTTTCAACTAGAATCCAGTTGAATGTGGTATACTTGCTGTTCACCTAAGAGTTGACCTCCTGATGTAATCGTTAAGCATATGGAGCACGACTTCTCTGTGGCCGCCATAACTTTAACAATGAGTTGTCGGTTTCAAAATTCCAACGTGAGGACTCTATTTCTGTTTTCCAGGTCAACTCTACTTTACATTACTGTCATCAGATTTTAGTATTTATGGGCCAGTATGTAGACATCTACCACTTAAAAAACTCCAGCAGGTTTTATGAATATATCATGATTCATTGCCTTTTTCACCTCAGTAAAAAATACTTACACTTCTCCTCAGGAGCCATGAAATCAAGAGAGTGGAGTGAGATGTTAAATGTTAAAAGAAAAACCCCACCAATGTAGAATTCTGTATCCTCACAGAACTATCTTTCAAAAGCGAAGCCTACAGCCATACCACCTGAATGTGCCTGATCTCATCAAAGTGAAAGAGATATGCTAAGAAAAAAAAGGAAAACTGATTCACATAAAATGCTTAATTACAACCCCAAAAGGTAGCGGAAAGCCATAAAAGAGCAGAACATAAAAATTGGAATAAAAAACAAGGGCAATACATAGAAAACACTAACAAAGGTGGTAGATATTAACTCAACTATAGCAATAATCATTTTAAAAGTCAATGGTCTAAATACACCAATTAGAAGATAGAAATGATTAGAGTGGATTAGAAAACAAGCCCCAACTATATCTTGTCTATAGGAAATCCATTTTAAATACAAAGACAGATACAGATGATAAGTAAAGGGTTTGAGAAAGAAATCCGTGTTGACACTAAAAAGAAACCAGGAGGGGCACCTGGGTGGCTCAGTCGGTTGAGTGTCCGACTTCAGCTCAGGTCACAATCTCGCGGTCCGTGGGTTGGAGCCCCGCGTCGGGCTCTGGGCTGATGGTTCGGAGCCTGGAGCCTGCTTCTGATTCTGTGTCTCCCTCTCTCTCTGCCCCTCCCCCGTTCATGCTCCGTCTCTCTCTGTCTCAAAAATAAATAAAACGTTAAAAGAAAGAAAGAAAGAAAGAAAGAAAGAAAGAAAGAAAGAAAGAAAGAAAGGAACCAGGAAGGGGCGCCTGGGTGGCTCACTCAGTTAAGCGTCTGACTTCAGCTCAGGTCATGATCTTGCAGTCCGTGAGTTCGAGCTCCGCATCGGGCTCTGTGCTGACAGCTCAGAGCCTGGAGCCTGTTTCAGATTCTGTGTCTCCCTCTCTCTCTCACCCTCCCCTGTTCATGCTCTGTCTCTCTCTGTCTCAAAAATAAAATAAAACTTTAAAAAAAGTTTAAAAAAATAAAAAGAAACCAGGAATAATTATATTAATTTCAGATAGAGTAGATGTCAGAGCAAGAAAAATTATAAGGGATAAAGAGGGACATTATGTAATAATGGAGTCAATAGTACAATAATGTCAAAATCTTTAATGCATATGCACCTAAAAACAGAACAATGAAAATACTTGAGGAAAACTGATAAGGCTGCAAGGAGAAATAGGTGAATCCATAATTTTGGTAGGAGGTTTTATTATGCGTGGACATGCCAAACAGGCAGAAAATCAGTGAAGAGCATAGTTGAACTCAACAATACCATCAACTGGATAGAACTGACATCTATAGACTACATCATCTAACAGCATATTGCGTATTCTTTCCAGAACACATAGAACATATGCCAAAAAATAAATCCAGATACAGACCTTATACCCTTTGCATAAGTTACCTCAACAATGATTGTAGACCTAAATGTAAAATACAAGGTGTTGAAACTCTAAGAAGATAGCATAGAAGGTAATTTAGATAATCTTGAGCATGGCAATGAATTCTTAGACACAACACAAAACACAGGGCCCATGAAACAAATAATTGATAACCGGGACTTCATTACGATAAAAAAAATCTGCTGTGTGAAAGACAATGCCAGTGAATGAGAAGAGAAGGGAACACAGACCAGGAGAAATATTTGCAATAGAAATATCTGATAAAGGACTGTTAGCCAAAATATACAAAGAACTCTTGAAACTCAACAATAAGAAAATAGACATGAATATTACCCAATTAAATATATGAATACCCAATTAAAAATGAACAAAAGACCTAAACAAATATCCCACTAAAGAAGTAATACAACTAACAAATAAGGATATGAAAAGATACTGCACATTTCTGTCATTAGGAAAATGCAAGTTAAAACAACAAGATACCGTCTACACAACAACTGGGATGGCCGAAATCCAGAACACTGACAAGACCAAATGATGGCCATGAGCCACAGGAACTTTGTCTGAGAATGTAAGACGGTATAGACTCTTTCAAAGACTGGCAGTTTCTTACAAAACTAGACATGCTTTTGTTCATACAACCCAACCATTGCACCCCTCGGTATGTACCCAAAGTGCTTGAAAATGTATATCCACAGAAAATCCTGCACATGGATGTTTATATCAACTATACCCATAACTACCAAAACTTAGAAGCAACCAAGAAGTCCTTCCATAGGTGAATGGAGAGATAAACTGTGGTACATCCATGATGGACTGTTATCCATTGCTAAAAAGAAATTAGTTATCAAGTCATAAAAAAAAGGATGGAGGAGACTTAAATGCATATTACAAAGGGAAAGAAATCAATTTGAAAAGGTTACATACTCTATAATCCCAACTATATTATACTGTAGAAAAGGCAGAATCGTGGAGACATTTAAAGAGCAGTTGACAGTGCTCTCAAAAATAAAGGCTAATTAAAAGGGAAAAAGAGTCTCTCAAATTAATTTTTAAACCCTTTAAGGATATTCCACAACATGAATATTATGTAACTACTACAGCCATTCTCTTACTGATGAGCATTTATGTATCTGTGATTTCTCTTTGTTAAAAACAAGGCAGTAGGATGGGGCGCCTGGGTGGCGCAGTCGGTTCAGCGTCCGACTTCAGCCAGGTCACGATCTCGCGGTCCGTGAGTTCGAGCCCCGCGTCAGGCTCTGGGCTGATGGCTCGGAGCCTGGAGCCTGGAGCCTGTTTCCGATTCTGTGTCTCCCTCTCTCTCTGCCCCTCCCCCGTTCATGCTCTGTCTCTCTCTGTCCCAAAAATAAATAAAAAACGTTGAAAAAAAATTAAAGTTAAAAAAACAAGGCAGTAGGAAATTCATTTTTCACCATTGTTCTAATATTAGAATTAAATTATTAGAAGGAGAAATTGGCCAAGAGACCCAGAAATACTGAAAGTTGATAGTGATTGACAAATGCTCTCTGAAACCTGGTGCCAAGGTTTAATCCCGTCAACAGCACATGAAAGTGATTTTTTTGTGCTGCAACTACATTGATATTGAGATTATTGCTTTTAATCTTTACCAAACCAATAGTGGGAAACACATAAATCATTCTAAAATAGTTGCATGTTTCTTATTGTGTAGCCACGATAGGCCATTTGTACTTCTTTCAATAACTGCCAGGTTACATACTTGTCATTTTTCTGCCAAGTGACTTGTCTTTGATTATTAAATAAAAATAACCAATTGGGGGCGCCTGGGTGGCGCAGTCGGATAAGCGTCCGACTTCAGCCAGGTCACGATCTCGTGAGTTCGAGCCCCGTGTCAGGCTCTGGGCTGATGGCTCGGAGCCTGGAGCCTGTTTCTGATTCTGTGTCTCCCTCTCTCTCTGCCCCTCCCCCGTTCATGCTCTGTCTCTCTCTGTCCCAAAAATAAATAAACGTTGAAAAAAAAAATTTAAAAAAAAATAATAATAACCGATTGAACTAAGTATCCGAATTAAAATGTTAGAAAAGAAAAGGTTGAACCTTGGGGCGCCTGGGTGGCTCAGTCGGTTAATAAACCGACTTCAGCTCAGGTCATGATCTCAAGGTCCATGAGTTCGAGCCCCACGTCGGGCACTGTGTTGACAGCTTAGAGCCTGGAGCCCGCTTCAGATTCTGTGTCTCCCCCTCTCTCTGCCCCTCCCCTGCTCATCCTCTGTCTCTCGCTGTCTCGAAAATAAATAAAAACATTTAAAAAACTTAAAAAAAAAAAGAAAAGGTTGAACCTTCAAAAGAGGGACAAAATAATAATAGATTAATAATTATTCATAATTTATAATAAATATTAAAACATTAAAGAAAACAAGTATACACTTGAAAAATATACAAAACATTTATTCTAGGAAAATGTTATTAAAACAATATTTTGCAGAGTTTATAAAAATAGACTAAATAATTACAAAGATGTTTAAATACTGTTGAAAATACAATCATAGACATATAAAAGATTAAATATAAAAATACACTATACACTATTCTCTGCTAATAGATTTGAAAATCAAGATGAAATGCCTTTTTTAGAAGATTGTAAATTACTAGAACTGATTTGAGAAAAGACTCATAACAGCAGAAGAACATTTTAAAATTTGTCTAGGGGTGTCTGGGTGGCTCAGTCTGTTGAGCATCCAACTCTTGATTTTGGCTCGGGTCATGATCTCAAGGTCGTGGGATTAAGCCCCACATTGGGTTCTGTGCTGAGCATAGAGCCTGCTTAAGATTCTCCCTCTCCTAACCCTGCCCCTCTCCCATTCTCTCTTGCTCTCTCTCTCTCTAAAAAACAAACCAAAAAGTAATTTGTCTAAAAGAAATGTTTTACGGACATCTATTCATGTATTTACTGGATTTCCTGGGTAATAGTTTTTAAAGGAGTAAAGAAAAATATTGATATATTTGTTTAAAATGTTTTTTTTTGGGGGGGGTGGGGGGAATGCAAGCTGGTGCAGCTACTCTGGAAAACAGTGTGGAAGTTCCTCAGAAAACTAAAAATAGAATTACTCTATGACCCAGCATTGCACTACTAGGCATTTATCCACAGGATACAGGCGTGCTGTTTCGAAGGGACACGTGCACCCCCATGTTTATAGCAGCACTATCGACAATAGCCAAAGTGTGGAAAGAGCCCAAATGTCCATTGATGGATGAATGGATAAAGAAGATGTGGTATATATATATACAATGGAGTATTACTCGACAACCAAAAAGAATGAAATCTTGCCATTGGCAACTACGTGGATGGAACTGGAGGGTATTATGCTAAGTGAAATTCATCAGTCAGAGAAAGGCAAATATCATATGACTTCACTCATATGAGGACTTTAAGAGACAAAACAGATGAACATAAGGGAAGGGAAACAAACTAATCTAAAAACAGGGAGGGGGACAAAACAGAAGGGACTCATAAATATGGAGAACAAACTGAGGGTTACTGGAGGGGTTGTGGGAGGGGGGATGAGCAAAATGGGTAAGGGTAATCTACTCCTGAAATCATTGTTTCACGATATGCTAACTAATTTGGATGTAAATTTTAAAAAATAAAATTAAATTAAAAAGGTAATGGAAGGGCCTAGAGAGTTTCTCCTTTTAAACACATTCTCTAAAAATGGCACCTTACAAAAAATATAAATGAATGAATGAATAAATAAATAAATAGAATTACTAAATTTTTACTGGTTATACAGAGAAGCATCAAGTAATAGATTATTGATTGTGTTGATTTATGTACATAAAATAGCACCAACCAAGTATCATGACTTTACTGATAAAGGAAGCAAAAACTATATTCAGCCAAATGTTTTTAAAATTTAATAAAGAGAATATTAAAAGATGAAAAAATGCTTTGTTTTTCTTAAATAGGTAGCACATTATAGGAAACACATTTGAATTTTTTTAAGCAGAAAGAAAAAAGATTATGGGCATTTATTCATCTATTTCCTGGATTTCCTGAGTAATATTTTTTAAAGGAGTGAAAACAGTATTGATATCTTTGTTTAAAATGTTCTTTTTTCTTAAATAGGTAACACACTATAGGAAACACGTTTGAACTTTTTAAGACAGAAAAAAAAGATTATTGCTAGAATTATGAATCTTCCTTGAGAAATTTAAAGTCTATTGACTTTGCTGGTCCTTAGTAATAGGAGTTCTAATAGTTTCCATGTCGTTACTCAAGAAGTACACATGGTTGGATAAACAAATAGAATCTACTGGAAACTACAGGAGATACTGGATTCATTAGGTAGGGCCTCGCTTACTTTCTAAATAGCACTGAGAGTTTTATCACTGATGTGTCTCTGATATGACTAGGTTATTTCCGGGCCTGGTGGAGACTGTTCGTTTTTGTGTTCTCTCTGCGTCCGTAACTACTGAGATTTTTGCATTTCTTTGTAATTCTGACACTTCCTAGGATGATCTGCAGGAAGTGCGGTTGGCCAAGAAGAACCTGTAGGGCCTAGATCATGGAAAATATCCAGGGCCTAAAAAGACTTGTCTTATGTATGACAGCTACATCCAGTCTTTCTTTTTTGGGGGGACCCCCTAACTCTTTCTGCTTACAATTTGACCAAAAGTAAAAGTGGGTTCCAGGGAGACAAAGGAGGTTAGAGATTTTAAACAGCAAAGAGGGAATTTACATAAATCGTTTTGCACAAAGTGTGATTGGTGCTGGTATAGCTACAATTACACTAATCTGTAGGTGATTGGTTGCTAGGGGCTAGTGTTAGGCAGAAAGCCCATTTATGTACATTTGAACACCCAGCAGGTGCCTTCACTTCTAGCTGGGTTCAGCAAAATAGCTGAGAATTTGAGATAGAAGGTGTGCAAAAGCCCCACTTCCTCAACATCCTCTTGGCTTCGTTTTAAACAACCCTCTAACAACGCTTACTCCATCCATTATCATGAGAAAAGAAAAAATTCCAGAATGAAACTGTCCCTCAGGCATAGTACAGTATCGAGCCTAAAGAATAACTAGTTTAGATTGAAAGAAGATAGAGGACCCAAAATCTCTCAGGATAGGATTGGGAGCAACAGGAAATGCAATTGAGTGATCAATTGATGTTTAAAACATCTTGAAAAGAATTCGGGGCCGGTCAGTGACAGTCAACACCTAAGCCAACAAAGATAAAGCAATTACTAACTGTCACAAAACATGAGTTTATAAGAAAGGAAATCCCAATGTAATGTACTCATGGCTTAGCTGTGAAAAATATTTACTGTCCGAATATTACAACTGCTGAATATTGATTTTACAAAAAAAAAAAATTTGATATGACTTTGTTAAATAGATGAAAGGAAGAGAAAGTGTAGGAAGAATTGGGGGAAAATGTAAAAGAAATGAGTGAGTCCTCAATATCCATGATAGGAAGTCACTACAACATCCATACCACTGAAAGTCATGAAATAGTACCGTAAGAATCTGTTAGAAATCTGGAAGGAATGCTAGAACGAGTCTCTAAAATGTTAGGAAAAATTTTAAGGGTGAGAGGAGTTGGTTGGATACAAAAACCACTTTATTTTTTTTCATTTTCAGCCTTATGATACTTTCTGTTTTACTTTTTAAGTTATAGTCTTCTAATAATTTAATAAAACAAAAATTTAATTTTCTATACATTAAATAATAGCTTAATGATTTTTTTTTTAAGTAGGCTTCCTGCCCAGCTTGGAGCCCAAGACAGTGCTCAAGGCAGAGACCAACATGGGGCTTGAACTCATGACCCTTAGATCAAGATCTGAGCTGAGATCAAAAGTCAGATGCTCAACTGACTGAGCCACCCAGGCTCCCCTTAATGAAATTTTGTTTTACTTTACTATTTTATTATTTTATTTTATTTTATTTTATTTTATTCCATTCCATTCCATTCCATTCCATTCCATTCCATTCTATTCTTCTTTCTTAAGAGGCGGGGGGGGGGGGGGAAGGCAGGGGGAAGAGAGAGCAAGTGGGGAAAGAGCAGAGGGAGAGGGAGAGAGAAAATCTTAAGCAGACTCCACACCTAGTACCGAGTCTAATGCAGTTCTCAATCTCAGGAAGATGAGATCATGACCTGAGCTGAAATCAAGAGTTGAATGCTTAACCCACTGAGCTACCCAGACACCCCTCCTCAATGAAATTTAGAAAACAAATACTGAACCAAGAAAAATGACCAACATAAGCAGTAAGAAGGTATTTAAAGTCATTAATACATAGTGTTTATTTAAAAGTTAAAATAACAAAAAGAAAAATTTTTGAAAGACCCAGAAACGCAATTCATAAATTAAAAAAAATAAAAACAAAGCACATGCACAAAATGTCGAGTTTGAACCGTTACTCTACTTGAAGACATTCTCTTCTATATCTATACATCATGTTTTAAAGCTTCTTTGGGTTTTTTTGAAAAGATTTCTTTTATATAGTAAATGACTGCAGGTTAGAGTTTGAATAGTATTTCTGTAGAGCAATTTGGCAAAATTTATTAAAATATTTTAAACATGTATATTCTTTTTAATATGATCATTCTAATTCTGAAAATGTGTCCTAAGAAAATGGTAAAGGCCGCATATCATAGTAAATAATGAAGGGTAATTACATTGTGCCCATCTACGACGATGATACTTGTAACTTTGGCCCGTAAAATCACCTACATGGCCAGTGATGTGAATTAGTTAATATATTATAAAACATTCCAAACAATATATCAATATGCAAACATGTTTATAGATTTGTGAAAGAACTTCAGACAGTATCGTTTTTTATATCGTTTTGATAAATTTCTGTCATCGTCCACACCTCCGTTTTTCACAGCAGTGGAGAATCTCCTTTTTGCTGCTTTTAATGCAACTTCCATTCTGTAAGAGTTTCGTTGTAATCCGTTCTCCAAGATCCCGACCCGCTGTGGCTCTGTGTTTTCACAGTCAACCTCTAGAACCCTATGGATAGAGAAGGGCTAGTTAGCTAGTTGGCTGAGCGTCCGCTTCCGCTCAGGCCATGATCTCAAAGTTCTTGAGTTCGAGCCCCCCATCAGGGTCACTGCTGTCAGTGCAGAGCCCATTTCAGATGCTCTTTCCCCCTGTCTCTGTCCGTCCCCCATTTGGGCTCTCTCAAAAATAAATAAACATGAAGAAGAAGAAGAGGAAGAAGAAGAAAACGAAGAATAAGAAGAAGAATGGTGGAGAGATGTGAATGAGCTAGCTCTTTTTCTCTCCATCCACCTGGAACCAGGCGTTGTGTCTTCCCACACAGCTCCTTTTCCACCGCGTAAACTAATGGCCAGCTCATTGCAAGGAGGGCATCTCCGCATGATCCCTGGTTAAGCCACACTTCTCTGAAGGCCCACTGTTTTATACCAGCTTCAGGGAAACTCTTGGGATGTGATCACGCCCTTCTAAGAGAGGAGCCATCGGACTTGCCAATCAGGGAACACCCACTTTGAAAAAAAACCCTTCTAAAAGAAGGGTTTGAATGCTTTGGATTGTGGGGAGCTTGCCTGGGAGTACATGTGAGGTAGGTCCCACAGGCTGGTGACAGGTAGGTTTATGATGTAGTGTGTGCAACAGATATTTCCAGTGTTCCACCTAGTTTCCGCGGATCAGATCCCTTTTCATCATGGTAGCACACCCCAGCTTGATTGTACTTTCACTTCCAAAAGCTAGCCTCTTGACTTTTGTTCAGAGGACTGCCGTCCGGCTGCTTCAACCCTTGATGCCTGAATGTGGAAAGAGCCAGAGGCGCGTGGGGGTTTCATCCTGTCAATAACTGTTGGTGCAGAATGATGGAAACCCAGCTCCCTTGCCTTGGATGAGGATACCTCTGAGTTGTAACTTACATCCGTGAATTCTCCAATGAAATCAGGCTGCAGCAACCCCCCGTGGAATTCTCCTTGACATGACACGCCTCACAGCCTCCCTGTGCTGTCCTGTCCTGCTCCCTGCCTCTCTTACGTGGTTCTCCCGGTAGCACTTAACGTATCACGTGCACACCGGGCGAGTACTGGTTCTCGAGAACTTGACCTAAGAAGTAAGGCATCCGTTTAGGTTCCTTTCTTACTTTAATGTAGAGTGTAGCTTAGTTGTAAAATAAAAGTTCACTCTGCACCCACTTTCTCTGCAACTCAGAGTACTTCTAATGACATGATGCCTAATGAGTCTTGAAGGAAGCCGGTTTCTCTTGCAAAACTCTAGCCTTAAGAAAGGCACCAAAAGGCACTGTCAGATGTACAAGTATTCAGAAAATATGGCGCGTGCATCCTGTTCTTCGAAAACTTTCCCGAAGTCACAAGCCATTCTGCTATGAAATAAATACGCGCAAGAATTAGAAACTCAAGAATGAGGACCTTCTGGCGGAGAAATTTTAAGAACTGATCGTTTGTGCTGATTAGGAAAAACAAAAGCAAAAACAGATAAAATGTTCTGATGATCAGCGCATTTTAGGTGCTACCCCGGCATTGCCACACCAGGAATACAATGGCGAACAAACAAGTGAGGGTCTGTCTTCATGAAACTTAGACTTCAGTGAGGGAGACAAACATCAATCACATTAATCATAATGATACGTGTTAAAGTGTCTCTATCCTAGATTCTGTAAGATTCAACCAGATAAATTCAAGGATGCATGTAAATTCCTCACAAATTCCTATACCTTTCAAGGACCAGTCACTTCTACTTGATATTCATAACGCTGTTGAAGAATTCTTCGGGTCATCAAAAAAAAAAAAAAAAAATTCGACTGGTATCCCGTATAATGCCGTGTGAACTGTATTTCAGTCCCGCAATTCGGCAGAGACCTACTTCAGATCACCACACCCACCAATCACCGGATCCGACGATGTCTGTTCGCATCTGTAGGACATCACACCGCTGACTCGGCAGCCCCTTCTCTCTTCCTCCTCTTGTGCTGTGCTCTTCCCATTCACCTATGGGCTCCCTGTCTGAACCTTCTCCTTCCTCTCGCACTTTCCCCCTAAGGACTCCCACTCTCCTGGGTTACACTCTTGCTTGTAAAGTTATGACTCCGAGTGGCACCTTCAGGCAAGTAGCCTCCCCAACTGCATCCAGTCCTATCTCTTTCCAATATCCCATCAAAAAAACTTGTATGCATGGAGATTTAATACCGAACTCAAAAACATGAATCTTTGAAGTTCACTATTGCTGTTAATCATATTACCCTTCTTGCACTAACATCTTCTTAAGATTTTTATCACAATGCCGGCTTCTTTCTTATGTATTTTCATCTTTTGTTACCTTACTGTAATTTATCTGTTTACATCTTTTTTCCTTAACACCAGGTTGTATATGATATGATATATACATATCATATATATATATAATATGGTTGTATATTATATATACAGGTTATATCATATATATATGATATATATATAACAGGTTGTATGCATCATATATATATGATACATATATATAATCTGACTGCATAATATATATACAGGTTATATCATATATATAACAGGTTGTATCATATATATGTATATATATATAATATGGTTGTATATTATATATACAGGTCATATCATATATATATATAACAGGCTGTATCATATATATATAATATGGTTGTATATTATATATACAGGTTATATCATATATATGATATATATATAATAGGCTGTATCATATGTATATAATATGGTTGCATAATATATATACAGGTTATATCATATATAT
>NW_024412400.1:4009190-4040718 GCF_014898765.1 Herpailurus yagouaroundi
TAACTGGTTGTATCATATATATATAAAATATGGTTGTATATTATATACACAGGTTATGTCATATATATTATATCTATATAACAGGTTGTATCATATATATGTATATTGTATATATATATAACAGGTTGTATCATATATATGTATATTATGTATATATGTATACATATATGTATATTATGTATATATGTATACATATATATATATAAAACATGTGTGTGTGTACATACACACACACACACACACACATTCAACAGAGTATCTAACACATATCAAGGATATAAATATATGTTGGATGAATGAAGGAAAGAGTTAAATGTGCAGATTGGCCAAGCCACTTGCTTACATCAGCATGGTTCCATATTAAGAAAGAAGTCATGAGCAATATGTTCAAAATGACTTATAATGCACATACTGTATGTCAGGGATAAAACTCTTTGAGGACACAGGATATTACTGAGCCATCAAAAATAATGAAATCTTGCTATTTGCAAAGGCATGGATGGAGCTAGAGTGTATTATGCTAAACAAAATAAGCCAGTCAGAGAAAGGTGAATACTTTATTCTTTTGTGGAATTTGAGAAACAAAACAGATGAACATAGGGGAACGGGAAAAAAGAGAGAAGGAAGCAAACCATAAGAGACTCTCATGATAGAGAACACACTGAGGGCTGATGGAAGAAGAGGGTGGGGAAGGGGCTTAATGGGTGATGGGCCTGAAGGAGGGCACTTGTTGGGATGAGCACTGGGTGTTGTACGTAAGTAATGAATCACTAAATTCTACCCTGAAACCAATAGCTTACTATATGTTAACTAACTAGAGCTTAAATAAAAAATTGAAGAAACAAAAAAACAAAACCTCTCTGAGGACATAGACATGAGTCAGTCATAGGTCTTGCCCTTGAGGAGCTCACAATCTAAGAAAAGATAATGGGCCTATAATGTACGTCCATAGTGGATTTGCATCAAAGAGAAAATTATTTTCCATTACAACAGTCACGTCCACTAACAGTAAAAATCCTGCCTTAATTTAAATCCTCAGCGGATACCCATCACATAAATGACAACTTTTGGGGAAGCACTTCACCTCGGAGTATATGCCCGGATTTTGAATTTCAGCTTCCCCTAAGCCCAGTTCAGTGGATGATAGTGGATTGATTCTCACATCAAAAAGAACACAAAGCTATCCATACTTAACCTTTGTAACCAGCTACTGCTGGAAAAATAATAAGCAAGTCTTAGGAAGGGAAAGAAGTTGCTTGAAATTCTGCAGTTCTTTTAATCTTGTGAGAGATGGTTTCTAAATCAATAAATAACAATAACATCAAGAGGTGCAATTACATTTTCTATCCACTTAAAAACACTGGGAAGAAGTGGTTGGTTCCAACAACTTTATCCCTTTAAAAGCAATAACAGACTAAGTCTTTATTTCTGGAACTAAGGCATTAGTCTGGGTCTGGGTCAGCGTCCTTTCCCTGTGCTAGAAACATCCTAACAAAAATAAATTGAAAAATGAGTCTATGTCAAGGGATTTTTTTTCCCCAAACGTTCCCAAATTAGAAACATCTACATCTGTAAGACTATACGTTAAATAGCTCTCAAAAGTGACTATTCCTTCTAAGAATTATAAAGATATTTGGAGTCTTAGAGATCAAGTGACTCATTTCAAGTGAGAAAAAAGTGACCTACCTAAAACAGTAAGGCTGCTCTTTGGGTGTTATTATATTATAATCCTAATCTAAATACAAAAAACTCTGTTAAGAATTTAACTGAATTTGGTCTAATCACTCGATTTTCTTCATCTTTTGTAGTTAAGCAGCTGTTTCTTTTTATTTTTTTATTTATTTTTTAAATTTTTTATTTATTTTTGAGACAGAGAGAGACAGAGCATGAGCAGGGGAGGGGCAGAGAGAGAGGGAGACACAGAATCTGAGACAGGCTCCAGGCTCCGAGCTGTCGCACAGAGCCCAAGTCGGAGCTCGAACTCACGGACCGCGGGATCATGACCTGAACCAAAAGTCGGACGCCTAACCAACTGAGCCACCCAGGTGCCCCTTAAGCCACTGTTTCTATGCCAGAGTTATTTCATTCTCTTAATTTGGAATGGTTGGATCCCTTCCCCCGATTGGCTTGATGAAAAAGACAGAGAATTTTACTTTCTGGAAACAGGTACCTTTGTGCTGTCCCATTGTAGGTGTAAAACAATTGGAATAAATATTCAAATGGAAAGTAATCAATAGATTTGTGCTCAGTGTTCAATATGTTTCCTTCTTCTTAAAAGAAATTGTTCTCTCCCTCAGCACTTGGATTTTTTAAATTTTTTTTAACATGTATTCATTTTTGAGAGAGAGAGTTAGAGCAGTAGCGGGGAAGGGACAGAGAGAGGAGACAGAATCTGAAGCAGGTTCCAGGCTCTGAGCTGTCACCGGAGGCGGGGCTCGAACCCATCAACCGGGAGATCATGACCTGAACGGAAGTCAGCCGCTTAACGGACTAAGCGACCCAGGCGCCCCTCAGCGCTTGGGGTTTTAAAGTGCGAGGTGTGGTGTGGGGTTGTAGAGCCCTACAAGTCCCCATGGGAACCCAGGAAGAGGAGAAAATGCATCAGCGGATTAAGTGGAATGAGCTGGAATAATAAATAAATACATGTCAAATTACATCGGCGGCTCCTGAAAACTTTGCTGGAGTACTGAAGATTAGGTCAGGGCAGATACCCTGGGGAACGTGCTTGTTTTTATAGAGATATAAATATAGAAATATAAATTCAGGTGCCACCGACCGTTTCCGACTCAAACGGTTTTATTTCACGGGAATTTCTTTTCTCTGCCGGAATGGGCAACCGAGACCTAGAATTTCCGGGCTCATTCATCAAGTAGAGAGAAAAATCTTACACGGATACTCCCTGGGGAAATAGTCATTTTAAAGAGATATAAACAGGGGCGCCTGGGTGGCGCAGTCGGTTGAGCGTCCGACTTCAGCCAGGTCACGATCTCGCGGTCCGTGAGTTCGAGCCCCGCGTCAGGCTCTGGGCTGATGGCTCAGAGCCTGGAGCCTGTTTCCGATTCTGTGTCTCCCTCTCTCTCTGCCCCTCCCCCGTTCATGCTCTGTCTCTCTCTGTCCCAAAAATAAATAAACGTTGAAAAAAAAATTTTAAAAAAATAAATAAATAAAGAGATATAAACAGACGATGGCACTAGCTTCCCCACCCCCCACCCCCAGTAGCCAAGTAAATTACGGATCTGTGTATCCTGGACTTACCTCCTTTTCCCTGCCCCACGGTTCTGAGGTTTGGGCCTCATGTGACTCGGAAACTAACTCTACCCTCTCTACCCTCTCTCTGTCCTTTGCCTTTTGATTGTAAATCAAACTCAGATACAGAAAACCGGAAAAAAAACAAATGAATCGCTCGGTGAATTCTTATAAAGCAAACCCTCCTATCAAACGACACTCAGATCAAACAATAGAGCTTTGCAAGCTAATGCGAAAAGGTCCTTCCCTTCCACCAAATGTAACCCTCCTCTTGATGTTCATTGCAGCCTGGCATGTAATAGCTTAACAAATAAATACATAAAATGAACATGCTAGAAAGGGGAATGATCAAGTGAGGTATGGACATTCCGTGACCTACTACATAGCAGTTGTAAAGATTACGTCTGAATCATTCAGCAAATCCTTTATTTGTGAATGTGCAGGCACAGTCCTTGCTCCTGAGACTATGAGGGTGGACAAAACAAACAGTATTCATGTCCTTGTAGAGGCGACATTTGAATGGGGGAGACAGACGACACACAGGCAAACAAATTAATAGGCAGCGTGTTGGTAGTGATGGGGTTTTGGCGTGATGGTGGGGTTCGGAGCTGACGGCCAAGAAAGAATTCTTGAAGACATCTTTGGTGCAAACAGGGGCCAGGACCCGTGGACAGAAAGAGCTGTGTTATATGTGTGAGGGGTGACGGTTTATATGTCACGGAGTTGGAGGAGACAAAGTCAAGAGAAAGTTTCTTTGTTTTTTAATTTTTTTTTTAATGCTTATTTATTTTTGAGAGAGACAGAGACAGAATGCGAGTGGGTTAGGGGCAGAGAGAGAGGGAGACACAGAATCAGAAGCAGGCTCCAGGACCCGAACTGTCAGCACAGAGCCCAACGCGGGGCTTGAACTCACGAGCTGTGAGATCGCAAACTGAGCCAAAGTCGGAAGCTCAACCGGTGGAGCCACCCAGGCGCCCTAAGAGGAAGTTTCTTATAGAGGATTTCCATATGCTAAAGAAGACTCAAAGATCACTGGAGGCCTAGCTACTGTCACGCTATGGTTGTTTTTCCCTCTAGCAAAAAAGACAGGAAAGAGTTCCTGGAGATTAGGGTATTGATAAGATTGCCTTTTTCTCTAATTTACGAAGATATTTGTGAACTGATGGAGTCTCTTATCAGTGTAACCATTTGTTTTCTTTCCTTTCGTTTGTTCTTGGGCAGCTGGAGTGCCTGAGGAATATCATGCATACCCCATCTTGTGTGTGTGTTGGGGCGGTGGGGGGAGGCAGGTTTGCAGGGTGTTAGCTTGCCTTATGCTCCCTCATCAATAGTAAATGGAAATACTTGGAAAAGAGGATAGAAAAGTGCCGTCCAAGGAAGGGCCTTTGTATGAAAGGAAAAGATAAGGATTCGGTAGGCGGAGAGGGAAAAGATTAGGACCTGAGGTGGCTGGGTGGGGAACAACACAGATTTTGGACCAATGCTGGGGGTGGCTGACCACAGCAGACACCCTCAGGTGGAAGGTTCCTCTTAAGAATGTAAGGGACCCAACTACCCCTCCTCAGGTTTCCCTCAGGAATTGGACAGAAGACCTGACTAAAACTAAGTGGACCATAGAACGTATAACCTACAAGGAACTCTACGGCCGTAGACCACCCCTCATACAATGGAAACGGGCCAGTCAGGAATGGACAACCCAGCACCTACAGTTGTCAGGCTGATAAAGGCAAAACTGAGAAGGAACAAGGGGGAAGGGGCAGGGGAGGGGCCCACCAGAATCGTATAAAACGAGGACCCTTGCCTACAGTCATGGCCATTCACTTTTGAATGCCCCCCCCACCCCCTAAAGAGCTTTCGTACTATTTTTCCTCTCTGGTCTCACACTCGAACAAACTTTCGCCTGCTGCTCATTTTGTGTCTAGCTCTTCATTCTTCGAAGTGGCCGCACAATGAACCCCGGGTTTTGAGGTAAAGAATCCTGCAACATTTCAGTCCACGAGCATGTGAGCAAGAAGCAAAGTGAGGTAAGGGAGAGGATTCCAGCCAGAAGGACTAGCAAGGAATAAGAGCAGGAAGAGAGTTGGGGAAGCATTGGGAGATAAATTCTGGGGGAGGAAAGTGCAGATGCCGGAAGAACTGGGAAGCCAGGGTAAGAGGTTTGGATTTCATTGGAAATAAAACTGGGAAACTGTCGGAGGGCTTTGAACAAAGGACCATCACAGTTACATTAAAAAAAAAAAAAAATTTTTTTTTAAGTTAATTGACTTGTTTTGAAAGAGAGAGAGAGAGAACAGGAGAAGGGGCAGAGAGAGAGGGAGAGCGAATCCCAAGCAGGCTCTGCTGCTGAGAGCAGAGCCCGACTTGGGGCTCGATCCCACCAACTGTGAGATCACGACCTGAGCCCAAACCGAGGGTCTGACACCTAACCCATTGAAGCCACCCATGGGTGTAGTGTTGATTTTTCAAAAGAAAAAGGGAAATGAGTCTAAGGTGTGATCTTCATTATGTACAAACAGCAAAATTAGTAATTCCAAACCACACTGTACGCACTGGATGTGTGTGAGTACGTGTAAGTGCTTATTTAAAAGGCCCTCAGGAAAGAAATGGGAAGCCACACACCGGACAAGGAAAATAACTCTGGGAACAGAATGGGTTTGGCCGCTGGTGGGAATGAGGCACTTTTGTATGATTTGTTTTTGTTTTTGCAACAGTGAGGCCTACATTTATTGACTGCGTATCTAAAACACAATTGTGAGAATCGTAAAGCCGAACAAAGCCGGTGGGGCATCATCAAAATGAGAGTGATAACGATTGTTGTTTTTTTTTTTTTAACTGCTTCCTTAAAAGGGCTAAGTGGTTTAGAGAATGGTGATGCTGGAGGTATGAAGGAACTCCGATCATCTTACATTTTATAAATTCACCGTTGAAGGGAAACCGAATATGACACCCCCAGATGGGCCACTTTGGCACGTGGATTACTTTGAGCTGAAGTCAGTCAAGACCCAGCAGGCTCAAATAAAAAAACTTTTACCTCTCTCTTAACCATCCAAAATAATTTATGGGGGGGGGGGGGCGCCTGGCCCAGAAAGAGAGCTACTGCGAAAGACAACTTTTTCTCTGAAGGATCCATAGGTAAGGCCTGGTAAGCATCTAAGTACCAAATATCTGCCCTGGTTTCCCTCCTGGGAGTTACCCTCCTCCCTTGTGAGGTCCTAGGTCCCCATCCCATCCCTTAGCTCAGCATGTGGCAGATAATCCTCAACTGCCTGATTGCCCTTGAACCTCATATGAAATTAAATGAGTTCTTCTCCTGTTAATATGTTATATCCATTTCATTATCAGACCAGCCAAGGGACCTAAAAGGAAGAAGGGAAAAGTTTTTCGCCCCTACACTATCAAATTATTTTACTACAAAGTCAATTTGGTAAATTATTAGATATGCATGTACATAGGTCACACGGGACCCCTCCTCCTCCCTTTTCTAAGGGAACAGTGTGGGGCCCATCACATAACCTCTCTAAACCTTAATCTCCTCTCTGCTAAAATGTGGCTCACCATTGGACAAGATTATTTTGAAGCTAGTAGAAGGAAAAGAGACAGAGACAAAGACAGAAGTTTGTTATTTAAAACCACAACTGGGATGGGGCGCCTGGGTGGCGCAGTCGGTTAAGCGTCCGACTTCAGCCAGGTCACGATCTCGCAGTCCGTGAGTCCGAGCCCTGCGTCGGGCTCTGGGCTGATGACTCGGAGCCTGGAGCCTGTTTCCGATTCTGTGTCTCCCTCTCTCTCTGCCCCTCCCCCGTTCATGCTCTGTCTCTCTCTGTCCCAAAAATATAAAAACGTTGAAAAAAAAAATTAAAAAAAAATAAATAAAACCACAACTGGGGCGCCTGGGTGGCTCGCGGGTTAAGAGTCAGACTTCGGCTCAGGTCATGATCTCACATGATCTCCGGAGCCCCAGGACCGGCTCTGTGCTGACAGCTCAGAGCCTGGAGCCTGCTTGGGATTCTGGGTCTCCCTCTCTCTTTGCCCCTCCCACTCACTCTCTCTCTCTTTCTCTCTCTCTCTCTCTTTCAAAAATAAATAAAACATTTATCAATCAATCAATCAGTCAATCAATAAAACCACAACTGATTCCCCTAAAGGAGGGAATGTCTTTTCTTCCTGGGGCAGGTAACCTTTTGTTTAGCAAATCAAAATAATGGGACATCTGACCTTGACAATATCAGCCTCAAGGCATGATAAGAAAGGAAGCCTGGGAAACAAAGAAGGTTAAATAACCCTCTGGGGGAAATAAGTTACGTTTCCAGGGTTTCCAGGAGGGAGAGAAGCCCTCTTGGATGAGGAAGAGGTGAATTTCAGCCAAGGAGAGTAGCTCAAGGCCTTCTGAAGGCGACTACCTAATAAAAACCAGTTTTCATCTGTTTCCTGGTTTTGTGTGGTAATGTGACCCCCTCACACCCACCATCCACAGGTCTCAGCAAAAGAGGAGGGGAACAAAGCTTTCCATTCGTGGGATTCCAGTGCCTGAATATTGGGAAGGTGTCTGTTTGGGGGGATTCAAATTAGACGATATGTAAGATTCCAAAAGAACCACGGGTTTCCTACTGATGAGGTTTTGAATGGCGGTGGGGTGTCCAGAACCGACGGCCATGAAAGAATTCTGGAAGACGTCTTTGGTGCAACGAGGTGATTTTATTCAAGCACAGGGACAGGACCCGTGGGCAGGAAGAGCTACCCTGGGACCATGAGGAAAGACTGGGTTTATACTCTGGAGGTGGGGGGAGGTAAAGTCCAGGGGAAGTTGCCAGTGAGATTTTCATATGCTAAAGAAGACTCCGGAGACTTTGGAGGCCTAGCTGTGGTCAAACTAAGGTTGTTTTTACCTCCAGCAAAGCTAGCAAAGCATTAGCATTCAGACAGTAAGGAGCTCTTGGAGAAACGTTTGACTCTGTCGGCCTCAAGTAGTGGTCAACAGGCTGCAGGTTGTAAAGAAATTTAGTTCTGTCTGCCTTTTCCTTCTGCCTTTGTTCCCCACACGACTGTCCGAGGGGTGACAGAGACTTAGGTCCTGCAGGACTGGGATCTCTATCAGTTACTCCCTTTCCTTTGTTCTTGGGGAGCCAGGAGTGCCCCAGGAGTGTCACACATGTCCCGCCTAGGGGTGGGGGGTGCGTGGAGGTGGCTGAAGCAAGGCAGGTGACAAACGGTTCATGTGCTGGGGACCCAACGAACGGTCAGTGAGTATCACCTGTGACGGACCCATACGCAAGGCCTGAGTTGGCGGCCTCATCGGGTGCCGTCCTAATTCTGGTTTCACCAGCAGTGCCAGTATCGCTTATCGCCCACCCCCGGGGCAACGTACTACTCTCTGGGCCTCAGTTTCCTTATTTATGAAATCTGAATGCTAATTTTCACTTTTACATTTCTGGGTCCGCAAGAATTGAGTACGCTAACTTTCATTTGCCTGAACTGTTGAAGTACCTAACACATGTGGTTATTATGAAACATTTGTTTCTTGCACCTGTTGTGCTGTAGGGTAATGTCATAGCATCGAATTGCAACGGAGGCAGCAAGCCGTCTTTGAAAGAGCAGCAACCCCGGGAGACGAGGGGTCCAGCCCCACGGTGCCATTTATTCACCGTTGGACTCTATGCCCTGTAGTCTCTAAGGCAAAATCACTTGTTGATAAAGCATGGACTTAGAACCAGATCGTCCCAAAGGGCCATTTCTATTTCTGCCATCAAATTTTGAATCTCTACGTCTATACACACGTGCTCATCACTAAAGTTCACATACATGTTCTTTAAACATCATGGGGCGCCTGGGTGGCTCGGTCGGTTAAGCGTCCGACTTCAGCCAGGTCACGATCTTGCGGTCCGTGAGTTCGAGCCCCGCGTCGGGCTCTGGGCTGATGGCTCGGAGCCTGGAGCCTGTTTCCGATTCTGTGTCTCCCTCTCTCTCTCCGCCCCTCCCCCGTTCATGCTCTGTCTCTCTCTGTCCCAAAAATAAATAAAAAACGTTGAAAAAAAAATTAAAAAAATAAAATAAAAAAAATAAACATCTTATGTACAAAGACGTAAGGGTTGTGTCCCATTCCCTTGAAAGAATTCTCTAAAGGCTCGTAAAGTGGACGGTGGCTTTTTGACGAAGCCACCTATTTTTCTGAAGATGCCTTTGTCTCTGTGAGCCTTGGGTTGTCCGTGTACAAAAGTAAAGAGTCCTTTCAGAAGAATGGCGTAGCGCTTTCTCAACTTGGGATCTGACCCGACGTTTAAGGAGTCAGAGAACGGATAAAGGAAGAAGGCAGGAGGAAGTTGGGAATAGAGCACACTTTCTGGCCCTGAGGGTTGCCAGAGTGAGAAGACAGGGTCATCGGGGAACAAGGAGGAAGGCAGAGTCTTCTGGGAATCTGAGTGGGTTAAAGGCACCAATGGAAAGAAAGTAATGACAGAAAGGGAGAGGCTACAATGTACTTGGGTTACGAGACGACTTCTGAGTCTTGCCCCAAAGTAGCTAATAGGAAAGTGACTTGCAGGTGAGGAAAAAAAAAAAAAAAGTTTTTTTTTCTCCTCACACTTAATGTACCAAGCCAGAGATGAGAATATCTCAGACTAAAATATGGGCAGTAGAAATAGAGAGAAATCGATAGGCTTGAGGTGTCTTTGCAAGGAAACTCTACGGATTTCCTGATTGACACTGTAGATTGGGGTTTGGGAAAAAGAAGAATCAAGGAGGATTCTAAGTTTCTGACTTAAGCCACTGACTATTGGTTGCTGTCATTTAATTAGATGGGAAAGACCAGAAAAGAAACAAGCATGGGGAAGAGAAGAGGAAAATTAGAGTTGCATCGTGGATCAGTTAATTTGAAATGGAGACGTAACTTCCGAATGGAGAAGTCAGATAGTTTGAGAAATAACTCTGGCATACAGAGGACAGGTTTGAGGTAGAAATATTCTCCTTGTGGCCCATGCGTTTTCTGAGATGAGCTGGAGGTCTGACTAAAAGGAAGCAACACTTGAGGTACATTTTTTGCAACAACTTGGTTTTAAGAAAAGCAGAAATATGGAGGGGAGCTTCATCAACTTGAATGTATTAAAACTTTCTCAAGGGGCACCTGGGTGGCTCAGTCGATTGAGCGTCCGACTCCGGCTCAGGTCACGATCTCACGGTCCGTGAGTTCGAGCCCTGCGTCGGGCTCTGTGATGACTGCTCGGAGCCTGGATCCTGCTTCAGATTCTGTGTCTCCCTCTCTCTCTGCCCCTCCCCTGCTCACGCTCTGTCTCTCTGTCTCTCAAAAATAAACATTAAAAAAAATTTTTTTTTAATTTCTCGAGTGTTCTTGAGTGTCTCCTGCTCATTGCTTGGTATCGCGTCTTCATACTAACCCAGTCTCTGACTACAATGACTGGTGATGACGTCCTCTGGACCCACCTTTCTTGGCCAGAGCATTAGCTCAGTTGAGTTGGAACTGATGGAGAGGAGACTGCTAGCTCATTATGGGTTTATAGGAGGTCCTCCAGGAGCTCCGAGTCACCCTTGATTTGAAGCCAGAAGCTAAGGATGATACCAGAACGATCCATGTAGAAGTATCTCATTTAGGTACGGGACTGGTCTGGAATATGGGAGGGACTGGATTAATGGACATAAGACATTCATTTCCTGTTCTACTTGGGATGGTATAGCTGAGGAGAAGAAACAAGGCTGTAGCCAAGAGTAATGCCTTGTGATAACCTTGAAGAGAGGCTGTGAAGGTAGCTAATTATGCAGTGAGTAGCTCAAACTACTAACCAGTCCTTCCAAGGCCCCACTCACACATTAAACTTTTTTCTAAATTTCTTTTCTTCTTCAACATTCTGCTCTTGGCCCGGATTCACAGACTCCAGGGACAGTTCACCCTTTATCTGACTCAGACACAAGCACTCTTGCCCTAGGAAGAGACTCATGGCTAGTAGCTAGTGACATGGGAACACGAGAGGTAGAGATAATATGCATGGGGCCCTCAGAGAGTGAACTGCTGGTCCAGTAGACCAGAGCCTACACAGATCTTTCGAGCACAATTCAGAACCTAGAGGGTCCAAAATAAGATTCCAATGAAGTTCCCTGAGGTCAGGTAGCATCTAAATATTTATTATTGCATTATTCCAGAGTTCGAGCTACACCCTGTTATGTCTTTTGTCTGCATTTTATTGTTTTCTTATTACAACAATCCTATGATATACAACGTAGAGTATGATGAGAAAATTCTAAAGCTCTGAGGCTGTGCCAATTCTGGAAAAAAAAAAAAAGGAAGAGCAGTGAGACGAGCAGACTATGGTGGACAGCAGGCTTGCGGGGAGATGGACAGGGCAGGAAGACTGGTAACTGGCAATGAGCCAAAGTCCTGAAGATGTGCCCCATAGTCATTCTCTAGAACTGAGCCACCGCCCATCTCTCTTTCCAAACAGCACCCTGGCTTTGTTTGGAAGAAATAGTTCTCCTGCAGTAGAATCAGTATGGAAGTTAGTAATTAAGGGGCTGTCCTGGCAAAAAAAAAAAAAAAAAAAAAAGTTGAGCATAGGCCAACTGGGCGTTTCTTCCCTAGGATTTAAAACTTAGCAGGAAAAAAGACTGAAATGTCTGCCATCCACCTTGTCCCCGTGAACGTGTGCTGAGCAATTGGGACTGTAGGACTGCTCCTTACTTCTGCAACTGCCTTGCTTTCCGCCTCAATCCTCGAACCTAATCATTTCAGCTCCTGATAACCTTTCTGGGGGTTTCATTTTGCTTAAATGCACTAGGGCCGAATTTTTGTTGCTTGCAGCCAAAGAGCCCTGACTGGTTCTGTGGGCTAACTCCTGCCAAAGTCGGATAAAACAGTTAGAAGGGGGTGTAAACACACACCAGACGCTGCAGGGGTGTGGAACGCGAGCAAGGAGGAGCCACAGGAAGACGTTTCACTTATCCACACCTCAAGTGCAAGAAATATGTATTTTTTAAAATTTCTTCTGATCGTACTTAACCTGTTCAGAGAGCCCCCCTTTCACCTGCAAGACAGATTACTTACTCTGAGTTGGTGTAGAGTCTTCTCCTTCCTACCGTGAGGTATACGAGGACCTGGAATTGACGTGTGTCATCAGAAGAGGAAGGGAGAACCCTGCTCCTGGTCTGGCTGGTTCCTATCTCGGGTCCTTTGGCCGTCTCTCTCTGATCCACAGTGCTGACTACAGATGGGGTGACAGAAGGGTAGCTGTGAGGTGGCATCAGCAGTCAACGCTGTGGATCAGAGAGAGACGGCCAAAGGACCCGCGGTAGGGACCACACCGGACCAAGCAGATCCATCTGTCACCCCATCATCCAGGGCGGTGGGTGCCAGAGGCACACCTGTCTTCAGTTCCCTCCTCAGTGTCCAATTCGCGCTCAGTGAGAAGCTCAGATTTCATTTCCAGCCACGTCGACTTCCCCAACTCAGAAATTCTGCTCCGATCCCGGACAACGCCAATCCAACAGAATCCCCTTCGGTTGGCCATTAGAACCTCGGCGATGACTGCTTTCTCACAAGTGGAGGTACAGAAAAGAAATGCTAACACCAGTTAGTTTTTGTTTTTTGTGGGTTGTTTTTTTTTTTTTTTTGGTTTTTCTTTAATAGCATTATATGTTAAATAACTCCTACCACACATCCCTCATCATGCCATGATCGCTTTGTTTCTAACTGTAAAATCTCTGACCACATGGAAATTCTGATCTTTTTTACATGCCTAGTCTCCTGTTCCTGGACCTATCGAATATTCAATAAACGCTTGTTAAATAGAACACCACAAAAATGCACTATTTTTTAAAGACTCATCTTAATGTCTTTGCTCCATTTCTGAGAATAGCTTTTGTGTGAAGTCATAAAAATGCATTGATGAGTAGATAACATCCCCAAACCAAGATTTTCAAGTGCTTTTCAATAATTAAATTCTGAGGAACAATTTAAAGCTTGCATAGTTTTCTCTCAAATACTCTCTAGAGACAGCTGGTGCTCGCTGGGGTTCATGGGCTTTATTACAAGTTCATTTTCCTCTCTTCAGTGTTGGTTGTGCTGGCTGAAATGAGGAGGAGGGAGCAGGGGCACAAATGAAACAGGTGGGATCTGGAAGGCGTCAGAGATCTCGCATAGATGGTTAAACAGCAGTCAGCACGCAGTCCTGGCAATGCTAGTCGTTAGTAAGTGTTCTAAATTTTTGTTTTTAATGTTTATTTTTGAGAGAGAGAGAGAGAGAGAGACAGAGCGAGAGCGGAGAGGGGCAGAGAGAGAGGGAGACACAGAATCCGAAGCAGGCTCCAGGTTCTGAGCTGTCAGCACAGAGCCCGACGCGGGGCTTGAACTCATGAACCGCGAGATCATGTTCTGAGCGGAAGTCAGACGCTTAACCGACTGAGCCACCTAGGCGCCCCTGGTCTTTACTGTTTGAAATGAAATCGAGTGAGTGGTTGCGTGGGCATAAGATAGCATTTGGGGACTATAGTTCTAAGATCTGTTCCATCAGCGGAGAGCCGTCAACAAGTCTGTGAGGTATTTTGAATCTCATTTCTCTCTCTGGGTAACAGGATTTATAAACTACTGTCCCAATGAGAAAGATTAAAAAAAAAAATCTTCAGACTTTCCACGTGCCTAGCGACACACAGACTGTGCTAGAGTTTTAATCCAACGGGACACTTGGTTTCCCCAAGTTAGAACTGAATTGAAGTACCAGGAGACCTATTTCTAACCACTCAGATCCCTGAGGCCTCACCATGGTGTTAAGGTTCCCCAGAACTAAGTTTCTCACCCTGATCTACGACCCATTATAGGAACACCTGTCAATCCTGGAATTTCCAAGTACCTCCTCTTCTTCTTCCTCCAGGAAATCTTTCTTAGATTGAGTCCTCTGAGTTCCACGTTAGGCACCCTTTGGCATTACGCATCACCGTGGAGGATAGCAGGGATTATCGCTGACTGTGGAAGAAAACGGTGTGTTCTCAGATGACAGCTTCTGTGCCCTAAAGAGTGAGCCCTGGTGAAAATTTTACACTGCACGTCATGGGCAGGGGAGAAGGCACATGGTGAGGAGACTGGATTGCTGTGAAGAGGGTCAAGAAGGGTTAATGTCTAGCTCTAGAGAACGGGTTGATGTCCTGCCCGGCGTGTAGGAAACACTGAGATCCATACCATTTGAACAAAAGCCATGGCATACTTGTGGCAAAGCAAAGGATTGTATGCCTGACGGTTTCAATTTCACAGGGCATCCTATCGACGATCTAATTTGATCCTCACTAACAAAGCACCTTGTAATTAGACAGGATTACTCATTAAGCATAATTTCACAAGATGAGGAAACTCGAGACCATACAGGACAAAAAGAGGCACTCCCCTACCATCTCTCGGACTGGTCCTGCATAACGCATGGCGAGATGGCAAGAAGATTAGCATGACCACTACTCCTACACTGGGAGGCGAGACCTGCGCCCCACCTAAATTTGGACATTTGATATTCAAGGTGTGCCTCATATAAATGCTTTGTAATTGTCAGCCATTATGCCGCCACATGAGATTCTTACCTTTGGTAGATTCTTTAAACCAGATTAACTCGGGCAGCTGGTGGAAAATAGACACTGAGAAATCATAAATAAATAAGCTGATAAATCCAGAGACTTGGTCTGTCTTCCCATCTCGGATTTGGAATGATCGGTTTGTAAACCAATTATTAATTCAGCAAATACTTAGTGAGCTGCTTATATTTCCAGGCACAATTTTAGGCGCTGGCCGTCCATCAACAAACAAAATAAGCAAACTGTTGACCTTCTTGACCTTTTGTTGTAGCGGGGACTGTTGGGTAATTGAAGATGTCAGGCATTAATTAGATCCAGATGGTCTCAAGAGAAGAAGGTGCACATAAGAAATCACTGGTCCAGGGATGAAATTGCTACTCTGTGGTGACATTTAATCTGAGAGTCCAAGCACCAGCTTTGCCCAATCAGGGGTGTTTGACCGTGACATGTGACAGTGGGGGACTTACACTCCAGGACAGGTGTGTGAGAAGCGGGACGATATGGTTGACTTAAGTGCCTGCTTTCAGAAAGGATGTGAGATTTTAGTTTGGTCTTGTGTTTCAATTTGGAATCTCAAGTCATTGAGTCATGTCCTCTTAAAATTGGAAGGGTCTTCAACAGACCCTTTATTTCAGTATTTGTGTATTTATTTATGTATGTATTTTTTTTATTTAATGTTTATTTAGTTTTGAGAGAGAGAGGCGGAGAGAGACAGACAGAGAGAGAGTATTAGCAGGGAAGGGGCAGAGAAAGTGAGACACAGAATCCAAAACAGGCTCCAGGCTCCGAGGTGTCAACACAGAGCCCGACGTGAGGCTCGAACTTACCAGCCGTGAGATCATGACCTGAGTCAAAGTCAGACACTTAACCGACTGAGCCACCCAGGTGCCCAACAGACCCCTTATTTAAACTCTCCCATTCTCAGACTTCAACAACTGAGCCCAGATTTGCCCATGGAAATTACTTACAAAGTACCTGGAACAGTGCTTTGCGCCTATCATGGGCTTAATAAATATGCATTTCTATTATCTGTTTTCAAGATATGATGGAACCTTAAAGGATTATGTTAGCTAAGGGACCAGCTTTTTTTTTTTTAATGTTTATTTATTTTTGAGACAGAGAGAGACAGAGCGCGAGTGGGGGAGGGTCAGAGAGAGAGGAAGACGCAGAATCCCAAGCAGGCTCCAGGCTCTGAGCTGTCAGCACAGAGCCCGATGCGGGGCTCGGACTCAGGGACCGTGAGACCGTGAGCTAAGCCGAAGTCGGATGCTTAACAGACTGAGCCACCCACACGCTTCAGGGACTGGCATTTTATATTATTTTGAGTTTGGGACGACAGGTAGGCTGTCTATTTATTAATCTGCCGTGAGAACTACTTTTTCATGTCACCATTGCTCTTTGGGGAAGGAGACGGGAGATCTAGTTTCTAGTCTTGCTCTAGAACCTGAGCTAGTCATGACATCTTGGAATATGTTGTTCTCATAATTCAAAATACGGTATCCATCCTTCCTCCTTTATGTAGACTCGGCGAGGGTGGCAAAGTCGTGGACGTAAAAGTTCCTTACGTAAAACATTGTAAAATCGTGGGCTGCTACGAAACAATCTTGCCATTCTGCCGCCATAATAAAGAACTGATTGACGATTTGTGTTTGGGATAATTTTCATGGCCATCAAACTTCCCCAGTACCTCTTCCAGTTAGAAGCATTTTGTAGTTTCAGGAGGATAAAGGACAAAAAATTAAAATATCTACCCAAGACCGCTGATAGACTTGTCAGCGATTTGGAATGACTTCACTGGGTGTGACATTTTTTAGCAATTCATTGTGTGACTCATTGTGTAATTCAAAGCCGTAACACAATATGGTATAGACACACGGTATAGATTTCAATATTTCCCTGAAACCTGTATGCATACTTTCCCATTAATTATTCGATGTGTTGGGTGGAATTTTGCCTACTGGGAGCACCAGTGAGATGCTGCTTTGCAAGATTTTCACTTACACAGAAGTGATAATGGCATAGCTCAGTCCACACAGCAGTAAATGTTTCATTGGGTGTCTGGGAACTTTTTCTGTTTTATTTTTTATTAGGGCCCATATGGGCCTATAAAGTGTCACCGGACATACCGGAAATAAGTCCTGAGCTCAGAGGTCTTGTCCCACGGCTGCTAATGTGACAGGATGGCCAGGTACAAAAAAACCCAAAACAGACAAGAAAACTTTATTTTCTTCTAACACTTGATTTTCATTCAGTGAGTCACTAGGAGTACACTTACTATGTGACTTTCCTACTGGTAATGTAAGAAAGGTTTCTAGGTAAAAGATTTGCTATCTTGCCAAATTATTATTTTTTTAGTAGTTCAGCAAAATCAAATCACAGATGGGCAATAAACTGAAAACTATTTAGACTTTTTTTTTTTTTTAACCAGCCACATTTGTAAAAAATAATTGTCTTACAGGATACCAAACAGCAGTGATTTTTTTTTTCCACATGGTTCCTTAGAGAAAAACAAACTAAAAAGCACCAACAGCAAAAACACAAACACAAACAAAAACACCATTCTTAGCAGCCATCTTGAAAAGAAGGACCCCAAGCTAATGTAATCAGAGAAGTTTAGATGATTCTGGGGGTCACATTTTTTCTCCATTTACTCTTACTGTGAGTTAAGGGCCTTTCCCCTGTTCTTTCTTCTATGACCACATTGCAACACTACGCTGTATGTGGGTCAGCGTCCCCACTTTGTGTCTGCACCGTGAGGGCAAGGCCTTATCTTCAGGCTGCCTGAGCCCTGCAGAAGCAGAGTTTTTCACTGAGAAGCAATGGAAACCAAAGTCCATTTGGTTCAATTGAAATATTTATTCTAGGGGCGCCTGGGTGGCGCAGTCGGTTAAGCGTCCGACTTCAGCCAGGTCACGATCTCGCAGTCCGTGAGTTCGAGCCCCGCGTCGGGCTCTGGGCTGATGGCTCAGAGCCTGGAGCCTGTTTCTGATTCTGTGTCTCCCTCTCTCTCTGCCCCTCCCCCGTTCATGCTCTGTCTCTCTCTGTCCCAAAAATAAATAAACGTAGAAAAAAAAATTAAAAAAAAAAAAAAGAAATATTTATTCTACCTAACTGCTGTGAAAATGATGATTCCTTTATGAATTCACGTTCCGGGTAGCTGGCGTGAAGGACAGGAAGACTTTAAGGCTTTAAGACTCAAGGGCATACCCCAGGCTAAAGACTCTGGAATTAAAAGATAGCAGATTAGAGGCCAAGAACGAGCCCAGGATGTGGGGAAAGCAATGGGATGCCGATACACTCAGGTGACGCTCTGTTTTGCTAAGATCCTACAGTTTGGTTTTCGTCCTGACAGGAGAGCTGAGAAAATCTCTGACCTTGGGACAACTCAACAGACAGCCTGAAAGTCAGGTCATACATTCTTATCAAACTTCCCAGCATATTGGGCCTATATATGTTTATAACGTATTAGTCACGTATTCCTTACTAAGAAACGCATTAGAAGTATCAGATCATTTAGGTAACGTGAATCATGCTGCACATGGAAAGCCCTACTGGTAGTGTCTAGAATACTTTAAACAAGAATTTGCAGTTATATAGTATAAATAAGTCTACAGATCGAATGTACAGCGTGATGTACGTTAATGCTTTCGATGTACTTAATACTTTTGCATTGAATACTGGAAATTTGCTAAAAGCGTAGATATCAAGTGCTCTCATCACACACACACACACACACACACACACACACAGACGGAAACTCTACGAAAAGATGAAATGTTAATTAGCTTGACTGTAGTAATCATTTCAGCATGTACATGGATATCGAGGAATCATGCACACCTTCAATGTATATCTGATGTTTAAAATAGAATGAATAAATACCAATTTAGGAAACCAGCATTTGCTGTTAGTGTTGACAGGATAACATTACAGAAAAATTACCCTTCCCATAGTCAATTGCAGTTTTAAACATTTCAGTGAAAAAAAATGTATATTTATGAAAAATATGAAAATATGAATAATTTGCAAAACACAAAATGGCTTAATCCCTAGCATCTTCAGGCTGCCTGAGCCCTGCAGAAGCAGGGTTTTTCACTGAGAAGTAATGGAAAACAAAGTCTGTTTGGTTCGATTGAAATATTTATTCTACCTGTTGACCCAAACCGTTGGTAGCAGTAGGGGGTAATTTTTATTTTTTTCTCTAGACTCCTTACATTTTCAAAGTGGTTGATAATGTGTCGTACTATCTGATATAATAATTGGGGGGAAAGCCATTAAAGCCTTCTTTGGCTACGTTTCCAAAAACCTACATCTTCTTAGAGATCATTTTTGTGATTCTGCTACAAATCATTCCAGTTGACTACATGTCTTCATGTTCCTGAAAGAACAAAGATATTTTTGTTTTTAACATTCAGCTGTACATTCCTGAATTTTACAGTTAGTATTTTGGGGGGAATGGCTCTCTAGAATCTCCTTTCTGGAGCCTCAGGTGGACTGTTTTGTGGACTCGCATGGTATAAATACATTGCCAAGAAGCTGAAACTCCCTCTTCATAGCATGACTCATTCTCTCCCTGATTAAATTAAAAATAATCCATATTCGGGGCACCTGGGTGGCTCAGTTGGTTGAGCGTCTGACTTTGGCTCGGGTCATAATCTCCCGGTTCGTGGGTTCGAGCCCCGTTGGGCTCTGCGCTGACAGCTCAGAACCCAGAGCCTACTTCGGATTCTGTGTCTCCCTCTCTCTCTGCCCCTCCCCCGCTCATGCTGTCTCTCTCTCTCTCTCTCAAAAATAAATAAACATAAAAACAATTTAAAAAAATAATAATAACCCAGATTCCCAGACATAACTTTTGAAAGCTTTTCTAGTTTACCTCTAATGCTGTTGTTGTTTTATCAACTCTGTCATCTCCTCGTAGGTGACGCCTCTGAATATCACATACATTAGAAAATGTTATGTTTTGAAAGCACTGTTGTAAACGCCGCGTAAGCTCAGAAGAAGTTGCCGGCCGTCAGCTCCTCCAGCCATCTTTAGTGCTCATATTATTGGCCTGCTCAAGGCAAAGTTATAAACCTGGTTATTAGTGGTCCTCTGTTTATTTCATTCATTGATGTCATTGTGGTTCCAGAAGCTCAGGACTCCCCTAATCAATTCACCACCCCCTCAGTTTCATTTCTTGGGCTGTGTCACAATAGCTGTATCTTACTTCCTCCGACTCCTGTCAAGAATGATCTGTTCAAGAATCTCTGGGGAGCCCTGTTCCTGGCATTCCCCGCTGAATTTCAAAGCCCCTCTTTTAAAATGTAATCATCAGCGAATGATAATGACCATCTATGCTGTAGGCCTGGATGCATGTGTTTTCTTCCTCAGAAAGTATCACCGCTCCACTCCCAAACGCCTGAGAAAGTCCTTAAACTATGGAAACACACGTTGACACAGCAGCCCAAAGGGAACTTAAAATCAAGAAGCTAAGGGGTGCCTGGGTGGCTCAGTCGGTTCAGGTCTGACTTCAGCTCAGGTCATGATCTCGCAGTTTGTGAGTTCGAGCCCCATGTCGGGCTCTGTGCTGACAGCTCAGAGCCTGGAGCCTGCTTCGGATTCTGTGTCTCCTCCTCTCTCTGCCCCTCCCATGTTCATGCTCTGTCTCTCTCTGTCTCTCAATAATAAATAAATGTTAAAAAAAAACAAAAAAAAAAAAGCTAAGAGGGAGAGGTCACATGACCAGAACTCTAGCCAACACCCTTGGCTACCTGTGCCTGTCCCTCCTCCGACCCATGTATACAAGCAGGGTTTGGTAGAAAGCAATGGGAATACTGACTTGTATGAGGGACAGGACTGACATGTTGAGAGCTGCAAGGGTTCTTCTGCCCAGTTCACGGAATTGACTGGAACACAACGTATCAGCCCCCTTTCATTTTAGAGAGAGAGAGAATTCTAAGCAGATTCTGGACTGTCAGCATAGAGCCCCACTCAGGGCTTGATCCCCCTACCGGTGAGATCCTGACCTGGGTGGAAATCAAGAGTCAGATTCTCAACCAACTGGGCCATCCAGGCATCCCCAGGGCTTTTTCAAATTCGCTTTCCTTCTGGCCACACATCTGCTTGGAAAATATCTTGTAAGCTGGTTCTTACAAGTTATCTTGTAAAACAGAAACGGAGAGACAGAGACAGGCAGGCAGCGAGCGATAGACAGAAATGAGACACAGACAGACAGACAGAAGAGACAGGGGCTAAGACACAGCCACCGTACATTTGCCTGAACCCAAATCCCTCCATGTGGATACCCTCAGCATTCTAAATCTCATTAGAATAATAAAAGCAGATCCCACGGACTCTGGAACGTTTCCGTTCCAGTCTCTGTTCCAAGCCAGATGGCCCTTTCATTTTTCAGAGCAGTCACTGAGATAACTAAGAAGCAAAAAATAAATACTGGCTCTGCTGGAGGAGGAGAGGTTCCCCGGTTCACCTTTATTTATTTATTTTTTTTAATTTTTTTTTTCAACGTTTATTTATTTTTGGGATAGAGAGAGACAGAGCATGAACGGGGGAGGGGCAGAGAGAGAGGGAGACACAGAATGGGAAACAGGCTCCAGGCTCTGAGCCATCAGCCCACAGCCTGACGCGGGGCTCGAACTCCCGGACCGCGAGATCGTGACCTGGCTGAAGTCGGACGCTTAACCGACTGCGCCACCCAGGCGCCCCCCCGGTTCACCTTTAATAACACGTGTTCACACCTGTTAAATGGCATCGTGACATTCCTATGGGCTGATTTCTTAAGGTTTGAGTGATGCTTGAATATTTCATACAGTATGTCTTCAAAGACTCCTACCACCTCGGAATGCCCATCACCAACCTTCAATAAGACCAAAAGGAAGCAAAGGTGAAGACCACATAGAGAAAGGGGCGCATGTTTTCTGTTGTTTGTCCAGCTTCCTGCCATCTTCCTGCCTCTGCGATGCCCTGTGTTTTTCCGTCCTCATAGTTCTCTCGCGCTAGGGACGCTCTTCTGACTGGCCTGCTAAGTCAAAAACTTCACAACTTGGTCTTCGTCAACCTTTCCAGCTTCACTGCTGGCTGCGATTCCTACCCATGAGGAGCTTCTAAGCACCTCAAACCGTCCAGCACCCCCTTGGCTTTTATGTCGGAGCCTTTGCATGCATAGTACTTATCCCCAACCCCTAAATTCCCCCACTGCTCCCATTAGCTCCCTATCACCTCTCTACATCCATAGGAGGGTCTGACATCTGTTACCATTGGCTTCTCATGATTGTATCTTGTGGTATTTATGCCTTTGCTAGTCTCCCTCCACGCTGGATCAGGGCTGGTCAGGGCTGACAGGGAACAGCTTCCAAGACTAGTCATAAGGCCACTGGGACTTCTTCTGTTTTGTTTTCCCCAAGGAACAACAGATGCCACATTGTGAGGACGCTCGAGAGGCCCACAAGGAGGAGGGCCGGAGGCGTACTGCTCACAGCCAGGACCGGTTCTGCCGCCATGTGAGTGAAAGCCAATCCTCCAGCCCTAGTCAAGCCTTCAGGGGATTGCAGCCCTACTCAACATCTAACTAAACCTCAGAATATACCTTGAGCTGGCTCTGCCCGGCCAAGCCACTCATGAATTCCTGAGCCACAGAAACTGCGAGGGACAGTCCGTGTTTATTGTTCTTTTTTTTAACATTTATTTATTTTTAAGAGAGAGAGAGAGACAGACAGACGGACAGAGAGAGAGGGAGACACAGAATCCAAAGCAGGCTCCAGGCTCTGAGCTGTCAGCACGGAGCCCGATGTGGGGCTTGAACCCACCAACTGCAAGACCATGGCCTGAACCGAAGTCAGTAGCTTAACTGACGGAGCCACCCAGATGCCCCTGTTGTTCTTTTAAGGACTAAGTTTCGGAGTAATTTGTTATGCAGCAGTAGATAGCTAACACAACATCTTTCCTGTAGCTGTAGTGTTTGCCTCTGTGTGAGCTGAATGGCTCCTCGCTGGGATTCTGTGGCCCCAAGTGCTTTCCAACCTCATACCCACCATATTAAACTTTAGTCTTGGTTTATTTGGTTTTCTTGTCTGTCTCCCTCACTTGCTTCAAAATGTTTGAGGAATTATCAAATTCTCTCATCCCTGGAGGCTGCACACCCCGGCAGCCTTTAACTGTCAGAGATAACATATATCCTGGACAGGCAAGGATGAACTAACAATCACGACCTCATCATCAACGATAAAAGGAGAGAGAGGCAGTGCCACCTACTTCTCTTATATTTGGACTTTCATGAGGCATTTGATTGGCCGACGACCATGATTTGCCTAGATATTTCCTCTGCAATAGGCAGCCATAGAAAAGCCTCAGTGGGATATTTCCAGGCGAAGATTATGATCGAACACACACAGTTATCTTTTCTCCCACTAAAATGATCGCGCGACAAACAGAAACGGAGAGCAGAGAGCGGGTGGGAGATGATGGCTCCATTTTGGAAGACGCAGAATGGTTGGGGACTAATGACTTGGATTTGCTAAAGGTATAAACCTTGAGGATTGTTTTAAAGTTTGTAAGAAGAGGAGTTGGGCCCCTGGCTCTGACTCAAACCCCACTTAACAAAGTCGAACCCAGAAGGCCAAGAGGCCAATTCTGTAAAGGAATGGAACAACAGTGAATGCAGCGAGGGCAACGGAATTGCAAGTCGTGGCTCCTGAAAGTCAGAGGGTGGGCACAATAAAATATTTCATCCCCACCTCACCACTACTTGAGGAAGCCCAGAGTCAATCCTCTGCCCCCCACCACACACACAGAGCTTCCCATCGGCGGTTTTATGCCTCCGTCTTCAACATCAGTGGGCGACCAGTAATCAAAGACATTTGGTGGATTCCTCAAATAAGAGAGCTAAGGGACAAAGAAAACATAAGGGAAATGGAAGAGAAAAGAGAGAAAATCCACGAAGCAGGATAAAATGCCCAAAGTAAGACTTTATCGTTAATGTTTCCGTAAAGGTAAGAGACTGCATCCATGTAACCAGAAAAGGAAACAAAAATACCACAGTGAAGAGAACAAAGTGCAAAAAAGAGCTCATGGGAATGAAAAACGTACACAACAGCAAAATCCCACATCATCAGCACGAGTTAGAAGACGAACTCAAAGAAATGTCAAAAACCATATGAAAATACGAAGTCAGAAAATAAAAGAAAATTAGAGGATCTATGCATGAGATCTAACACCCAGTATTTAGGCCAAAAAAAAAAAAAAAAGAAAAAGAAAACAAAGAGGACAGATGGACAAAAAAGATAGGCAAATGCTTTAAAATGTTCTAAAGGACTAAAGAAAGAGATGATGCTCCAACGATACTAATATCTAGTATCTAGTATCTTGATCTAAGCTCAATGAAGGGCAATAGCATCAACTGGGTAACCACCGAATATGCTAGGTGTTTACAAAGATAAGTGGACTTTATCTTCTTAACAACTCCATGGGACAGGCACTATTTCCCTCAAGGTACATATGAATAAATTGAGGTTCAGCAAATCTCAAGCAATTTCATAATTGCTAATAAATGATGAAGCCTGTAATAAAACTTATGCTTCTATACCATTGCGTTCAAACTTTTAATACTCTTCCGAATTTTTTCTTCAAAAAAAAAAAAAACCAACAAAGTTTCATTCCCTTGGGGTTTTGTGAACCTGAGGCTGCTGAAGAAAGCTTCCAAAAATCATGGCAGAAAAATAATAGTGAACAAAACAGATCCTGCCCTGAGTTTTTCTTTTATTATTAATGTTCGCCACTTTGCTTTATAGGCCTAGCATTCTTACAAAATAAACTGGTAGATAACTGTTTATTGCCCTTTCCTAGATTCATCTGAAAGTGAGCTGTGAGCTTGTGGAGGAACCTTGGCAGATATTTGAAGGTAAATCCACAAACGAGGGATGTTCAAGAACATCCAGTGGTGGGAGCGTATGCTTGCTATCTCGCCTATTTTGGATTTTTCTTTTTCCCCTGATCTGTCTTATGGCTTATGTTCACTTTCACTGAGCAGGTCTCATTGTTTATTAGTTCTAATTAAGTATGGACATGTCAACCATCAAATGAGAACATTTGAGACTGTAACCACACACTATGTGTTCCCGAAGTCTCCATGGGGCGATTGGAGCTAAGAGTAAGCCAATAAACCAATGCCATCTTGGATTTCTCCTTCTTCTTTTTTGGACCCAGAGAAAATTAGTAAACGTGTGTGGAATTGCACTTTATTACAAAGCACATCAACAGGATAAAGGGAGTGAGAAAGAGAATTCATCCTGTGATTTGTTGGCAAAGTTTGGTTCGGACAAGATACGACCATAACGTAATTCTGAAATTGTCGCGTTCTCCTTTGCTTATAACCCCGTGTGATTTTTATGAGTTAAGATCGTTAGGTTAATGTAAATACATCTTTTTGTATACTTTTTGAAAGGAACTGTTGCAACTGGCCAAATAATATTTAACTCATGTGTAAAATTCTTCCGAACAGTCTCATTAATCCAAATGAAATAAAGAAAAACCATGAACTCATATCTTTTTATCCCATGTAATAATGACAGCACTAAAGAATAGCACTTGTGTGGTACTTACTGTATATCAGGCCTTCATTTAAATGTTTCACACATAGGTACTCTTTGAACCCACCCAGAAACCTTGGCGGTTTCTGTCATTGCTACCATTTTAACAGATGAGAAAGTTGAATAATTTGTCCAGCATCTGGGAAGGAAAGGTTAGGGGTGCAAAATTCTAGAAATCTGACTTAAATGTCCAATCTTTGCCACTAAGGTGCACCGCTCTTGGTAGACCAGTATAGTTGATTGCTTTTAAGCTATACATCAAATTCTGTAATCTCTAGTAGGCATTAAGAGCTAGCCCCTGACTTAATCTCAGATGCATCCATTGTTATTTGTGTTAATTTAGAAAACTGTTTGGGGCCATTAAGAAAGGCAGGAAATGAGAGGGAGTTTGCTAACAGAAAACTACAGAAAAGTTGAAAGAGGAAAAATTAACCTGCTCGAGAAAGGTATGTTAATACTGAACTAGTCTATTTTTCCTACGTATACGTTACTGTTCTTTTAACACAAGTGGTATCATTTTCGACCCTTTCATAAAATTTTTCTTAAAATACTTTCTCTATATATTTTGTCTAGTCTACTTTCTATATAAATCGTATATTATGGATACTTACTCTATCTTGTCATGTTCTTGCTAGTGGCTAGATAGGTACTTACTGATTTGTTAAGCATTGTTAGAATCAAGACAATGACTGTTCAGTATACAAAGATTTTTTGTTTGTTTGTTTAAAATTTTAGGTGTTTTCTAAGGAGAGATTACCCAAACCTAGAAATTATAAGATCCTTGATTGAAAAGAGAGGTTGAACTTCCAAAAGCTTAAATGCTGGTTTAAGCGGCTCCCAGCGCGAAGCTCTTTGTTACTTGTGATGGAAGCCACTCCATCCATTCGAGGTAGGATAACTAAATTCCGGACTTTGACAGGAGGATAAATATGTGTTCCATCCATTTCTAAAAAAACAAAATTGTGACACCTAACTCGGACAAGTCCCTAGTGGAGTCTTTGAGCTCAACTTGCTCGCTTCCCACTGCGGTGACTTCCTACCGTGTCAGTGTAGCTAATTCAGAATGACGTCTTCCAGAATTCCTCTGTCGGCATGGTGGTGGGTGAGAATTGACCACAAGAGAAATTCAAGACTTGGCAGGTAGCCGTGAAACAGCAGCCACGTTTACACTTGGCAGGTCCGCGTGTGGTCTGGCGCTTTTGCTCTCTGTGCACTTAGGGCACCTCTGGTGGCTCACCTTTACTGGTGGAGGGAGGCTCAACAGTGGGGTCCCTTTCTCTTCCAGCGACCATTCTTTTTCCTCCCTTGGCACCTCCCCTCCTGTGCCAGGCGCGTGCTTAATTCCATAATGCAGGCCACCTGCCTCATCAAAGTTGGACGCTCCAAGGCAAAGACTGACACGGGCCCCAGCTCGTCTTCATGGAGGTCAGCACATCCTCGCTGCTTCCGGTTTGTTCTCTCACTCACTTCGTGTCCATATTCCCAGTGGCGTGCCAGTATCCAGCTAACCATGGTTTCACAGAATTCCTGAGTATTTAACACTTGGTATCGTCTGCCTTGCTCTATTGTCTGCCAGGGCAGAAGCCAATTGTGTAAGGTCAAATCCCTGCAGCAAATCCCTTATCTGGGAGATAAGATAGGGAATATAGACATTGATAGAAACACAGATGTAGATCTTAATAGTTCTACTTCTCTGGTTGGCCCCTAATTGTTATACTGCTTAAGAAAGATATTAAATTCAGGACTCCAGTCCTTGACAGTTGAGGCTGACTTGCAAAAAGAAATTCAGTAAATTAAGATAGCACTAACTTGGTGACATTTCTGAGGTGAAATTCACTTGAGTCCATCTCAAAGATGGTCATTACAAGAAGTTTCTTGGCAAAGGCTGATGGTTATCAGCATATAACTTCAGAGAAATTTCAATTTTAAGTAATTCCTCAGAAATATTACAGTGAATGGTGTTAACAGAATAAGGATGGTGAGAGATCTAGATTCCAGAAAACTCAAGTCAGTCACTGACCCACAGAAGAGAGACGGGCCACCTGACTGGTAAGAGATATTTGTACTTCTGAAGTCTCTTTTAGCTGATCATACTAAATCTGCCTTTATGATTCACTTTGCACAATAAGCATAAGGCCTACCTGGGGAACAGGTAGACCTGTTATTTTTTTAGACTCTGGAGAGTTGGTTTTCTTTTTTTTTCTTTTTTTTTTTTTAACGTTTATTTATTTTTGAGACAGAAAGAGACAGAGCATGAACAGGGAAGGGTCAGAGAGAGGGAGACACAGAATCCGAAACAGGCTCCAGGCTCTGAGCTGTCAGCACAGAGCCCGACGCGGGGCTCGAACTCATGGACCTCTACATCATGACCTGAGCCGAAGTCGACCGCTTAACCGACTGAGCCACCCAGGCGCCCCTGGAGAGTTGGTTTTCAACAAACGAACAAATCAGGGGCACTCTTGGCCCCTACACACAGTTCAGTGAAGAACTTGCATCATCACATCCTGGATGAACCACTGTTCTGTGGCTCTGTCTTCTGGTCACCTGTGTCTGTCTACTCCCGGAATCACACAAATCTTACCAGGATGGAACTGGATGATTCGGCCATGCTCCCCTGGACTGAGTTTGTGCTTTGCGAATCTGACTTAGATTTTCTGATTTGGAAAGAGCCAAGCAAATACAATATGGGCCTCTTGACCTTGGACTGAATTCTATTCAGACCATGCTTGTCTCTGTACATTTTATGACCTTCCACTCCTTTTCCTGTGTAGTACTTCACATGCTTAGCAAAGGGCTTTTGGCATAATGAGGTGATATTTATTCTGACAAAATATTACGGGGAATATAAATATTTCAGAAAACGTTTGCATGACACGGTAACGACACCCTAAGTTTTAGACCCAACTAATATTGTGGGCGAGTCTAACTGCACAGTTTTGTTTATTTGTTTCAACTAATTTTGCATGGGCCTAGACAGATGCTGTCTTAATTACTCCAAAACAGTTTTCTGCCGTTGGAATATTTAGTGGAAATTTCTATGAATGCTTAAGATGCTTCTCTGGTGGAAAGAAAGGCTTGTCACGAAAAGATTGTTTTGCTTTGCTTTATTTTCTTCCTTTATTCATTTGTGATGACCCCAAGTCAATATCTCTTGGCTTCTGTGGATAGGGGTACGAGGCACCATGTGATTTGAGGCTTCAAGCACTGACACATCACCATCTTGTCTTTGGCATGAATTTAATCCATAAGAATGCTGGACAGGAGCTGCATACGAGTGTTCTAATGAGGCTGGCCAACACATACTCAGCTACTGCTGAGGAAGATAAATTGTCAAATAAGCTACCCAGGGCTCTGACAAGCTACCTTGGTGTGATAATCTAGTTTAAGATCTTGTTACATTATTCATTCCCTTTCTCTGCCACTAATCTTTGCGGCATGCTTCTGTTATGTTACTGTTTGCGTTCTCCACACTATGGAGACTGTTGTTTTATGATAAAGATAAAGCCTTTCATTAATTTGCCCATGCTTTGCAGGGAGAGCAAGGGAAAGCGATGATAGTTTGCTCGTAGTGTGCCGTTCCCAGGCTGCTTCCTGCCAACCTGGTTCAACCATGTTAGTCTGTTTGCTTACAAGCACTTGGGTACATGGGCGCACACACGAACGGCGATGCCTTGGCAAGCACCCACGTTCCGTTGTCTTTCGGCATCGACACCAAAGTAAGAAGCAAGTTAGCACAGAGATGCAGTCAGGAATCATGGAAAAAATACTGAAAATTTTCTCAAGTTACCAGGATAAGTCCTAGAGGAAATGTTTCCAAATAACTGCAAATTATAGTGAAAAAAGGTATTAAAGGAATTAAAATGTTACGTTAGAATTGATTTGCTTAATGCAAAAGAAGCAATAAAAGAAGAAGAAAGAAACAAAAGTTAAGAAACATAAAGAAAACAAAAAGTGAAAAGACAGATTTAAATCCAATCATATCGCTAATAACATTAAATATGACCCAATTAAACAATCCAACCCAAAGGCGGAGATTGTCAGAATGGATTCTAAAAGAAGATCCAATTATTTGATGACTATGGGATACACGCTTGATATTCAAAAATACAAACAGGTTGAATGTAAATGAATGGAAAGAGATACATAATGCAAATAGAAGCCATAAGAAAGATGGAGATGTTATAGTAATGTTTGACAAAATGGACTTTAAAATAAAATTAAAATGTTGCTAGGTAAAAAAAATAAATAAATAAATAAATAAATAAATAAATAAATAAAGGAGTATTTTGTACTGATCAAAGTGTCAATCCTCAAGAAGATATGACAATTATAAACATATATGCACCTAATAGAGTCCCCAAAATACACGAGGCAAAAACTGACAGAACTGAAGTGAAAACAGGCATTGCAAAGTAATAGTTGAATACTTCAATACTCCACTCTCAATGATGAATGGAACAACCAGGCAGAAAATCCACAAGGAAGTAGAAGACTTGAACAACACTACAAATCACCCCGACCTAAAAGACAGCTTTAGCACACTACCCACCAACAGCAGACTACACATCCTTCTCAAGTGACCATTGAACATTATCCAGAATATACCATATTTTACAAAAGAAACTTTAATAAATTTAAAAAGTTTGAAAACATGCAATGTATCTTCTTCAACCATAATGGCATCAAATGAGACATCAATAACAAAAACAAGTTAGAAACTGGAAATAAAATAATATACTCTAAATAACCAAAGCCTCAAGAATCATAAGGGGAATTAGAAAATTACTTGGAGATGAATGACAATTAAAGGCGTAGCATAGCAAAACTTACGGGATGCAGCAATGATTAGAGGAAAATTTATAGCTCCGAAGACCCATATTAAAGAGAAAAATCGCAGGTCAATAAGCTAATTTTTCACCCTAACCTACTGGAAAAACAGATCAAGATACACTTAACAAAATCAGAAGAAAGGAAATGAGAAAGAGTTGGATGGAAATTGGTGACATAGAGAATAACAAAATGAAAAACCAGAACCTAATTCTTTGAAAGAGTCAACAAAACTGACAAAACACAGCTACTGGTCAAGAAGAAAAAGAGAAGATTCAAATTACTGAAATCAAGAATTAGAGAAGGAACATTAACAGTGTCCATATAGAAATGAAAAGGATCCTGAGAAAAAACTATGAACAATTGCATGCCAACATATTAGCGTGGATACAATGTATAAACTTCTAGAAAGACACAAACTACAAAGTTAATCAGTAAGAAACAGAAATCTGAAAAAACTTAAAACAAGAGATTGGACCAGTACCCAAAAAGATACCCATAGGGAAAAACCCAGCAATTCGTGGTTTCAATCATGTATTCCATAAAACATAAAAGAATGCTTATCTTTTTATACATAATATGTATTCTTAAAATATAAAATATAAAACAATGTATAAAATAATGAATTATAAAGAAAAAATAAAATATTAAAGAATATATATTATATATCAAAGAATGTATATTCTACACAATCTGTATATTAAATATACATTTTTCGTTTGAGATATAATTGAAAAATAAAATTGTAATATATCTAAAGTATACAATGTGGTGATTTGATATATGTATACATGTAAATGGATTCCCACAATCAAATTAATTAACACATCTATCCCTTCACCTATTTGCCTGTCCTTTGTTGTTGATGATGTTGTTTTCGTTTGGGTGGGATCACTTCCGTTCTACTGTTTCAGCAAGATTCAATTATTCAATATAATATTATCAACTATAGTCACCATGTAATCCATTATGCTCCCAGACTTTATTTAGTTTACAACTGGAACGCTGTACCCTTTACCAACTTCTCCTTATTGCTCCCATCTCCCAACCCCTGGCAAGGCAGCACCATTTTACTTTATGATCTAGATTTTGTTTTGCTTGGTTTTTTTAGATTTCATCTATAAGTGATAGGAACATAGTTTTGTCTTTCTCTGTCTGCCTTATTTCACTTAGCATAATAATGCCTTTTAGTTTTCTCTATGTTGTTGCAAATGGCAAGATTTGTATCTTTTTTTAAGCTGAATTATTATTCCACTATATATATATATATTCCACTATATATATATATATATCCCACTATATATATATATATATATCCCACT
>NW_024412400.1:4040728-4075763 GCF_014898765.1 Herpailurus yagouaroundi
TATATATATATATATATCCCACTATATATATATATATATATCCCACTATATATATATATATATTCCACTATATATATATATATATAATTCCACTATATATATATATCCCACTATATATATATATATTCCACGATATATATATATATATAAAATGTTAACACACACATATATATATGACGTCTTTTTAAGCTGAATTATATTCCCTTTATTCCATTATACATATTACATCTTCTTTAACCATTCATCCATTGATGGGTCCTCAGGTTGTTTCTGTCTTGGCCACTAGGATCTGGCAAAATTATGAATTATTTTGTCATTTCTAGGGAAGAATCGGTTATTTTTACTTTATTTAGCCAACAATCTAGCCTAACTGGACAAAGATTCAATGGCAAGCTAATTCACCATGCTTTATCCTCTGTTGAATTAAATGAAAGGTTTTTTTTCACATAGCATTGGATTTTACACACAATGAAACAAGTTAGAACTTCCTTTGAAAATCATCACCACAAAAGCAACATTACATACTATAAATCTAATGACCTGATTATGAGGCTAATTATTATGTGTTTAGTAAAGTATTAAAGCTGAAGTTATTGATACAAGCGCTGAAAGACTTCAAGACCTCTGTCCTTTTTTTCTTTTCTCGCCTAGAGAAATCTTCAGCTGAGAACCTCATAACTTTAAGACCTCAGAGTTCTCTACTGCATTTCAATACAGGCGTTGCCATTGGATTGTGCATCTCTCTGAAACACGAAGAAAATCAGAGTTGGTTTACATGAGTATGCTGCCTAAATTGAGGAAGTAAAAGCCAGGCAATATTCTGGTAAGCTAGAAACCACGTAATTATATTTTAACTACAGGATTAATTTTATTTTACAGGTGGGACTTTGAAACACCAGTCATTGCTTTGGGTAGGCGAATAATAACAATAATAATAACTTGTTGTCAGAAGACTACGCGGGAAAATGGGCGTGATTGGTCCAACGCACAGCCTCGATGTTTCCCCGGTTACCAAGAGTGAATTTATGCCAGCAGCAAATTCAGCACACTGAAAACTCTCAAGGGCCAGACCTCACACGTTAGGGAAAGTGAACTTTGCTTGGGCACTTGAGCCCTAATGAATATAGGTGTAAGAAGACAGTGTGGAAAGGCCCTGGGAATTGTGTCTTCTTGAGAGGGGAAAACGGAAAACATGTTGATACACTGGGCCCCAGACTGTCTCTAATTACAGCAGTAGCTAAAGCAATGTGTAGTGACCCTTATTGGGAGCTCATTTCATGACACTCGCTGTACTAAGAACTTTACACGCAAAACCTCAAAAGAGGCGTATTATTCCATTCTACAGATGGCAAAACAGATTAAGGAGCACACATATCTCACTTAAGAGAACAGAGAGCAAGAAAGAATTCCATCGCGCGCAAAGTTTAGGTGCCATCATGTTACCCTTCACGCAAAAATGAGAGACTCAAATGCTCAGTGGGGCCGGCAGATATGATGTAAATGGAGCGTAAAACACCGGGGTGACGGGGCCTGCACAGAAGACACAACCTACGTGTGTGCCTCAGGAAGGTTTTATTTTAATTTGCTTTGCTTTGTTCTTTTAAATCTTAAAAACATCTGCTAGCCAAAGACAGATTCAAGGCCGTGAACGAAGGGGTCCAACTCAAGGGCTTTGGGAAAAGTCAGACCCAGCAAACCGGTCTCTATTTTTCTTTCCTTCTGCAAAAGACGTGGGTCGTGAAAGAAGGAATGCCCACACCGCTTGGCTCTTCTCTCTGTCTTCTGCTCACACGTTCCGTCTTCAGGTGCATTCTGCAAAACAAACCAACCAACACAAAACCCAAGGAAAAAAAAGAAAACAAGCTCAAGGAACCACTTTATTTGGTGGGATATCAGCTCTCTAAGCCTAAGCCGGTAAAATTCAAAAACGTAGAGATGAACCTTTCATTTCCCCCTTTGATTTGCCACAAGCGTCTGAAGTAGCTTGTCTTTAATCAAGCTTCCTTGTATGGAACAGAACGGGCAGGAGAGAGGAGCTCAGAGAATTGCGTTTTCCTTATAGGTACGAAATAATAAGCTGCGATGTTCTGTCTCCCTGAACTAGGCCTTGTATTTGCTTTCCCGTGCAACGGTCTGCTCACTCTTCTGCCTTGTTGACTCGTCCCCTCATAGGACAGTAAGAGGATGGTCTTTAAAGCTAAACTTTACAGCCTGGGTTTGATTCCTGGCTCCCCTGTGAGAGGAAGACGGAGGTACCCGTTCGAGATTGCTGTACAGGTTAAGTGAATGAACGCCTGGCACGTTGCAATGGTTCAGGAAACGTCTCCTGTTACAATTGTTTTTTGTTTGGAAAATTATTATTTATTAGGGACTGCTTTTTACGACGCTTTTGAAAAACAAAGTAAATCAGTCTGTTAAAACTGACTTTGATGCAGTCACCTGTTTTATAATGGTGGCATTTATGTATGTCAGTAAAGATTCGTCGTATATTTAAGACTGGCTTTGTAAATCATAATGATTCTTTCTATAGCTCTTTGTTATTAGTGTATTTTTCTCATGATACTTTTTTATGATTAAAGTCCTGCATTTGAAAATATAGGTGTTTTTTTTTTTAAATATGAAATTCATTGTCAAATTGGTTTCCATACAATACCCAGGGCTCCTCCCAACAGGTGCCCTCGTCAATACCCATCACCCACCCTCTCCTCCCTCCCATCCCCCATCAACCCTCACTCAGTTTGTTCTCAGTTTTTAAGAATCTCTTTAGTTTTGGCTCCCTCCCTCTCTAACTTTTTTTTTTTCCTTCCCCTCCCCCCTGGTCTTCTGTTAAGTTTCTCAGCATCCACATATCAGTGAAAACATATGGTATCTGTCTTTCTCTGCCTGACTTATTTCACTTAGCATAACACTCTCCAGTTCCATCCGCGTTGCTACAAATGGCCAGATTTCATTCTTTCTCATTGCCAAGTAGTATTCCATTGTATATATAAACCACAACTTCTTTACCCATTCATCAGTTGATGGACATTTAGGCTCTCTCCATAATTTGGCTATTGTTGAAAATGCTGCTATAAACATTGGGGTACAAGTGCCCCCGTGCATCAGCACGCCTGTATCCCTTGGGTACATTCCTAACAGTGCTATTGCTGGGTCATAGGGTAGGTCTATTTTTAATTTTTTGAGGAACATCCACACTGTTTTCCAGAGTGGCCGCACCAGTTTGCATTCCCACCAACAGTGCAAGAGGGTTCCCGTTTCTCCACATCCTCACCAGCATCTAGAGTCTCCTGATTTGTTCATTTTGGCCACTCTGACTGGCGTGAGGTGATATCTGAGTGTGGTTTTGATTTGTATTTCCCTGATGAGGAACGACGTTGAGCATCTTTTCATGTGCTTGTTGGCCATCCAGATGTCCTCTTTAGAGAAGTGTCTATTCATGTTTTCTGCCCATTTCTTCACTGGGTTATTTGTTTTTTGGGTGTGGAGTTTGGTGAGCTCTTTATAGATTTTGGATACTAGCCCTTTGTTTGATATGTCATTTGCAAATATCTTTTCCCATTCCGTTGGTTGACTTTTCGTTTTGTTGATTGTTTCCTTGGCAGTGCAGAAGCTTTCTATCTTGATGAGGTCCCAATAGTTCATTTTTGCTTTTAATCCCCTTGCCTTTGGGGATGTGTCAAGTAAGAAATTGCTGCGGCTGAGGTCAGAGAGGTCTTTTCCTGCTTTCTCCTCTAGGGTTTTGATGGTTTCCTCACATTCAGGTCCTTTATCCATTTGAGTTTATTTTTGTGAATGGTGCGAGAAAGTGGTCTAGTTTCATCCTTCTGCGTGTTGCTGTCCAGTCTCCCAGCACCATTTGTTAAAGAGACTGTCTTTTTTCCATTGATATTCTTTCCTGCTTTGTCACAGATTAGTTGGCCATAATTTGTGGGTCTAATTCTGGGTTCTCTATTCTATTCCACTGGTCTATGTATCTGTTTTTATGCCAATACCATGCTGTCTTGATGATGACAGCTTTGTAGTAGAGGCTAAAGTTGGGGATTGTGATGCCTCCTGCTTTGGTCTTCTTCTTCAAAATTACTTTGGCTATTCGGGGTCTTTTGTGGTTCCATACAAATTTTAGGATTGCTTATTCTAGCTTCGAGAAGAATGCTCTCCTGTTATGATTAACTCTATTTTTCAACTTCTTCAACTTCCCAGCCCCGGACACCCAAATCTAGTGGTGTTATTCCCATCATACCTTAAATTATCTTGAGGCAGTTTTCCTTCTCCTTATCCACATAGGCGTCATAGAAATGGTTGTCGAATTTTTTTTCCATTTCAATTATTATGTTGTAAAGGCTGAAGCCATACCTTAGTCACCATTTATACCCACCGATGTCCAGGGTAGTATCTTGCTGGTAGTAATCACTTGAAGATGTTCAACACTCTTTCAAGCATTTCACTTGCAAACGTTAAGTTGCGCAAATGGTAACTGTACAGGATGGTGAGATGATGCTAGTGACCACACCCATGCAAACCACCACCAGAGTCACATAACATATTATTAGCATGTTACCAGTACCCGGGAAGCCACTTCTTCAACCCTGCCAATCACAGCTCCCAGCTCTCGCACTGATCACCATCCTGACCTTTAACCCCCTGCGATATTTTAGTTATGGCTGTGTTTTAACTACGTGTCTCTATGCATAACACATGTGCATAGATAAGAGGGCTTATTGGGGGTTTTTTTTGTTGTTTTCTGAGATTATGGATGTTATTATTCCCTGCCATCCTGTGTAACAGAAGTCCCTTCAACGTCCTTGTCAGTAGCATTTCACCCCATGAATATTCCCAATCTGTCCATTCTAACATTGATGGAAACTTGGGTTATATCTTGTATTGGGGGGTTTTAAACACACTTCTAAATAACCCATAGGAAAAAGAAGGTATCGTAATGGAAATGAGATGCCACTAGGGTCATGTTTAGAGTGGAATTTAGAGCCTAAGAGGCATGTATTAGAAAAGAGGAATACTCAAAGATAAATGAATATTCTTAGCGTTTATACTAAGAATTTAGACAAAGAATACATTTAATTTCAGGAAAGAAAAAAGAAGAAAATCATAAAGAGAAGTTTAGAGTATTGTGAAACAGAAAAAAACACATAATAAAGGTCACCGACAAACTCAAAAGGTCAATTCTTTGAAAAGACTATTAAAATTGACAGCCTTTGGTAAAAATAATCAAGGAGGAATAAAAGACTCAATATCTTGCAAATATCTTCCCAAAATCAAAACAAACAAAAAAGGCACATCACTGCAGATCCTACATTTATAAACAAATAATAATAGAATATTCTGAAAACTTTATGTCAAGAATGTATAGAAATTATATGAAATGGATAGATTATAGAAAAACATAAAAATTAACAATTTTCAATATATTTTTTTCTAGTGTCTATGAACTAAAGAAGTCAGGAAAGGATACAAAAATGAATGAAATTTGTCTTTGGTTTGAAGGAGCCTGCAATCTAGAGGGCTAGTTGACAGACACAAATCTATAATAAGAAGTAGAATGGAATAGAATAGAATAGAATAGAATAGAATAGAATAGAATAATATAGTAGAATTGGAGCCATGTAGATAATGTACTTTGAGCACTTCTGATTTCCCAAGAAGTTTTTTCAGACCAACTGAAGATAAACATAAAATGCTAGATAAAAATATTTCTTAAATTTGATAGCATCTAAAAACTAATGAAATAGTAAGATATTGCCCCTAGAAAAACTGAAAGGAAAATTGGGACTCAAAGGTAAACAATTTAGCTTTTCCTTGTGGGCATTCACTGATCCTAGGCATTTGAACTTTACTTTTGACACCTTATCCTGTTAATGTCTTTTATTAATGATCAGAACTCACACGGTGTGGGGAACAGAAACCCACAAATACCTTGTTCTCGAAAGCACCACATCCTTGGGATAAGATTGAATCCAATTATCATGGGCCTTTTTGTAGCCTAGGTTCATATGGACTGAGTAGTCGAAGGAATTTCATGATTTGAATTTGATTTTCGGTGGTCTAAGACAGATAGTGCCTTCAGCCACGTGGGAAAAATGAGTGCATCTCCTCTGTAGAACAGCACACCTTTATCCATGACCTGATAATCCTAAAACCAGTTTCACTAGTATGATGAGCATCCCACTGTGAAGTCAACCAACCTAACAAAGAAAAAAGATACCATGAGCAAGAACCAAAGCAAGGGAAACAGACCAGCAAAGACTTTATATCCTGGAGTTATCACACTCATTTTGATACGTAGGCAGTATGCTAAAATATTTGCAAATAACAGAAACTATAAAAAATGATAGATGTGTGTTATTATAGGCTATTAGAAGAGAAAGAAAATTCAGCTGGGTGAATGGCATAGGCTTTGACCTCAGAGGATTTTCACAGGCAAAGGTGGGATAGGAAGTGTCTTTCAGGTTGGAAAAATATTGACATGGGCACCTGAAAGCCTTATCTGTCAAAAGTGAAAACTAGTCTGATTTGGTGAATTGGATATTTGAGACAGAGGGTTGGGGATAACATAGGGGATGGATTTTTAATGGTAAGGTCTGCAGTGATTGGATGGACATTACTCTTATCACGACTTTTCTTACTACCCCTAACCTAAACTACTTCTCTGATCTAAAAATAAATACACCTTATCATCCAGGAAACTCTTAACTATTCTAGTCATCCAAAAGATTCTTGATCCAACTATACTGGTGACCAGGGGAAGGTCATGGCGATAATCTAGGAGCCAGGGAAAAAAACAAACAAACAAACAAAACAACCAAAACTCAAATTATTGTGTAAAAAAATACCTGAGAAAAGCATTGGATCATGAATCCTCCTAAAGTATATCTACAAAACCAGAGCAGGGAATAACAAAAGATACCCGTAATAGGAATTTTAAATTCTTCAGCGTGCCCATGCAGTCATGCAGTGGACAAGAGAACAAATCATAATTCAAGGTTTGAAAAGGTACCACAGCTATATATTTGTTATTCTGGATGTAACTGCCTGGTTAGGACATTAAAATGTGCTACGATCAGGCATTCTTTTTGATATATCTACGCAATTTCAATGATAGAGATGTGATAAATAGCAATGATTATATATTTGTAGTCAAAGACTATGTCTTCTTAAGATGGAGGAGTGAAAACAACGCTGAGAGAAGATAAAGGCCATGTCCTTGTGAGCTCTGAGAATTTAGACAAACCTCTGGACAATGACAAGTGGATGGAAATGGATTGACGGATAAACTTGAGTGAGAGAAACAGCCACTAGTGCCCCTTGGTAGTGGCTGAAAAAGATGAGAAATGCTCTCCTCTGAACAGAGAAATTCAAAATTGGAGAAGTGAGGTTTAGACAGTGGAAATGAGATGGAAAAAACCCAAAATGGTCAATTTGGAAACTATTTATGGAACAAACATGTCAATCACATTGTTTCCTCTTCCTATCCTTTATAAAGAGCCACCATAGAGCTCATTCAACCTCCAGAATGAAATGAAAGTGATTCTCTGTGAAGAAATAAAATAATGTTCCTGAAGGAAATGATGGCTTCCAGTGCAAATGTGGACAATTGGCTCTGGAACAAATACCCCCACATGAGAGTGACTTAAAATGGCGACTTATTCTTCTTTATTTCCGATGTTCTACAACATAGTGACAGACTTCCCAGAGAGAACATTCCTCAAGGACAAGCCCTGTTGGCAAGCACTGAACGAAGCAAAATGTGAAGATAAGTAAAGACTTACTCAGAAACGGACCCAGGAATTTAATTCCCATAGTTTTCATGGGGAAAAAAAAAAATTCTGGCAAAATAAAACAAAACCAAGTAAAACAAAGAAGGAGAGGGAGGAGGGCATACAACAGATCCAATTCAGGGGTCCAATAGACCAACTCAAAAGGTCATGAAAATAATTCCCTGGTTGGATTATGGTGTTGATCACCTGAAATGGTTACGATCAGTCGTAGGGAGTAAACTAGGTCAGGAGGGAAGTGATGCAAACTTTTCATTTTTATTTAACTCCATTAGCATAGATGGAATTAGTACCTCATGTTTGTATTACTTTTGCAGTGATTTTCAAAGAAAATCTCAAAAAAAACCTTGAAAATAGTTTTCCTCAATAACAAGTATAAAATTTCTTTGAAAGTTACTAAGCTTTCTCTAGTCTCCAGATTCTTCTCACTTCTACTTTTAGGATTATCTTGGATAGAAGTTTGATAGCCTTTGGGATTTTCATTGTTTCAGAAAGTGGGTTTGATTTTTTTTTTTTTATCTTGCTCTAATTCTTTTGGTCATTTGGGTTGTGTGCTTTTTTGTTTTTTGTTTTTCCTTTGACCTTCCTCCCACCCAATGTTTCTCGGATCACATGTAGAGTTGCTGACTGGAAGATATTGCCCATGACTTTCAGGTTCTACCTTTCTGATTGTGCACTAATTAAGAAAATTAAGCATCACCAGAAGTATAACCTTATTCAAAACAAAGGAGCATGGGTGACCAACAAAGCTGCTCACTTACAACCACAGCAGATGATCTACACTGAAGAGGAAACTTTAAAAAAGAGAGGAGGAAGGAAGGCAAGCAATGGCTTTGGGGGAATGTGAACGTAACCCTCCTTGTATAAAACATCTTGTAAAATGAGAGACTATCTCTGGGGAATAAACTGTTTTGTGGACGTTATCTGATTCAACTTGATGGCATTCAGTCAGCGGGGAACAGGGTAGAATCGTGATTCATGGAATAACAGCAAAGCTTAAATCCTATTTAGTTCCTTACTCTCCAGCTGTTGTTCTGCTGTTACACCTCATCCTTAAAAATTCTCACCTCGCAAACCTACAGATGTAGCAAGAAAGATCTCTAGGTGTTTATGGAAAAGCCAAACGTGAAGGGATATCTGTGTGTCTGTGATGTGTGTGTGACAATTGTAAGGATCTCCTGGTCGTTTATAGTCAGCTTGAGGTTGCAATTTTAAGTCGGAATAAAGTTTGAGGTATGCAGTCAAGCCAAATCTCTCTGACTCCAACGGGCCTTTTCCTACTCAGAGGGGAAGTCTGACTATCCTACAGTTGGGGGAAACCCAGTTCAATATGCATATGACAGTGTCACACAATACACCATCGGTTACATTTATGTGGTGTAGAAACCCTTATTCGATATCTGGCTGGCAGATCTCAAAGCCCGTGTCGTTTGTATCAGTTAGCTATTGGTACGTAAGAAACCACCCTCAATCCCAGTAGCTTGAAACAACCATGTATGCAGGTGATGTACTTCTCATGGTGGTCAGGCAGGCTTCCAAAAGAGCAAACATGGGTGTGGAAAACTTGAAGGCCCAGGCTTGCAACTGGCATTCATGTTAGCTGCAGTCTACTGTCCAAAGTAAGTCACAAGCCCAGGCCAGATTCAAGAAATCCACCCCCAGGTGGGAGGGAGACTGAAATTATATTACAAAAGAGCTCCAATACGTGGAGCAAAATAATTGCAGCCATTTTCACAAATGATCCGCATCGTCCTCATTCTTGTTTTCTGGTACTGCCTTTAGGATTCTTCACCAATACGTGTCAAATCCAGGACAAATCACATACTAGTTTTGAAAATCAGGATCCACCCCAGAAATGACAAGAGATTTTATCACTAAAAGCCTATATTTAGAATTCAGTGGATTAACAAAGGGTAATTTTTAACATCTAATTAAAAATTTTCTTGGAGCATCTGGCTCGGTTGGTTGAGCCTCCGACTTCAACTCAGGTCATGATCTCACGGTTCATGGGTTCGAGCCCCGCATCGGGCTCTGGGCTGACAGCTCAGAGCCTGGAGCCTGCTTCAGATTCTGTCTCTCTCTCTCTCTCTCTCTCTCTCTCTGCCCCTACCCCTCTCGTGCTCTGTCTCTCTCTGCCTCTCAAAAATAAATACAAGTTAAAAAAATTTTTAAATAAAAAAATTTAAACAATTTCTATACTTAGAACATATCCTTTGCCATCCCTGATACAACACTGAGTACAATTTTTATATCTATTGACTAATTTAAATTGTTACAAAAATACAAAGACATCAATGTTAGTGTGACACATCATTCACAGGTAAGAAACTGAGCCTTAGATGTAAAAAGGAACTTTTCCAGAGTCACACAGGAATTAACACACAAGTTAAAATCATTTTAACTCGAAAGCACAAAACCCCTCAATGAGGATGGGCCCGGTTAAAAGGGTTTCTCTATACTTCCCCCCCACCCATCTCCCTCTCCACACTCAAAGTTTACGACCTTCAAGAAGCAAATCTACACTTACCACCACTTGGAGATTAGGGAAGCTAACGCGTCTCTTGGGGGAAGTAAATATCAGATGAGTTAGTCCACTGGTCGGCCATATACCTCAGTGCCCTTTCTTTTCATTCAGTCACAGTCCAGCTGAGTCACCGAATCAGGGCCAGCAGCTTTGATCTGGAGTCAAGAGAATTTAGGAAGATCGGGAGAATGAGAACATAGAAGGTATAAAGAAAGCACCCATCCATCCATCCATTCATTCATCAACCAAAAAGATTGCTAAACTCCAGGCAGTGCTCAGCCTGATGGTGGGGAAAGACAGATTAAAATGAAATGATTATTATTACTTGGGGAAAACATTGGCAATTCCTGAGATAAGAAAGAACACCGAGCCCAGAGAAGAAATTCTATTCAGTGCTGTCATTTTTATTTACTATCCACATTAGGTGCTGAGAAAACTCAGGTTTGGGAATGATGAATCCTTCCCCGAGTGGAGATGTGCAGGATCAGAAGCGGTTTCACTGTCGGGGTGGTTTGTGAGTGACATCTTGAAGAAGGAGTAGGACTGTCCCAAGTATAGCAGGGGCTACCTTCTCCGCACACTGAAGGTGTGCTAGGAGATGTTATTATGTGGCAAGTATGATTAGTGCTCGGCCTTGTGTAACAGCATGACAGAGGCACAGCATGACAAGTAAAGGGTCACAATTGCTGAGTTCGAGTCATGATTACCGGGCTTGTTTCCTTCGCTTAGGGAGTTCGTTTCTAATAGCTGCAGAAATCAATGAGAGACCATGCTTTGCCCTAAGTCTGTCGGACGGAGCTGCTCCTCATTGCTCGGTAACTGTGGGTCTGACTGTGCTATCAGCCTCCCTTCTCAAGCAATCCTGTTCTGGTGTAATTCTCCCTTTAATGGCTATTTGTACAGAACAGCAGGACCAGAATGGCCCTTGGAGACGTCTTGCCCAGTCTTTTATCACTGGAGCCCGTTCTCCAGACACAATCTCATGTAACATTGTAAACAAGTCAAAAAGGAGTACTCAACTACAGGGGCCCTTGTGTGGCCTGGTCTGTCCCACCCCTGCTCAGACTCACCGCTGCAGTGACCCTGGAGGAAGGTCCTGGTCACCTGATCAAAGATCACTGTCTTGTCTAAAATTTTGTCTTTAGAAGGCAGGATATTGATAACTCAGAAAAGTTAAGTGATTCCTTGAGGTGACACAGCAAAGAGTTTTAATAACCACCCCACGTTCGTGTCACCTTCTGCTTTGCCGTGGTTAATTTCCCAGGTCTCCTTAGCAACCCCTTGTCAGGGGTTGGGCACAAAGTCAAGGATAACAGTTTTGTCACTTGGAATAAAACTCAGTTCATTCTTTCATCTCCTCACATGAAGCAATTTGACAGCCAATAGATCTCAAAAGCTTGTTAACAACACAGAATCCTTGGCCCAATCCTGGAATTACTAAATTAAGACATCCTAGCTCAGAACAAGAGTTCAGATATTTTTAAGGCCATCCAGGTGATACTGACATAGCCCACCGGGCGATGGGCTTAGGATTTGCCACTGGATTTTATTGTTTCAGGGAAGTTGTGACTTGCAAAACTTTAGAACATAGAAGTTCAAGTACAGAAGAATATGTGAATGATATTTAACTTATGGCAGGACAGGATGACTTCAGCCACGGAAAAATTACAGAGAAAGCTAATCAACAGCTGTAGTTTGGGTGAGCACTGGGTATGCCCACCAGTCTTATTGTGTAGATTTCTGCGTAAAACTCATTATCACATGACCACAAAGTCCAATGGGGAAGGCTACAGGCGCCATATTAATAGCTTTCTTCAGTTGTCTCTCCGTATGTAATTATCTGACAATAAGAACATATTTGAGTAAGATGTTAGCCTCCAACATAAAGAGTTTTCCAAACAAAAACTAAAGGAGTTGATGACCACTAAACCAGCCCTGCAAGAAATGTTAAAAATAACTCTTTGTGGGGAAAAGAGAGACAATAAGTGACAGTAGGGAGGTAGGAGACACAAAAACAGTAAAAATGAAGTTCTCTGTAAAACATCAGTCAAGGAACTCACAAAAAGAAGAGATAAAATATAACAACATACATATAAAATGGGAGGAAGAGAAGAAAAAAAATGGATTCAAACTTAAATGACCATCAACCTAATATAGACTGCTAAATGCAGAAGATGTTATATACAAACCTAATGGTAACCATGTATGAATAACCACTAATAAACATGCAAGGAATAAGGAGAAGATATGTATGACTAATGAAAATCAGCAAGACACAAAAGAGGGAAAGACAAGAAAGGACCAGAGAAGATCTTCAGAAACAACACCAAAACAAATAGTAAAATGGCAACAAAGACACATCTATACATATGTAATTATTTTGGATGGAAATAGCCTAACTGCCCCAATCAAAAGACACAGGGTGACAGAATGGATTAAAAAACAAGACCCATCTATATGCCACATACAAGAGACCATTTTAGACCTAAAGTCACCTGCAGATTACAAGTGAGGAGGCGGAAAACCATCTATCATGCAAATGAATGTCAAAAGAAACCCAGAGTAGCAATGCCTATTTTGGACAAAATAGACTTTAAAACAAAGTCTGTAACAAGAAGCACAGAAGGACACTATATAATAATAAAGGGACAATCCAACAAGAAGATATAACAATTGTAAATATTTATGCACCCAACATAGGACGACTGGATACATTAAAAAGTTAATAAGAAATATAAAGAAACTGATAATAATACAGTAATAATAGGGGACCTTAAGACCCCACTTACTTCATCTAAACTGAAAATAAACAACAACAACAAAAAACCAATGGCTTTGAATGACACACGAGAACAGATGGATTTAACAGATATATTCAGAACATCCCATCCTAAAACAGCAGAATACACATTCTTTTCAAGTCCACACGGAACATCTTCCCGCATAGATCACATATTAGCCCACAAAACAAACCTAGATAAAATCAAGACTGAAATAATTCCACGTATCTTTTCTGACCCCCGCACTGTGAAATGAGAAGTCAAACACAAGAAAAAATCTGGAAAGACTGCAAATATGTGGAGGTTAAATAACATGCTACTAAATGATGGAAGTGAAAGAAAAAATTAAAAAGTACATGGAAACAAATGAAAATGAAAACACAACAGTCTGAAACTTCTGGGATGCAGCAAATGTGATTCAAGAGGAAAGATTATATAGCAATACAGGCCTAGATCAAGAAGCAAGAAAAATCTGAAATATACAACCTAAACTTACAACTAAAGGAGCTAGGACTAGAACAACAAACAAAACCTAAAACCAGAAGAAGGAAGGAAATAATAAATATTAGAGCAGTAATAAATGATATAGAAACAAAAACAAGCAAACAAACAAAAAAAAAAACCAAAACCCAATAGAACAGACCAATGAAACCAGGGACTGATTCTTTTAAAAAAAAATCAATATAATTGATAAACCTCTAGCCAGATTTATAAAGAAAAAAATGGAAAGGACTCAAATAAGTAAAATCACAAATGAGAGAGGAGAAATAAAAACCAACACCACAGAAATACAAACAACTATAGGAGAATATTATGAAAAACTATATGCCAACAAATTGGACAAACTAGAAGAAATGGGTAAATTCCTAGAAACATCTAAACTACCCAAATTGCAACAGGAGCAAACAGAAAACTTGAACAGACTGACAACCAGCGAAGAAATTGAATCTGTAATGGAAAAACTCCCAACAAAAGTCCAGGACCAGATGGCTTCATGGGCAAATTCTACCAAACATTTAAAGAAGAGTTTATACCTATTCTTAAACTATTCCAAAATATAGAAAAGGAAGGAAAACTTCTAAATTCATTCTATGAGGCTGGCTTCACCTGGATAGCAAAACCAGATATCAACACCATTAAAAAGGAGAACTATAGGGGCGCCTGGGTGGTGCAGTCGGTTAAGCGTCCGACTTCAGCCAGGTCACGATCTCACGGTCCGTGAGTTCGAGCCCCGCGTCGGGCTCTGGGCTGATGGCTCAGAGCCTGGAGCCTGTTTCCGATTCTGTGTCTCCCTCTCTCTCTGCCCCTCCTCCGTTCATGCTCTGTCTCTCTCTGTCCCAAAAAAAATAAATAAACGTTGAAAAAAAATTAAAAAAAAAAAAGGAGAACTATAGACCAATATCCCTCGTGAACACAAAGGCAAAAATTCTCAATAAAATACTAGCAAACTGAATTCAACATTACATTAAAAAAAAATCACCAGGATCAAGTGGGATTTATTCCTGGGTTGCAATGGTGGGTCAATATTCACAAATCAATCAACATGGCACATAACGTCAATAAGAGAAAGGATAAGAACCATATGATCATTTCTAGATGCAGAAAAAAAGCATCTAACAAGGCACAACAGCCATTCATGATAGAAGACCTCAACAAAATAGAGTTAGAGGGAACGTACCGCAACATAGTAAAGGCCATTTATGAAAAACCTGCAGTTAACATCATCCTCACTAGGTAAAAACTGAAAGCTTTTCCCCTGACACCAGGAACAAGGCAAGGTTGTCCACTCTAACCAACTTTATTCAACATAGTCCTGTAAGTCCTTGCCACAGAAACCAGGCAACAAAAGGAATAAAAAGGATACAAATATATAAGGAAGAAGTAAAGAAGTAAAACATTCACTTTGCAGATGAAATGATACTATATACAGAAAACCCTAAAGGCTCCACTGAATAAATTTAGTAGAGTCATAGGGTACAAAATCAATATACAGAAATCTGTTGCATTTCTATATACCAATAATGAAGCAAGAGAAAGAGAAATGAAGGAAACAATCCCATTTACCAATGCACCCATAATAATAAGATATCTAGGAATAAAGAGAACCAAAGAGGTGAAAGAATGGTACTCTGACAACTATAAACCACTGATGAAAGAAATTCAAGGAGACACAAAGAAATGAAAAGAAACTCCATCTCATGGATAGGAAGAACAAATATCGTTAAAATGTCTATACTACCCAAAGAAATCTACACATTTAATGCAGTCCTTCTCAAAATACCAACATTTTTCACAAAGCTAGGACAAACGATCCCAAAATTTGTATGGAACAACAAAAGACTCCAAAAAGCCAGAGTGATCGTGGAAAAACAAAGCAAAGCCGTAGGCATCATAATTCCCGACTTCAAGATATATTACAAAGCTATAGTGATCAATACAGTAGGGCACTGACACAAAAATAGACACAGAGATCAGTAGAACAGAATAGAAAATCCAGAAATAAAGCCACAATTATATGGTCAATTCGTTTGCAACAAAGCAAGAATGAATATTTGATGGGAAGAAGAAAATATCTTCAACAAATAGTGTTGGGAATACTGGGCAGCAACATACAGAATGAAACCGGACCACTTTCTTACACCATCCAAAAAAAATAATTGAAAGTGGATTAAAGACCTAGATGTGAGACCTGAAACCATAAAAATCCTAGGAAAGCACACAGGCAGTAACTTCTTTGACATGAGTCATAGCAACTTTTTTCTAGATAATGTTCTCCTGAGGCAAGGGAAACAAAAGGAAAAATAAACTATTGGGACCAAGATCTTTTGCACAGCAATGGAAATAATCAACAAAACTAAAATGCAGCCTATGGAATGGGGGGAGATATTTGCAAATGACATATCCAGTAAAGGACTAGTATCCAAAATATATAAAGAACGTATAAAGCTCAACACCTGAAAAACAAATAATCCCATTTAAAAAATGGGCAGAAGATACAAACAGATGTTTCTCCCAAGAAGACATCCAGATGGCCAACAGATACATGAAAAGATGCTCACCATCACTGATCCTCAGGGAAATACCCATCAACACCACAATGAGATATCACCTCACACCTGTCAGAATGGCTCAAATCAACAATATGGGAAACAACAGGTGTTGGCAAGGATGTGGAGAAAAAGGAACCCGCCTACACTGTCGGTGGGAATGCAAATTGGCGCAGCCACTGAGGAAAACAGTTGGTAGGTTCCTCAAAAAGTTGCAGATAGGACTGCCTTTGATCCAGCAATTGAACTACTGGGTTTTTACCTAACGGATACAAAAACATAAATTCAAAGGGATACACGCACCCCTGTTTCTAACAGCATCATTTACAACAGCCACGGTATGGAAACTGTCCCAGTGCCCATAGATTGATGAATGGATAAAGAATTTGCGGTATATATATTTACAATGGAATATTATTCAGCCATAAAAAGGAATGAAATCTTGCCATTTGCAGTGATGCAGATGGAGCTAGAGAGTATAATGCTAAGCGAAATAAGTCAGTCGGAGAAAGACAATTACCATACGACTTTACTCATATACGGAATTTAAGAAACAAAACATACAAGCAAAGGGGAAAAAATAGGAGAGAGGGAGAGAGAAGGAAAGCTAGAAACAGACGTTCATGACAGAGAAGAAACTGATAGTTACCAGAGGGGCGGTGGGTGGGGGGATGGGCGAAATAGGTGATGGGCATTAAGGGGTACACTTGTCACGACGAGCCCGGGGTGATGTATGGAAGTGTTGAATAATTATTTTGTACACTTGAAACTAATATAACATTGTATGTTAACTAACTGGTATTAAGATAAAAACCTAGATAAAAGGAAGACTTTGGTCTCCAAAATTAAGACCGGTAAATCTTTTGAAAAGCCTCCGTATACAAATGTATTCTACTTTTATGTTTATAGCCTATGAATACAAATTCTTCTAACATGGGTAAAGCACAGATGCCTTTTTCAATAAAATAATGAGTTGTATAGATTTGAAAGATATCTCGGAAATCAAAGAGTTTATATTTTTACTCAGGGGCTCAGGGGGCCCATTGGTAGGTAGCCCCATCGGGGCTAAGCCTTGTGTAAAACACCAAAAACGGGAGTAATATTGTTGGGTATTTTTTTAAGTGAGTAAAGATTTTTTTTTTTTTAGTTTTTTTAATGTTTGTTTCTTTTGAGAGAGAAAGGCACAGCACGCGCAGGGGAGAGGCAAAGAGAGAGAATCCCAGGCAGTCTCCGCACCGTCAGGGCAGAGCCCGATGTGGGGCTCGAACTCAAGAAACTGTGAGATCGTGACCTGAGCCAAGATTGAGAGTCAGATGCTCCACCGACTGAGCCAGCCAGACGCCCCGAAATGGGTAAAGATTCTGAAGAAATTATTAAATAATATACAAAATAAAGTTTCCCTCAGAGTTATAGGTATACGAAATTTGAAATAAGTAAGAATGAATCAAAACATAACGGCCTTAGAAGGACACTTAATCCAAATTAGAATATAGATTGGGGGCACTGTCAATAAACTATCATTTTTCAACTTGTGTGTATTTTAAATCAAACTTAGGCACACAATAGTTTAAAAACAAAGGATTCGGCCCTTTTAGTTTCTCAGCAAGGGTCTCCGTGAGACCAGCTTGATTTTTAAGACACTGTGATTTCAGATGGAAAATTTTCTGCCACGAAGGAGCAGCAAATGGCCAGCATACTAATTAATAACGGCGGTCCTAGGGGCTGTCCTAAGAAATGCTCAGTCCTCTAAGCAGACATTCACTCTTTCACCATAACTCATACTTCTGAGCAAAAGCACTTTATACACTGAAATGCAGCGTTTGAGCAAATTTACGGCTGTGCCTGGATGTGCCGATGGCTGTGGTTTAAGTAACCGCCTCTAACTCTTTTCCATCCGTCAGTTTGTAAAAGAGATATGAGAGGGCCAAGCCCGTCCCCTGGGGAGGGCAGAACCAGGAGGCCATGCAACCCTCCCTGCGTCCCCGGCCCCCAGCTACCTCTTCTTGCCAGCCCTGGCCCGAGCCGTAGGGAAGGTACAGGGAAGACAGGATATGTGGCCTCCTACCATGACGTGGCCAGGATCCGTGCACCAGCAAGTGTGGTGTTTGAACCCGTATCATCTTTGGAGCCGAAGAGCCTTTGGTTTGAAACTTGCTCTTCTCTTTTCTTTCTTTTCTTTTCTTTTCTTTTCTTTTCTTTTCTTTTCTTTTCCTTTTTTTCTTTTCTTTTCTTTTCTTTTTTTTTCTTTTCTTTTCCTTTTTTTTCTTTTCTTTTTTCTTTTCTTTTCCTTTCTTTTCTTTTCTTTTCTTTTCCTTTTTTTTTCTTTTCTTTTCCTTTTTTTTCTTTTCTTTTTTCTTTTTTCTTTTCTTTTCCTTTTTTTTCTTTTCTTTTCTTTTCCTTTTTTTCTTTTCTTTTCTTTTCTTTTCTTTTCTTTTCTTTTCTTTTCAAGAATAAGAGCATGTGCACACCTATATACGAGCAGCAGAGGGGCAGAGAGAGAGACAGAGAGACTCTTAAACGGGCTTCATACTCAGCGCGAACTTGGGGCTCGATGTCACCACCGTGAGACCACGACCTGAGCTGGAATCAAGAATCGGATGCTCAACTCACTGAGCCACCCAGGCTCCAGAATCTTGCTTTCCCGTCCGAGGTCTTCAGCAAATTATTCCAGCGGCCTGATGGCAGGCCACCTCTGGGACTTGGTTTTGCAGAGCAGGAAAGATAACACTAGCTCCTTCTCAGATCTGCGGAGTTCGTTTGCTTTGTTTTGTTTTTTTCGGTACTCACCGTAAAATGATTCCTCTCCTCCTCAACCTTCATCATAGATTTGAGGCCCATATGCCTCTCTTTTTACAAGTACACCAGTCAGCCTGCAGTGTGTAATGAACCCCTCTAAAACACTGGTAACAACAATCGCTTCCCGAGGTCAGAGTTTCACAGATGGGCGGTTCGGGCAGGGCTCAGCTGGGCGGCTCATTACACACGTGGCTCTTCTTGGCCGGGCTTGCTCATACAGCCGCCTCGCAGTCCTGAGTCAACTGGGGCTGTCTGGAACAACGGGCCTTGATCCATCTGGAGAGGCTGGGTCTGTCCCCGTGGGAATGGTGGAGGGACCAAGAACGCGGGGGAAAGGCCGTAAGGCCTCTTGAGATGCAGGCCAGGAACAAACCCAGCGTTGCTTCTGCCGCGTTCTCTGGACTATATCAAATCAGAAGCCCAGCCTGGATTTACAGGGCATAAAAGAAATCCCTTTCCCTGAAGGAGGAGCTGAAAGAATCGGTACAATGTATGCAATCTGCCAGGGCAGATGAACTCCTTCCGGAGACCGTTTGAATTGATGGAAGGAGCGGTGCGTTACGTGACAGTTCGCTTGGTTGCTAGCGATTTCACGGAGTCTTACTACCATCATCGGCAACGCATGGCGTTTGTACCAAAGCTTTGGTATTTTATTTTAATCTGAACTCGCATCTTACGATTCGTCCAGCACTAAGACGAGCATGGATGCCATGCATTTATTAGTTTGGGGGGTGGGGGGCTCCTCCCTTTTTTTTCCCCCCTTTCTGACAGGTGTCCTGGGAAATCCTTCTGGAGTAGCAATCTGGCCCTTCTCATCTTGCCAATCTGATCACCCTAGGGTAGGGCGATTTAACAAGAGTAATTAATCATTGTGTTTTCTGAAATTGGAAGCCAAGGCACATTAGCCTCATACCAGAGAGCATGTACGCAAGTGAGGGGGTTATGAAGGAGTGCGTAATGAGAGAGGTGAGAGTCTTATAATTAAGGAGGAGCATAAATAATAATGAAAGTCATTAGTGCCACTCGGTTGAAAGAATGTCATAAATGTAATTGGGGCATTAAAGTGAAATCCATTATGACAAACATTAACACATACAAAGGAGGGGGAAACGTGGTTATCTTGAGTTTGACAGATAGTTTCGGATTCCAGTGGGGCCCAGATGGCATTCAGGAAAATGTTATGAGCAGTTTTATTTTAATATTTTTGGTTATGTGGTATTTGGGAATCGAACGACGCGAACACATGAGGAATTTTCACATGCCCGGCCTCCAAGCGGCTGGCAGAGAAGAGAGAGAGAAGAGAGGTCACCGAAGGCAGCGGTGGGCTGGCGGACTTCTCTCTCGGCTGCACGACTGTGTTCTTAGGGGGTTGCTGTAACTCGAGGCGTGTGATGCAGCCTGCATTTGTCCTCTGTGAAACTCCCTGTCCAACCAGACATGCAGTTTGGATGCTTGCTTTAAAAAAAAAAAATAGCAAAGTGTGGGGAGAGCGACAGGGATGAGAGCGAGGACATTTAAACAATTATGCAGGAAATTATATGATGCTAAAATTGAACACGGGCAGACTGTTCAATGGCAGGATTCCCACTCGTGCTGAGCTTTGCAAAGGGGAGGATGCTTTTCTTTCTCTCCGAGACTGTAATTTTTGAGCATGACATAATTCAGGATATAAAACAAAAGAAAAAAACTTAAGTCTGTCTACAGGTGGAGGCACAGAGAAGCCGAAAAGAAGGCAGTTCAAGACAGAGAATTAAGACTGTGTTGTGTGCGTGCGTGTGTTCACAGACAGTGAATGATGAATGACGGTGGTGGTTTGGGAAGAGAAATGTTCTCCTCTGGGGTTTCTTTTCCCGGCAAGACAGACTCATGGGATCAAGTCCCTGCCAGAGAAGGGTATCGTGAGGACTCAGTGAGTCTACGTATGTAAAAGGCTTAGCATACTGGTTGGAAAATAGTAAACTCTCAATAAACGGGAGGCATAGTAACTATCATCGTAAGTGTTATCACAAGTCAAGGCTAGTAGAGCAATCCATACATGGGGGGGATCTAGATCATTCACGCCCCATAAGGAAGAGAGACGAACTAACGTGCGTGTCAAGCCCGTTCGACAGAAAGAGATTTAGATAATGTTCTCGAGTTTAATCCACATTGCAAAGCTGCTCAGCTGGTATCGTTGCCTACAATCAAGGCAACAAAGGGTCAGATAGACGAATACATGCAGCACCGTCACTGGTGTGTAATAAAAGTTCAATGGATGCTCACTCCTAGGATTGCTATGCTCAAAGTCACAGCCAACCACAGAAGAGCTAAGAATTAAACACTTCTCTCTTGGAGCGCCTGGGTGGCTCTGTTGGGAAAGCATCGGACTCTTGATTTCAGTGCTGGTCATTATCTCATGGTCGTAACATCCAGCCCACCGACTGGCTCCTTGCTGGGTGAGGAGCCTGCTTCAGATTCTCTCTCTCCCTCTCCCTCTGCTTGACCCCCACCTCTGAAAAAAATGAATCACACAATGAACCTTCTCTCTTTAATTTCATTTGCACCAAGCTTCCTCTCACCGGACTCACCTGGAAAAATCCGTACCCCTGCGGAGGAATGTTCTATAGTGAAAAGGCCACGGAGACAGCTGGGATGTAATGGAAAGTCTCTCAAGCCTGGAGTCGGAAACTTGGGTTGTAATTTCTGCTACAGCCACTTAGATGTATACGGTAGGGCATATATAGTGCACATGTAGATATGGTATGTGGAGTTCCCTTCGAAAAATGTTAGTTTCCCCAGTTGCTGGGAAGGCTACTAGTGGGCTATCTTCTCAGCCCTTCAGAGATCACTTCAGTCGTCAAGAATGACCTCGTACAAGGTCATGGCCCTTCCTCAGATAGTCCCTGCTTGCTGACTGATAGCTGTGGATGTGTAAAAGTGTGGGCCTTCCACTCAGCAGGAGCAGCTCCGGCGGGCTGTCATAGCTCTGGGGCCCCTCATGAGTGTGTACGTGTGAAGGCTGGCTGAGGCGGTCATCAGGACTGCATGGCGGACGGGACTCCTTCCTCCAATCCCTTGTCCTTTCCATCCGCCCCCCCCCCCGGAATGGATCGCCAAGTGTTCTTTTTAATAAATATTCTGCAGACGATACTCTGACTCAGAATCTGCTCCCTGAGGAACCCAAGTGGAGACAGTTTGTTAGTTACCTGAGACATTTCTGTGAAGACCAGCCTATCGAGCACGGAACACAGTTCTGAGCACATAAAGGAAACTCGGAAAACATTACTGAATCTAAAGCTGAGCGATGGAAGAAAAGAAGATGGGCACACATTAACATCAGCACTGAACAGGGTTATTCAGAGGGCAGAATTTCAGTTAGCATCTCTACCCCACCCTGTGGAGATACCATCCCTCATGCAGGTTTATCCCTAGGGTGCTCACCAGGCAAAAGAGAGTGTGTGAGTAACAGTGTCGAGCTGAACTTCCTTCACGTATGTGCTCTGATGTAGAAGAAACCTGTTTAAAATGAACATCAAAGGCATCAGAGAAGAAGGAGAAAGAGTCACAGAGAGGATATGCAGAGAATAGGCTTGTATCTTGATTTAAGGAGCCTGACTCCTGAGTCCAAATGAAAGCAAGCAGGACCTGAACTCATATGAGAGTGGAGCTGAGAAGGAGTAGTCAGAAGCTAGAGACTGGCTTCATTTTGCTAATTGCTTATTTGTTTTTATATTTTAAGTTTTTATAAGTTTTTATTCCAATTGGTCGACATATTATATTACGTGTTATATTAGTTTCCGGTATACGATATAGTGAGTCAACAATTCCATACATCACCCGGTGCTCATCACAAGTGCCCTCTTTAATCCCCATCATCTATGTCACCCCACGCCCCTCCCCTCTGATAACCATCAGTGTCTTCTCTATATTTCAGAGTCTGTTGCTTACTTATTTTTAAATTACATTTTTATCCACTTTAAATTAAATGAGAAATACATCAATACACGGTAATAATTCTTTAAAAAGCAAACATGTTAGTCCTTTAAAGGTTCTCATGCTAACCATCCTTCTCACCTGATAGATTTCCCTGTAGGAATAGAGATTGTTTGGCTAGAGATTCTTTTCTATTAATGAACAATATACTTGCTTTTTGAGCTTGGGGATTTTGAAATAACTTTTTGTGTCTTTTTTCTTTTTTCCTCATACTTTAAGATATCCATTTTTTTTAACTTTTAAAAATTGTTGCTCGTAGCTCATTTTAGAATTCAACGAAAGGAACCTCCTATTTGTAGCACTGTTACCTGTTTACTTCCTATGAGTGTTTATTTTTATATTCTTCCTTATTTCCTTAGAAAGTTATCTGATTTTCAAAGAATAAACTGTTTTGAAAAAAACTGTTTTAGTTATAATAAAATTGCAGTAACTTCATCTTATCTTTTTATATTATTTTAAATTTTGGCTTAACTGCACGTGTCTTTCTACCTTTTTCAGTTGAATATTTACATAAGCACCATTCAATTATTCTATCTAGCCATATCATATAAGGGCTATGAAATACCCTCTGAGAACAGCTTTGGCTACTTCCCACTGGCTTAAATATAAGGTCATTTACTTTAAATAGTTTTTATATTCTGTTATTGTATTTTTAACCAGTTTATTATTCAAAAGTATGAAATTTAAATTCCCAACATATTTTGGAGGGCATTAGCCATGAGTATATCATTGCTTTCTAATTTCATTTTATCAGGGTTAGAAAAATGTGTTGTCTGTTGTTTTTGTGTTTTTTTTATGAGAGGCAATTCATTCTTGCCTAGCACATAATCTGTATTTACAATGTTTCACATGTTTGTGAAGAATGCATGTTTTTTCTTTGGAAGGTATGAAATACTCTAGAGAGCTATTTGATCATACTTCTTGTGTCATTTAACCCTGATATCTTTGCTACTTTCCTCTTCTTTTAGATTTGTCAGTTTCTCCTTTGAATTCTCCCATTTCAGCTCTATGTTTTTGAAGATATTGGGAAATCTATCTTCGCATTTTCAAAATTCTATCATTAGAACTGGGGTCCTCTGTTTCCAAATAGATTTTTATTTTCAAAAAATGTTCTAATGAAATGCCATCAGCTGTGGAAAAGGTGACACTTCCAGCTGGCCTGGCAATCACAAGGTATTTATGCCATCTCTCTTCGCTCCTGGGCCTTTGCCAGACTTGGCTAATTGACCAAGGTCTTCCTCCCTGCGGAGTCCAGATGCTACCTTGGAATATACTGCTGGAGTCAGTTGCTACCGACTGATTATAGTTTGCCCTTCAGTTAAAACCTATTTGTCCTCCCAGCTTAAAACATTATCAGTCAAGATAAGAAAGAAAGTTGACCAATGTCTACTAGTTTTGGAGGGAAACATTGAATTAATACTCTATCTGTCAAGCTATTATTCAAGGTAATTGGCCAACACTGTTAAATTTGAAACCTTGAGATTTCAAGGTAAAAAGCATCTATGAGAATTTCTTGAAATGATTATTTGATAAAATCCAGACAACCAAGAAATGAATCAAAAGAAATGATTCTGCATTAAAAAAAAAACGGTGTTAAATGGAATAACATTAACCAATTATAGTTATAAGACAGAATGTACATAATGTATACTTTGACCATAGAAATGAAGAATGTATTGAGAAGAAATAAGTTAAAACAGCTGACCCATGATTATTGGGAGGATGTTGTCGGGGAAGGAAAAGGCTGTTAACTTTGTCTAATCTTCTTTTAAACATATTGGTAACTAAACGCCTTGGTAAATAGACTAATGGTGTTTGCTAGAGGAAAGAGTCCTTATCTCTGGAATTACCAGAATATCCCTGGGTTAGAATTGCTTATGATGGACAAGACTAATATAAATGAATTTATGAAGCATGGTTTCTAAAAAATATAAGCAATATGACTACCTGGAATATCAAATGGAAATATTTCATGACTAACACGTTTTCCACTGTGTAAGGCTCCGGAAAATTTCAATGAGAGGACTTAAATATAAAAGGCCTTTTATCCCTTAAAAGAAGAAAACTGAGGAACCATGCAAGGTCTCTGGGACTTCTCTTGGCATGCTAGGACATGTTAATTCTTACATACTTAAATAATTAGTAAAGCTTTAATATAGGGTAAGACCATTGATTTGTGTCATTTGTATTTGACAGTCAATTTTTTTTTAATTTTTTTTTAACGTTTATTTCTTTTTGAGACAGAGAGAGACAGAGCATGAACAGGGGAGGAGCAGAGACAGAGGGAGACACAGAATCTGAAACAGGCTCCAGGCTCTGAGCTGCCAGCACAGAGCCCGACGCGGGGCTCGAACTCACGGACCGTGAGATCATGACCTGAGCCGAAGTCAGACGCTTAACCGACCAGCCACCCAGGTGCCCCTGACGGTCAATTTTTTATGTTTGCTGAATAACAAAAATTGGGGAGATGTACAGATGGGCACCAGTACAAAAATTCCTATTTCTTCTCTCTTAACATAGAGTCTAGCAATACTGCTCAAAATTGACACATGGGTGAATAAAATGCTTTAATCTCAACCTTTTAATGTTGTACATAATATTTTTATATACTTACGAAGATATTTAGGACATTCCATCTCTTAAAGTGTACAAAATTTTATCTAAGATATAACAGATCATTTTGTTTTGCTATTACTTCTTAGTCTATATTCAGTAATTTATTATTGTAATTAAAATTAGCCTTACCATAGTCTTGTAAAGTCCTCTTAAAAATCATAATGCCCATAAGTCCCTCTAAAAAGTTTCTGTCTCTACCTACCTACCTATATATTATTCTAAGGGGTACACACACATTAGAAAGGTTATTTAATCTTGAATTCTTTATAATAGGTAAAATGATAAATGGTTTACTAGTTATCTAAAAATTACTAACCAGATCCTTAGCAGGGATTGATGTAATTCACCTAAGATCTTTTGGAGGAGGGGGAGGGGGGATCCTTTGGAGACACTAAAGGATAAGAAGGAAGAGAATTAAAATGTGGTACCCAGAAGTCCCAGTTATAACACTTTATCTCCCATCTGGTGCTTCCTAGAAATTTTTAGACTGTTTCCACCCCCTCCATTTTTTCTACATGTATACTTGCTTACTATTTTAAGTGCTGATAAAAAGAAAGAAGGTAGAGGATCTTCCCTCAAGGAGCTTACAATCCAAAGTAAAAACAAAAGGTATGTTTTTCACTGGAACAGGCCCTGTATGAAGTGCTCTGGGAACTTGGAAGGGGGAGGCAGTAATTCTGCCTGGGGCCGCAGAGGAAGGGAAAGACATCTACTTCATCCAGTAAAGGGAAGTTTGAAGACTATGACATTCCATTATTCAAAATAACACCTCGATTGGAGAACAAATACAACATCACACCTGACTAACGTAGTCAGGAAGGAGAACCACAGTTTCCAAGGCAGCTCCAGAGTAAAACTGAAAGAACGCAGGCCGACGAATGAGGAGATGTGGACTCCAACCCTGACCTCTACAATTCACATCGTAAGTAGGAGGTAAGGTTAAATCATAGTACCTAATACTCCTTAGACACAAGAACCTGAAGCGTAGTGTGATGTTGCCATGACTCGTGATAAATTGATAACAGAAAAGAGAAACTGCTGTAATGAAAAACCTAGCAGAGGAGACTTTGGTTTGACGATCAGATAGCAGGTGGTGAGTAGAAATGAAAGAAAGCAGAGATTCTAATGTTGAAAAAGCAGACGGCTTCCAGAGTCAAGTTAATAGATGTTGAATGGAAAAGAACCCAGTAAAGTTGATCCTTTGATTAAAATGGTGCAAGCCAAAATCAAAACAAAGTGCAGCTTATATACTGACTGTTAATTTTTTTTCAGTGGATTAATATGCCTCAGGGCAAAGATTGGGCAAAGGGTGTAGCCTTCACACCTATTGTAGATAGTCTGTTGGAAGCAGGAGAGAGAGAGGAGAAGGAGGAGGAGAAGAAGAAAGAGAAAGAGAAGGAAAGGAGGAGGAGACAGAAGAGAAACAAGAAAATAGAATTGTGGGAGCAGGGAGGAGGAATAGGAAAAAACTCAGTTTAGGTAAAAACTGTGAGTAGAGTTGTTAGCACGTGGAATTTACGGAAATCAAAATATAAGAAACCGACGAAGTTTTGAAAGATAGTTACTACCGAAGAAACCACCAAGAGCGTGAGACTTAAAATGGCCTTTGGCTCTCAAATTTTCGCAGGCAGGAGGTACAACAAGAAAGCTGCATGACCTTCCAGAAGGGTCAAGGAAGATAATGGAAAAAGAACCTCCCAGAGGGCACCACCTTCAAGAGCGAAGACAAGGTTGCCTTTCCCCAAGAGCAGAATCAAGGCGAATTCTCTGCACCCAGAGAGTGAAAGCCTTTAAAAATGTCTGCCCAGAAAGATTTCAGAATTTCTACAAACCAGGGACTGGTATCTCTCCTTTTTCCACTTTCCAAATGGGAATGTTTACTGTGGTTTTCCTCTCCTCGTCCAATCTGCACATCAGGGTGGGGTGGGAGGTGGCAGCAGGCAACTCCTTTAAACTCATGATTTTCTGGAATATTGTACGGAGCTCCGTCTGAATCTGATAGAGTAATTATTACATATCACTGAGAGACCCCGGGCTTTGAAACAAATGTGTTCCTTAGTTGCTACTTGAGATTTTTCTCCCAAGACAAATGAGTAAGTGTTTGTTTCATGTGTGGGAAGCAGGCAACAAAAGGATATGTGATGATCATTAGTATGAAAAGTTGTGGTACTTATATACTTATATGACTGAAAGTCAAAAATATCAACGATCACTGAATTTAATAATTTCTGTTCATGTCTAGGTGTTCTAGTGATGGCTCAGCAGTGTTTAAATGGCAAATATGAAGATATCTAAACTGTACAAATCAATGGATTGTATAAAATTTGCTTTTCTCGACTTCCCTTCGGGTAAAATCAACAATTATGTTGTTGTTCAAAGTTTGTCTCCTAATTTGTGCTCAAATGACAATAGGGATATAAAAGATTAAAATATAAAGTGGAAACATATTCAAAGTGCAATTTGAATATGAAACAAATGTAAACTGTCAAACAGCAGAGTATATAGTTTCTGGAATGTTATTTTTCTTCTTAGGTATTCATCATTTTTTATTAGAAGTAAAAAATAAAATCACAAATTTGCACGAAAACTTAATGTAGGGGTGCCTTGGTGGCTCAGTCAGTTGAGCATTTGACTCCTGGTTTGGGCTCAGGTTATGATCTCCTGGTTCGCAGGTTCGAGCCTCACGTCGGGCTCCATACTGATGGCCGGGAGCCTGTTTGGGATTCTCTCTCAGTCTCTGCCCCTCCTCCACTCGCGCACGCGCTCTCTGTCTCAAAATAAATAAATGTTTAAAAAAACTTGATGAAATTAATTTGCATTTATATTGCAAATTCTTTGTAAATCCCACCCATGATGTTTTTTGACATAAAACTATGCACAATTCTAGCCTTTAATATCCATCTATTTGCCAGTGTGAACAATCAGTATTGTCCTTGAGGCATATCGCCACCTTTATCAAATAAAAGTATAACACTCCATTAAATTTGGATTTCAGATAAACAACAATAGTTTTCAGTATAAGTGTGACCCAAATATTGCATAAGATGTACTTCTTCTAAAAAAATTATCCACTTCTTAAATTTAAGACTCAAATGTTGCTGGCTGTCCTATATTTTATCTGGCAATCCTGAATATATAAATTTAATAATAGAATTTGCTTAATATTGCCACATGTTCCAGAGCCACTAGGTACAAATGTTCAAATAGTGTGATGATACATGAGTAAATACCCTGGGAGGGATTAAGTACCAGCAAAATATCATATATATAAATGTAAACATCAACGTATATATATGTGTGTACATGCACACATTAAATTCACACCCAGAGGAAAGTTGTGACATGTTAATTAATTTATCTTTTTTCTTACCTAAGTCCTTGCATTGCTCAAATTCCACCTGCATTCTGACATAGCATCCTCCTTCATATTCAGCAATGCAAACCTTTTCACGGTGGTTGAACACAGTTGCCGTCTGTTTCTGGGTCGGAGGGCAGAAGTCCTGGAGAAGGGTTTTCCCCCTGAGACCTGAGACCTGAAATGGTGTTAGTCATGAGAGTTAAGAGTTATGAGTCATGTTTCTAAAGTGCAAAGTCCTTCATTTTCAATGACGCTGGGGCCCATTATATTCTTCAGTGTGTGTGTGTGTGTGTGTGTGTGTGTGCTCTCATGAAATCCTGGGCTCTTGAAAGCACAAGACCCAGAGCAGACATCCTTCATACCTACATGTAAATGTGAATAAATTACCCTTTGGATATACTTCTTTCCTGGGTACTTACTCTCCAACAATTTCCCAGTCCCCTTTGTAGGCCCCCCTTAGCCCACGTGTCTAGTTCTGGACAAGGACGGTGAGCAGAGCTGTGTGTCATATCTGTGCCATTTCAGAACTGACGTGACAGCCTTTAACTGTCCCCAGTTACTGTGACTAAGTTGAATGAGCGGCCCAGTAAGATGATAGAGCCTCCACTTTTGACCAGGGGGAAAAGAGACCCCCAAACCCATATTATTCATGTAGCAAAAGCAAAAACAAACAAACTAACTAACTAACAACCATTTGTTAGAAAAAACCAGAAGGCTCTCAGAGAATTTTTTGCCTCCCACCAAAACACAGCCTGGCATAACCTGAATAACAATAGTTCTGTACTTTCATATACACACACACACACACACACACACACACACACACACACACACATATATATAAATACTTGCGCTTTCTTTATGTACATTTAAATATTTAATCAGGCTGGAATTTTATTTTAGCACAACATTTAGTATATATTTTTGAAAGCTCTCCCAACAAAATTGATTATATAATCAATTTCCCCAATAATTTCCAATAATTTATCATCCATCATATGAAGGGTGTTCCGCAAGCCAAACCCAGGCTGCTATCTGTTTTTTTTTTTCAAATAAAGTTTTATTGAAAACAATCATGCTCTTTTGTTTACACATTTTCTAGGGCTACTTTTATGCTACAACAGAACTGAGTAGCTATGACCCAGACCATATTGCCCCCAAAGCGTAAAATCTTTACTCTCTGGCCCTGGAAGAAGAAGTTTGGCAACATTCGCACCATATTCTTGTGGTGGCGTGGCGAAAGGTCTAAAATCATAGCACAATATGACATGATTTCTTGACATCTAGTAAAACCGGGAGTGCCTCAAGTGGCTTAGCCACAAGACCCCCTCCCCCACTGTGCTCCCTGGAACAAAGTCCTCATGCTAAACAACCCCTCCTTCTCAAGGGTGTTTGGCTGAGTTCCTGCTTAGACCGGAGTCATGTGTTTCACGAAACAGCCATGGAATTACTCAAACGTGCCAATCAAGTCCTCCTGCAGGAACCAGAGTTACCCCCGCCCCCAACAATGAATATGCCACAGTCTACCTCCTCATATGAAAATGTATTTTGTTGACATATTTCACTCATTAAATTGCCATGGTAAATCTTAAACATTTTTCCTCCAGATAAAAATTTAGAATCCTCTTTTTTCAATCAAAGGAATCCAGGTGAGATATTAACTAGAATTTCACATATATGGACTGACTTAGAAAGCATTGTCATTTAAGACCTTTTTAGTGTTCCTAAAAAAGTTTGTAGTTTTAATCATATAAATCTTCAGTACGTATTGAGTTTGATACGAAGGTGTTATGTTGGTTGTTGTAGTTGATACGTTTTTAGTGCTGCTGTCCTCAAATCTTTGTGTTTCTTTTTTGATTATATTAGTTTAATCAGTAATGACCTTTACGTGAAGTCATTAAATTTCGTCTTTTTTATTTGCAAATGAACTTAGTGAACTGGCTTTTTTTTTTTTTTTTTTAGTTGCATTGGAGGATATCTATATAAAATCATTTGCAAATAATTTTAATTTCGGTCTTCTTCTTTCTAATATTTACACTATTTTCTAGAGCGTTAGTGTCCTACGGCTAGTGTAACCAATTATTACAAACGTGGTGACATAAAAAAACTGAAATTCTTTCACAGTTCTGGAGGCCAGAGGTCAGTATCAATGGGCTGAAATCAAGGTGTCAGCTGCCCTTGCTCCCTCCTAAACACCAGGGGGAGAATCAGTTCCTTACTTCTTACAGCTTCTGGTGGCTTCTTTGTGGCTGCAACACTCCAACCTCTTCCTCTTTCTTTACACTGCCTTCTCCTCCTCTGTCTGCGTAATCTCCTTGTGCCTTTCTCTTACATGGACCCTGTCATTAGATTTAGAACTCACTCACATGATCTAGAATGATCTCTTCATTTTAAGATTCTTAACCACATCTGCACTCCTGCTTTTCCAAATAAGGTAGCATGTACAGGTTTTACATTGACAAAATTTATAGGACATAGCTTTTCCTTTGTAGGGTAGGCATTTTATTTATTTTTTTATTTGATTATTTTTTTTTAGCGTTTATTCACTTTTTGAGAGACAGAGACAGAGTATAAGCAGGGCGGGGGCAGAGAGAAAGGGAGACACAGAATCCAAAGCAGGTTCCAGCCTCTAAGGTGTCAGCAGAGAGCCCCACATGGGGCTCGAACTCACAAACCGGGAGATCATGACCTGAGCCGAAGTCAGACGCTTAACTGACTGAGCCACCCAGGCACCCCCGTAGAGGAGGCATTTTAGCTTACCGTATCCAGTTTGCTCATTTTATTACAATGGTAAAACCCCAGAATAATGTTAAATAGTAATGGGGATTGTAGTTGTACTGGGTGAGAGAGTTGGTCTACACCTAGTTTGCTTAATAGCAAGAAAAAAATATGCTTTATTCTTTATGCCTTTTATTTTTAGTCATTTTTATACATTTTTACATAAGGCATTGATTTTGTCTTTCCTTCAATTAAAGTTCTGCATCACGTTTTCTTCTTCTACAATTTATCTGCTTATGAATTTACGCATTTATTTCACGTATGAAATTAATGTGACTACAAACATGTTTGAGTGTATCTGTAATTTTTTAAAAAACAGAAAAAAGAATCATATATATATTTATACACATTAATGTTTAATCTGCTATTACCTGTTCACACTGCGTATGTGTGTTTATCTTCACATGTCAGTTTAATTTTTTTTTCTTTAACATTTATTCATTTTTGAAAGAGAGACAGAGAGAGACAGAGCATGAACATGGGAGGGGCAGAGAGAGAGGGAGACACAGAATCCAAAGCAGCCTCCAGGCTCTGAGCTGTCAGCACAGAGCCCGATGCGGGGCTGGAACCCACGAACCATGAGATGATGACCTGAGCTGAAGTCGGACGCCCAACTGACTGAGCCACCCAGGTGCCCCCCCTTTTTTAAATTTTTTATTTTTTGGTTACCACCATATTTAAATACTTGATAAAAGTGCAACATTAGAAGTAAAAGTAAAAAAAAAAAAAAGAGAGTTTTCGGTAACAAGTCCATAAAACAGATAATTGTATCATGAAAAGGTTCAATTAACAGGTGGAAAATCTATAGAGAAGAGAAAGAAAGAATAGACAAGGTAAACAGAAAAAGGCAGCCAGGTGACAAACTTAAACAAAACCGTGTCAACAGCGACATTGAATGTAAGTGGTCTAAGTAGCTGGAATGTAAGTGGTTCAGTAGCTGGAGATTTTAAGACTGAATGAAAAAGCAAGAAGTCATTGTATACTAGCTATAAGAAACACGCATGTTAGATAGAAACACACCAGTAAGATTAAAAATAAGAGGAAAGTGGGGCGCCTGGGTGGCGCAGTCGGTTAAGCGTCCGACTTCAGCCAGGTCACGATCTCGCGGTCCGTGAGTTCGAGCCCCGCGTCGGGCTCTGGGCTGACGGCTCAGAGCCTGGAGCCTGTTTCCGATTCTGTGTCTCCCTCTCTCTCTGCCCCTCCCCCGTTCATGCTCTGTCTCTCTCTGTCCCAAAAATAAATAAAAATAAACGTTGCAAAAAAAATAAAAATAAATAAATAAATAAATAAATAAATAAACATTAAAAAAAATTTTTTTTTAACTTCATTGAACTCTATGGGGCACATGGGTGGCTCAGTTCGTTAAGCGTCCAACTTTGGCTCAGGGCATGACCTCCCAGTTCGTGGGGTTGAGCCCCGCATCGGGCTGTGTGCTGACAGCTCAGAGCCTGGATGGAGCCTGCTTCGGATTCTGTGTCTCCCTCTCTCTCTGCCCCTCCCCCACTCACACTCCGTCTCTCTGTCAACAATAAACATTAAAAAAAACCTTATTGAACTATATGAGAAATCCACAATTACAGCAAAATTCTAACTCCCCACTCTCAATAACAGATAGAACACATGGACTGAAAAGTCAGTAAGGATATGGAAAACTTGAACAACAGTATCAGTGCACTTGACATTACTGACATTTATAAAACCCTGTGCCCCAAAACGGCAAAATACACATTCTTTCCAAGTGCACATGGAAGATGGACCCAGACAGAACAATATTCTGGGTCATAAAACATGTCTCAATAAAGGTAAAAATGCTTCCTTCCCTTATATTCTAGGACAGGGCTTTCCAGGTCATACCAGTGCCTTTATACTTAGGGACACAGAGGTAAGAGAAAAGGAAAATAAGGTAATAGAGAAAAAAAAATAAAAACAGATTGGGGGAGGAAAGAAATTTGGGGGAAGATCTGAGAGGGATAAAGTAATGGGTGGCTGTTTAGGAACAGTAGAAGAAAGGATTTCAAGCAGTGTTGCTATGGATTATATACTCTGTTAATAAAGATACACAAACAAAGAATTTGCGTTATTTTGACATCATTTCATTATTAACGGATTGGCTCACATACTTCATTGAAGTTGCACATCTAAGACTTAGAAATACTGGAACAAGGGGCGCCTGGGTGGCGCAGTCGGTTAAGCGTCCGACTTCAGCCAGGTCACGATCTCGCAGTCCGTGAGTTCGAGCCCCGCGTCGGGCTCTGGGCTGATGGCTCGGAGCCTGGAGCCTGTTTCCGATTCTGTGTCTCCCTCTCTCTCTGCCCCTCCCCCGTTCATGCTCTGTCTCTCTCTGTCCCAAAAATAAATAAACGTTGAAAAAAAAAAATTAAAAAAAAAAAAGAAATACTGGAACAAGATACAAAGTCAACAGGTAATTGAAGGGTCATGCAACATACTGCTTTACCTTTGATTCCCGGAATCAATTTTGGGTTGTATGTTTCTTCAAAATTAATGAAGCTTTTCGTGTGCGTGGTAATTTTTCTCTTTGCACTGTTTCTTCTCTATGTCGATACAGAAGGAAAAGGTTTCTCAGAAGTTCCCCCAGCAAGTTTCCCATTATGTCTTATTGTTTACAACAGGGAATATGACCACCCCCTTCTTGGCTGCAAGACAGATTTACAAATACCTCGCAGAAGGTGAAAAAGAGTCTTACAATTGACTTTGATAAGTTTGCTTTGACCTCTGGAGCCTGACACCCTCAACGAAAATCAGAATTTTTGTTTGTTTTAATCCAGGAGTCTGTATAGAAACATTAATGGTATTAAGCATTTAAAATAAAATGTTTTAAAATTTTACAGCGTGATGTCTGGATTGGGATTCAAATATTTAAAGAAATATTTATTTATAATCATTAGAAATACATTTAGCATGTATTAAAATATATTTCTGTTTGGGCTACCTAGTAGACTTAAGTCTTCAAAAGGTAAACATGAACATATTCTGTGATCTGACAAATCAATTTTGAGGTATGTATTTTTGAGAAACTTCTGCACCTTGAGAAACTCCTAGTACAGTGAGATATGTACCAGTGTATTCAAAGCATTATTGACTAAAGTAGTTGAAAACCAGTAACAACGCAGATGTTTATCATGGAAAAATGGTCAATCATGCAATGGAATATTATGTAGCAGTGTGAGAAAATGTATGTTTTCTATGTATATAAAACATAGCCGAACTTAGCAATAAAATGTTGAGTTCAAAGAGCATGTTCAAGAAAGTATAAACAGGATATGCATATTTTTTTCTTCATAAAAATCCCCCCAAAGAAATCTGAACGACATGTTGATCTGCAGTATATATATATATATATATATATATATATATAT
>NW_024412400.1:4076163-4091622 GCF_014898765.1 Herpailurus yagouaroundi
TATATATATATATATATATATATATATATATATGTATATGTATAGTCAAGCCATTTAAAAAGAGACATGATGGAACAAAACCAAGGTAATAATTATATCAAGCCGTGAAACTGTGGACTGGAACTTTGGATGAGGTCATGGGCAGGTTTCAAGAATGTTAAAATATTCTAGATAACATTCTAAATAATGTCTAGGTTCATGGATTTAGAGCTGTTTGATTGCATTGCTTTACAATTTCACACTTATTTCAAATTTCTTTTGCATATATCAGATTTTTTATTTTAAAGAATTAAAATAGAAACGACTGGGTGGCTCAGTTGGTTGAACCTCCTACTTCGGCTCAGGTCATGATCTCACTGTTTATGGGTTTGAGCCCTGCGTCGGGCTCTATGCTGACAGCTCAGAGCCTGGAGCCTGCTTCAGATTCTGTGTCTCCCTCTCTCTCTGCCCCTCCCCCTTCATGCTCTGTCTCTCCTTGAAAAATAAACATCAAAAAAATTGTTTTTTTAAAAAAAGAATTAAAATATAATGAAAAAGAGTTTTTCTACAAGTCAACTCTTGGCCATTTGAATTTTTTTAAACGCTTTTGTTTTATTTTTGAGAGACAGAGAGAGACAGAGCATGAGCAGGGGAGGGGCAGAGAGAAAAGGAGACACAGAATCTGAAGCCGGCTCCAGACTGAGCCATCAGCACAGAGCCCGAGGCAGAGCTCGAAGTCACAAACTGCGAGATCATGACCCCAGCCGAAGTCGGAGGCCTAACTGAGCCACCCAGGCGCCCCACAACAATTTGTCCTTTGCTAAAAATCGTACTTCACCATCTTCTTACTGACAGACAATTGTGCATGAGCTCTATGTAACTAAATAAATGAGAATCTACAAATACTAAAGAGAGAAAGAAAGAGAAAGGTAATTCAGTGTTGCAAGTGCCATATCGCACCTGCTTCGGTGGAAAACAAGCATTGACATAGAACATTTGAAGGCATCCGTTTTTCTAAGGCAACTCTCTCAGCTTCCTAATTAACAGCAGGCAGTACACGATGCTCTGTTTTGCCCACCTAAGGAGGGAGGAGCCTGGAAGGAAAGCCACAGCCTCAGAGCTTGCGGCTTAACTATGCAGACCAGCCCGTTGCTGGTAAATACAACTTACTGCTGGACGTTTTGCAGGACCTCTGAGGGAGCAGACTTCCAGAGCAATCACTTTCTAGAGACCGGGTCCCGAGATGACAACGGGGGCGAGAACAATCCGTGATGAGCCCTATTGCAGTGCCACACCGCGGCAGAGGCCGTGTCCCTTGCCACCAGCATGTCACGCACAGCAGCCGCGACACGCTTTGGACGTGCGGCTCACAGAACCTCTGCGCTTGCTGCCGCCGTCCGCAGGCCTCGGGTCAGGTTCCGTTTCATTTTTAATTCACGGGCTTTTAGAATTTGACCCCATTAGAGAGCTGCCTGTGTGGTCCCATCAATCTCTACCCAATTTTATTTGTCGGTGGAATAATTTAGAGGTTCTTTCTTTGGATTAATGCAACCTGCTTTAGCCATTTTTTTTTTCTTTTTAGAGGCCAAGGAGATGGTACCCACTAGACTTCTGAGTTTTTACAGAACTGTTTCTTTGAAGTCCAGAGAATCTTTCTGACCCTGCTCCACCCACCGTATCCCAAGGTTGCTGCGAGTAGATCAGTGGGTCTATATGGATTCCCCTCCAGGGCATGGATCTGGACCCGAAATAGGCTCTTTCTGCTACTGAAGGGATGAAATTGTGCCCGAGGCACATGAAGAACGGATCAGGTGCGCTGCTTTTAGGCAAATGAGACTTTGAGCCATTGAACAGGCTTGAGGTCCCGTATGACTGCTGTATCTTCCCCTGCATCAGCTTTAGGATCAGCGCCAGGAACCCAGCCTCGTCTGCCTGGACAGTCCTCCCTTCCGTGATCCCACTCTGCTACCCTCTCTCTTTATTTTCATCTAAATGTTCTCTGGCCTGGTTCAAAAACCACTTAGCAGGTGTATACATCTTTCTGACTCATAGCACTATTTTCCCCCTCCTAGTAGACCTGTGGATGCTGGACAGGTTACACTCTTCCATTGCTTTTGTGTTGTTTTGTTTTGTTTCCTCTCTTGAGCTTTTTTTCTGGAATAACTGTCACATGGGAGATCATATTTACTTATGCGGTGTTCTTGTGTATTCTTTTTTTTTTTATTTTTTTAATGTTTACTCATTTTTGAGAGAGACAGGGCACGAGCAGGGGAGGGGCAGAAAGAGAGAGGGAGACGCGGAATCCGAAGCAGGTTCCGGGTTCCGAGCTGTCAGCACAGAGCCCGACGTGGGACTCGAACCCAAGAACCACGAGATCATGACCTGAGCCAAAGTTGCTCGCCTAACTGACTGAGCCACCCAGGCGCCCCCGTTCTTGTTTATTCTCAATGTTCATCCATTCACGTCCTCATTGACATTGATATCATCTTCCATCCACTCAGAACCTCTTTGTCCTGAGCTACATTTCATGTCACAACCCCTCTGTTTAAGATAGGAACTTCCTGTGTTCTCTAATAAGCAGGACAGGTCGTCATGAAACATTTTTTTGTTTCTTTTCTTTTCTGTGCCATGCCGGAAATGTTTCCTATGGGTGAAGCATCCCTTAAAATATTTAAATTTCTCTCTTTACTTTCTACTCAAGTAAGCACGTTAGAATGTAAGAAGGACACTGCTAGAGAAGTAACACTGAATTTAACGTATTTTTAAAGTAACTGGCAAGACTTGATATTTCAATATTATTAGTCACAGACTGAGACACCCTTCACAACTCTTTGCAAGATTCTACTGTGCTGCATTATAGTTAACAACCACAAGAAAAGAGCCAAAAGAAACATTCTTAAACACGTTTATCTTAGAGAGACCAGCTTCGATTTTATCCACCCAATACTGGTGAGTATATCCAGCAGGAGGATGTGCAAAACACTTCCAAAAGCTCTTAGAAATAGTCCCCTTGTTCGCAGTGACAGGATTTAAGTGTCGACTGTCATTCAAGCCTGAGAGCTGATGACATAAGATGCTGTTCTTCTATTCTTGATGAACTACGTTCCGGAAAATCTATCCGAACTAGATGGGTTGAAACAGGTATGTTTGTTTCAGAGAGGAAGATCCAGCCTTCAAACTTTATAAGGAAGATGAGGCGTGTAATAAGTTTAAAAGCCAAAGTAGAGACAATGGCAGGTAATGTACTTCAGTCCACGTAACGCTGATCTCGGCTCCCTTTTCCTAACCTTCCTCAACTTTAGAGGATGACAAGGGAGCCGTGGGAACTTGGAGGGTCCCTTTCGTCTAGACACGATAATGAGATACAACTTCTGACAACGCAAGAGAACCTGGGTGCGATAGCTTTTCTCCGTTTGCAGAAGCAAAGTGGTGTGAATGACAAAACTCTGTCGTCCAATTTCCCCTTTTCTTTCCTGTAACATGAAGAGTCTCACCACTTAATTAGTCTTCTTACTCAGTTTGTTTTAGTTTATTTTACTAGAATGACCTTTATAAATTCTAATACTTCTTGCTGTCTTCACACACACACACACACACACACACACACACACACACACACTTCATGAACCTCAGGGGAATATTCAGGTCGACTTCCTGTATGGCTGAATAAATTCCTCACAGACCAGATCTTCCTGAGATGACAATAACAAATTCTGGGCAATTAAGAAAACAAATTTTGGAGGGGAACTGATCCTTAAATTGAAGGACTAGTATGGTTGAGTTTAACATTTTTTATGACTTGTAGATTGCAGGCCGATCAGAAGTCAGCCCTGTGTGGTGACTAAAACTCTGATAAAAAACCAAAAAAACAACAAACAAAAAACCAAAAAAAACCCACAGGCACGACAATCTAAAGGACTACTGGAACATTAAGGATAGAATTCTAGAAAGAACAGATTCAGAAAGAATCCTGTCTATAAACTTTTCTAAAATCTCTAGCTGATCCCTGAGCCCCACTTGTGCTAACCAAGCTATAAGAAGTCCAATTAAAAAAAGAAAATCTGTGGGGCACCTGGGTGGCTCAGTTGGTTGAGCAACCGACTTCGGCTCAGGTCTTGTTCTCACGGTTTGTGAGTTCAAGCCCCGCATCGGGCTCTGTGCTGACAGCTCAGAGCCTGGAGCCTGCTTCTGATTCTGTGTCTTCCTCTCTCTGTGCCCCTCCCCCACATGTGCTCTGTCTCTCTCTGCCTCTCAAAAATAAAGAAAAGTAATAAATTTTTTTTTTAATTCTGTGATTTCAGCTGCTGACTTAACTATTGAGTGTGCAGTTGGAGCCCAATCAAGGTAACTACCTGCTAAAAGGAAAATATCTACACTCCGCATTGGACCATAACACAACACGGTATCTCCACAATGTAATATTCACATGATACATGATACAATCCAAAATTGTCTGATATGCAAAGGTACAGAATAATGTTATTCATTCTCAAGAGACAAAAAAAAAAAAATCAATGAAAGCTGACCTCCAAATAGTTCTGATTTTGGAATTAGTAAATAACATTAAAGCAGTGATCATAACCATGCTTAATGAGCTAACGGAAAATATACCTGTAATAAATAAATAGACGGGAAACCTCAGCAAAGAATTAGAAACTGTAAAAGAATAAAATGGAAACTCTAGAGGTGAAAATTAGAGTATCTGAAATTTTTTTTTTTAAATTACTGGGTAAAAATTGCTCTTAATTAGGCCAGAGAATATATTTTATTTCCGAGTGGGTTTAAGGCTATGTAAGAAGTAAGTTTGAACACTAGCTTAACACTTAGATAAGATAAACTACACAGACATCACAGAAACTTGCCAGAAGTGTTAACGTATATTTTTGTGTATGTAGATGTGTGTGTTAATTATACATAATATATAACTTATATTTCATATTTATATAATACATATTACACATCATAATGTGTTATATATTTAAAACATTCATTGTGTGAATACATATGGGTGTATGTAATATATATTATGAGAAATGCTTATATATGCACATATGTAATATATAACTTACAGAATATATATAATGTAAAACATAGTATATATGCTATATCATACATATATTATGTGATATATGAATGTATACACACACACATACCAATGCCTGTTTTAAGAAGTAGACTAGCACAGCTAAGAAGAAAAAACTTGAAGCTAGATATAAAGCTATACATACAGCTATCAAAACACATGCTGAAAAGCTTTTATATGTGCCATAATATATTAGTATAAATAACTTATATGCTGTTTTATATGTGTGTATATGTGTACATATATAATATACATTTTAAAAGTTTGTCTTTGACCTGTTGGCATAGACCAACCAAACTAGTATTGCTTGCCAAGGGTAAATTGTCAAAAACATGATGTGTTTTATAATATAAATCTGGGTTATAGTGTTACAGATCTTTTCAGGGAAGAGTGATTTCTGAGCTTCTCTCCTTGCTAATAAAACCTTTTTCAAGAAAAAAGATATGCAGTTAATTTCACCATGGCGTGCTAGGTGTATGCTGAAGCGTCTCCTTTCTGGCCTAGGTCCACAAAAATGACAAAATTGCACAGGGAAATTACAAAGGGGTGTCATTAGTGCATTAGTTATCATGGAAAAGGAAACATAGATGGAAGAGGGAATTAAACTGAGGATGTATTCCAAAACGTTTATGCAAAAGTAAGAAGCTTCAAAGGGGCTTCAGTCCCAAAGGTGGTGGCTTTTTAGAAGTAAAAGGAGCTCAGTGGCAGCCAAAGAGACAGCAGGTTCTCTGAGCCACAGTCGGAGCCCCTGGCTTGGACTGACACATCCATCCAATCATTCATATACCCTTGTTCTGGTCAGGATGGACGAGGAAAGAAATAAGCAGTACCTGACTATAGCAGTGGGAAATTGATTTAATGTATGGAACAATAAAATGTACAGCTATACACCAATGATCTGAAAATGTGGAAGAAAAGTGAAATTTTTTCTTGAGAAATATAAAGTTAACATGTTAGCACAAGAAAAATTAGAAAACTAGAATATGCCAGAAATCATACCTGAAATTGAAATGTATCCTTAAATTTTGCCTTTTACTAAGCCATCAAACTCAGACTTTAAGAATACAGATCATTTTTCTTTTAATGAATACTTTTCTGGAAGATAGAAAAAGCATGGAAAGTCAGTTAGTACATTAACTCTATGGTTTTAATTATTCCTCTGATACACGTAATAGATAAAGAAAACTTAAGAAGGAAAAACTATAGATCTATCTAATTTAGGAACATGTAATAGAGTGTTGGAAAATGAACAAAATAGGAATTTTAGAATAAAATATATAGTCATTGAAATAATAATATTAAAAATCAACAGATGGTTTAAGAAGAACACTAAAGAAAAATGACAAAGTTAGATATGAGGAAATCATACAGAAATCTGTGCAGAGAGATAAGGATATTTTGTAAGGAGAAAAGCTACTGCTCTACTGTATATGAGTCCAAGAAAAAGAGAGAATAGAGGAGAGACAATAACAAATCTGGGAAATTTTCTAGAACTAAAAACAGAAGTCTTCTTACTATATATATATATATATATCCCTATATAGAAATGATAGCAAACTATAAAACAAATATATATATTACTATATATACTATATATATATATTACTATATATATGTACTATATACTATATATACTATATATATAGCAATATATATAGTAATATATATATATACTATATGTTACATATAGTATATATATATTACTATATATATTATATATAACTATATATACTATATATATTATATATATATTACTATATATACTATATATATAGCATATATATACTATATATAATTATATATATGTTATATATACTATATATATTATATATATATTACTATATGTACTATATATATAGTATATATATGTACTATATATATATATCCCTATATAGAAATGATAGCAAACTATAAAACAAACCTCAAGATTATATTTTGTAAAAGACATCATTTTATGGTTTTAAATGATGCATGACTACAATATAGAAAATACACATGTATAATAGAGAAAATTTGAAATGAATGTAATATATATTAGCACAATTCTAGCTAAAAGTTCTAATGACTATATTAATGGCAGACAAAATAGACAAAATGAAAAATCATTAATAGATATAAAAACCATAGGTAATATTGAAAAAACCAATCTATCCACAATATGTATTATTTGTAAATTTGTATCCACCTATCAAAACACAATAAAAAAGTCATTAAGCCAAATTGAAATGATTGAAAAAAAATAACAAATCCGTAAGAATAATTGAATATGTTAGCACAGTTCTCTGAGAAATAGATCAAACCACCAGAATTTAAAGGACAATAAAAGATTTAAAAACATACAAAACAGGTTAATTTTAGAAATCTGAGCTAATAGATTGTCTAGAACCCTGTACTAAATAGAGAGCATGCATTGTTTCTAAAAACATAGGCTATTAACAAAAATTGTTCATATTCCAGATCCTAAGTAAGAGCTCAACAAATTCAAAATCATTGACTAAAATGAAATAAAATTAAAACTCAGTAATAAAAAATGAGCATTCCCTAAAAAAATAGTACCTTTATAAACTAAAATTAAGAAGAAAAAAATCCTTTAGATGGTTCATGGGATGAAAATGACTTCTAACGGGGGTTACAACGTACAATTGAATGCCAAGAAAGTACTAATGGTAAACCTTTTGTTATGCAGTTAAAATGTACTGAGATAAAAAATGTACATTAAGTGTGCATAATAGGAAATAAGAAATATCACACTTTAATGAGCTATGCTTACTCCTTAAGAGGCTAAAATAATAATAATTGAATAAACCCCAAATAATGGAAAGAAAAATACAAATGAAGGACTTAATGAAATAGAATTTGTAGATTTTTTTTTTTTGAAAACTGGTTTTTCGGAAGAAGTAATAAAAAAAATTCTGGAAATATTAACAACAAATACGTAAGAGATGGTACAATTAAACATACTTTAGAAATTAATGAGGCCACAACTAAAAATAATACGGATAAATACCAAGGGACTCTAAAACACAACTGAAAAATAAAAGAAACTCATCAGGCTCACACTTGGGAAGACAAAACAAAGGTGCCAATCTGTAAATTCAATGCAATAAAAGTACCAAGAAAATGTTTCATAAAATTTTCTAAGCTATTTCTAGAATTCTCCAAAAAAAAAAAAAAGAGAGATAAATACAAAGGGTGATGGATGTGTTGATTAAATGATGGGAATCCTCTTTCAATGTATCAAATTATCAAATTGTATCATATATCAAATTACTACGATGCACGCTTTAAATATCTGAATATCTGGCAATTTTGTTAACTATACTTTAGTAAAGCCAAAAAAAAAAGAAAATGAAGAAGAAAATAAGGTCTTCCCTGGAAAATAGAAAGCCTTAATGTAATACAGTAATTACAACAGTGTGATATTGCTTAGATGAACACTTAGTGCTTTCACCCCATTTTAGAAATTCAGAAACGAAAATAACTGGGGCTTTAAGAGGGAAATGACTTATTCGAGCCTCGTGGTGATTCCGCGGTGGATGTAGGACCACTGGTCTCCTGAATCCCAGTCCTGGCCTCCGTTTACTCCAGTGAATGTTATTCTCTCGCATGCTGTTCAACTAGCCCAGGGTTTATAAATTGGGGTACCTAGGTTGTGCTCTGATGACAAACAATCCCCCAAACTCAATGCCTGAAATACAATATTTTTTTTCTTGCTTGGTTTATATGTCTTCTACAAGTTAGTCAACACTAACTCATAGAATGCCCCCACGCAGTCACTCAGGGACCCAGGCTGATGGAGGCTACATCATCTAGAACGTCTGGACATCTGGACATTTGACTTTATCTGTAGCTGTGGAAGGAGGGGGGGGGGTCAGGAAGGATCCGGAGAGTCTCAGAGGCTTTTCGTTGCCTGAGCCCACAAGTGGCACATATCAGTTCCATTCAACTTCTAGTGGTGAGGACACGTCACATGGCCCCTCCTGATCGCAAGAGGGCCGGCTGGACAGTGACGTGTCCCATAGACGTGGATTAGAATAACATGTAGTCATACGAAAGCAACTTTGAATTCATAGGCTGATGATTCCTCCCTTATTTTTTCTATCCTGCTAAGGCTTCCAGTTTTTAAAAGTATTCCTGTATATCTGTGTCTGAACCCCCATCCTCAAAGCTGAAGGATAAATATGTGATAATGTAAGTCAAATTAGTGATGTTTGGCTCTGTGTAGTCAAAATGATTACGATGGTAAGCCAAGGAAGAAGATCAAAACAATGGTTTGGAGGCTTGCCCATGGTTCCTAGGGATTTGCTTTATTTCTGAGGAGAAAGAAGGCAGATCAGCAATCCACCAAATTATAGCTTCTTGGCCTATAAAGGTTCACTCAGCTTCCTCAAATATTTACCCTTTTTATAGGAAAAAAAAAAATGGTATCTGCGTTAAAAGAAAAGCCTGAAGCCGAAAGGTAATCAGTGAACCTACAGAATTTGTATTTAATTCGTGTTATTCTCTTCCCCAAAACAACAGTTTTTGCCTTAATTTAATATACTTCAATTAAAAATATGCACAGGAAAATGTCTTGTATGCTTTGAATGTTATATTTATTTTTAAATCTGTATAATTTGTACCAGGAAGGAGATCGCCTTAATAAAGATCAGTTATCAAAACAAAAGATATTTTGAAACTGATACATCATCTTGAAATCTAGTATTATGCCCAAATGTAAAGTGTAAGTACTTTTGATGAGCAATTCAAATTTTTAAGATTTGCCCAGAAGGGATAATCCTCCAATTTGGAAGCCGTGCCCGCAAATATCTTTCACTTGTGTATAGCACACACATATTTTGCATTAGGCCACTCTGCTCTCATGAATATATTGAAATAGTCCATGTCGTGGAAAGAACTCCCATGACTTACTCTAAAGTAGAGAGCAGGGAGCAGATGATAAAGTAACATGCATTTTGCAATCCATTTATGTAACACATTGCTTTATATTTGTGGATATATATGCACAGAGATTGGCTGAGAACCAAAGTGATAGCTGTTTGGGTGGTAGTATTTTGAGATATTTTTATTTTGTTCCTTTTAAATGTTGACCTTCTACCTCTTTTTTTTTTTTTAACAATAAGACTCTGTAGATCTTGCAAATGTACATTCCTTTTCCAAAAAAAAAAAAAAATGAAGAGAGAAAATTTCTTCAACGGGTAGCTTTGGAGAACACGCTGTACATTCATGCAGAATTACAAATCTCCATAATGTTCTTCAGATGCCAGGTGGTTGGCCTGCAACCGGTTTCCAGTAAGATCTTAGCACTCTCGTGAAATACAAACCTGGTGGATATGTTTTACCTTTTAGCCACACACACACACGCACACACACACACACACACACACACACACCATTTCAGTTATGAAGCACAGTTTCAAAATGCAAATGTCCTGTATTTCATTAGGGATGCGTGGGAGCTGCTTTATTCTGGTGGTTAATTCATAGACCTTTCAACATCATCTCATTGTCGAGCAGCCAACTTCATTATTCCAAGTTGTGAATAACCTGGTAACCTTTGTCTCCCTTTGAGTGAAAAGGGGAATGGAGTCCACGATGGAGGCAAACGCTGTATCTCTGGGACCGGAATGTAAGAATGGAGACAGGTGCGGGGCTTTGGCAAGCGTTAGGTTATGCTCTGTATCCCTCCTTGCGTTTCGGCGGGATAACATTTACCTCTGTTCTTCTCCTCTGTGCTCCTGTTGCTTCTGCTTCGTTGCCGGGCTTGTTCTGATGGCACAGGTTTTTAAAAATCGGAATCATTTTCGGTAGGTTTCAGAGGAGGCTGAGAACACTTCCTGCCGAAGCAGGTCCTGGAGGACGGCGTGAACACCGGCCAGGTAGACAGGGCCTGCTAGACTCCCTGCCTGCACATACCTGCCCTGCAGTCACGGAGAGCTTTTGCATCTGAGCCTGGTGCTCCCCGCTGCACAGGCCTCAGCAATGCCAAAGCCACGTCCCCCAGGGCAGAGACTGCAGAGAAGGAAGGCACACGGTACTCTGGTCCCTCCTTTCCTTCTTATTGTCCCTCCTCTGATTTAGACGCGGTGCCATGAAAACAGTCCCCACGTTTGTTTCCGAGGAAATGCCTTGGTTTGCACTCTCGGCAAAGCATCACCGTGTGTGGGTGCAGGACACTGTTCGTTTCTGGTCTGCCTGTGAGAACACCGAGGGTTCGCGGAGATCATTTTCTTACACTGCGCGCAGCAGACTCCAGAGGAAACATGGCTGGCCGTCAAGGGATCTGTGCCATTGGAACATTTGGTTTCTAGTCTCCCCAGTCCTCTTTGTTTTTGATCGTGACATTTCTTCATGCTCAGATGCATACGTGATGTAACATTCTTTGTTGATGTTCTGAAATGTGTTTTAGAGTTATTTTGGCTTAGCACAAAATAAGAATGGGGAACTAAACTTTTCTGGTTGACATGCAAATCTTCCCCCCACCCCTTGTTATCCCCCTGCCTTTCCGCACCACGCATGTTTGTATGGCTTTAAACCCGAGACTGGCATTTAATAGACCCTGGACGGTTTTGTTGAAAACAGGGCAAAGGAGAAGTCTCTCTTTACCGTGGTTGGGGAGAATGCCCTGCAGGGGAGTTTCTCCCGGCCTCATTGTTGAGGAATGATGGAAGTTCAACAGCATGGAAAAGTCTACTTCTCGCTTCAGCTGAAAAGGTGCTTATAAAGGTATCGGGGCTATTTTAGCAATTTGCCTTCTTTTGAAAATCCAATTTGGAAGCTTCATTAAAGGGCACTAATTTAGTGTCTTAGGGGAATATGTGTTCAAAGGAGCTTGTCGACAATCTTAGATGTTTGCCAGTGTGTAGGTGAGCTCAACTCCCCAAGCTGGGGTTACCTGGTTACATGTGTGCTTTTTTTCATTTCCGTCTGATACCAAATACATTCAAGAGCATCCGGACTGAAAGAAGCCACAACCTTCTCTTTCCCCACAACCACCACCTCTCACCCCCACGGTGGGGATACTTCCAAATGCATGAACATTTCTGCAACTGGCATTGTGGATCTCTCACACAGAACTCCAATGAGGGGCCCCAGAGTTTCACGGAGGTTAGTGGTAGTTAATGCGTAACAGGTCAAGGACTCTAAGGAACGGTAAGTGTTGCAAACTGTTTAAGGAAATACAAATACTTTTCTGAATGTCTAGGAGAATCACTTATTGTCACGGCCTGCCTCACCTTCCCAGAAGTATATTTCAGTCCCACACTGGGGCACTAAATTTAAAATTGGACAGCTGAATGCTAATTGTCTACATGCCCTTGCATACACTTGAACTTTCTCCAGTGCCTAATTCGTTGACAAAATATTATGAGAAAAGGTAGAAAATTTTGGTTGAAGCAAGTTAACATTATTCTTTTCGGGGTGCTTCCTTTTTTAAATAAAGGCTGAAATCCATGAGAAAATGCAGATTTTGTCATCATGTTTGTCTACGCACTGAAGTTCTTGAGTATTCTGTCTCATTCTTTTATACAACCAGTGCTAAGAGAACTGATTGGATTCCCCCTCCCGGTACTCGATTTCTGTAATTTCTATATCCAGTCTATATGGAGTTCCTTCTGTTTTTTGTGTTTTTGTGTTTTTTTTTTTTTTCCAACTCTCAGGGTGAAATCTGATTCGTTCTAAGGAAAACTGTGTGTTAAGAGGAAGCTGTTGAGGTTTCTTGTCAGTAGATTACGCATCCACCCATTCAAGAGATGCTTCGGGGGTAGGTAGTCCTGTCCAGAAGGAAAGGCAAGTATACTGACCCTCTTCCCAAGCAGCCCCAACTGTGGGAATTGACGATGCAGCACAACTCAAGAGCTGACCCCCAAGGGAGACAACTTCGAATATTTGGAAAATAATAATCGGTTCATGAAGGACCAGTACAACATCATCCTATCTTTACAGAATTTTCTAGAACTACGCGCGTCATCTGTTTGATATTTATAATCAATATCTTAGACTATGTGAACAGGGAAATAGCCATTGAAATTACATCCCTACAAAAAGCGGAAGGCATATCCCTCAATAAATCTGTTTATAATGTCTGCCATTAGGAGTGGATGCCAATACATGAAACTAAAAGGACACGGAAATCTTCGTGGCATGGTTTATGCTGGTTATTTATTTGTTGTCTATTCATGGGGTTACTAATTGCAGCTGGTGAGAGTTGATTTTCTCTCCTCTTCCATTTATTGTGGGATGGGGCGTTCGTCGCAGCAGATACACAGTTATTCAGCCTCTGAAACGCTGGATCCAGTCAAAATGAGCTTTGGCAATTCCATGCAGACGCGCACAAGTATAATTTTGCTTCACATTAATAACAACCTAGCAAAGAAGCCCAGAATCAAACGCCTTGCTCTCAGCTGGGGGGCAGAAAGCCAGAGTGATCTATCTTGGCTGGTGACCTATAATGTTGGAAAAGTAGGCTCCACGTTCACTCGGGAAGGGTGGGCGGTGTTCCGGAAACGTATCCCCATTCCTCCACGATTTTTTTTTCTTTTTTTTTTTTTTTTTCCTTTTTGTAGGGTGTGCCCCGAGAAAATGAAAAAAAAAAAAAAAAAGAATTACAGATAATAAAAATAGCACTTCTGCAGAACAAACGGGAAATGCAGCGCTTTAATTTCTTCGGATGTCAACTCTGTTCGGCGCCCCGCGCCCTGGCCGCTGCGGCGCGGCGGCGACCCCAGGCCCGCGCTCGGGCGCGCAGCTCGGGCCAGGGGCGCACGGGGCGCCGCTCGCTTGGACTTTGGGTCCCGCTCGAAGCCGAGAGCCTCCGAGAGCTCGCGGGCTCCGGCTGGTTCGCGCGGAGTGAGGGGCCGCGACTGCGGGGACGCGATCGCGCGGAGTGAGGGGCCGCCGCTGCGGGGTGTTCTCCGCAGAGTTGGCCGCCGGAGTGGGCAGCGGAGGAAGGCGGGGAGCCGGGCCCGGGCGAGCGTCCGCGGGAGTCGGCGGCGCCCCGGGGACAGGTACGCGGCGGGGGAGCGGGGAGGCGGCGCGGAGGGGCAGGGGGCGGCGTGCCAGGCTCCCCTCTGATTAATGACGCCGGTGCGGCCGCGCGTGGCCCGGGCGCTTTGTCTCCAGCGTCGGGACTGGCGGAGACCGCCGGGGAGTGGCGGGGGGGGGGGGGGGGGGGGGGGGGGGGGGGCGGCCCGGGGGGGACGGATGGCCCCGCGCGCGCCGGGCGCACCCGGCAGGTGCCCGCGCTCCGACCCGGCCAACTCCGGCCGCGCCCGGGGGCAGAGGCCCCGGCGCCCCCCTCCCCTCCCCCCGTCCCCCCTCTCCCCTCCCCTCCGCTCCGCCCTGCCGGCGCGCCTGTCCGCGGCCGGCTCCGGGGTGTGGCGGGCCGGGGGCGGGGGGGCGGGGGCGCTGGAGGCTGCAGCCGGGGCGGGGACGGATGCGGCCGGGGCTGCGGGGAGGAGCCGGGTGCGTGGGAGGGCAGGGACGGGCGGAGGGGCCGGCGGCGGAGGCGGGGAGGCAGGGGCGCGGGACGGAGGGACGGGCCGAGGCTGGCTGGCTGGCTCGGGGTGGGACGACGGAGTGACAGAGCCGCGGACAGGTGGGAGCAGTTAGACAGCTCGAGTCTGGGAGAGCAGAACGCAGAGGAGAGGCAGGAGGAGAGGGAGAGGGGGAGAGGGAGAGCGAGAGCGAGGGAGACAGCGAGCGAGCGAGCGAGCGAGCGCGCAGCACTCGCGTGCACCCTCCGCTCCAGACGCCCTCCGCTGTCCGAGGGAAGCGGCCGGGGCCCTGAGCGGGAGCTGGAGAGCGAGCTGGGCACAGAACCCGGAACAGGGACCCGGCCCTGCTAGCGGGACCGCGACGCGCCGAGGGACGGACAGACCGGCCGCGCGCGGACCGCCAGCCGGCCGGAGCGGAGCGCAGGAAAGCCAGAATCCCGCGCGGGGCCGCGCGACAGGCAGGCAGACGGACAGACGCGCGGAGGGGCGGACTGCCGGACCGGAGGCGGGGGGCATCGTTCGCCCCGCGGAGCCAGCGGGACAGAGAAGGCGGCGGCGGCGGCGGCGGCGGCGGCGCCCCCTGAGCTCGTCCGGAGCGGCGACCAGCGGCGGGGGCAGCGGGGTCGCCAGCCAGAGCCACCACGGTCGCCGCAGCTGCGCGAGGATCCCAGCCGCCGACGCTGCAGAGAGCTCGGTTTCCTAGCAGTTAAATAAATCGACCAAAAAAAAAAAAATTGCCAAGCCAAACAAATCAGCCAATTCAATCACTGAGAAACGATATTAGTAAAAACCAGAAACTAAATCAAATCAATCGAGGCACCAAGACGCTGGGGGGATACCCACTGTTATGTCAAGGTAATAATCAAGCTCTTCCGACGTGAACCTGGCACGTCTTTTGTGATT
>NW_024412400.1:4091722-4339293 GCF_014898765.1 Herpailurus yagouaroundi
CTGTTCCCCCCCCCCCTCCTTCGTGTTTGTAGAAAACCGTTGATGTTATACATGTATTGATTGTGTTTCTATGTTTCATCACAGGAGGGGCAGACTCCCCTCCGCCAGATGAGGCAGACAGGGAAAGCTGGAAGAGAACAGAGAAGGGCAGTTTTCCTCGTGGGCGAAGTCTACAGCGATGTCTGCGGGTTTCGTGGTAGAAAGTTTGGGACCCTCTCATTCCATTTGAAAGAACCGTGCAAGGGGCGGAGAAGTTGCCATGGGTTTGTCGCTCTTGCAGGAATTGGGGTCCCGGCTCCCAGGGGATTTGTGGGGGAAGAGGGCGGGTAGAGACGATGGTGGTGACCTTTTATTTTTACGTGTTTGAAATGTGTGTTTCATTGCAAACTCCGAATGCAATGTCTTCTGTCTGAGGTTGTAGATACGGTTGGTGGAATTGCCTGGAATAGTGCAGGTATTTAGAAAGTTTCTTAAGGAAGAGAAATTGACTCAGTCCATGTTTCTGCATGGAAATGGAGCGGGAGTGGATGTGGCTCAGTACTCGATCACCTCCCCACGATACAAGATGAGGACAGAGTCCGAGTCTAAAAGGAAAAGCAGGGAGGCGTTGGAAGTTACAGAGGATTGGGAGGCTAGTGTGCACCTTGCAAGGCTGGTGGAAATCGTTTTCTGGAGAATGTGTCTAGAGGGCAGATACCCCTTTTGATTGCTGATTTTTAAAGTCTATGGGTATGACACTGTAGCCTCTCCCAAAAGGATGGCAAAGTTGAAAGGAATCTGTACAAGATTTGGCTCAAATGCTGAATAATTCTAAACGGTTCCCACCTGCTCCTCGCTTACTTTGGAGATCAAAATTGCTGTGATTGTTTTAAGAAAACAGAGAAATGGAGATGATGGGGAATCATCTTTCATTTGCTGGAAGTTGGGAACCTTTGACATGCACTTAAAAATAAATGCTCCCCCTCCTTTGATCCTCTGTGTTTGGGTCAGCATGGGACATGCCTGTCTTAATAGGATTTTGGTTAATGTCGTTTTCACCAAAGACGGTGGCTTGAAGAGTTCTAGCGTGTTCTGTTCGAATAGCCAAGTAATCGACGATCTTGGCAGTAATTGCTTCTGCTGCACACCTAATGTGGATCGCATGTGAGAAATTACGTGCGCTCATTTCGGGTCTATATGGGATTTGTAAGGTATGTATTTGTGTTTGATCCGGTATTTCCTCTCGCCACATTCCTTCACTCCTTCTTGTCACTTCAACTAGCAGAATATTTTAAAAATTTCTGGAGCATGGGTTTCGTATATTCTTTAAGGGCTGTGCTTCATCACAAACGATGCAGAAGGCTAACCTCTCCCTGTCCTTGCTTATCAATACTATTTGCTTGTTTTAAACAGTTTGGTTTAGATGCAGTTTTTAAGACATTCAGACGCTGTGCCTCCATGGCTCCGTTTCTCCGGACGTGCTTTGTGTTAGTTGATGAGTGAGAATATAACCCAGTTGCGGTAGGCGAATGCCTGTTGAACAGAATACTTTGGTTTAAGTAAGGCATATTTAAAGCAACTTACACAGTTTTAGAAATTGACTTTCAGCTTCTCAGTGATTTAATTTCACAACACGCTGGTGTCTCTTTTCCGGTGTTCAGCCCAGAGACAGGTTTGTGTGCGCTGTTAGATTTGCAAATTGCTGACCTTCCAGTGACTTTCCCTCTTAGATCCCAGCTGAGTATGGTTACCTTAAGAACTGTGGCATTAGCCCTGTTAGAGCATGCTCCACTGGGGAGTTCGGTGCTGTCTATTTTTAATGCTATTTAATGAAGGAGCGAGCGCCTCACTCAGCAATAAAAGAAGCATGATGGAAGACAGAACAGTGCATGGTTTTGGATACGGGAGAAGGATGTTTGAAAAGGTACAGACTGGCTGTGGGAAACGGTAATTTTAATTAGTCCTGATATACAGTGCTAACAGAAATCAGTTGATTTTAATGGGAGAAGTACACATGAATAGTCTGCTGTGTGTTTTCATAAACCTCTTCAGTAATTCTTAGAAGCCAGACTCAGCCACTAGAATGCCTGAAAACTTAAAAAAGAGACACTAACCAAGGAGTTGCTGCACACGTACAATTTTTCCTACGAGCTGTCGTATTCTTGGATGGTGAGAAGTGCAGAAATCATTTTACATCCCTAAAATACTGTCCTCGTGAAGGGTTTGGAGCTTGTAAAATGTTTGGGGGGCATAAAATAACTAGCATCCTTCTAAGATATTGTAACGTGAAGCTCTGCCTTGTGACTTTTTGTGTTTCTTTCATAAACTTGGAATCTGGATCCAGAATTGTGGCAACTGAGGCAGGAAGTTTGGGTTGAACTTGATAGAATATTCGAGTTGTTTTCCTTCCTTCCTTTGAGATAAGCACAATAGATTATCTTAGTTTAAATATTTTTGAACTGTAGATAGCAGGGCAAGCACTAGTAATTTTTGGAACGTTATAACGAGGGGGGAAATATCTTAATGTCATAGTGCGTAAAACCTAAGAAGCCATCTGTCTGCGACATTGGTATAATGCAGAACACCTGTCTTGAGGCAGACAGTGAAAATGTCCAGTCAGAAAGGTCTGTGTTGTTCGTTTTCATCTTAACAACATGCTATGATCGAGTTATATATCCCTGTTCGAAGCGAAGCTGATTAGACAAATGCCTACGTAGTTTCAAAATTGAGAAACGTAAGGAAAAGTGAGAAGTTTTTATTCAGTGGGGAAGTGAGTTACGTAAGTAGTGTTAAATAAAGCTGTTAGGGCTGTGTACAGAGTTGTTCTAGATCTTGTCCATTTCTGTGAAGGATAACTCCCCCCCCCCCCCGCCCCCGACCCGCAATAAACCACTAAGGGAAATGCATTGGAAGGAGTTACTGTAATTGGTTGCCGGTGTTCGTGTTTTCTACTTTGTACTTTTAGAGGGGAAAATTACAATCCACACGGGCTGCAACATTTCCCTTAGTGGTCATGCTCCTTGGACCCCAGTGCTGATACCTTTCTCAAGAGTCTCAAATCAGGGGCCATTCTCATCTGAATTCAATGTAGATTTTGCCTGTGGACCAGATAATGATAAGCTACATGAGCAGAGCGTGGAATGAGTCAGCCACTGAAGACACAAGGTACAACACAGCCAGAAGGGACTATAACTGGGGGTCCTCGTTAGGATTAGGAGACAGTTTGAAGTCCGTAAGGCTGGAAATTGCAAATGAACCGGTTCCATAGGAGTTAGTGTTAATTCAGATCTGCTTTGCGACAAGGTTAAGAAGGAAGATGGGGTTTAAAAATGATGTGGCCGTGAAAGTCATTTCTTCAGGTGGTGAGTATTGGCATCGTTCTAACTGGTACCACACAGTGGTAGTGTGTTTAGAAATTTGTGAATTTCTGATCAGAAAAAGAATTGGCTTCCTTAGCAATGCATTATGTCACCTGGAAAGTTCTGGACGTGTTTGAAGTCAGCGATGAACTTACAAAATCCGTATTTCCTCTCTTTAGACAAAGGACCTTTATTTTTTTAGGAAATCTGTGATTCCAGAGGCTCTCTGTGTCCCCTGACTTTTCTTTCTTTTGTTTTTCATTCTAATATTTAGAATTAAATACGATAAATAATTTCAAGCTGCGACGTAAGTAAATGTTGAAGGACTGTTGGAGGCAAAAAAGCATGTTAGCAGGATGTGTTTGTGACTGGGTTTGTTTTTCTCAGGCTATCTTTGTTTGTGGGTGTTACTTTAAGGGACCTTTATGCCAAGTTCTAATAAATTGGTTTTTTTAGTGCCTCATCTAAATGAATTTTGCTCATTTTGGGTTAAATTTAGCCCTGGATGTTCACAGGGTTTATTCCTTGTTTTTACTTCACGACAGTTTCATTTCCATGGGGATCAGATCTCAGCCGAGATACAAAGTGTTTCAATTATAGACATAAATACAGGATTCTTGATAAAGAATCAAGTGCTTGAGATGCAGTATCAAGTGCATTCAGCAGTTTTGAATGTTTGGTAGCATTGTTATCGTATGGTCTCCAAATCGTCTGCAGTCTGGTGATTTCCTCCCCCCCCCCCCACCCCCACTGCCCCCATGTGGCATAAAATGCCCGCACAACATTTGAAGACACCTTTCTCTAAGATCACTGGGACATTTCTGCGCCCTGGGAGATAGCTGGACAAGGAAACCAAAGAGGGAATTGAAATAATTATACCAGGAAAATGGAGAGCATATTGGAAAAAAAACAAAAAAGAAAAGAATCGACTTGAATACACCACATTGACTCTCCACTTTCCAGCTGAATCCTCAGCATCATGTTACGTTCCTCCTTCCTTGCTGCCCCCAAGGAGCTTAGTGTTGCCAGATGGAACGGGTGTTAATCACTACGTAGAGCCAGAGTAGATCGATGTTTTGAATTCCTCTACACGCTCTTCCCAAGGAGATTTCTTCTGGCATTTTTTTTTTTTTTTGGGGCCCCCGCTTAATGTACATGTCACCGCCACAGGTTATATAAGATTTTTCCTGTTGTAATCAAGTGATGAGTATTAGGGTAGCACTGCAATTCCGACGCAATTACAATGTTGAGGGATTAGTCCAGAATTGTCTCACTCAAGGCACGTACTCATTCTTCACTACATTTAGTGCAGGGGTTCTTAATGATGGAGGTACATTCTCTTGCATTTGTATAATTGTCCGTGGATTCTTTATCACACACTAAATACTTGAGATAAGGACGAAGACCGTCTCTAAGGGATGGAAACAAGGTGGATGGTGCTCATATCTTTAGCAGCTTTTCCTCTAATTGCTTGAGATATAATACTTTAGAACGTTCTAGTCCCTAGCATCATACTTAAAGGGAAAGGTCTGCATCTTGACTTATTTTGATCTAGTTGCCATTATGAAGCAACACCAATAATTGAAGTAAAACATTTCGGCACCTTTAGGAAACAAAATAGAACATCGCTTTCTCAAGTTTTAAGGTCCTCGAGATCCAAGTATACTGTCCCTTGGTGTGTGAATCAGGGCCTACCTGTCACCTGATGGGTCAGGTAATTTGAATTGCTTTCAGGTGATCCCATCACTGATGCAGAGATCTGGAAGAATCAAACATGGGTCAAAAGAGGATGAAGGAAGGTCATGAGGACTCACTGGAATTCAGGGACTACTCGTAATCGTTTAACTGTTATTTGCTCATAAACTCGATAGGAAAATAAAGAGGTATTACATTCCTTTTGCAGCTTTTACAAAAAGCTATTTTAAAATGTTTCCAGAACCACAAGCTAAAATCCTCACACAAAGTTCTCATATTTATTGATAAGAAAATGTCTATACTCCACACTGGCCTGTTTAACTTAGCCTTTTGCTTGTTGACACGTATGTAAGTTTGGTGGAAGTCCCATCATTGCTGGCATTTGACGATTCAGTCATTAAAGAGCTTTTGGACAGATTCATTAACTGAATTCATTAATTGTCAGGACTTTGCAGCCATATCTGTGATCCGATTTTCTCTGGTTTGTGAAAATGATCACAGTAATACTTTAAAAGGTAACACTTTTAAATTACCCGGTTTTATATTTATTTATTTTAAATTCACTTAGATATGTTGGTATGGTAGGAATTTCAGGGAACTGTCAGAGCGCTAAAGATAAATTCAAAAATCCCACTGCAAACAATTCTCTGGCATTAATGAGTCTTCATTCCCCCCCCCCCCACTGTGGCGATGATTTAACTTTGGTCACGGCGCCTAATGCCTTTGTGAAGATTGAAACCTTTCTCCAACCCTGAAATTTCCACATAATCACTAACAGAATTCTAGAAAGATAAAATAACATAGCATGCGATCGTGTTGTATGCACATCCTGTTGCTATTTGCTTAAGCACTGTTAAACACTCTAACTGGATGCCTCAATCTTTATTATTTATTATCATAGCAATTGTCTTCATCCACAACAATGGATGACTTCGTTTTTAATGTTTTGTTTTGTTTTTTTGTTCCTTCAGTGTCAAGAGGTAAGAGAGTACACACAGTTAATGTGAGAGTTTACATACGAAAACGAATACATTCTAGGACCAGGATGTCAATATCCCTCCAAGAGAGATACTATTTTATTCCACAGATGATCGATCGCAGTGGGTGCATTTTTGGTCACATAGGATGTCAGAAGCTGTCGACAGATGTTTGGAATTCACTGCAGCTTCCGATTCAAAGTCAGGTTAAAACTAAGGGAGGGGATGTATACGGAAGGTGTGCTGCAGGCTTATCTGAGAGGGAGCTGTGACCAAGGAAGAGCTCCGTAGGGTTCTGCAGGGTACAGATATGCGCAAAACTTGAATCAAAAACAAAAGTTTAAAACAAAAGCCTCGCGAAACAAGGCTCCTGGTGGTGTATCCGAATCTCACGGCTCCATAGCGGGCCTGTATAAACAAACACTCAGTTTAGCACCTGAACAACCTGTCCTGATGTCGGGCTTCTGAGTCTTCGGGTGCTGATGGCCAAGACTCTAAACCCCTCCATGCGTCACAGTCTCTGCAGGTGAAATTACGTAGTGACAACAGTCCGATAGGAACAGATTACTCCTTCTTTGGCTTTAACAGTTTAGTTCGTGTCGCGTTGCTTCCATTTTCTCGTTTAGGAAGTGGGATCGGGCCCACCCCGAAGGATTAAAGCAGATACAGAGTACCCGGCACAGGCACGTAGGTTTCATTCACTAAAAAGAAGCCATCATCTTTCATAAAAAAAAAACCGTAGAGATTTAAGCTGGTTACATAAATGAGCCACACCTCCCTTGAAGGTTTGCTGTTGTTGTTGTTCGGAAGTAAGAGTACAGCTCTCTTTTCTTCGGCCCCGTAACGTGTTCGACGGTTACAATTGGAGAGGAACCTTTGTGACGGTCACGGTTAGAGACAAGCTTTACTCTTTTTCTGTGTCTATGAAATCCGGAAGGCCAGGCCAAGGTGCTCGTCGCTTTAGGAGCATGCACTTTGCAAGAACCCCGATGTGTAACCCGGCTCTAAGGGAAGGGGCAGCCCAATTCAGAGTTGTCTACAGAGTGAACGGATGGATATTATTTCTCCAAAAGAGTTTAACTGGGTCATCCAGTGGTGGCTAAAGAACCGAACAAGAAGGGGGTGGAAGGGATCCATGAGGGAATGATTTTAAATCCTGTGTTAATGGGTGAAAGCTCTTAAGCAGCAGACTTGAACTGGCATGGGAGATGGAAATATCTTCAGCTACCTCGGAGACGTTAAAACAAGTGACACTTGGGTCTCACTGGTAGGCTCCCAGACACCCCACCGATGGCTTTGTTCCTAAGCACTGAGTGAGTTGTTTGGGCTGAGCAGCTGATCTGGCCTCTGATCCCGAGGCATTTGCTCTTTTGCCGAAATGAATCACTTCCGCCCTTGGGTGAAAGTGGCCAGAGAAGGGGAGAAACTCCCCTCAAAAGGGGGGTTTCATCAGTTGGTGGCCCCGTCAGGAAATGGGAAACCACCAGTCCCGTTCAACACCGAAGAAGGTGAGCTGTGCGAAGCGATACGTTTGCCAAATAATGGAGTTTTGTTTTCGATTATAATTTGCATATCAGCCGTTCTTCTGAGGGATAACACAGTCCGAAAGTTATCCAATGAAACTTCTCAGAAGGTGTCTGAGAATGAACTTAGAATCCTTTGGTATTGTGGTATTTGCTGGAAAACAAGGAAAGGGTAGACAGATTTTATACGTGTGTGTGTGTGTCCATATATATATATATATATATATATATATATGTATACGTATACATGTATGTATATACATATGTGTTTATATATCTATATGTACATACATATGTATATATACGCATATATCCATACACTTATATACACATATACATACATATGTATATATGTAATATATATATTACATATCTTGTCCACAGTATAGATCCCATACATAAGAGGTATGTTCTATATCTTGTCTATCATATATATGATAATTCATCTATAATCAGCATATATCTGTATCTATACCTGTATCTAGAATCTGCATTCTCCACACGCTTAGATATGAGTCATCTACCTAACTCACATGAAGCAAAAAAGTAGTTTGGCCCCAAAGCATATTTCCTACCTCTTCTACTGCCCTTAGCAGTTTTTGCTTGCACGTGGCAGATCTTTAATCCAAGTTTGTTGAACTAAAAATTGATCTTTATATTTTCGATGGCATCTAACACTCCGGACTTAAAAGCAGCCCTAAGTAAAGGTTTAATTGTGTTTTTCCCCTAAATTGTCAGCGTACGTGGGCCTGACATTCATTCATCTTTCTAAAAAGGAGAACAAAGATACGCCCTCCCGCATAGGGGAAATTGTAACTGTTCTCGAGATTTGTCTGGGCTCTCACAAGGAAGTGCGTGCTACAGATGTCAGACCATGACTAGGGCTTCTACAAGAGTAACAAAGTCCCTAAAACTTCGGTCTGCTTTGACGGAATACGTAGATGACTTTTTCAGCTGCATGGAAGGGAATTAAGGTCAACACTCAGTTAATAAATAAATTGCGAGAGCGGATGGGGCCAAGGCAAGTTCACAAGCAATTTCCAAATCACTGGTACACAGAGTTAGCGACAACTCATGTTTACTGGACAGGTGCCTGGGGAGAGATTAACCACGGTGAAGGTGATCCAGGATGTGGGGAGAGAATTCACTCCTCCGAGGGCTGAGTGAGCTTGCAGTGCTGGAGCAGAAGGCAGGGGTGAGGAAGAGAGGGAGAAGAGAATTTGGCAAACTGGGGGGGGGGGGGTCTCCAGGCCCCTCTTCCTGCCCGGAAGCTATGCAGCTCTAACCAAACAGAAGCAGGGCCTGCCTTCTCTCTCTGTCGGCTCAGGTCACGATCTCGCGGTTCGCGTGTTCGAGCCCCATGTCGAGCTCTGTGCTGACAGCTCGGAGCCTGGAGCCTGCTTCGGATTCTGTGTCTCCCTCTCTCTCTCTGCCCCTTCCCCCCTCACGTTGTGCCTCTGTCTCTTAAAAATAAACATTAAAAAAAAAAGAAAAGAAAAAGAAAGTTAGCCAGGCCTCCTTCTGGATTTGTTTGGAAATACCACAGAGAGTTTACTCTGAATACCCTTCCAGGAGCAATTTGAGACTTTAAGAACTAGAAATGACTTCAAATACAACTGTGGTAGGTAGACTCGTGATTTGTACACTTCGCAGGTAAAACCAATAGATCTATCCAACAGAAGGCCATTTGTATAATCCAAGATGGGCCCAACAGATCTAGCAAGAGACCTCTAAAATCCATTTTTCTAAAATCACCTGACAACATTACGTCATTGTTTTGACCTGCCTGTGAGCATAGATTGCTTCTGATGTTTTAAGAAAAGATGAGGAGATACCAACTTGTTTCATCACTTGTAGATTAGATCCTGGGGCTTAGGTGGGGATCATATGATTTGCACCAGTAGTCAAGGAATTGATAGAACTGAGAAGGACCCAGACCTGCCAACTTGAAAGAACCCCTATATTTTACTCCAAGTCTTGGTGAACTTATCTAATGTTACTGAATTGATCGAAAGCCAAACTTTGGGTGTTCCTGATGAAATACACCATAAGCATTAAGGAAAATCTACATGAAAGCAAGGTGGTATGTTTCTGTATTTTTCAGGGAAGCTACTGAGTGGCCATTGGTGGAGGAAATCTGTACTTATTTCTGTATTGATTAGGTCATTAGTGCCATTTGTTCTGCTCTGCGGGGATTACTTCCCTTGGTTTGTTCCTTCTGCTCTCTGAACGACCTCATTTGTCCGGGCAAAAACTCTTTATCAAGATGGAGATCCAAGATTTTTCTATAGTTCTTCCGGTATCGTCCACTAAAGCCACAGGGACAGTGATAAGAAAAATCAGGATTCCCTCTATGGATTCTGACTTTGCCTCTGGATCATTTTTGATCGAAAGCTGGTTGTGGGGTGGTTGTTTTGGAAAAATAATTTGTTCAATTGTTTTGCAGTGCGACTGTCAACGGATACTTACGAGCTGCCTCTTGTGCGAAAGGGAGTTGTGTGCGCATGTGATGTCCAGATGAATCTACCCTCGGTTGTGGTCACAGCTGTGGTTGTGTGAAAGGGACTGTGTGCTCATGTGATGCCCACATGAATATACCCTCGGTTGTGATCACAGCTGTGGCTGAATTTCTGTTGTAGCATACTGGGGGATTCTTGTCTAAGGAAAAAGAAAGGTGTATATTTCATCCTCCTGTTTTTTTCTTTGCAGTGTAACTTACACGGTAACATACAACAGCCATGGGAAACACAGGGATTCAGATCTTACCTGCAGATTAGGAGTTGAGAACCAAGGGGGTAGTGAAAGGGTATGTGGTGGGGCCATGGCATAGAAGGATGTGGAAATTAACTTGTGAAACTGGTAGAGTGCCTGGAAATCTGTCTGCCTGCATCTCAAATCTGTATTTGTGGCTGCCATTTGAGACAAGAATAGATTCTCAGCTCCTGATTTCACCCATGCTTGGGACACATCCTCTCCTGGTGCCAAAGAAGGGCAATAGGTCTGAGGTCAAGGTGACCTAAGTTTAAGTTTGAATCTCATCTCTGCTTCTCACTGGCCTCGCCAAGTGACCTTCAGTGTCCTTCTTGCAGTATGTAGATAGCAGCACTCCCTTCATGAGCTATCCTCTGTAAGATATTTGCCACAAAATAGAAATGTTATCTCCTTCCTGCTTTCTTCTACAGGGACTGTTTATCCATTAAAACATTGAAAACTATAAGAATGTGCAATGAAATTATATATCAATACTTGTTTTGAAAATAATGTAAAGTTGTAGTTTGAGTCCTAAGTATTTTGTCTGTGGATTACTGAGGAAAAAAAAAACATAAACAATGATTTTAAGGGGTGTTGGGATTCTTTCGCATTAGCTTTTATAAGATGTTAACAATACGTATCACGTGGTTGGGGGGGGGACAAAAACTACAACATATCTAAACACATATCTTTACTTACTTGTGTCCAACAATCTGAAACAATGCTATTGATTTAAGGGACCCAGTAGTTCACGTTTGCATAAAAACAGATACCCAGGGATAAGTGATTAGGGAAAATATTCATTAAAAGTTTTTTGAAAACACAAATGAAAAAATGATTTTGAAGATCTTTATCAAGTGTTAAGTAGAGTTTAAAACTTTTATTATTATTATTTTTTTAACGTTTATTGATTTTTGAGACAGAGGGAGACACGCAGAATCTGCAGCAGGCTCCGGGCTCTGAGCTGCCAGCACAGAGCCCGACGCGGGGCTCGAACTCACAGACTATGAGGTTATGACCTGAGCCTACGTGGGAGGCTCAACCGACTGAGCCACCCAGACGCCCCATCAACTGTTAGGTGGAGTTTAAAGAATTGTCTGTCTTTTTTTTTTTTTTTTTTTCCGAATGGATTCACAAGGCTTGGGCTTTTCGGTGCATGTGTGACAAGACTTTTTTGTGATTCTTTGTAGTTAAGGCATTATGTCTTGCTCTTTGAATCTGTGTTCTGAGCTGTCCCCCCGTGTCAAGTTGGGGAAAAGTGCTGCCTTGTATATTTATACTCTGTCTCTGTCCCAGGGGAAAGAGCTGACGCCAGGTCGCATAAACCTCTTGTCAGGCCACCTGCCAACACGTGTTCATGCCATTTACCGATATTGAGGATGAAATGACCCATTTTAACTAATATGTTCCCCCTGAAATTATCTTCAGGAAAACTTGAAGTTCCAGTTCGCCAGTGTGAGCTCTCTTCGTCGACGATTTGTCCTCAGTTTGTTTGGTCCCAAGTGAACCCGAGACACCTGCAGCATCATGTACACTCATTCTTTGCCCTTGGGTCCTGCTTGTTTGTCGCAGAGGGTGGCGGTTGCTTTTGGCAGATGTACAGGATCAAAGTAGCCTTTTTATCTTTCTGCCCTCGGGGAGTCAGTTTCTCAGATAGAGGAAGTGGTGAGGCTAACAGAAATTTCAGCTCACCCCGAAATAAAAGTCAAATGGATTAGGTGTGATAACCCTATTTATTAATGATTTGTCAAAGGCAGTGGCTTTGTGAAGTTGTTGGACGGAGAAATTTAGGGACTGGGCTTCCTTTTTACTAAGTAAATGTTTACGCCGTAGTTTGTGGCCCGAAGGAAATTAACAACCAAAATAATCTTATTGATTTTTTCATCTAGGTAACCTGAAGAAATGGAAAATCTTAGAAATACTATCTATAGGTAAATATTAAGGATTTATTCGATAGCAGTGTATTTTACATTATATACAGAGAGGATATCGCCCTAAATTTCTGTATAATTTATCTTATGCATTACTAGGTTTGCTTGGATAAATATTGGTCTTCGACTAGGGAATTACCTATAATTTTATTGCTGGGAATTTTTTCTGAAGGGAGAACAGAATAACAGAAAATGAATACGTATGCATACTCTTTTATACATATACACGTGTGTGTATTTTAAAAGTACATACACACATGTCATATACCATATTATATATATGATATGATTTGTATTTATTGAATATATATATATACACATTGGGAATCTGGTTATATTATAAAAATTACACACATGTATCTAATATAGTACATATTAGATGTGGTATAATATTCTGGTATATACATACATTTGGGAACTGGTTATGTTATAAAACGAGTACTCCCTTATCATTGCCCGTCTGCAGTGATACAATGGCAAGATGGAAACAGAGGGTGGGGCGATGAATTGATCCTTTCAATCAAAAAGTTAGAGATTTCTCTCGACTTTAAGCTTCGAGAAGCCATAAGGCTTCGAGACAAATTTTACTAAGTGAATTTAAAGTTGCTTTGATTTAAAAACGATTTTTAAAACATAGCACCTTAAGAGAAGAGAAGAAGATTGCAAATTCCATTAGAAAAAGAGGTTGGAGCCTCTGTTCTGGGTGATTACAGGGAGATAGATGCAGGTTTCCCCCTGAGTTGTAGTCTGAGGGTCTCCAGCGTAGGACTCTAAAGTCCGTGGAGAGAAGATAATCCCGAGTCTGAAAGACTGGATATTCTCAGGGTCAAGGAAAAACTTACATAAAAATTAGTGAGCACTAGAGAAGAAAACTATGAATGCAAAACAAAAAACAAAAAACAAAAAAAACCGTGCAGACAGCGGTTTATAACAGCTTTATTCATAATTGCCTCAAACTGGAGACAACCCAGATGTCCTTCCAAAGATGCCTGGGGAAACTGTGACACATCCATACAGTGGAATATTACATAGCGATAAAAAGGAACCAATTATGAATTCACGTGGCAATTTGAATGGGTCTCAGGGGCGTTGTGCTGGGTGAAAGAAGTCAATCTCCAAACATCACAGACTGTGTGATCTCATTTATATAACATCTCAAAACGACAAAACCACAGGGACAGAGAAACACGGATTAGTGAATGCCAAGAGATGTCACAGAGGAGGTGTGATCGGAAGGGATGGCGTGAGGAAGCTTTGAGGGTGATGGAACTCTTCTTTAGCCACATTATGGTGGTGGTTACACAAGCTTATACCTGTGTTAAAATCCATGGAACTCTACAGCTCCCAGCCCCAACAAGCTAAGTTTACTATACGATAATTTTATGATCGTGTAAAACGGATGATGTAACAATGAAAAAAAAATCCGAAGAATACTGTCTTTTAGTTACACCAAGTAACTGGCTTGGCACCATTGCATGAGGTGAAAGTATCAATTGATTTAAATAAACCAAAACACTTTATTTCCAGCAAAAGGAAAAAAAGTGATCTCTGTAAGCAGGATTCTTTGTAAATGCTCCTAAGGCCATTTGCTGCAGGCAGGGATCCGAGGACAGATTTGGAAGGTGGAGAAATCTGCCCCACATCATCTTGGTCTGGTCACCTGTAGCACTGTCATCCCATTTGTGCCTTTGTTCTTTTTTGGGGGGGGGGCAGAATCCTTCTCTTTCAATGTGAATTTCAGGGGCACGTTTGTTCTTACCACTTAATACGAGCTAGAAAAGACACACAGGGCTAGAACGGTCATGCACATACCTCTCTACATACGTGCATGAAGCCTCACGAATTGCCAACCATCCACAGCTTGAACAGCCCAGTGATGGCTCCCTCGGAGTTTTGGAAGGAAGCCAGTATCACTTGGAAGTAGCTGTAATTTTTAGAGACACTGAGGTCGTTAGAAGTGTCTAGAAGGTCTGGGGCTCCGGAAGTGTTGGCAGTTGAATTCTAGCCAGAGCTCTCATCAGGTAACATCCACAAATCTCTGTTGAATGGACCCATGTGCATGTCTCGGTAAGAGATAGCTGATTGCTGATACATACATCACGCTAACTATGTGCGAGGTGCTTTTCTGAGTGCTTTACATATTTTCACTTGTTTACTCCTCACAGTCGTCTGTGAGGTAGGGGCTCTGCCTATTTCCACTTTCAGTGAGGAAACTGAGGCATGGAGATGCTTAGAGACTTGCTTCGGACACGTAGAGAAAGCAGGCTTCCGCCCTGGAGATCCGGATTCAGAGTCCGAGAAGTTCACGACTATACAACGCTATAGTTTGTGTGGTGTTGTCTTTTTGCTGTATTTTCTCCTTTGAGGGCCGGCTAATATTTTTGTTAATGGTGCATTCCAGTTGATGCATGACCCCCGCCCCCACCCCCGGTTAGCCATCAACTCTTGTACAGAACTGGCCTTCCTGCCCTAACTGGGAAGGAGGTGCGGACTCCAGTTTGAAGCCGCGGGATCCCGTGTGGCTGGACCCAGCTCCAGACCCAAAAGATAGCTGTGCGTTGAGGCTGCACCACCTTAGGGTCTGGCCCATTCCCCAAAGAAATCTCCAAACCTGAATCCTAGCATGGCGGTCAAGATGCGATCTCATGAACCCTGGAACCAGCCCTTCCCCGGACAGGGTAACATTCGGGCACAGGCCAGAGTCTTCTGCAGCTCTTTACTTCCCACTTTTAAGAGCAGTGAGAGAATCAAGTACCAAGTATTTTTTTTCCTCCCTCTCTTTTTTGGGGGGGGGGGGGCGGGGTGGGTATTTGAGTGGGATAGCCAAGTCAACTTGGCTGATAAGAAACTAACTGCGCGTTTCTGGCTAGGAGTAGTAGAAATGATACTTTGTTGCTAGGTATCCAGCAAGGTTACTCCGTCATCTGGCGTCTTTCTTAAATAAATAGTTGTGATTATATTTGTGGGTGTTGCATTCACCAAATGCATGGGTTGAACAACGTGGTGGTAGGCAATGGACAGGGCACGGGCATTTGAATAATACTGGTGTCGTTTGACCCTGGGCAGGGACTCCTCTCTTCTGAAACTTATGTTTCTCTCCCCCCACCTGCCCTCCCTCTACCTCCCTTCTTCCCTCCACCCCTTCACCTCCTTCCCTCCCTCCCTTCGGTCCTTAAATAGGTGCAAATGAGATTAGCGGCAGCGAGGATTAAAAACGCTATGTGTCACATGTTCCTTGTAGCATGTGGTGCACAACACGATATAGGAAAACAGGGTAGCTGTTGTTTTTTACAGCACGAATTAATGCATCTGCGTTTCAGTGAATTAAATATGAGTAACTATGGGAACGTGGGATTACCAGGATCCGGATACCAATCTTGCGAGTTGCTTTGAAAAAGTGATAGAGGGGCGCCTGGGTGGCGCAGTCGGTTAAGCGTCCGACTTCGGCCAGGTCACGATCTCACGTGATCTCCCGTGATCTCGCGTGAGTTCGAGCCCCGCGTCGGGCTCTGGGCTGATGGCTCGGAGCCTGGAGCCTGTTTCCCATTCTGTGTCTCCCTCTCTCTCTGCCCCTCCCCCGTTCATGCTCTGTCTCTCTCTGTCCCAAAAATAAATAAAAAACGTTGGAAAAAAAAATTAAAATTGAAAAAGTGATAGAAAAGTACCAGCTCCCTTTGGCTACAAGACATGCTTCTGCCAAAGCTCTTCTCCTCCTGGTGTATCCCGAAGTCTGGTGAGGAAATGAAGTAAGTTACATACGAGTTTCATTTCCTATGGAAAATCTAGGTCGGGAAAGTGAAACCCGCGACGCCCTTAAGGAGCCGTTCTTCCAGACCGGTCCGTTCTGAACTGACCCTCTTCGGCCCCCAGGCTCTGGGGTGTGTGTATGTCTGGGCTTGTGCGAGGCTGCACTTCGAGAGCGAGTGTGCAAGTGTTATGTGCACCGTGCGTGGTGAAGCATGGAGTACAGGCCAATCTTCTGCAGCTGGGGAGAGCAATTAGCAGCTTCATGAATTAGGGGCTTGTTTACACTGTTGTCCAAGATAATCATTTGTTTGTTTTAACGGAGATGCTCTATCTTCATCAGAGGCATCAATCCTCATATTTAAATGATAAGGTCTTTGCCTCTCACAAATAATGTTTGGATTTCACAGCAGGAACCCCCATCACAGCCCTTACTTTCTCTCCGCTGCCTTTGGTAATCAAGACGCCATGGGTGACATGTCTATTTCCAATTAGCCTTCCGTTGTGGAAACATTATGGGATCTATCGCAGCAACTTTTTTTGTGACGCAGACTGACTTTTAAAATACTGTCAGGGGCGCCCGGGTGGCTCAGTGGGTTAAGCATCCGACTTCTGCTCAGGTCACGATCTCAGGGTTTGTGGGTTCGAGCCCCGCATGGGGCTCTGCGCTGACAGGGTGGAGCCTGCTTGAGATTCTCAATCTCATTCTCTCTCTCTCTCTCTCTGCTTCTCCCTCCACTCTTGCCTTTTCTCTCTTTCAAAAATAAATAAACTTAAAAAACACTTTTTCATGAATTCCCCAGCACTCAGACACAGGTAGATGTGCACAGACTTGTCTCCCCGCCCCCCCCCCCCCCACACACATATGTGAAACAAAATTATAAAAGTTTAAGGAATGAGTCATGGCCTTACTGAGGGTAATTGTTGTACTCCAATTCTTACGTACTCCAGTCTGGCTCATTCCACTGCATTCGTGTTCTCTAGATGTCACTGTAAAAACTAAAGTTAAACCAATGACTTGACTTGCTGATTTACTCACAGGTCATAAGCTCAAGTTCGAAACACATTGATCTCCCTTTAAATTCACTTACGATTCTGTCTTCTGTCCCGGAATCTGTAGAAGGGAATGCATATGGCGTTGCTGTGTCTTTTTGAATCTCGGCTATGTGGGATGTTAATGTATCCATCTACCGAGAAAATACCCGTTAGTACCCTTGAAGATGCTCTAGTCACTCAGTAAGGACTTATTGATGAGTAAGATGAAGTATTTTGGAAATCAGGAGCGTGAGTCATTGTTAAACTCTGGACAGTTTGCCCAGAAGAGGGACTTCTTGAATAAGGTGGCCAGTGTATTTCTAGAAAACATCTACTGGTCTCACTCGCGTTCTTCATACAGCCAGCGCACACCAGGTCAGTTTTTTTTTTTTTTTTTCAAGGTGCGTGCCTTAAATGTTTTATAAGATGATGCTATTAATACACCATCCAACGTTCCCAGAAGCCATTTATCTTTTGACAGACGTTTGCTAATTTCCTGCCGCGTTCCATATACCTCGGTGGTTCCTAGAGACCCTGAAAGAAGCAAGGCATAGTCCCTGTCCTGGGGGAGCATACAGCCTGACTCTCTAACGACTTTGGGACCCCGTGGGGTGGACCCTGAACTGATCCTCTTTGCCCTGCTGGAGCCCCGTGTGCACACACAGGAAGGCTCAACCGTCGGCAGTGAGGCGACAGACGGGCACTGGGTAAGGGAAGAGGGGATTTGTAAATCTCACTCATCTTGTCGCGTAAAGCAGTAATCCCTGACCTGTTGTTAAACGAGGAAACCTTCGCGGAGCGGAGGTGGAGGGGCTTCCTGTTTATGCCAAAACCGCCACACGGGTCAGCAGCGGCTCAGCCAAGAGACACACGGGGACACTGGCTCCTGGACGCGTCATTTACGTCACCCTGGCACTTCCGAGAGCTGTTTTGTGAACAAGAGTCGCAGGTGTGCATTGCACCACCTGCTGGCACCGGGAGAGCATGAGACACCCTGCCAAGGGCCACGTCGGGGCTCGAGCCCCGATGAGCCTCCCGGGCCTCCAGGGGCTCTTGGGTTAGGGACCCTGACTCCTTTCTTTTTGACCTGGTTCAATGCAAAAAGGTGGTTTAGTAAATAATCCTAAGGCCTGGTTTCCCAGTTACGGAACATGCTTCTGCGTGTTTACATTTAAATGGTTCTTTTCAGTTTCTCCAGCGGGGCAAGAGGCCGGTCTGTTCACAGGCCGAGCAGTGTGCAAAATGTAAAGGGCAGGTCCGGCCTCTAGAGGACCACTGCTGTCCCACAGCTCTGCTGGTTTTCGACTTCAGCTTCTTATTCTGGTTCAATCCTTAGAGATATGAGCAGTGAAAACTCTGCAGCCCCCTCCCCCTGCATTCTTGCCCTCGGGGCGCAACCCTGCTTCAACCCTGCTCCCCCCAGGCCCCTGAAGCCATCCTTGCCAAGGGCTGTAGCTTGCGCTCTCCTTCCTGATTTCTGCCATCCCATCCCTGCAGAAAGGTCCGGAAAAAGAGAGCCATGCCTGGGAGGGAGAGAGGGAGGCCGCTCCCACCAGTTCAGTGTGGGGAACAACAGATTAAGATCATGAGGAACAACATTCCTGAGGTTCACTTCTTGATGGCTGGTTGTCAGACCCGAGAGGGCAAATATTCTTGACCGAGGACGTTTGGGGAAATGGGTCCTTTCTTACTGGTAAGAACACGGCTCTCTTCACCTTGTTGGGAGAAAAGGAGTTTTCTCCAAAGCATGACTTACTCTAATCTAACTTTTTCTCCTTGAAAATTAGTGAGAGACTCCACAAGGATTCGTTTGGAGTTGATCGTTCGGCATACTTATGAGAAAAAGAGAAGATGAGTCTTTGAAAAGCTGAGCTGAGGAAGTCCTCATTTCTAGCACCGTATACATTTCCCCAAGGCAGGTGCCGGACCGAAAAACATCACCATATCTCTCACAAGTCCTTGGCAGGATGCCATGCACCTAGTAGGAGCTGAATAAATAATTGTTTATTGACTGCGCTCCCTGGACAGGCCTGGCTACACACACAATCACACACGCGTGGATCGTCCGCGCCATCCAAGGCCAAGGCCTCCAAGTCACTGAATGTGTTACTTTGGCCAATTAAAACACAATTCTTCTCAGCCTTGTAAAACACCAAATACCTAATGCAATTTCATATTCTCTTACTGACTCATTGTCATAGTACGAAAATCAGCTGTCGAGCTGTGCTCATGAGAGTAAGGGTTCACGCTACTGAAAATTCACCTCCCGAAGCCTCTCCAGAAAGCTTCTCTATGATGGGACGAAAGGAAAGACCCAAGACAAAGGGACTCTGTGAGTCCTGCCTGGCGAAGGGCGTAGAACGCTGCTCGATATATAGGAACACAATGCAAATGTTAGCCGCTGTTGTAACCGTTTAGGCTGCTTCTGTATTAGAATACGGGAAGAGCATGGAATGGCACAGACAAATCAGAATACTTACAGATTTCTTGAACAGCTGGCTATAAAATTTCAGACATCAGCACATTCAATTCTCTTTGACCTGCATCTGTCCCGCCTCTTCGCGGCAAGAGTGCTGTAGACAGACAACCATAATTATCTCCTGGGGATCAAGTGAGGCTTGATCAGTGTCTCTTAATTTGTATAATCCTGGGCCAAGTTCCTTGGCCCTGCTGTGCGTCTCAGTTATCCCATCTGTAGAGTGGAAACAGCGACAGCTAGTTATTAGTGCTTGTGAGGAAGTCACTGAAATAATTTGTAGAAACTGCTTAACATAGGCATCACCTCCTAAGTCATCATGATATCTTTAATGTGTACTGGGTATCAGCATCCTGTTACCTGCCGGTGTTTTTGGAACTACATATAGGGTGGTAACTTGAGCGATGACGTGTCCGGGGTTAGGGAAATGAACAAGGGTTTGGAGCCAGCGAGTGGTTCGGAACCTGGGTTTCATTCCTGCCACGGTGTGATTTCCACCTTCCAAAGGGATGTCCTGAGGTGTCCCAGGTAGGCTTCCGGGAAGCTGACCCTGAGACGGAGTTTGGTGTGCAGGATGTTTAGGAGAATTCTTGGCCCCAGTGCCATGGAGGAAGAGGGAGGGGGCAAGCATGGGTGGAGGAAAGCCATAGCTCAGACGAAGGATGAGAACAGATCTGACCAGCTCCTTGGGGTGTTCTGCGTCTAGAATGGCCTTGGGGTTGTCTTGCTGGGGTTGAGGGAGCCAGGCTTTCCATAGCCACCTCCATCAACGTGGCATTGGGCCATTCAGCTGTCTGCAGCTGAAATAATCCTCCAAGAAGCAACCCCGTCCTTCTTGGAGAGGGATCCGGGTCGACCCCCGAGGTTGACCAGAAAGGTAGAAACTGAACACCAGGATGCCCTGGACCTAGTCGGTCTCAAAGAATCCACCAGGATCGCATAAAAATTGTGCAGCGTCACTCCTGGGGAGAAAAACCTTAACTAGATGTGGGTCAGGTTTTCAAAGAACCCATAGCCCGTAATAGGTCTTCAAACCTCTCCCCTTCTCCCCGGAAACAAGAATCAGTCTCCCAGCAATCGGGGTCTCTCTTATCTGGACTGAAGCCCACTTTGGGTGCAGGGGATTCGTATCCAAAGACTACTTAAGCCCAAAGGAACTGCTACACTCCCAGCTTTTTATCAAGGAAGATGTCAAAGCACACAGGAAACAGAGACTGTTGAAGAAGAGACCCCCATGTGGGCCTGGCACAGTGTCAACATTCTGCCCTTCTCCAGAAGAATTTTCAATAGCGTAGGTACAGCAGTGCCTCTCGTGTTAATCTGAGATCCGGACAGGCGTGTCCTCAGAGGAGGGTGAGATTTCACAATGTTTGAGGTCACAGATGTCTCTTAATAGTACTGACGTGAGTGCAGTTGAAGCTGTCCGAGTCCCGGTTCCGCGTCTTGTGTTCCAGGGCCCCCCAGGAAGGCCATGCCGTGAGTCGCAGGCCAGGGAAGGGGCAAGACATTTCATGCATTTGCTTCGTATTCATACTTCTGTTGTGCTGAGAGGACTCCCGGAGATTGGTGACCTCGGAAGGCACTTGCCCGCCCCCTGTGCCCTCGGCCGTGTTGCAAGCCACTGCAAACCCCAGATCAAAATTTCTGTTCAGCAGAGGAGGTGTCTTAGGAAAATTCTACAGAGAATACATCCAAAGCAGCATTTGGGATCTGACTGGGTCCCTGGGATTTGAACATCCAAACCGTAGCAGATTCCCTTGCCAGGTTGGGTCCCCGGGTGATGCCGCCCAGGCCTGTCGGACTATGCCTTTGCTCGCCTGTCCCGGGCAGAGCAGCTCAGGCATGCTCAGGAGTGATTCAGCAGTCCATGTTCCCCCCCCACCTCCCCCCTGCAAGAGCCAACAGGACCGTGGTGGTTGTTTGGCCCCAGAGCAGGTGGCGGTGGGGGCTATGGCGGTTGCATTTCCTCTTGGAGGGGGGGGGCTCAGCTGTTTCCTTGGTCACGCGCCCCTAGTAAGGGCCTGGAGGAGGCAGGGGGCCAAGAATACAGCTGAGACTTGAGTTGCTGCCAGCTCCCAGCAGCTGCTACTCTGTTCTCTGAGCTGGAACCAGCCCCAGGCTGCAGTGTGGCCTGATCTGGCATTCGGGGAGGGGCCTGTGAGAACTGTCACTTGCACATTCTGAGTGGCTTAACCCACCTGCTGTGTGTGTGTGTGTGTGCGCGCGTGCATGTGTGTGAGTGGCCTAGTTAGGGGACAATTCTCTGACGTTCAAGTGATAATGAAAAAGTTTAGGTGCATGAAACAAGCAAGACTTCCCCTCTTTTGAGACCAGTGGATTTGCCGATCTTGAAGGAATTGTCTTTGTTTCAAAGGAGAAAGCTGAGGGTACCATCCTAAGTCAGAATGCGTGGGCTTAATATAAGAATATTTGGGTGTATATTTGTGACTCTGAACATATGCACAGAGGCAGCTTGGAAAGATACTGGGCTAAGAGGCAGAACCGAGCTCTAGCTCTTGTGTGGACTTTACGAACATAGACCTGTGCTTTTGGACCTCATCGTTGCCCTTGGGCTAAGCTTTTTGGTTGGTTGGTTGTTTATTATGTTAATTGAAAGTAATAAATCTCTCAGATCAGATGATGAGAGCTGGTGTTTTGGAGAAGCAAAGAAGTGAAAGCAACTGAAAGTTCTAGGCACAATGCTATCTACACGGAACACTCTGAAAAAGCTACAGAATCAAAGGGTTGACTTGGAGATTCACACACATCTATGTATCGATTTCTCCAGAGCAGTAGTTGTTAGGTCTTTTTAAAATGGCTGACAAGAGTTGTTTTATGTAATGTAAACATATCCACGTGGACGTTAGGAGGTCATATCAAACATTCAAGACTAGCTATTTCCTATATTTGAGAAACAAGAAAACAAATTCTCTGGGGAAACATCACAGGAGTTCGTGAAACCGTCCCATTTAAGGCACTTGTGTTGACGAAGAAGCCACTTAACGAACACTCCCCAGTTTTGTGAGCAAGCCTGGGTTCCCCTAGAGAGTGGGGCTGGATTCTAGTCATTTCTGTATGCCTTGGCTGTAGATTAAATGAAAAGGTATTCAACTGATTCTGGTCTTTGTGGTTTTGAAAGGAAAAAGATGACGGCGTGTATTGTTGTGATGTCAAAAGTACCCAGATCGTTGCTCAAGGTGTGAGGGTTCCACAGGTCTTTCTCCAGATTCCCAGCCCTTAGCTCCAGCCTTGTCCCTCAAAGAGCAGTGGCTGCAGGCAGGAGCTGTTTAGAAGTGATAAACCGGGGGCACCTGGCTCAGTGGATTGAGCGTCCAACTTTGGCTCAGGTCATGATCTTGCGGTCTGTGATTTTGAGCCCTGCGTCGGGCTCTGTGCTGATGGCTCAGAGCCTGGAGCCTGCTTCAGATTCTGTGTCTCCCTCTCTGTGCCCCTCCCCTTCTCTCTCTCTCTCTCTCTCTCTCTCTCTCTCTCTCTCTCAAAAGTAAACATTAAAAAAAGGTGACAAACCTATGTGGACACTGCTCAGTATGTGCAGAATCCATATGATTACAGATGTCACCCACGTACCTTTCTCTGAATCCAAATTGACAAAGTAGAAGGGAATCACATTTTTTTTTTTTAAATTACAGGGTCTCTCCACAAACTGTTAATTGTCCCTGATGCTTCTTGGTTGATTCCTCTGTAGAGGAAAGTCAGTTTAGAACACAATATTCAATTGAGTGGCTCCATGTAAAAATGTCCTTGAATTTTTAAGAAATTTGAGGCCAGTCTGGCTTGTAATTGTTATTGACTTGATTTTTTAATGCAGTTGAGTTGTATTGACTTTGATATTTATTCCAAGCACAAAACATGTTTTGTGATCATTTAAATGTTTATATAACTGGGGCGCCTGGGTGGCTTGGTCGGTTAAACCTCCAACTTCGACTCAGGTCATGATCTCGCGTCGGGCTCTGTGCTGACAGCTCAGAGCCTGGAGCCTGTTTCAGATTCCATGTCTCCCTCTCCCTCTGTCCCTCCCTGGTTCGTGTGCTCTTTCTCAAAATAAATAAACAAACTTAAAAAAAAGAAAATTAGTGGGGTGCCTGGGTGGCTCAGTCGGTTTGGCATCCAACTTCGGCTCAGGTCGTGATCTCACGGTTCATGAGTTCGAGCCCTGCGTCGGGCTCTGTGCTGACAGCTCGGAGCCTGGAGCCTGCTTTGGATTCTGTGTCTCCCTCTCTCTCTCCCCCTCCCCTGCTTACGCTCCGTCTCTGTCTCAAAAATAAATAAACATTAAAAAAATTTTTTTAAATGTTTATGTAACCAATCTTGAGAGTCTTTGGGCATTTTAAAAATAGATTTTAACAATGCTCTACAGTATTTGGTTTGTCTGTAGTGTGTTTCCCTTCAGTTTTATTTTTGACATTTATCTGACACATTTTGTATAGACTTAGTTCCTTTGACTGCACATCGGTGTAGATACAGTCATTCCATACTCTTTGATTTTTATTAGCAATCCTTTGCATTGTCTTCACTTTACTGTTTTCTGACGGAATGGGTGATGACGCGGCAACCACAAACCTGCTTCAAGGTACAGTTAACACTGCCCGTAGCCAGTTCGGACTCACTCCTTGTCTCCTGGTTTCTTCTCAATCTCTCTGGTTACTTTTTTGAATTCTAAGAGTACAAGAGGGTCACGTGAGAACATTTAGAAAGACTGGAGGAAGCATGCATCCCATGAATCACCCCTGGCATCACTTTCCGGTGCCTTCTATTATTTATTGTTGTCTGCTATGTGGTGTCTGTGATCCTCGCTCATTTTGAAGTGTAGTAGGTCCAGGTGATTCTGGGGACCTCTCTGTCCGAATTTGACCTCTGGCCCCACTCTTTCCTTCCTAGAGTAAAATCTTGGCTGTGGTAGTTAGCGTCTCTGTGGCTCCATTTCCTCTACTCCACAGTGAGACGTTTCAGATTTAACCCATAGGGGCGCCTGGGTGGCTCAGTCCTTCAGTGTCCGCCATCGGCTCAGGTCACGATCTCACGGTTTGTGAGTTCGAGCCCCGCGTCGGGCTCTGTGCTGATGGCTCGGAGCCTGGAGCCTGCTTCGGATTCTGTGTCTCCCACTCTCTCTGCCCTTCCCTGTTTCTGTGCACAAGCTCGCTCTCTCTCTCCCTCTCTGTCTCTCTCTCTCAAAAATAAATAAATGACCTTAAAAAAATTTGATCCATATATACTGTGCTTTTTTAATCAAAATAATGTCAGGCGCAGAGTGAGTATCCGGTAGATGTATTGGAATTGGCTCTGTTTATATTAGCATGTAACTTTATTTTTATGTAAAATCCTAAATTGTATCACAGTGAAAGTAGTTTTTTTTTTAATGTGATTTATGGCAGTGATAAGGATAACGGGGAAATAATGGCTAATTTGGAAGTGAGACATCACCGTTTTGCATTATGACAAGGTACCGTAATCTCATGACTTGTTATGTGTATGTATTAATTTATCAAATGAGCGCTTCGTCAAACCGTTGCTATTGAATGCCAGGTGTTCCAGTACGAGAAAAAGCGGGAGAGTCCCTGTTTTTAAAGAACTTACGTGAGAGACACGTAAGTAAGCGACAGATTCTTCCTGAAGAAGCAAGCCTTTTTTTGCAACGTTCGTTGAAAGCTGGTCTCCATCCGTAGCTTGGCTTACTTTTAACTGCAGTTTGGGGAGACGCTGCATTAAAAGAAAAGAAAGAGAAGAAGCAATGTAAGATCCTTTATAGTTAATTAAAGGGAAATACGGTCTAATCGGAAATGGGAAATTATAGGACACAATATCTTAACTTGCAGTGAAACTTTGGTACTGATACAGCCGCGTTCCGAAATTATGCACTCTGGAAGCTGGCCATGGAGCCGATATCTTGACACCATATATGTCCTTGAATAGACACTGGCTTTAAAAAGGCAGATCTTTATATGCTGGGTTTCTAGCTGTTGTATAATACCAGGAATGGTGACCGGAACATCCCTGTATCATCTCTGACTTTGTTTTTATCCATTTGGGGGAGAGGAGTAGTCCCCAGTACAGAAGAATTCATTTTTGTGGGAGCGTATTTCTACTAGAATAAGGAGATACAAAATGGGAGCCACAAACCTTTTTGGGGAAAGCTGTATATATTACACTTAAGAAATATATATATATATATATTCCGTGTGTGTGTGTGTGGAGGGGGTTGTATTAAAAGGTTAGAGGCTACACTGTAAACAGACCGTGGTGAATACGAGTAACTTACTATTGTCATTCAGCAAAGAAACTTTTAGTCCAGCGTTTATTTCAAGAAAAGGCTGCAGTTATCTTTCAAACGCCACCAAGAGACCTGCCCAAACAATGTAGTCGTCGTGCTTTAAGGAGAAAAGAAAAAAGAAAGAAAAAAAAGCAGAATAAATTTCCTCCTGATTTTTTTTTTTCAACGTTTATTTATTTTTGGGACAGAGAGAGACAGAGCATGAACGGGGGAGGGGCAGAGAGAGAGGGAGACACAGAATCGGAAACAGGCTCCAGGCTCTGAGCCATCAGCCCAGAGCCCGACGCGGGGCTGGAACTCACGGACCGCGAGATCGTGACCTGGCTGAAGTCGGACGCTTAACCGACTGCGCCACCCAGGCGCCCCCCAACTGGTTTTTAATAACAAGGCCGGGGCACAAAATCAGCAACGAAGTCCAGGACACTCAGCCAGGGTGTGCCCAGAGAAAGCCAGGTGATGAGGTCGGTTTTGCTTATAACCAGAGCACTTTTTTTTTTTTTTTTTTTTTTGAGAGAGAGAGAGAGAAAGAACACAGTGGGAGAGGGGGGGGGGGGGGGGGAGAGGGAATTTTAAGCACACTCCATACTTAGCATAGAGCCCAACGTGGGGCTCCGTCTCACAACTCTGGGATCATGACCTGAGCCAAAATCAGGAATCGGATGCTTAACCGACAGAGCCACCCGGGTGCCCGCAGAGCATTTTTTTTTAAGAACACAGATCTTCTAAAATTTGGCTTTCTGAACTCACGGATGAATGCTACCCAGCACACAGGGAGTATCTGGAGAGGCAGCATTTGTTCGAGGTTTGCAGAGCCACCCTAACTTTGGCATCTTGGTGAACCCAGTGTTTTGCCAGCTGAGGGAACAGCCAGTCTGTTCTCCTGAGTTACTACCCCCTTGCTCGTGCTGGGGTCTCTGAGATTTAGGATACTTGTGGCCCGACCTGAAATTGGCATCTGTGGGCATGCACAAGCCTCACAGGAACAGTCAGGCCACAGACTTTCCAACAGAGAGCCAGGATTTCCAGAATTGAAATGGAACCTGCCAGGTGATGAGAATTGTTTTGAACCACAGAGAATTACTTCAAAGACCTGGGATTGTGCAAATTGTATATGCGCAAACACACGTGCACTCTGTCTCTGTCTCCCTCCCTCCCTCCCTCTGCCTTCCCCTCTCCCCTCCTCCCCCTCTTCTCCCTCTTCTGGTTTCTCCCCCTCCTCCTCCTCTCCTTCCTCCTCCTCCTCCCTCTTCTTTCTAGATATATAGATAGATGGACCTTTATCCTTACTTAGTATTTAAACCTTGCGAGGCCAGTGATTCATGTTAATATGCTGAGAATTCACGGGTACTTCTATATTCACATTACTTTTCTTGTCATCATGTAGATTATTTTTGAAAGGTAACAGGAACCCATTGCGTTCTTTCCTTGTATCTTTTTTTTCCCCCCCAGTGGAAATGTGTAATCGTTTGAAGTATAGGGCACATTTTCCTATATATGTACCATACTTCAGCAAATCTAGGGAAATGCTATGCCTAGCACATTATTTATCTAATGAACAGTGTTGCCTCCGCCTAAATACGAGTCATAATGGGCGATTGACTCTTTTTGTCTTTCTGGTTTTAAGTCTATTCATTAAAACTAAAAAGTTTTGCAGGCTTCATCACGAATTGCCCCAAATAGTCCATGTTCCATTTTCACATATTAAGTTCTATGCTTCTGACAGTTGGACCAGCCTGCTTGCCTTCCTCCCTTCTGCCCATCCCTCCTGCCCCCTCTTCCTTCTCGATTTACCATTATGAGTAAACAAAGGTCATGATATTTTTTCCCCACTCTATAGTTTTTCTCCATGTGGAGGCCTTGGAGTTTTTATTAAGGAGACCGTATCCAGCAAAACAGATTCTTGCTGTGTATTATGAATACCGTGACTGACTCTTTTTTTATTTATGTTGAAAGTCTTGAAGGTAGCACAAATAAGCAGACAGCTCAAAAGCAGAGTATTGCCTCTTATAGAAGATGGGCAGATATTTTATTTCTGTGACATGTCAGATCACAGATTTGATTCTTTCCCAGACAATCTCAGCCTGGCATTTTCCAACCTGAAGCCTGGATGTACATTCTTGCCAACTTTTAACGGCCTTCGCGTGTGTTTTCATTCTTCGGCCCAGTACCAATTTCCAGCCTCATTCCAGGGATCAGGCTGTCCTACTTTGTTGTAGGGATGCTGCATCCCATTTGATTTTTAAGCGCAAGGTTGCCTATCAGAGACCTCAGAGTGGGTGGACAGCCTCACGTCTTTCTAGAAATGTCCGTTGGCCCCGGGTCCCCAGCAGTTCTCTTCTACCAAAGTGCCCAGAAAGCAAGTACGCTTTAAGGACTATGTAGTTTTAATGACATCATACATGTGCCAAGCAGATAACCTCCTCCAGGCCCATGGCTTAGGCACCATAGGGTCCATGAATAAAATGACCCCAAATCTTCACCCTCGCTGTCAAGAATCCTTGGATATTCCTGCACAGAACTTGACCCTTTTCCTTCAAGAGTCACAGGAACAGGGCGCCTAGGCGGTTCGGTCGGTTAAGCGTCCGACCTCGGCTCAGGTCTGGATCTCGCGGTTTGTGGGTTCGAGCCCCGCATCCGGCTCTGTGCTGACCCCTCAGAGCCCGGAGCCTGCTTCAGATTCTGTGTCTCCCTCTCTCTCTGCCCCTCCCCCACTTGCACTCTGTCTCTTTCTCGCTCAAAAATAAATAAACGTTAAAAAAAAAAAAAAAAAAAGAACATTTAGCCCAGGACTGCACGCCGACATCTATCCTCACTTCCATCGAGACCATCCAGGTAGCTCTTAAATTCAGCCATTTCTTCCAGTTTTTTCACGTAGCGTGGTTTGAGAACCTGCTTTTTCTCTTTCTTCATCAATGGCCAACCCTAGTAGGCTGCAATACCTCACAGAGCCCATGCCAGCCCACATTTCTTATAAGATGATCGACATGTACTGGATTAAAAACACAGATAATTTACAACAGCAACCACACTCATTTTCCCTGACGTGGCTTTCTCAGGATCGAGGGGTCAGAGCCCATCACACCAGAAGGCATTCACCTACAAATGCTTGCAGTCTGTCTTGAGTGCAACTAACTCCTTAACATTTAACTGCCCCTTCAAGCGAAAACACTCTGTTAAAAGAGTAACGGAAACTTGTGCCGGGCATCTGGGTGGCTCAGTTGGTTAAGCGCCCGACTCCGGCCTGGGTCATGATCTCACCAGCCGTGAGTTCGAGCCTCGTTTTGGGCTCTGCACTAACAGTGTGGATGGAGCCTGCTTGGGATTCTCTCTGCCCCTCCCCAGCTCACCCTCTGTCTCTCTCTCTCTCTCAAAAGTAAAGAGGTAATAGAAACTTTACAGGAGGTTGGGGCAGGGAGAAGGGGGAGGCGCCATCACGTTCGGCCAGGGCCAGCCTTTGGAGGAAGATTGCAGTCAAGGGCCCGTGGCCGATGAGCCGACTTTAAACTGCAGCCCCCTCTTTTAAATGACCAACCGCGTGCTCCCTTTAGGTTGCTTTCCAAGCACAGCATCTGGGGTCCAATCAGCATCGCCGCAGATGACCCCAGAGCTGGGGTGCTGTCCCCCCCCCGACATGCACACCAGTTGGCATGTCTTCTGGCGGAGCCCCCGGCGCGGCAAAACCACACACACCGATAAGGGTTTCCTCCCGGGAAAATCCCCATTTCTCCTTCAAGCCAAGTGGTGGCCGTGGTGTTTCTGCTGCGAGAGAGAACACTGGCCCAGGGAATTATACTCCAGTGGCCCCCGTTGGTCATCTGCAACATTTCTTCAGGATGCTTCTATTTAGAGCAGGATCCGAATGGAGCCAAGCTCTCGGCCGCTTAGTAAATGCTCGGAGACATTATTTTGCCTGTTGGCTCTCACTGAGTACACATTTCTTCTCCCTGAGCCGCTGGGAGTCCTCTCTCTCTAGACAGATAGCTCTTTTCACCCGCTAGCTGCCTTCCTGTCTTCTGGGAAAGGGGGCACCTTCTTCAGCCCTTGAGATCCCCAACGCACACGCATCCCGGGGTGGTTTTGCTGTTACCCTCCTACCTCTACCTTGAAAACAGGCTTCCTAGAGATCGAATCTCCCCTCAGAGGAAAAACTCCCAACGCGACGTCGCTCCCCACTGGAACCAAAGACACGCAGACGTCAAAGGCCTTCATGTCACGTGTCTTTCAGGTGCCTCCTCCGACGGGAAGTCCGAGGATGGCAGGAATTATTCATCGAACGCTTACGTTCCTCCCGAGCAGAGATGTTGATCTCAGCACGGTGGCCTCTTAGGGCTCCCGACCGGGTCTGCAGGGCTGTCGCCACGTCACTTTGGGTAACGCCGTGTTGGGCGGGGCACGGAAAGAAAACACCCAGCAGGGAAAATAAGAGGCTCTGGCATTCAAGAAGGGCCAGAGTTGGTACATGCGATGGGGATAGGTCATCTTCTTCTTGGCGCCCGGAGCGTGCATCACGTCATCCCCAGAGTCGCGGTGACACTTCGGTGAGCGCTCCACGGAGTGAGAGCCCTCAGGACACTGCATGGAATCAGAGAGGCGAGTGGCTTCAGGACAAAGGAGAGGTCCTACCTCTCTATGTCCTTTAGCCTGGAAATGGGAGCAAGGCCGGCTGAGTGACAGGAAATCGTGTGTTTGATGGATGCCATCACTTTTCTCAAGAAAACTCGGAAACTACCCACAGCCTGACCGGTCTGGCACGTTCTGTTCGTTGTGTCTACTCGTTCCCTTAAGATTGCTGTCAACGTTGCCTCTGGGAACAGAAGGCTTTGAGAAAACCCTCAGTGCGAGGCTCGAGGGGCTGGGTATCCTTTGTGTCACGTGCTTTAGCTCTCTGGGGAGCCGTGCTCTTAAATCTCTTTCACCGTTGAATTCTCTCGTTACACGGGGAGCTCCTTGAGGACCAGCATCATCTCTTTCCTGTCCCTAACGGCCTATCCAGAAGGTTAATAAATAAGGGCCCACTCTGTCTCTGTCCGAGTGCAGCCAGACCAGAACCTTCTTGAAATCCATACATTCAGAAATGTGTCACGTTTTGCTTCTTTACCTTTTAGTGGCCTGGAAGGGGCATGGGGGGGGGGGGGTCTCCTTTAAGCCCTTCCCGCACCGATTCATAGGGCTCTGAGTGATTAGATGCCTTGGCTTTTAGGCGAAGAAAGTAGAACCCCAGAAAAGTCATCCGGCCCTCGCCAATTACACTGCCCTGAGTCGCTGAGTCGCTGAGTCACTGAGTCGGCAAGCCCCACTGTGTGCCTAGGCCTTGTCCTCAGCACTGGAGATAATACAGAGGTGTAGACTCCCACAGGCAGGAATCTCCACCACTGTGCGACTTCAGTAAGGGGAAGTGATCTTTACTGCTTGATTCAGATACTGAGGCTTGTTCCAGAATGGCTCGTTTGCATCTCTGAGACCTGGGGGTTGCAGCGATGGAGTCGGCAGCCAGCGACTTAGCACTTGAGAGAGAGGACAAGTAGGCAGCTTGCTGTCTTTTCCGCCACAGGCTGGCCATGAATGGTGCAGGGTTGACGCAAGGATACAATGTCAGCATCTATGGAAAACAGTCCGGAATTACCCATGTCAGAGTCAATACTCAGGCAAAGCCTTTGTTGGCGTGGCTGGTGAATCCTGTAGAGAGAGTTTGCTGTCAGAGTGCCAAGGCACAGTTGTAGCCCAGAGCTAGCCTACGTGACCAGAAATGAATCCCCTTTGTGCCCGTGTCTCCTGAAATTCCCCGCTCTGTACTTGGGATGGCAGCATACATCCGTCTCTACGTCTTCTCCCTCCTTCCCTTTTGGGGGGAGGACATTCCCCCTGCAGTCAGAGACCCTTGAGACCCTTAAGACATTTTGGCAGTTTTGTTGTGGGAAACACCCTTTAATTCCTCTTCTCCCTTGGACAACCTTTCCAGTCTTCTGCTGTCAGCTGGGGAGCGTGGGGAGACAGAGCTGAGGTCCTGGGCGGGAAGTTTAAACCCCTGTGTTGATTCTTTCCATTAGGTTTGGTAACGATCGCAGGCAATGGTAACTCTGCAAAGGCAACGTCCGGGCGTGAACTATTCATGATCTACGGCCCCCCAAAACGTCGCGTTGGCATAGTGGAAAACAAAGATACCAGCGGGATGAAAAGTTAATTTTTCCTCCCCCCCCCCGGGGGGGGGGGGGGGGGGAGGAACAACGATGAGTTTTACAGTCATCTCGAACACCGGATGGAATAACAACGTCTCCACTTATCTTTGCTTTTATTCATTTTATCTACGTGCCTCTCCCTTTCTTCTCCTCCGCAAGAAAGGTTTTAATAACTCAAACATTTAGCTCCTACCCCGCCACCTGTCATTGCGTCATATTTGTTAAGTTGCATTGTGTTTGAAGTGACAGACGCATCTTTCACTTCGTGTAGAAAGGAAGGTGATGAGTTCATGTCAGATATGCAGAATAAAATTCATATTTCTCCCCGCCCTTTTTTTGACATGCCTTTTCTCTTTATGATGATTTTTTATCATTTTGAATCGTTTAAGCCAGAGTTGAAAGGATGCATTTTGTGATAAATTCTCGCTCCGTTACAAGGTGCCTGCAATACAAATACCTGAAAATAGATAGTATGATTATTTTCTTGGCATCCAGAGCTCCAAGAGAGGGGGCATTTTGGAATACTCGGTTGAACTGAACTGAATTTAGGGTATGGAAGTTGGAACACCTGTGAGATTAATAACACCCAGGCAAAAGTTACCATTTCAGTTGGTGACCCCCCTATGCCACCCGATCCCTGCAACTACGTTGCCTTTTGTAGGAGATCACGCTACAGTGATAGGGAGAGAAATATTTAGGGTGAGTGTCTAACTCAGTGGGATTCCTGGAAGATCTAATTATGCAGGAACATTTTCTTGTGTTTTGTTTTGGCAAAGTTATATGGTAACATTATTCATAAGATCCCAGCAGGGTTATTTAAGTTTGCGGAAAATTTGTTGTCGTTACACGTGGAATGACAAAGTAGCTCCCCAAGTCTAAGAGCCCGATTGATTGATGGATTGATTGATTTTTTTGCCTGAAGATCAGGGAAGGCGCTCATTTGCAAAGGTTACATGTGCTCTGGCACCAGTATAGATTCTAATTAATTGGGCCACATTAAAAATTTATAACACCTTCCTACAAACCCTGGGCACACTTTGGGAGTCCTGCAGGCATGTGATTTCCTGCGTGGCTTCTGGAAAGATGGGTACTGTGAATTCTCTACGCAGAAGGAAGAAATCGGGCGGGTAGCCAGCAGCCAACTTTTGGTCATTCTGTTATTATGGTTTGTGAGCTTTTAGGATTTTAAAAGAGAAAGGCTGAGAATAATGTCTAGAAACGCACATGTGTCCGCGTGATGTTAGGGATAGAATCAGGGGAGACACCCCTAGCGGCGTCAGAGGCTCTTGTCTGTGCAGTTCTCGTGTGGTTTTTTCTGGCTCACGTGAGAGGAAGGAATATGGCGGTCTAGTGAAAATCCATGCGTTGGCCTCTCTTGCGGTGTCCAGGAAACGAATTGTCTGGAGTAGGTGAGGCTGGTGGAGGTTTCTAGTACAGCTGTCACTGGGGGAACACAGGGTATTAAAAAGAGCTCTGATCCACAATTAAAATGATGAAGTCCTGACCCCACTGTGCCACTCGATGGTTGTGTCTCTAGCCCAGGTCACTTGACATGACGTCGCCTGGCCTGGCTGACGTCAAGGTTCTTGGCGGTGCTGGAGTTCTCTGGGTACTTAAGTTTGCACCTGGCTGGAGACAGATGATATACTACCTGGTGTATGGCTAAATCATGCTTGGACTCTTAGCATGAGATAGGAAATAAAGGTGGTCATTAGCCGGTGTGGATGATCGAGGTGGAGACTATTTAAAATTTCCAAGACTAGACCGAGTCTCCGTGACCACGCAGTTACGGCCATAGCGTCCTCCATACTCTCTCGGAGTCTTGGGTCATCTTGATGGCAGCAGGGGTCATTAGTCCTGCTCTCCGTGGCCTTGATTTCGGTCAGAAGATTCTCCTTATCGGCAATAGAAAATATGCAAAGTTCCGAGTCTGTGACGCGACAGGCTAGTCCTGACCAGCTGCTTTCTCACATCCAGAGTGTTGACAGCCCCGCGTTTGCATTGCTGTGAGAATGTGCCCAGAGTTGTCTTTTTCAGTTAGAAATGGTGTCTGTTACTCTGTGCGGAGAGAACACCTTGTCCACAGACATCGTGATTCTGATAGAGGTGCGGTGGAAGGTTCTCTGAACAACGCATCCTAACCTCTTTATTCTTACAGTGTCCACACTCGATAAAATAAATACAATGGCAAAGCTTATCTTGCCAGAGTCAAGACTGAGAAGATGATGGTGAGGGTGATGATGGTCCATTTATGGGGTATGTACGTGAGTCAAGTACCAACCTAGGCCAGTTATATCCACAGAACTTGCCCTCACGTGTATGTGTTACTGATACGTCAGAGGAAATTTGTAAAGTAGGATGACAGTTCCTCTTCTTGGTGCTATCATTTTCTGCCTTTGATCTCTTTGCATATTGATTTGTTTACTTGTGATTTATATCATATTCAGGGAGAAAAAGGTTTTTTAGGTTCTTTTTTACTGTGATAAAATATACATAACATAATATTCGTCATGTTAGCCTTTCCTAGACGTACAATTCAGTGGCATTAAATCCATTCACAGTGTTGTGTAACCATCACCACATGTATACCCACCACTTTCTCCTTGTCCCCAGCAAAACCTCTGTACCCATGAAATAACAACTCCGTTCCTCCTTATCTCCAGCCCCCGGAAACATCTATTCTCTATCTCTATAGGTTTGCCTATGCGAGGTACTTCATATAAGTGGAATTATCCAATATTTGATCTGTGTCTGGCTTCTAATGTCTTCGTAGTCCATCCATGTTGTAGCAGGTATCTGGATTCTGTTCCTCTCTAAGGCACATGATTGCGTGTGTGTACCCCTTTCTGTTTATCCATTCATCTGTGGATGGACACTTGGGTTGTTTTCACCTTTCGGCCGTTATGAATAATGCTGTCATGAACACAGGTGTGCAAGTATCTGTTCGAGTCCCTGCTTTCAATCCTTTTGGATGTGTGTGTATATATAGTATACATATATATATATATATATATGTAATATACATAATATATATAATATTATATATGTAATATACATAATATATATAATATAATGTATATATATGTAATATATGTATGTATATATATATATATATATACACACACACATACTGGGAGTATATATCTGAAGTGCTAGGTCATATGGTAGTTCTATGTTTAAAATGGTAGCTTCTTTTTTATTCTTTTTTCCTTGGTTCTGAAGTTTGGAGCAACACCAAGCAAGGCTAATTTCTCTCTCTCTGAATATTCTGTGAGCGTTTGAAAATAGCTATGATGTCCTTTCTAAGTCTTCTCTTGTCTCAGCTAAATATTCCAAGTGATGTAACCTGTTTTTTTAGAAGCCAAATGTAAGATCTTCTACCAATCCCACCTACATTTCATGTTAATTACTTTTATCAAGTAGTTCACTCTAGGGGAAGATCCAAATACTTACTCTGGGCTCAAGTGCATCAGGCTGCTTCCCCAAGTTTATGTTTCCTGACCTTGCGATACACGGAGGAAACATTTTAGAGTTACAAAAGCAGAAGTCATCTTTATTTGCCAGTTCATGAATAATCACAAAGTGGGTGGTGACGATAAAAGTCCTCCACCCGTCTTTGAAATTTCTCATGTGGATCCATTAGAAGTATTTAACCTTTATTTTGCATTTTTAGAAAAAAAAGTGGCTTTGAGACTGTATTCATTGACTTGAATATCATGTCATAGTGTAGAATATCCTTACACATAGTAGACATTCCATAAAGACTTGTTAGAAGAATGGAGAATTGAAACATTGGTTTTTCTCCATTAGATGTTTTTACTGAGATCACATCTCTCTTGTTTTAAAGGCACTTGGGATTATCGTGGGGCTCTTCTTATGTCCAAAGCTGTGACACCAATTATTTCCATTACTGGGGTTCTGCTCGATGTTGGTCTAGGTTGTGTTTGTGTCTGGGTGAACAAGAAAAAGTGATATCCTACATAAGAGCTCTACGTGTTCGTAAGCTGCCTAACTCTTAAAACCCAAAGGAGAGCATTCGTGTAGAATTTTTCTAATTCTAAAACCCAAGTATGAAAATTCCTTTTCTTAAAAACCCCCCCCCCCCCCGGTTCTTCCTCTCCCAGACAGTTGTCTGGCCATTTTGGCATTTGCACGGGTGGCTCAAGAATATTACAGAATGCCTCTGCATTAGGTCAATCAAAGAGCTTAGTTAAAGGGTAGAGCTCCTGGTTGACTGTTTTATGTATTGACCAAGAAAATTTTCTTTGGGAAATTAAACTGATGTGAAAATTTGTTATCGATGTTTTTTGTCACCTGGGGAAAAAGTTCAAGCTTGCTGAAGATGTTAGTCTGTACACTCTGTTCATGCCATGGTTGATCTCATTTCTGGAAGGATCACATTCCAATCACATTTTTTTTTGCTCTTTAAACTTAATTTTACATGCTCAAAGTATTTTAAGCATTGACAGAATAACCGTTTTGAGAATAGGATAGGTCGTTCGTTCATAAGGTGTCACAGCTTTTGAACACCTTACACAGCCAATTGACACATCACTAATGTCACCACAATTTGCAAGTGGCATCTGTTTGCAGAGGTTGGACCAGCTTAAAATAAAAAAGAAGGGATGATGCATTAGGGCAGAAATATTTCAATTGTTCCAGTAAATCAGTGTTGATTGTGTTATTTCATCATCTGGTGCCTCTATTGATTTGAAATAAGATGAGCCATCCTGTGTTAATTATTAGTAAAAGGATGGTGAGGAAAGTAACTAATAAAGGGACCTTCCTGACTTGCTAGGAGAATTCCATGTTAATTTCCTATTTTAGATATCCCCTGAGAACTAAATCACTCCTGGAAGTTGAATCTAATCCGGATCTCTCACCACATGACAGCCCAGTGGTTATGTCTTGCTCCCCTCTCCCTGTCTTTCTCATCCCCGCGATCCCACAGTTGCTATTATTTTCAACTCGGAAGTAAGCTCGAGAAGAAAACCTAAATATAATGTGAAACGGTAATGATTTTACTCATTTTCCGCATCGTAAACATCTGACAGCCTTGTTGATCAATTTCCTATAGCTTGTCTTACAAGCGATTGACTGCCTTTGTGACATACTATCCCCTAAATTATGTTTAAAATGTTATTTCCGCTGAAAGAACTATAGTAACGTTTATTTTGTGCATTTGTACAGTCTCCTCTTTCTCCCCACCCCCCAAGCCCACTATCACAATTGAAACTTGGCCAGAATATCTATTACTCAAATGTTGGATAAAAGATTAACTTGGTAAAAATAGTTTTGCTCTCTTGTGAGAATGGGGGAAATTTGAACAGATTATGATTAAATAGCCATGGAAGAGTCGGGTAGCTTGGCGAACAGAAAGCCGGAGTAGGGTTGATTTCCTGGCACTGCTTTCTTAGCAAAGAGAACAATTTTAATCAGTTACAAAAATATTTGTGATCCGTATGTTCCTCTGCTCATCCCCATCTGCCCATATTCTCTTTTATCCCGGTAGATGATAACTTTATGATTCAGGCGTGCAAGAATAATACCTCGCTGACTTTGGAGCTCGGTGCTATTTCGAAACGTGTCCTGGTAATTACGCCACACACACACACACACACACACACACACACACACGCACACACACACGCATCCAGGCTGTTCCCGCTTTGGGTTGGTTACGTGAATACCAGTTTGTTCTTCCTCTTTCTTCGTGGAAAGAATTATATCTTGTATCCACCTGCTGGGGCTGGAATAATGCATCGGAGGCTTAGATTTGAAAACTACGTTGCCATTCACCTGCTGGATTAAATGCCACTTTGCAGATATAAGGATCAGAGAAGGAAGACCAAACGATCGCGGTGATCGTTGAAAACTTCATTTTCTCTGGGAAAAGGAAAACAGAAGCCACAGAACATGTGGTAATGCCATCCATCACTGGTGCCTATTCTGAGACATATCAGATAATGGGCTGGTTACTTAAATAGATCCTAATTGTAAGACGTGTTGACTTCTATTTAATATCGCGTGTTAGCCAAGTGGCCGCGGTGAAACCGGTCGAAATTGAAAACTTGAAATGACTGTTGATGAGCGATCCATTTTTGCCCTAAACGCACGTTTGCTTCTCTCTCATAGCGGCATGGTGTTCAGCAACAAAAGAAGCATCGGAGAGCCGACTTGGCCGTTGTAATAAGACAGGAATGAGACTAGAAATCACTGACTCCTTTAGTGATCCCGCTTTCAACAGTTGTTCCCCCCTTGCACAACAAATGGTGTTGTAATCCAATATGTTGTCCTTAGAGCCACGGTAAAATCTGGTGAGGAGCCAGCTGTGCTCATTTAAACTTGGGGTGGGGGGGGGGGGGCCCGGGGAAGGCAGAGAGCGTTTCTCAACTCGGGACACAACAACTGAGCTGCAGTCGGGTGTTTGCAAAGATGGGCGTATAATGGGGAGAGGTGTCCGTGCAGTTGGGAGTTCGCAGGCGTGCCCCAGGGTTGCCGCGGGAGGGAGAGCTACCCATGCTTGGTTTTGGCAAACGTCAGCAAGGATCCGTCTCTGGGTTTGCGTTCGAGCTGCCTTTGCTGCCCCCCCCCCCCCCCCGTAGCAGTTGTGAGAAAGAGAAAATGCACACGAGAGCGAGGGGTTGTTTCCAACGGGCTCCAAGTTTGCAAATCTGACAGCGTTTCTTTTGCTGTCAAACCGAGAGCCCGGCTGGTGGTGGCAATCCTGAGAGCCCGGCTGGTGGTGGCAATCCTGAGAGCCCAGCTGGTGGTGGCAATCCTGGCGGGGAGGGAGGGGAACGGGGAGAGACTGTGCTCAACTGCCCAAGGAGAATATTAGGAATTCTTCATGCCAGACTGGAAGTGGGGAGGGCACGAGTGCTCTCAGCCCTGCCACGGTGAAAGTTTTCTTTTTTCTTTTCTCTTTCTTGCTTTCTTTCTTTCTTTTTTTTTTTTTAACTGTTACAGCCAATGCTCGCTAAATCAAAATCTTCAAGTACGCTTCATTAAAAAGGAGGCACGGAAACGGCATTAGACTATATGATACTCATCTACGATTGAAGCAAAGAGCCTTTGGTTTTTTTTAAAAAAGGAGGCAAGACTTTTAGCTCACAGGGTGATGTGGATGCTCATTGAGGCAGGCTGGTTGTTGGTTTTTTGTTTTTTTTTTTTTTAATATAAAGTGCGAGATTTCACTAAAAAAGGTTAAAATTGAAGTGAGTAATCTTCGGCGCATAATGCAATCGTTAATTTTAGCTCCCTGCGTGGGTGCCGCTCTGACTTGAACAGTCGGGCTGTAGCCTTCGTTAGAGAAGAAGCAGGCAGCCCGAGACAGGTGGGGCTGATGGAGCTGTGAACGTGATTTGCTGGAAGCTGGTCATTAGCGTTAGAAATCGGGTCCGATTGTTTTGGCCGTTCGCCCCGCCGTGACCGTTGCCATTATGATTATTGACTTCTCGTCTTTCTTTCAGGTTGACGATGGGTCACGCCGTGTAAGGGAATCGCAGGGAGATGGGCATTCTGAACTGTTAATGGGGACATGGGACTCCAGTTGTCTCTGATCACTGGTGTGGATTTTCCCGGGGTAGAGCGACAGAAGCCGCCAGTAAGTCGCCAAGACCTACGTCAGGAGCTCTGCACGAAAGGTAAAGGCCTCGTTGTCTGGCTGTCAGCTCATCTGTATTTTGTTACTGTCTAAACGTGTGCCAAGAAGAGGTCCGTGAGTGTAACCACTACAGACAGCATCTATGACAGGGACTCAACTGGCTTAGAGTCTATAAAGTTAGTAGAGCTCGATCTGTTCCTTCCATTTTAAAGTTGGTCACAATCTCCTTTCTCGTTGAAAGGCTTTGAAGAAAGAGTCAGGGCCATGAAGTCCCATCGCCTCCCCCTACCCAATAGGTTGAGAAACACGGTGTTTGCCCTCGAGAAACAACCTTCGTTAGCTACACACATAGCCCAGCCAGTGTCACTAAAGTGTGAGGCATCCGTCTGAATACGCTGGATGGAAGATCCTAAAGCCTCCTCCGACTTGAAAGCATTGCTCACCAGTAACTCACAGACTCGAGTACCAGCCTTTGGGCAAGTCTTCCTTTGGCATTCCCATAATCCTTTGCTGAGGAAGCCTGCGTTGTTTTTAAAGATATCATTAGGTGCCATCTGTTCTGTCACGGTGGATCTTAGCAGATTTGCCACAGAAGTTGCTGTGGTCGAGATTTTTCTCATGCTTCCTCTATGCAGTTGGAAGTCAAGTGCCTGAATTTAGTAAATGGTCATTAAACACTCCCAGGGAAACGTTACCACCATCGTGTCCGATAATAATCACCGTGGTAATGAGCGGTAGGAGAACAGCCCTCCCTTTGGGGGAATTTTGTGGAAGAACTTTTGTGGACAGATGGACTTTCTGGGTCACGGTGTCTTCCTTTCTCGTTTTCTTTTTCCTTCCTTCACTCCTTCCGTATTTCTTTCGTCCCTCTCCTCTGCGTTTTTTCTCACATCTTACAAAAAAACAAGAAAAACCGAGGGGGAAGTAAATGCTCAGTCATTCATGCACCTCGGTTGACGGCCCATCAGGAAGGGGAAGGGTCAGGGGTGGTATGGGGTCGGGGGACAGAAGATAGTAACAGGCTCTCCCTTTGGAAAGCCATTTCCAGTGTCCATGTAGTGGTCTAGTGTGAGCCCCGAGGAGCAGGGCTCAGTGGCCATAGCTTCATTAGAGCCGCCTTCCAGAGACTTCCTTCTACAGGGTCGGGGCGGCCCCAGCGGCTGGTGGGAGCCTGGGAGAACACTTTTGCCTTCAGTAACGGGGCTGTCAGTTTGAAGCCGGAGAGCGTTGGCCCTGAAAGTGTTATTGCCAAATTTAGATGCCGTGTACGAACGGAATCCTTACCTCTTCGGTTGCTTTTTGCCCCTTGCACGGCGTCCTGTATTCCCCGTGCCTGGGAAAGCGTGCCTCCGGTTGAAAACTCGCAAATACTTTTCGAATCGTCTGGGGCCTGCTGCCCAACACCCAGAGCACCCCGTGACTCGGCGGCGGAGGGTCGTTTCTTCCAAGAGTTGGACGGAGACTCTGTTTCTCTTTCTCCCCTGCTTTGTCGTGGGGCATAGGGCCTGGTAGATGTGTGGGAGTTCCACGTCTCCACCTAAGATTTGTCGATCCCTTTTGATGGCAAGGTGTGTATTCGCAAGCGTGTGTGTGTATGGGTGCGGAGGGGGGGTGGAGAGGGCACCCGAATCTGCCTCTCGCGTTTGCCTTGGGTACTGGATTTGATCTGGCTTCGTCGTTCTCCCCTTGTGTCACAGTGACAGAGCCGCCCGAGTCGCTCATTTGAATTCGAATACAAAAGGAGACATGAAATGCCCCGGGAATAACAGTCAAGGCTCTACAGTGCGCTGACTTTACGTTCTGACTTCTTCACCTCGTAGGGCATCGAACCTTGCGATTTTAATTTGCGTCCGGGAGGATGTCCGAGCCAGGAGACCTGAATCCGGCCATCGTGGAGGAAGGCGGGACTGAGCAGGAGTCGGCCACCCCAGAGAATGGCATTGTGAAATCCGAGAGTCTGGATGAAGAGGAGAAACTCGAATTGCAGGTGAGCCTGGAAACCTAGTCTCTCGCACAACTGGGTGCGGTTCCTTTCCTTTATTTTCGGAGCGCTTGGGAGGTTTTTCCTTTTTTTTTTTTTTTTTTTCTTCTTTCTTTTCTTTGTCTCCACTGGAGAGTTTGACTACGAAATGAATAGGAAATCCATAAAGCTAATCCTCTCCTTTCCTAATTATTAATTACTTTTTCTTCCCGAGCAAAACGTGCTCCGGAATGCCCTTTGAAATGAAAGCAAGGGCCAGAGATCCTCTTTGAGGACTGAATTTGCACACGGCATCTCCAGAGTGATTTCCAGACCACCTCATGGAGCTTGAGAAGGGTTTCTCCCTGAGGCAGCTTGAGGCTGGCTGAGACTTAAAAATGCATTTGCTCTTCCACGGAAAGCTGAAGACTCAGCTCATTATCATGAGACTAAGAAAAATCAAAGGCGTGAGCTCTGTGGACCTTTGAGGGCAGGCTAAGATTCAGTTCATATTAGCCAACCAACCTAAGCCCTAGAATTCACAGCCAGGGAGAGAGAGAGAGAGGGCGAGAGGAACAGAGACAGAGAGAAAGCCCTAGAAAAGGGCAGGCCAGGGATGGAGGGGGGTATTGGGGCTGTTGGGAGTGACTGACAGTACCGAAAAGGTGATATGATTAAATACACCATGATTTATGAGAGAAGGCGATTTGGTAGAGGGAAAACCAACCGTATTTGCCAATAGCCTGTATTGATTTTCTTTGAACCAAACTACAATAGTGTTCATTCTTTTTATGTACCAGTGAACAAAGGCAGATAACCACATAATGGCCAAAAGCCTTCAAGGTCAGCTTTCCCCCCCTTGCATAGCTGCTCTAAGGAGAAGGAGCTAAAAGTTAAAAAGGTCAAAAGTTGGGGGGAGAGGGGGAGGGGTGTCCTTCTCAGTGGTTATAAGACCTTATTGTTCCTATTGATTTCTGGACTCTAGTGACACCTCTCTCTCTCTCTCTCTCTCTCTCTCTCTCTCTCTCTGGTTGTTGTTTTACTGTCTGTTTGTTTGTTTTACTTTGTTTCCAACACACAGAGGCGGCTGGCAGCTCAGAACCAAGAAAGAAGAAAATCCAAGGTAGGATTCTGGAGATTCCACATTGACGTGATATCATGGATGTCAGTCGCATAGTCTACACTGGGGTGAAAAGATTTGCCGACAGTTCAAACGGTCGCGTGTGGCTGTTGGCTCTCCTGGTCCTGCCCGCTTGGAAGGGGGTCCTGTTGACACTTGTCTTTTCTCCCTGGCTCCGTAGGCTTTGCAATTAGAGCGCTTAGTGTTCACGTGGCCGCAGATGTGTGTATCTGATCCTGTTTTTCACAATTGCAGATTTGAGAGTGCCTTACACAGTGAGCCCCGGCTTGTTTGGCTGTCCTTTTGCGCGACACCTGGGGCAGACGTTTTAGTCGCCCCGGTGGATTTCTCCCTCGAAGTAAACAGGTGCCGGTGTTTCGATCCCGTTCCTCGTCTTCTGAAGCATCGTTTCCATTCAGATCCCTCCCAAACTCAGTGTTAGTTCCGTCATCTCTTCCTCCTTAGATGATCAGGAGATGGCAGCAAGGCATTCTTTGTATGTTTCCGATGTGATGGGCACAGTTTGCTAAAAGCGTTCCTTCCTTACATCCACGCAGTCACCTCCTCCTCCTCCTGCGTCCCCACCAACCCAGGGGGCTCAGTCTGGGAGCCAAGGCACACAGACAGCACTGAGCCCCCAGTTCGAAGCTTGGTGTCCGAAGTCTGACTTGGGGGTGTCCTGTGAAGCGGGGGGGAGATGATTTGACAGCCGGAGGACGTCTTCTGCTTGTTGTCTTTATTTTCCTGTCCTTGCCTCTTCTCTCCCCTCCCCAGTCAGGAGCGGGAAAAGGTAAACTGACTCGCAGCCTTGCTGTCTGTGAAGAATCCTCGGCCCGACCAGGGGGAGAAAGTCTTCAGGACCAGGTACATACCCCCTGTCATTTCCATTAGCTGCACGAATGGGATCTCTCGTGGTGTGCGTGTGCATGAGTGGAAAGCTGGCACTCCGCACTGGTTTGGGGGAGAAAAGAAAGATAATCAAAGGAAGAAAGAGTTTGCTGGCTTCGTCCCCCGTTGATGAGCTGTGCTAAACTAGCTGAACAGTGTGTCACAGAGTGTTACGTTTGTTTTTTTCCAGACTCTCTGAAAACTGCAAATGGGAAGGAATGTCAAAAGAATTTAGATAAAACACTTAAAAAGTAAGCACGGTCGTGCTGAGTTTCCTCAAAGGCTCTCTCTTGATAAGACTGAACCAAATACAGTCCTTAGTGTCCACTCTCCTTCCTTCTGGGACGTTCTTACCTCTCACTTCCCAAATGCACTTGCCTATAAGAAACACAACTCTTGGCTCTTACAAAACTTTAGAAACAGTGAAGAAGGTGCATTGAGCTTTGGAGACCTATTTTTAAGGACTTTGGTGGAGATTTCTGAATCCTGGAACAATTGGCCAGAAGTGAATCCGAGCTGGTGGTGAATTTCATATGATTAAATTTATAGGAATTTCATATTCTTATCTGTCGCTGTGGGTCCTTCCACTTAGGTGTGCTCCTTACAGCGAGACTATCGGGGTCGGAAAATTCACATTCTGACGAAACCCTCCCGTGACAAAACGGGAACTTCATATCGTATTTATTTTTGTTTGCCTTTTAGGCATCGTATCGGCTTTTATAAAAAACTAGTCTAGCTGCCGAAATGTTCCTTGCTTTTTCAGAGGCTGAGAGAAGTCCAGACAAAAGTAAAAGGATTTATCTGAGCCCAGGGGAGAGAAAATTGATTAAGATATCATTGTTTTTGTGTGCTTTTGTTGGCTTTCCTCTTTTTACTTTAATTGAAATACTCTAAATTCTCCTCGTGGATGCAGAGAGCATTGAGAGCACTTTCTTTAAAAGGACCAAAAATAAATACCTTATAGATTTTGTCCTAAGAGTATTTTTTTTCCCCCTAGCTTCGTTTTCGCAATATGCCACTCATGTCGTAAGGCATAGACAGGCTGTCCTTTCTCTAGCCATCACTATGTTTCATACACAAGCTTTATTTTACCTGGGCTCTGAGAAGTGTGTGGCTTTCCTTCAGCATTTTACACGTGCTTCTATTTTTCATGGAGATTGAAAAGGGGAAATAACGCGAATATCCCGGCTTGTGTTATTAAATGTTGATCGACGGCTTGTAACGTACCACACGCGGTATATGTTAACTCTGCAAAATGACAGACTCTGGGAGCAGTCATGCCCCGGTTGTCCCCCACTCCTAACACCCGACAGAGGAGGACAGCCTTTATAGACTTAATCTGCTCTTCGTCCCATTTGACGAGGTACCAGGAGGACATTTTTAAGGAGATCATCGGTACTGTAGTGCCCGTCCTGGGCCCGAGTCCGGTTTCTCCGTACGATTGGTGCAGAGAATTAAGAGGCCAAGGGTGCTCTGTTCCCGCTGGTTTCAAGCTCAGTGGCCAAGACTAGCTTTGTAGGAGAGGTTTAGAGCTTGCGCACCCCTCTTGGGGCTGGCTGAGGGGAGGCGGGAGCAGACGGCCGATAGGAAATACCCAGACCACGCATGTTAGTGAGTGGGCACGTTCCTTTTTAGAGAGTAAAGAAGCAGACCTTTGAGCTTATATGCGATGCCTTCATTAGGTACCACTGGCACTTACAAAACGTGGGAACTGAATCCCAGAGAACCCCGGCAGAGGTATACGTTTATATGGATTGTATTGCTTCCCTAATATTTGTATATTCACAGTACTTGGAAAACTGCCTTCATCTTCCTGTGTGGGGAAAAACTCTTGCTACCTGTATTACTTGATCTCAGACCCATAGCTGACGGTTCAGTCTGTCCTTCAGTCAAAGGAGCTTTGCTTTCCAAATGTTCTACGATTTACCTACCAGTGTATTACTGTGACTTGAATCATTCTTTTACTGTTGTTGGATATAAACTTATCCTGTACCGATGTATCAATTAATACCTGTATTTTATTATTGAGCATATCAATAAAAATATTAAAAAATAACAGATTGTTTTTTACCAACTCTATAGCACTTTTGTGTGTTCTTTCAACACCATAATGTATGCTGATGCCTAGACAAGCGAGGTATTTTCCCGAGAATAGTGTTTGTCCACACGTGACGTGAGTTTGTACATTTTTCTTTTTTTTTTTTTGGTGGAGGATGCTTTTTAGCCTCTGCTCTTGTGTGTATGCTTCCAACCCTCTCTGATCGTAGCTGCAAACTGACAGAGGCGGGGGATGCAGTCGGTTTTGGAGAAGCAAGGAGACCACTCCCATGGCCTGGTGCCCTCAGTTTCCCCTCCTGATCAACTATTGAACTGATCCTTCCCCGCCCCCGACTGTATTCCCTTGAAGCAGAAACGTTCCAGCTGTTCCCTTAGCCAGTAGAAGCAAATCAAAGCCTTAAAATCTGCCTGAGCCTTTGCAGACTAAGACGTTTCTGTCCCAAATCACATGACAAAGAACCTATAATCAAGTTACACTCGGTTTTACGTATGTTGTGTAAGTGCACCCCAAGGGAAACACGTGGATGTCAGGAAATCTGGCTAAGATAAATATCTGTCATGAGAACGTGTTTGATTTCATCCTCTCTATCCTATGTCTTTCCAACCACGGTGTCTTTTTCTTCCAGCCAGGAGTTCACAAGGTAACCCCTCCTAAAAAACGAACTTGGTGTGGGAGGCCTTGTGTTACGCTTCTCAGATCAGCCGGGTTTACCAAGAACCCTAAGAATCCTAGGTCGGCCATAATTTGAGGGTGTGCAGGCCTCGATCTTGTCACGTGAATAGGAGCATTAGTTTAGTTTTTAGTGAGGAACACTGTTAGTCATTGGGGATATATTTTTTTAACGTCATAAATTTGAATGTCACGGTAGGAAGAAAAACCTTTCCCATCAAACGATCTCTTACATAAGCAAAAGTGGGCTTAATGTTGGTTAATTTGTCATAGTTTTAATCATAGCTTGGGCTTGTCAAAAAACTAAGCGATCTAATTTGGCTCATTCTTCTTCAAAACGGTGAACATACTATCAACCAAATGGCTGCTGCATGAGTTAAAACAAAATGAGCTGTTTCCAGTGCAAACGGAATAAATATAAAAGTGAATCCAGCTCCAATACTGTAAACAGTCAGTTGTATACCAAAGCATTGGTTCAAGAGAATTTTCCATTTTGGAAAGGATTGACTGATGCAAAAATTAAAATACTAAATTGATGGACCAGATAGTTGTGCCTCCTACCTTTTCTAAAAGGCAATGCTTATTGTAGCCATATATTACGGTGACTTATCAATGGAGTTTGTACACAGTGTGTGATAAGAACCCCTGCCCAGGATTCCTGCATTTAGACAGCTTGGTTTTTCTCAGTAGTAGATATCCTTGTTTTGTGGTTCTAAGACAGACTTTTCAGTGCAAATCGGCTATTAAGGCCTTTATGTCTGTTCCATCTGTAATTATGATTCGTAATATCTGTCTGTCTGTCTTTGTGCAGATTTCTCCTTATAAGGGATTATAGAAAAGAACTCGGAAGGCTTCTTCTTCTTTTTTTTTTTTTTTTTTTTTTTTTTTGAGACATGACAGTGGCCGTGATGCAAGCTTACTGATAAGGAAATGGTTCCTAAGTGTTTAAAAATAAATCTGTAGGGAAAATAAGAGGTATGATCTAGGAGAAAGTGACTTGCTTAATGTGAATATTCATGAGGCCAAGTTCTAGTACGAGATGTTTCTCATGAACTCCCATTGACTTCTGAAGTTTAATTCACCTTAAAGGGCAATTATTTTTCTGACAGGTTTAATTTTTTACCATTTAAGAAAAAGAAAAAAAAAAAAACAAAAAACCTGCTCCTGGCTTTCATTTTCCTGTATTTAATAACCTCTTTGCAAAATGGAAACCAGACCGAGATTCTTAAATCTGGCCCTAAATTATTATATTTTTTCCTCAACAGGAATCAATTCATTTACAGCTTTCCAGTTTTCCCAGCCTGCGAGAGGATGATAAATCTAGGAAAGATGACTCAGAAAGAGAAAAAGAAAAGGATAAAAACAAAGATAAAACCTCTGAAAAGCCCAAGATCAGAATGTTATCAAAAGGTGAATGTGAACATGTTTCCTTAACTTACTGAATTTGGACAGATCAGTAGTCACAGAGCACATCCTAGACTTACACACACATCTCCCTGCCACCAAACTCTGCCTATACTTTTCTGTGTGTACGTGTGTGTGTGTGTGTGTGTGTGTGTGTAAAAGGTGTGAACTCTATTTTCTTTCTGTTCGCGGTGTCATTATTTGTGGAGCCAGAAAGGTTATTTTTAGGCTCCTTTATTTCTTTGGATTTTCCTTTGGGTCTTCTATTTTCAGTGGTAACTTGGTGCACAGGAGTGAGCATAAATCTCTTAATTCAGGTTTATTGGCCCAGTTAAGGTGGGCTGAGGAGCAGTAATGATACCTGGTTTTAGAGCTGCACTTCCCTATTTATCTTAAAAGACAGACAGTGGATTAGCAATTCACAGCCAATGAGTGATAGTGTCCCCAAAGCACAGATGTATACATCAGTGTCGATGGCATACGTGAGTAACATTGTATTTGGCACAAATGGATTTGGCCTCTGGCCACCCATATACTGCCACATAATGTCTCACCTAAAAAATACACGCTTCTCCTTCAATAAAGTTTTTCCAAGAACAAACCGCGCTTTTTTGCCTTCTAAATCCCCGAACCCGTCTTCCAGACTTGTCTCATTGTTAACAAAAGTACCACCACAACAAAAAAAGGAAACGCAAAGTAAAACAAAACTAAGTTAGGTTGAAATGAAGAATACCATGAGTAAGTAGCTTTGCGGTAGACTTTTTCTTTCCTTTTCTTTTTTTCTTTTTTTCTTTTTTAAGCAACTGAGGCAGAATAGGGCATCTGCTACTTGTATGCTCTGTAACCATGTATCTGCTTCTACCTATGGCCTCTGTTACTGAAGATCTAAAACCCGAGGTGTAACACGAGTAAAGAAGTACAGGTTAAATGGCTTTAGAAATTAAGCTTTAGCCAGCATCAGAAGAGTTGAAAGACTTGGAGATTATTTAGTGCCCTCCTGTGTTTTGCACTGATTGATATTTAGACAGCCTTGCCACAGAACTTGTATTTTTTGCCTTCTCGGGGTGAAGAGAAAAGGGATTTCTTGGAATCCCAAACTCTTCAGAGTTCTCTCTGTGGGTCTGTCACGTGGAGGGGCCTCGCTGATGTACAGCAGGGAAGGAACACGTGACATTTCACCCCACCCACCTCCTACCTGACCGTGCCCACGCCCCATCCTGTGACAGCTGGCGCTTTCCATACTCGGGATCTGCTGGGTTCCTCTGTCGCGAACCTGACTTTCATTCTGGCGTTACCCTGCCAGTTTGCTAGTTTCGAAACACGTCCCGTTCACGCCAGTAGCTTCACCTGAAATGTACCCAAGCGAGAGGGAAACATTGCTACCCTGTTTTCCCCATCCGCATCCCTGACCACTCCATCCTGCTGTTTGTTTCAGATTGCAGCCAAGAATACACGGATTCGACTGGCATAGACTTGCATGAGTTTCTGATTAACACATTAAAGAATAATTCCAGGTAAATTATTAAATAAGCCTCTTATTTTTAGAAGAGTCGCGTGGACAATCGCAGAGTGGTTCGGGCGAACACTTTACAGAGTTGTAAAATGCAGGCACCTTTTCTAAAGTCTTAAGCGTTCTTTTATATTTTTTCTGCGAATAGTTTGCATGTGTACTGCTTATAGATACTCTTTTTTTTTAAATATATGAAATTTATTGTCAAATTGCTTTCCGTACGATGCTTATAGATAACTCTGGAGTCCTGGGTAGCTCTCTAGTGAATACGTTACAGTTTACGGGTTCTGCTTTCCTGGTCACAAAGAGATTAAGGGGGAAAGGACAGAGAACAAGAATCAATGTCAAATCAGCCAAATTATGTTCCACTGCAGTTATATAACTCTCTACTTGGGCTTTGCTCTGGTCCAGTTTCCTATTAATTTAGAATCTACAATGTGTCTGATATGTTTTATGGGCTTCATTCCTCATATGTCTTCAGTAACACAAAAACCACAGAAGTTTCAATGTTACAAGGAGAAATCATCTCCAGTGGAATGAGATCATACGTATATGGGCAGCACGTTCCAGAGAAGCGTTAAAGATCTGGAGTCACGTACCTTCAAACCATCTCTGTCATACATGCAAACGAACTTATTTGGTCTTTGGGAATGGCCAGTCCATCCGACCTTCTCATTTGTAACATTTATTTTGCAGGGACAGGATGATACTCTTGAAAATGGAGCAGGAGATTATTGATTTCATTGGTGACAACAAGTATGTTCCACTGCAAGGCGGGTTAATTTCTACGATGGGGTCTTGGTTTGGGCTTTGGGTTTAATGATGCGTTCTGGAAAGACTGAGGGATAGATAAAACATTACTTAATATGTTTGCCGATTTGGTGAGTGGGGATGCTGTTAGGATTAGAAGCTATATATTGATGGGGATTGTTGCTTGGACCATGTGTGTTTCTGCTTGTTAAGTTCCTGACAAAATGGCTATAAACAGGGGGCCGCTGATTAGCATAGAGTAGCTGTGACAAGAGGCAACCCTTTTCATTTTTATTATAGTTTTTTAATGGGCTCCAGCTGGCTGCAGTCAGTGATGCCTGGGCATAATTGCGCTGTTTTCTGTGTAAACCGTGTAATGACACATCTCCAGATAGGCATCTGCTGTCACATAGTATGTCATATCATTTGTCCTGGGCCTGGCTGTGCCGATAAGGTATCACGGACTAGAAGAGAATACTTTCCAACGGACATTAGGTTCTCTTTGCTGAGAGAAACGTGCAGCTATGAAACAAAGACACTTCTTGTAGCTTAATCGATAGATACATCATCAGCGGAAAAGTGTCCAGAAACGAGCACCTGAGATGCTACCGAGGATGAACTAAGCCTAGCGGTTTGGATGGGGAAGGACTGGTTTTGTGTGTGTACCTGTAAAATGTACTACAGGCCGGAAAGGCCAATGCTGATCCCACTCTGTCCTGTATTCCTTTCCAGTAATCATTATAAAAAGTTCCCTCAGATGTCATCCTACCAGAGAATGCTTGTCCATCGAGTGGCAGCTTACTTTGGGTTGGATCACAATGTGGATCAAACAGGGAAATCTGTTATCATCAACAAGACCAGCAACACCAGAATGTAAGCCCATCACTGTATTTATTTAATGTTTCCTTTTTTCTCGTATGGCTTCGTTTATAAGAGCATGTTATACAATTCAACGTACGTGACATTTAAACTGTGCAGCGTTGTTTATCTCTTGCACTTACCAGCAGCGTGTGGCATTTATCTGCAGAAGATTATTTGAGGACCAGGAAAGTTTGTACCATTCGGGCAATAAAGTGGATTTATCCCCAGAACTTTTGTATAGCTCCTGAAACATAATTTTCTCTCTTCTCTCGGTACTCCACGTGAGGGGGTGCATGGGTGGCTCAGGCGGTTAAGCAAGCACCTGACTCTCGATTTCGGCTAAGGTTATGGTCTCACGAAGCGTGAGATCCAGTCCCACGTCAGCTTCTGTGCTGATAGTGCAGAGCCTGCTTGCGATTCTCTCTCCCTCCCTCTCTCTGCCTCTTTCCCGCAAAATAAATACATACATACATACACGCATACATACACGCATAAATAAATAAATACATAAATAAAACCATTTAAAAAACATACTCCATGTGATTACATCAAAAGAGCATGGAACATTTTATGGCAGAATATAACTCAAATTGAAAATAACAGACCTTTTAAAACCACAGTGACGTATCCAGGATAACTGTTCCTTTCTTCCTCTTTCTGGTTTGTAGACCTCTGTCTTGCTGTAGTTTTTAGCCAGACCAAAAGCCCTGAACCCAGAGACAGAAATCCCACCCCCAGGACTCAATTCTTTTACTTTACCGGCTGTGGGACTTGAAACAAATCCGTTACAATCTGCCGCCTCCTTTTTTTGTTTGTTTGTTTTTCACCTGAGGAAGGAGAATTTTGAGCTCCATAGCTAAGCTCCAGATCTGAAAGGAAGATGTTTCTTTGTTTTTGCTCCTTAACGTGATGGTTTGCCTCTGTCTTCCTATCTTTCCATGGGCCCGTTGAGTCACCCAAAGCACAGCATGAGTAGCCATTGGCTTTGGAAATGTGGATCTGGCCGTCTTAAAGTGACGTCTGTGTCAAAGCCACTTCTCTAGCAAAATCCACGTTAAACTGAAAAACCGTCCCTCTGCGACACATTCTCCGAAGGCATCTGTGTATTATCGCTTACTTTTCCACAGTGCGCTTGGTGAGTTGTGCCAATGGCGTGGTTTTTAGGAGTGCCGTGTTAGTGGAGGGAGCCTCTGTGTTGGGTAGAGCAGTGTGGTTCAAACACTGTGTTTTCTGCTCACCAGAGAGGCTGGGCAAGTATGGCTGCAGATGAGGCCCTTTCTGTTTGCGGCGCTCGGTCGGTCCGTGTTCAGCAGAACGAGAGTGCGGGCCATGGTGGAGAAAACACAGATTGAGAGCTCTGGGATGGACCTGGGCTGTTGTCTCAGGGACACCAAGCACCGCGCCTCTCTGGGCTTCGGCTGCTTGTTCATTTGCAGGCCAGTTTCAAGCGAATGAGGTTTAAGAGCCCTCGAAGCTTCGGAGTTATTGGGCCCTGCGGTTGCGCTCCATGCTGGCAAAATACATTTTGAAACTTACCCGCTTTCCGCTTTATCTGATTGCTGGCGCGTGGACCTCCGATCTTCAGCCGTCTGCAAATGCAGAGACACGTTGATCGCAAAATAGGCCAGCGGTGGATGGTTTTCTTTTTCTTTTTCCTCCTCTCTCTCCGTAGACCATAGCAGACATGGAAATGCCTGTAGGGCAAGTGTAGCGTCCGACACAGGTCCAACCAGTAGAGCGAGTGCATTTATTCTTCGCCTTGATCTTTGCAATCGCATGGTCATGAACGTTAGCGCGCGTGTTTGAGACCTGTTTTTAGGTAGGGTGGTTTTTGAGAAAATTGGTGCTGTGTAGAGACTCTTGGGGAATGTTGAGTGATGGCTCTGAACTTGCTGTATGTCCAGTGTGGTAGCCAGGAGCGACATAGAGCTATTTACGTGTTGGTTGAAATGAATCAAATTTAGATAAGATTTAAGCTTCAAAGTTCAGGTCCTCGGCCAAGCTAGCCCCGTTTCAAGTGCATGTATGAGACAGAACCTATAGAGAATATTTCCGTGATTTCGGGAAGGCCCATTGGGCAGCTCCGGTCCGAACCCTTGAGATTCTTACAAGTTCCCAAGTATCACTAGAGTATGTCATTTGTCCTTTCAGACCTCTATTTTCTGGCTAATAAGTATCATATTATCACGCTCTTAGACTTCATCACTTCCTGGAGAACACTGGCTTATACGTGTGTGTGCGTGTGTGTGCGTGTGCGTGTGTATGTTTTCAAAACTGGCCAATTTTAAATAGACCCCACGTGTTTATGCCTGCGGGAAGAGTGAAAGGAGCACGTTTCAAGTGTGGTTGCCACAGCGGAATGCCTATTCTTATGCACACCCCCTAACCCCTCTCTGTGACTCACACCATGCCTAAACAAAAGGACAAATGACCGTAGATCATGGACTCTTAAGGTATTTCCAGAAGAATTGACCTTACCAGAGTCCGCTGTAGAGCTGTCAAGTCCTGCTCTTGTAGTCCAGCCACCCTTCTGACCATCCTCTATTTGAGGGGCTCTGGTCTGGGGATATGGGCGGGGCCTTTTCGGACAAGAGAAGTGGGTGAATTAAATGTCACCTTTCAAAGAGGAACAAGTCCCGTCCTCAGGACCTGAAGCGCCGTCGGCATCTCTAACAAAGGAGAAATGTTCCGTAGAAAGTTGTATGTTTGACTTTAAAAGTTTGTTCCCATGTTCTCTTGTAGTTGAAGTCTGGAATGGGACGTTCTAACCAGAACTTGCCGTGTAAGTCGTAAGGCGTCTTGGTTTTCTTGGGTTCTCTGAAAATTTCAAGAGTTGTGCTGTCAGGGCAATTGGTATGCGATGGTCATGGGGACCACGGTCATAGAAACGTGTTTTAATAGGCGTATTGTTGGATGGAGAGGTTTCCATGTACCGGAGGGAAGGAGGCCGAGGTGGAAATTCCTCAGGTGGCTCCTCGTGGGTTTTGTGTTTGAGGGATGCCTTTTCGGAGTACGCGGTTCCGTGCCAGTTCAGTGCAAGTCCGCGAAGGTGCGTGTCTTAAATGGCACCGTAGCTTGGGAGAAATGCAGAGAAATGTGGACGGAGGGGACAAAAATGGACTGTAGGGCTGACTGTGAGAAAGCACGTTTCCATGCAAGTTTTGATGTTTCTATCTCACCGACACTGATCTTCTGACGTGGATGTCGCTCAGCCACATCATGGCTGGGATTCATTTCCCAGAATGCTCGCGTTTCTAGAGTATGAGCAGTTCGGGTCATTGTACGGTGTGACTTGAGAATATTAAGGTTTGCACAGACAGAGAATACTTTCACGTGAGGCTCAAAGCATTTAAGTCGTGAGAAGACCCTGTGAGGATTGTATGTACATGTGCGTATGTCCTTCCTCGCCTCTGGAATTTTCTCTAATGTCCTGAGAGGAAATATACCTGTCCTTCATGATGGAAAACATTTCTCTGAGGACTAACTTTTCAGTTACTGAAGTGATAGAGTAGGATTATCTGCTTCTTATTCATTGCATGGGGTACTTTACCTCTCATTTCCTGTATATTGTTTCATTTAATCTTGAAATCGTATTTACAACCTAGGTAATTAGAGCCTTATTTTACAGAAGCAGAAAATGAGGCACAAACTCAGGTTCAATTTTGGACCAACAGAGAAGCACTGATTAGCATGGCTGGGATCCAAGTCGGTTTGTTACATGCCAAGAACAATGTTCTTAAATAACCTAACTCTCTTAGAGCAAAACCACCCAGAACGTCTTGAGCAGAATCCCCAAGAAGATTCCTTGGATTGGTTGGAAATGCCATCTAAGTCTCTTGTTGTCTGATAAGATACAAGGAATGGGCCCAGGGGTGGGGGGATGGGGAGGGATCTTCGAAAATGAACTCAGTGGTAATCAGCAAATAAAACACACTCCCCACAGTTTGATACTTCTTGCTACCTTTTCTGTGGTTATCACTACTAACGAGATGCAATGTTTCGCAGGGGGTGATAGTGATTCAATTTCAACCTTGTTTTATTCCATTTCCATCTTTCTCCCCCCCCCCCAAGAATGGAAAAAGCTACATTCATCAACGACGTCATTGTAGGAGATAAAGCTGTCTATTGCATTACAAAACTGCTGTAGGCAACCCGATTGTTCAAATCCACGGTTTCATGCCGTAGCCACAAGAGCATGGGGTTAGGGTTGGAAATTAGAGTAGTCCAGAGAGAGTAGGAAATGACAGCCATGCTCACGTGGGAGACATTCCGGGGAGTTGCCTTCCTCTGAGCAAACTTGGGTGCTTTAGAGAATTAACAAAGGGAAGTCACCTGACTCTCACAGCACAGCAACCTTATTGGTTCTCTGACTTGGCCGGGGTAAGAGCAGGTGAGTATATGTAACCTGGAGCCTTCCAGCACACCTGTCCGTCCGCAAATGGGGTCTGAAGAGCTGGGGGTGCCTCTCACGAGAATTACTGCCTTTTTGTTGGAATAACGACATTTTTGAGCTGAGATTCACCCTGTTATGTTCTGCCACCTTTGGTTTATTCCTCTTTCCCCTGTGGGTTGCCCGAAATACGTTATACTCTGTGGCCCTTTCATATTTTCTTGCGTTGGGATTCTTGGTCAACTCCCAGATTTGGTGGTGGCACCAAATGAGCCCGTTGGAAATCCGGGCAGGGTTGGTGTTATTCTGGTATGAAAAGTGATGCTTACAACGCATATTTACTCTCTAGGGTGTTGCGTTCTAAAGATACGCACTTGGGATGGAGACTAAAACTATGAGCAACGATTTTGTGGAAACTGAATGCTACGCGTACCTGAGTCTATTTTTGTATGAGAAGCTTCAACCTTCTCTGTATCTGCCTTTCTTGTCTCCACTTTGTCTTTTGCTTACTTTTCCAGGTGGTTAGCCCAAAGCAGCCCGTGGTTCTTTTGTTAGATGATTTTTTTTTTTTTCACCGCCATCTGTCTTTCTCCATCTTAGAGAAAGGGTGTGTGCTCAGCTTGTATCATTTGGAGGCTTGAAACCATCCTCTTGCCTTAGTGTTTTCCAAGGGGCCAAGATCAGGCATAGGCAGAGAGTCTCAAGTGTACCTGAACGTCTTTGCATATGTCAGAGTAACTGCTGAACCCGTCCCAGATAATTGTCACGTTAAAAGGTTGTCATCTCTCGAATATTTTTTTTTCCTTTGACTTTGGCACCCACCCACTGTCATTGCCTGAAATCCCCTATTTCCAGAGTGCAGATCAAAGACAGAAATGGCATCTCCATTGGAGGAGAGTGGTTCTCAGCCCCAGAAACCATGAAACAAGAACAGAGACCCAGAGGCAGAGCTTTGGGGTGACGTCTTAAGATAATACAATGCCTGGATTCCGGAGAAGTGTGGACCCGGGTAGTGATGACCATAGTTGGCCTGTTCGTTTGTTCCAGAGAGGATAATGACCTGAGTTAGCTATTCGGTAAATCAGAAGACTCATGAACTTGCTCTCTGTCTAAATAAAGCTTCTCTTTGGTGACAACGGTTGAGCCCAGTTGACTTTGTCAAGAAGCCCTGAAGTGATGGATAAGTCCTGCCCTGAGAGGAGGGACTGTGGGACCTTCCACATGCCCAGTGGCAGACACAGAGAGGGAGTGCCAGAGCCGTAAGGGACACCTGTTCTGTTCAGTTTTCTTAAGAGGCTATGGTTTAAGGTGGGAATTACTGGGTTTTGGCCCTTGGGCATTTCACTCCCTGCACGTGATCCAGGATGTTTGTACCAAAACAAACAGACTCACTAAAACCCCAAGCTTTCCTCCCACGTGTGTTCTATTCGTTTGCCTTTTGGCTGGCACCCGTCAATAAACGGAGCAACATCCCGATGCCACTGCTTGCCGAATAATCCTCTGTAGAAGATCAGGCATCAATTTCTTTAAGTGCCTCTTGGAAATCTCTGAGTGGTTGGTTGGTATCCTGTTACTTCCAAACATGGTAAATTTACTCTGCACTTTCTATAGGAATAGAAATCGTCTGACTAAAAGCCAAAGATCAGAAGCCTAACTCAGAATCACATTGCTCTTAGGAAAGCCACGATGCTTTATTTACTGAACTGACACCCTAGTCCTTTAATCAATACTCAGGCTCAAAGTAAGACTTATTTGTTAACATCGGTCAAACTCCCTATCACTGCTCTCAAATATTTGTATTTTCTCACGTTATTATTCTCAAATACCTCAGAGAACGTATCCTGTAGATGAGATAGGTAAGTCTCAGAAATAGATCTTGAGGCGAGAAAAGAAGTTTGTTGTGTTCTTTTCCCCACCAGAAATGATGGATGGCCCTTTGAGTGTTGCATGGATAATTTACCACTTAATTTTAGAAATGAAACATGCATGCTCCTTCTATAATATTAGAATCTTTAATATAACTTTTTTTAAAGAGCTTTTCCAGGAAGTGATTTTTTTTTTAAGATAATTAAGTGCTTGTTTATTTAGCTTACCACATTCGAGGTAGATAAAGCTAGACCATTTTACAGGAGCAAAAACTGAGATTTGGGTCTTGATCGTACTTAGTCAATACACAGAAGACCCAAGATGCCCGCCTCTACAGCCATGACCCTCCACCTAAGGTCAGGGAAACAACTAACGTGCACAGAATCAATACTCTGAAATGACAAAGAGCAAGAAGAAAACCAAACCTTATCGCTTGGTTTCCTTTACAAAATCCTAATTTGCATTTAATTATTTTTAAAGTTGAACAGAGAACTCGAGGAAACCATGGTAACACTAAGGTGGATGTTAAAACCGTGATGCCAACAAAACTCCAGGACCGCAGAACACCCCGGATTAAAAATTGTCCTGGCACGCGCAGAAGTAAGACAAAACCCAGCTCCGTGTTCTTAGACTGTGCCGAGCGAAAAGTAGTTCCCAGGTATTCGGTGGCCTGCTTTGAACAAAAGAAGTGTAGGCTATAGAATATGTCCATCTTCTGTTTATTGTTTATTTAAAGAAACAAGGTAATTTTGATCAGGACTGTGTGTGTGTGTGTGTGTGTGTGTGTGTGCGTGTGTGTGTGTGTGATCTGTGTCATACAGGTTGGGGCTGTTGGAGAAAGGTTCACTATAGACACACGTAGTACCTACAGTGTGATCTCAAATGTGCGTTCGGTTTGGAGGGAGCAGTATTACCGGGGCCTGGTTGCTCCCACCTACGGTTTTGCTGTAGGCGGCAGAATTAGACCTGCTTCCAGAGCTCTCTCCCTTCCTTGCATCAAGATCCGCCATTAGGGTTGTCAGCACTTGAGCACCGGTGCCTTGGGAAAAGTTTGGGGTCGTACCTGAAGACGAAATGTATAATGACCAGCTGGTCTTCTTGGTGTCGTTCTTGTGACTTGTGGATCTTAACCTTTCTGATAGCGGAGAGGTCATTAGCATGTCGTCGTGGCTTTAGGAGAGATAGAATGGGTCATATGGTAGAAAGACAGGTTGTAGTTTACTGGCCAAAGGTGTTTGGTTTCCGTTGAAGCGCATACTTAACAGGCTAGATTGTGATTATCGGTACCAATCTTCAAGCAATAGATCGGAATCCGCCCGGAGAAGTGGTTGCATACCTAATACATTTTACCCCGCAGCTGGACTCCTTTCAACCTCCCAGCCTGTCTAGATCCCACAGCATTTCCGGGAGAGCACAGCGCTCACTTCCCACCCTCCTGCCCTTTAAACCAGGAACGTGAAAAAACGAAAAACCAAAAAACCAAAACAACGGCATTTCTTTACACATACAATGCGTATTTAGTCATTCCACACCAGTTAAAGCACACTGATCACTCTGGACCTTCTCAGCAAGTAAAATACTATATTTGCATATAAGCTTAAATGGAATGTTTTTATACACAGCATTGTAAGCAAAAAGCCTTTCATGCCAAGAAGCAATAATCACATTCAGCAGTTTGCAAAGAAAACATTACTTTCAGACCATTGTTACTGCTTCATTTGGAACTCATGAATCAAACCATTATTTGAATATTATAGTGCAGATTGGATTTACCCTCATTAAAATGAACACTAATGTAAATGTTGGCTCAATATTCATTGGCAGGCCTTTAGGTTTTGACTCCCCAGAAAGGTACGAATGATGGTAATAATAGATTATGATATCTGTAGAGTGATTTACCCGTGCCTGGCATTGGGCTTGACCCTCCCAAACACTTTAAGATAAGAATTGTTACTTTCCATTCTTACAACGAAACAAACCAGGCTTCTGTCTTAGGCGTGTTAAGTACAGTAAAACCTCGGATTGCGAGCAACTTGTTCTCTGAATGTTCCGCAAGACGAGCACACATTTCTAATAAATTTTAACTTGAGAAACGAGCGATGTCGTGCAGTAAGAGTGGCACGTGATTGCTCAATGTCACATGATCACAACTGGGCCGACGGTTCTTGAAATTCGCTTTGGTATACGAGTGCTTTGGATTACAAGCCTGTTTCCAGAACTACGCTCGCCAACCAAGGTTTTACTGTAATTTGCAAAAAGCCCACTCTTAGTAAGCTGTAGGGATGAAAAGACACAACAATGTGTGTTTTGAAAACGCCAGACCTTTGTTAGCCCCGCTTATCAGCATTTACGTGGGAGTTGTTTAAAATTTAGTGTAATTGTTGAAACCATTGCTCCGTTAAATTTCGTATGCTAGTTCACGTCCATTTTATATCAAGTTATTGGATTATTCACATGCATTGTGTTTTGGGGGGAGTGGAGCTTTGGTCATTGGGTGTTTGGAGGGAGCACTCTATCTATGAAAGGTTCACTGATAACCTAGCCCCTTTTTAAAGAAATTTTTCATTGGTGGAAGTTCTCAATTTACAGGTAAACTTGCAGAAATATGCATGTTTTTTTTAGCTGAATATATCCGTCTGATGTGTATGCCTCTGGGGTACTGTTGCCAATACCATGGACAGTACTGTTCAGAAATGGCTGAGTTCACAGACAGAGAAGACAGCATTCTAGGTGTTAAGGCATATGATTTTTCTCTTTTTCCAATTTCATAATTTCTCCTTTTTTTACTCATCCTTCTTATCTTTTTTTTCCTCTACCGTTATTATTTGGGTTCTCCATTTAGAGAGGGGGAAAAAGGTCTTCAGATTGAACACTATCACTTACTTATTACAATTAGAGTATGATTATTTTTATTTTTTTTTTAATTTTTTTTTCAACGTTTATTTTATTTTTGGGACAGAGAGAGACAGAGCATGAACGGGGGAGGGGCAGAGAGAGAGGGAGACACAGAATCGGAAACAGGCTCCAGGCTCCGAGCCATCAGCCCAGAGCCCGACGCGGGGCTCGAACTCATGGACCGCGAGATCGTGACCTGGCTGAAGTCGGACGCCCAACCGACTGCGCCACCCAGGCGCCCCTAGAGTATGATTATTAAATGCAAGTCTCTATGTATATAGATCAACAAGGACATAGCATTAAAAAAGGGGGGATTTTTGACAAAATGCCACAATGAAGTATCCATTTTAGATTATAAAATAATACAGGGCGTGAAAGAAAGTATTCAAAAGATAAGAATATTTTAATTGTTCACAATCCAGTGGTTATATACAAACCACTTGTAGGTTGCTGATTTGGTTTCCTATCTTTCTAAAGCAATAGCTTTTATTATTTTGTTGATGAGATGCTATTTATTATAATAATCACAAACGTATGAAAGATTAGCAGTAAAAGTTGCCCATTACCCTGGCATCCGGAGAAAACTGCTGCTATCGTTATTCTTATTAAATAGTATGGTTTCAACATATATGTGAGCGTAGTATATCCTTCTATATGTCGCTTTTCTACGTTGGTCAGTAGCGTCGGATATCATCTTACAAAGCTACGTGTCACATGTGGAGATACGCTAACTACTTAATCAGACCACCATGGATTTCCACTGTTTTGCTGTCTTGAACAGTGAAATTGTGTATTCATTTGTTACTATTTCTTTGGACTCATTCTTAGAAATGCAATCGCTCTGTCAAGGTGGATAGATACCGTCAGGGGTCTTAATGCACATAACCTGTTTTCCAGGGTGTTGGCACCAATAAGAGGAGGGGCCTCAGAGACCTTTGCTGACTTTGAGTAGTCTGCTTAATTTTGTTGTTGCTCACGAATAGCCTTAGGTTAAAGGAGAGTCAAGGCGTTGCCCACCTTAGCTTCCACACCTCTGTTTATGGATACAGTACAGCTGAGACAGAGAAGAATAAAATGAATTTGTCAGACACGTAGAAAATTGAGAACATGAGTTGGCAAGATGCTTGAAAGATGTTGGAAGCCGGATGCTTAGCACCGCGTTTGTGGGGTTTGCAAGGTGTGCTCTCATTTAAGAGAGAATAGAATGGTGTAAAATGACCAAATGGCGGTGGAAATTGTGAAAGAGTTGAAGAGGGATGTAGCAAATTGCGAACTAGTTGAAGGACGTAGCACTTTATTTTTGAAATAAAAGACATCAGCTATAAATGTTTTAATTGGAGATTTGAAAGTATTGAGGGAAAGTGCTTCTTAAGCTCCTCTAATCTGTTCGACTATTAAAATATTTTTGATAGGTGTCTTACACCATCAAAATATTTTATCCTGTTGTGCACAGAAACCTTTCTTTGTTAAGATACTTATGCATATTGATGACTGTCTTTCAGTTATTCGATATGAAATTCAAAGGCTTCCGTTTGAGCCCCGTCCATGTTTAGTAGAATTGAATTCTTCATCTGTGTGTGTATAGAGTGGGGGGGAGAGGGATTAAGCTTAACTCTTTGCAAGAAAAGTAATAAATTTCATCTCAAGTACCAAGCGGTAAAATATTTCCAGATCAAAAAGATTTTTGAAAATAATAATGAGTGCTCATCTATTTTAAGTTTCAAGAGGTGGGGGGAGCCTAAAATCGTCATCGATTGACCAGAAGACAGAATTTGAATGTCTTACTGGGTGTTTCACTCAGCCGCACTGCCTCTCAGTTGATGAGCTGTGTCTAATAAGAAACAATGAGGACTTAATTCGAAGTTTTCAGGGTTTCTATTGGGGATGCCAGGACCCTGGCTGGAAGCGCCAGTACTGTTCCCCACGCACGAGCAATGAGATTCGTGGTTGGTATCTACTACAAACTGTACCTTAAGAAGAAACGATCTTTTCATCAAGAAGAAACGCTAACTTCCTTTTCTTTGCTTTTTGATGATGATACGGAGAACACCAGAAATAACACCTCAAGGACTAAAGTCCGTCAGGAAAGGACAATGAGGCGTGTGTTATCGTGCATGGCTGTGAGATACGCAGTAAACTCTAGTTATCATGAATTTAATCAATACCATGACCTTTTGCAGCTTTGAGGAGTTTGTCTTAGAGTTCCATTCTCATATTGATACACTGAAAGTTATCCGTTCCCATTTTACACAAAGGGCCATCATATCTTTTCAGTTCCACTCATTTTATGGTTAAGAAATAACACTGCTATGATGTTAAATTAGTGGTAAAAAGGGTTTTTAAAAGCTCTAATGTAATGGTGCATTACCAGTAATTTGTAGTTTAATCACATGCAGTGCTTCAGGTGTATGCTTTAGTCTGCATGAGTTTAAACTGCAAATTGCCCTTTTGCGCTAGAGTAATAGATAATTCTCGATAAAATCAACCTGGGACAATCTTACGAAGTGTTTTTTTTTTTTTCTTTTTTGCACAAACTTCAAATGGTTACTTTATAATCACTCAACATACTTTCAGAGAATCATGAAAGAACGAATAATTGGGACTAACTGGTAGGTTCTCAAGTTTGAAAAAAACTAAACAAGATATTTTTTGAAAAGCTATTATTATGGAGACTGCGCTTTGCATAACATATATGTTAGAATGAGAAATATTCTTGCTCTAAATCACATTTGCATTATTGATTAAAGCCAGGTCCTTTGACTATTCTTTTCTTATGGGATGGATATATTTTTTCCTAAACATGTGCTGCTATGAGAAACAAATCAACCAGCACCATGAAAAAATGCAAATGAAATTTCAAAAACTAATGCTTGAATAGCTCTTGTAACTATAATGGCACTGTAAACCAGAAGCTTCAAAACTAGAGACGCTAAGATTCTCATTTCCACCTCTCTTCCCAAAAGAACCTCAAAATTTAAAACCTATTTTTTTTTAAGTAACATGATTCTTTTTTGTCAACTTGAACCAAAGCATAAATTTGGTTTTTAAAGATCTTCTTCATGTTCTAAATTTGAATTTATGCTCCTACTAACCAAACTCTCTCTTGTTCTGTTTTATAATTTAAAAATTTATGACGGCACATCTGATTCAGCGACTCTTTGATCTGTCCCTGAACTACAGTGATTCCTATATAGCGCTATTAAATTTTCATTCATTCACACATTGATGAGTTTATTTATTCAGCCAAATGCTTCCCGTATTCCAGGCACCGTGTGAGACACTAAGAATTAAGTATTGAGAAAACAAGGTCTCAACCCACATGGAACGCACATTCTCACCCTGGTTAGTATGCTGAAATCTCAAAATGGTTTTCCTCTTAAAGAAGGACTTCATCTAAAGCAAATTCACCTTATGCTCGTGACTCGAAAAGTTCACCCTCCCAGACCACTTTTTATCTAAATGAACAGTTCTAGGCTATTAGCACCCAATACAAGAAATGGATCTGTAAACTTAGCGGCAAGCAAAGCATTTCATCTACTGGAATTCACCAGGCAGCAGCGTTCAGGAATATCAGGAGAGATTTTTCTTAGCATGGATATCGTCAGCGTCTGTATTTAAGTTGATACCCGGTTTTGCTTGCCACAGAAAAAGACACCGTAACATCCAAGTGTCGGCTGACAATTTTAGGATGCTTTAAAAAAAATTCCCGGAGCGGGGCGCCTGGGTGGCTCAGTCGGTTGGGCGACAGACTTCGGCTCGGGTCACGATCTCGCGTGATCTCGCGTGAGTTCGGGCCCCGCGTCGGGCTCTGGGCTGACGGCTCGGCGCCTGGAGCCTGTTTCCGATTCTGTGTCTCCCTCTCTCTCTGCCCCTCCCCCGTTCATGCGCTGTCTCTCTCTGTCTCAAAAATAAATAAACGTTAAAAAAATTTTTTTAAAAATTGTTAAAAAAAAAATTCCCGGAGAACCGTAATCGTGGACAGTGGCCTGTGAGTACTCACGCTAACCTCGTAAGACTGTCCAGCGGAATAAGAAGCGTGCGGTGACCAACACCGAACCATGTTGAATTTCTCCACTGCAAATGGCCTTTGCACTGTCAAGTGCAAGTTTACATTTTAAAATGTCATATTTGCACTTCCAGATGGCTTGTTCCACTATATTTTACATTTTAATTGCGGTGGAAAACATTTACATTGATCTTTTGGGTGAGGTGATGCAGGCTTTTTAGTTCTTCTTTGTGGGGCTTGAGGGCCTCTGGCCCACTGTGTGCCGTATAAGCAGAGCGACCGAATCCCATCCCATCTCTGCAAGGATGTGAAGAGGCTGTTTGAGGCCTGTGGCTTGCTGGGAAAATCTATAAACCTGCAGTCCAAAGGATCACTGGGGGATGGTTTCTCTATCTATGAAAGAAGCGCAAAATATTTGTTCTTCCTGCCTCAGAGCTGTCCTGTAAGGATTGAGAAAGACGATGCTGACCCTTTGCAAAAATTACACACAGTTCCGGAAGCTGTAACTGGTATCGTTCCGACTTTCTGGTAGCGTCTGCTCACCGATACCAGTATGATTCACGTACACGTATTTAAGAAAAAGACGCATCCCATCCGGACTTGAGCCATACACTGAAAAAGATCCCTTTGTTTTCAACGTGCCGTTTGCTTCTTTTGGGGCGAGAAGGGACACTATGAGATTCCCTTAATTACTGGTCAGCCATATTAAACAACAGCCGCTGTGAAGGCGCTTTCCAATAACTGAATGCGTAATGAACCCCGTAGAGATAGAGGAGACCCACTGGGCTTCAGAAGTAATCCATCAGCCATGGCAGAGGGGCTTTAATGAGAGTCATCAATTACAACTCCTCCTAAACGTGGGACAAACACTTTAGCACATCCTCTGGGGATGAACCCATGCCCAAGCCATTCACTGAGTTCTGTGGCATGCGGTGACGAGTGTGGGAAATTAACAAGGACATGGGGCCCTTTCCAGTAATAATACAAAATGATTAAGAGGACCTACAAAAAAGAAATCAATTGACTAATCAATAGCGTGTAACTGCTTGGAGCATTTTCCCCCTGCTAATCAGCCATTAAGCTGTTTAAACTAAATATGTCCAGTTTCCCCAATTACTGCACTGATTTACAAGACAGGGTCAAGGATGCCAGACTCTACTGGAGTCAGATTCCAGAGCGTTTGCCATGGGGAAAGATGGAAGTAATTTATAGGTGATCCACTCTCACTATGGATTCTGATGGCTCTTGAGAGGGACGATGTGACAAGACCTGTCCTCCTGTCGCAGACATTGGTGAATTAACGTGGTCTGCCCAAGTTCTCAACATACGTATTTGTTTGACAATACGGCTGGGAACTTGACTGCATTCAGGAATGACGGAGGTCAGAATAACGAAAGAACACACACCTATAGGCTATACATGTTCAGGCCTGAAAAGTGTTTTCTTCACTTCAGCCGTGGTGAGGAACACGCGGCCAACAAGACTTCGAATTCGAAGCCACAAACGGTATCCTGACGACACCCCCGTGAGGTGACCCCGTTATTACCCACCTGTATAATGCCAGCAGTCCTGGTACCCAGACCACCTGTAGCTTCTTTTTTAAGTTGAATGCCACTGTGGGGGAAAAAGCGACACTGAGAAAATGACTTGAAACAGGGGCGAGAACTTTTTTATTGATATGTTTTACTTTGCTGGCAGACCAGAGCAAAGGTTTTGTGAACATTTAAAAGATGAAAAAGGTGAAGAATCCCAGAAGCGGTTTATCTTGAAGCGAGATAACTCTAGTATTGATAAAGAAGACAATCAGGTTGGTTCTCAAGTTTGAGAGTGGCTGACGTTGTTGTTTTTGAAGGTGGGCTGACTTATGTTCTTGTCCTTCTGTTGTCCCCGGCCCCTTTCCCCAGCCCCCCCTCCCCCCGCCTCCGAGGCGACTGTCCTCTCTCTAACCTCCTTGCCTCCCTCGCTCCCTCTTTGGCATTCAGTGGGTAGCCGAGAAAATCTGTCCCGATTGCTTCAGCAATGGCTCTGTGTGTCGGGCTGCATGGGGGGTGCTTGGCACAGCTTTTGCAGCATGTGTTGGTGAGGGGGGTGCGGGGTTGGGACGCCACTGGCCCGAGGTGTCGGGAAAAGCTTTGTCATCGCATTTCCAGATGCCTGTGTAACTATGGCAGTAATTCCGCTCCCACAGCTTTGTCCTTCAGTTGTGCACACTCAGCTGGATTCTCAATACGGACCGATGACCAACTGGTGTAGCCGTAAAGAACAAACCTTGTTATGGTGAGGACAGGTGGATTTTGCAACTCTCCCAAAATAAGTCTTCACGCAAGGGAATCGAGTTCGTGTTTTAGTCTCCCCTCCACCCCTTCTCCTTCCCACGTTTTACTGCCCATGTAAACTGTCTGCTTGTTTTGCATGAACCGTAGCAGAACATTCTCCTTTTGTGTATTTTGCTTGTGACAAAACATTACCTTGTCCTAGAGTAAGGATTCACGGTACTTCGGCAAGGGTAGAGAGATTTGCTCAATCTCTTCTCCAGACGGGGGTTATTGGGGGTGGGGGAGTTGGGATCCGGGGTGATCAGGAAGATAGCTAACTAAGTGAATGACAAAAGAGAATAAAGTTCAAACAATAATACGGACGGGAGAGAGTTATCTGCTGCCACCTCAATCGCCCATTGTGTCTCTGACAATCCAAATAGATTTTTTTGAAAATAGACTTTGCTTTAGAATTCTTGAAGGTAAGACAATCTTGCATCTCCCCCAAGTTATCATTTTAATGACTCTGTGAGTCACTAAGCCAGTGCACGCATCTCTGATGCACTTAAAAAAAAAAGATCCCTGTTCTTCACCCGTATCTCGGTTCTTCGCACCCCCACCGCCACCACCATGGAGCTGTAAGCAGCTCCCATCGACTCCGAGACATGTGCCTGTGTCGTGTACTGAGTGGGTGTTTGTTGAATGAACGGATGAAGGTGGTTAGCGCAGAGCCTTTTGTGAGGAATGGGACAATAGGAGGGGAGGGGAGTTGAGACGCAGGCAGGGACACACAGGTCCAGGGCTGAAAAAGAACAGTCCTCATGCTGGGTTCTTTGGATGGTGCCTTTAGATTCCTTGGTGTTGACCCTCCTCAACAAATTCAGACCCTTCGAATTCAGGGTCTACTTCCTGTGCCAAACGCAGGGTGCAGGATCAGTCACCGAGGGAAGGAAAAACACCGGTTAGAACACGGAGACACTATGCCCACAGTTTCCTTTCTGCCCGTTACCTTCTTTCTTCCCTTGTTCCGTTCCCAACTGTTCCCGGTACTGTTCCCGGTACCCAACTGTTCGCAGCCACGTCTTCCCTTAGCCGCCTTGAACTAGCCGCGTGCTCAACATCCCGCTTTCGCCTGAAGAGTCCCAAACGCGCAGGTTAGTTAGCAGAGGAGACGGAGTCCACCCCTGTGGCCTGCGTCCCAGCTGAACTGGCTGCACACCGGACACACGTCCAGGTGCTTTCATGCTGGAAACCGCTGGCCTCCGTGCGTCAGGCGGGGAGGCAAGCAGGAGCCGCAGACAACTGCCTCCACGTGTTAGGCACGCACCCCGCACACCGGCCCAGCCTCCTCCGGGCCCCGAGGGAAGGACACTCTTCATGCTCCATTTGTTTAAGCGAACATTTCTTATTCTCAGCTGACGGTTGCTTAACTGCAGATTTGCACCGGCTCAACTTGGATAACCGTACTGATTTCTTTCTTTCCGTTCAGCAAAACAGAGTGCATCCATTTAGAGATGACAGACGAAGTAAATCAATTGAAGAGAGAGAAGAGGAGTATCAGAGAGTGAGGGAGAGAATATTTGCACACGATGTGAGTAGCTGTTTTAATTGCCTCTTTAGTGTCTGGGGACAGCGAGCTGGCAGGACTCAGGAAGCTGGAGCCAGGGACAGATCGAACTGCAGCAAATCAGAGGTGTTTCTGGAGGAAGACCTTAGTGCAGGGAAGTGGTGGAACAGTGGCCCAGGGTTGCCTGTGTTCCGGAAGGCTATGACGGAAGGGGGGGCACCGATGTGATTCGGGTCGGTAGAATAGATCCTGAGTACAGAGCAAAGTTGCCAGATTGTTTTCTTGTTAATGTTTTTAAACGTTCAGTTTTTTCTTTTTGAGAGAGAGAGAGAGAGAGAGACAGACAAGACAAAGCATGAGCAGGGTAGGGGCAGACAGAGAGGGAGACACAGAATCGGAGGCAGGCTCCAGCCCTGGAGGGCTGGAACCCACGAAGTGTGAGATCATGACCTGAGCTGAAGTCGGATGCTCAACTGACAAAGCCACCCAGGCCCCCCCGGAAGTTGCCAGGTTTGAAGAAATGCCTTCACATCTGTGTTAGCCCGCAGACGGCCCAGTGTTGTCTTTTTTCATACGAATGTCGTGCAGAGGGAAGACATATCTAAAAAAGAAAGAAGATTCTGTGAATCGCATACGTAAACACAGAATTTTCTGCCTTCTTCGCAGGTACAGGCATTGTCTTGTATCCGAGTTAAATGAGAATACTCCTCTTCCCCCTCAGTTTCAGATCAAATCAGGTCTGTGAGCGGTTCGTCAAGGGAATAACCGGAGTGATTTCCTCTGTTCAAATCCCAGCAAAGGAAACGTGGTGGGGATTTATCTTCCTTTGACGCCCGCCCCCCCCCCCCCCCGCCGCCGTGGCCAAAATAAAATGCAGTGAAATTAAATGAAAGTGAAAAAGTGATTTTTACAAAGCCGGATTTAAATGCAAGAAGGCGAAAAGGGCAAGCAGGTGCCATTAGCCTTTGCGTTCGATGCTGTCACTTGGCGGCCTCCGGAGATGTCGCGGCTCTTCCCTCAGCAGAAGTAAAGGTGTGAGCTGCTTTGTGTAGTTCCTCGTGGCTCCTGCTGCCTTAGCTGGGCCTCCGCCTCCCGTCGGGCTTTGCTCTGGAGGCCATTGCCAAGCCAGCATGGAGACGTAGGCTCCACTGCGTAGCATGGAGAGGCCTTCTGACCTTGGAGTTTTCGGGCCCCAGCCAGTTTCCCTGGTCCTCCAGAGCACGCTGGCGCCTTCAACAGAAAACCGCAGAGGCAATTCCGACCCCACCGACGGTGCCTTTCTTCCCTGTCTACACGGGCTGCCTCTCTTCTAGATCCCCGCTGCCTGTCACGGGTGCAGGGAAATAGAATTTTAGTGATCGGGTGATTTGGCTCAGAGCTCTGGAGTTGGCAGAGTGGGAGAGAGGCGGGTGGAGGTGGCTGTAGAAGGACGTTGTCCACGTGCAAGTCTAGAATATTCTGCGTATGTGTGGGCTCCTTGGGCTTCTCGGACAGTCAGAGTTATTGATGGCGCGAAGCGCAGCCCGACCCATGGTAGGCTTTTCATCGTGTTTCCTGGATCCAAGGATAGAGTAATGAGGGGCTTGGAGGTGGTGTAGCCAGGCTAGCTGGGGGGGGGGGGGGGTGCCCCCGGTGGACTGGAAGGCAGCGAGCCTGTGCCTGGCCGATGAGCTTCACAGAGAGAGAGCTGTCTGAAGGCTAGTTTGTCCTTTCTTCTCTTTCTTTCTTCCTCTCTGCCCGTCCTTCTCTCCCCCTGCCTGCCACGTGCAGACACGCACACACATGCACACTTCCCTCTGACTCTCACTCTAGCAAGTCATAAAGTTTATGAATGAGTTGTGTTGCAAAGCAAATCCTAATCACCCAGATAATCTACAAACATCGTGGTATTCTTTCAAAGTACTGCCATGCCACATTGCCAAACACTCTGGGGCTGGGTGGCCAGAGAACCAGCCCTGATGCCTGCCTGTGAGGAGGGTGATTCTCGGGCTGCTGCCCTTTCGTGTGCACGTGGCCACGTCCCCAGAGAGGTCATCACAGGCGGGAGGGGGGGGGGCGAAACTCCTTGTACACATTGCATTTCCCTACAGCCCCAGCAAGGAACCCGGGTCTCGGGTTACAGACTGGAGGCAAAGCTGCTGTTCCGAGCCTCTATGACTAACTGCCGAATTAGCATATTTTTTAAAAGCAAAAGCAGATTGAAGTGTGGGAAGGCCTAAATGCCAAGCTATTGCCATAGCCTTTCCAATTCATGACGCCAGCCATTTGGCAGCCTTCTTTGACATGCGGCGGTGGCTCCTTCCCTCTGCAGGAGTAGAGGTGTGAGCTCCTCTGATAGGCTCTCCGGTGACCAGCACTCCGGCTTTCCTAATTCAGGTGGGGCCCCTGCCCGGTTCTGGGACTACTTTTCCACCTGATCTCTGGGGTGCGTTTATTTTTCATTGGTATCCTGTACCCGGAGGATACTCACAGGCAGGCTTCAGAGATTAAAGCCGGTTCCTGACATCATCTGCAAAACATTATGTCTGTGAGTGTGGGTACATTTTTGTAAGCAAAAGATCTGGATTGTTTATAAGTTTTCATGACCCTTAAAGGCTCAAAGCCGCTCTCCTAGAGGGAGAAACGATGCCTGATGCCTGTCTTCCTAGGCCTGCAGCTCTGGAGAAACAATGCAGTCCGAAGGCTGGTGTTCCCTGTGTTTTCGCTCTTAATCGCTACTCAGCAAACTATCCCCAAATTTGACAGCTTAGATCAAACAAAACGCTTTTTGCCTCACAAGTTCTGTGGGTCAGGAAACTGAGAGTAGCTTGGCCGGCCAGTTCTGGCTCACGGTCTTTTGTGAGGTTACAGTCAAGCTGTCAGCTGGGGCTGTGGTCTTCTGAAGGACCCCCGTGGTTATTGGCAGGCCTCAGTTCCTGGCTGGATGTACCGAGATCTCAGTTCCCACCATGTGGGCTTCTCCATAGGCTACGGAGCGTCTTGAAGACATGGTAACTAACTTCCCCAGAGCCAGTGATCCAAGAGAAAAAGAGCCCAAGGTGGCAGCGAGAGTCTCTTATAACCTAATCTGGGAACTGACACCTTGCCTTCTGCTGTGTTCGGTTGGACACACAGACCAAACGCGGTGCCGTGTGGGAGGTACTACAAAACGTGAATGCCCAGAGGCAGGGATCATCGGGGGCCACCCTGAGTTAACAAGATGTCACTGTATCTTTTATTAACGCAAACGCAAAGACGGAACCAGCGATACGAACTTTCTTGAATACATGCAGTAATAAATCTTCCTTACCACGTACATAAAAACATTTTAGAGAGACTTAATTTATGTAACTCCGGATTCCCAAGTGACCGTTTCTGCTCTCTGATTGTTGAGGTACACAAGGTAATAAATCAAATATAGTAAGTCAGTTGTAAAACCAATGCAAAGAATCCAGCATAAGGAATCTAAGTTACAAACATACAGTCTTTTTCTTAGCTGGCCTTTAATTTAGTGTCTTCGTAATTTAAGAACTGAGGTCGTGAAAGCAACTCCCCTTGCCAACCTATTATTGTTTAAGCGGTGGAGTTATTCAAACAGGTTCAAATATGGACATATTTATGTAGAGGTATCTTTTTCCTGCTGGAAGTTATAATAGAGTTACAGAGAAATACTCCCCGGTACTTACACTTCAGCAAAATTAAAATTTATTTGGGAAAACGAGTAGTGTTCTTGAATAGTTTACAGGTGTATCTTGGTGTCTAAGGGGTGTGTGTGTGTGTGCGCGTGTGTGTGCATGCGTGAGCGTGCGCTTTTTTTATGTAGGTCCACAATCAAAATACACAGATTATTTGGGGATTTTCTAGAAAACTAATTTCAAATATAGTTTGAGAATTCGGGTGGCTTGAGATAGGACACATTTGTTATTTGACAATGAAGTTGTTGTAAGTCAGGGCACACTGCAATTTAGTTCTCAAATAAAAAATAAGTGAGTTTTTGTAGTCAGAGATATTTGAAATATAACTGTTGTTTCCTTTGGCAAGAATTTCAGCTTATTTTATGATCACTTCAATGCAATGTTGCTGGCTTTGGCAAGGTTACGCTGATAAAGCAATGTGTTTGGGAAAGACGTGTTTTGCCTGGAGGATGCTTTCTGAAGGATATTTATATATAAGTAGAGATTCTTGGAGGAGCTCATCCACGGTCTTCCTAGCACGTACTGGGATCCCTCTTCTGTGACAACCGACGAGAAGGCGTGTGGTGCACCCAGATTGGGGTGGGGTGTGGGAGAGAATCCTGTAACCCATTAGGCAAAATCGTTTTCTCCTTAAAAATTAAAAAAGAGCCCTTTATATCTGAGAATGCATATAAGTGACAGCTTTAAAAGCTGCACTTAATTACTATGACAATTTTGTCTTTCTCTGCTGTTTAAATTTGCAAGTTATTCGCATAACTTTTTCAAAAAGTTTATTTTCATCAGCTACTGAATCACGGCCCGTAACCGTATCTGTCCTATTTCTGCAAATGTGGCAGAAGGATCATGTGGTAGATTTTTAGGGCCTTTGCACAAACATTGGAAAATACTCTTGAGATACGTTTTTGGGAAAGTTATCTTTGACTTGCAGGTGCCTTATTGTTATTATTATTTTTTTTAATTCAAAGAGTTAGGGCAGCTTAACTTTCCCCCGAATACGACTAGGTTAATGAGTCTGAAGAGGTCAGTATGTCTTTGATCAACTCCTTCAAAGAAGGAGAGTGTCATGCCAATACCCGGCATGAACCGCATAAACGTAATTGACCTCTTTCCAACCACGTGAGCTGAGTAGTCGGAGACTATGGAGCTCGGAATGTGTACCCGAGACAATTAGTTCCATGACTTGACTCAAACCAGGAGTAAAACCAAACTAAAGGAGGCAAAGACAATGGAATATTTTGCTTACTATAAAGAGATCTTGGCAGGAATGATGCCAGTGGTACAGAGATTGTCCTCGTTTTTGTTTATGCACATAAACATCGAATTAAAAAGAAAGATTTTCTGTAAAGCTTTTTTTTTTAATCGGGGTTTTTTTTTCTTTTTGTTAAATAAGATGCTTTGCGCTTCATTTTCAGGATGTCTGTTAAACGCACAAAGGTTAAAAGAGAAGTGGTTCTAGAGATGCCCTCGCTGAGACACTCAGACCACTGAGGAAAGCACATTAGGTCCAAAGCTAGCCCTTTGATTTAGTGGAAGGAAATGACTTCTCCACCAAAATGTACAGAGAAACCAATATCCTGCTTGCCTCTCTGAGTAGTGGTTACATTAGCTGATCATTGAATTTAAGAATTCAATATTGAGAGGTCCTTATTTACTTTAGTTTCATTTTCTCTTGAATCGGACCTGTTAGGTCTCGAGTGATCCCTTGAGCAGGCCATTTATTCATCATTTAGAAAATCTGCACATAGAATGCGGGGTGTACATTTATGTTTAGCAACTCAGTACTTTGAAAACGGTTTTAGGTGAATTCCTAAACACAGTCACTATGTTAGAGGACCATTGCACTATATTGCTTCGACTTCTCTTTTTCTGCTTGTTCAAATTGAATCAGATCTGTCTTTCCCCAGCACATAATGATAATAGAATTTTCTCTTCCCTGCGAGTGTATTAAACACGTGAGAGAAGAGTGGCGATAGCTAGGGGGACAGAAGCTAAGAAGAAAGTCACGTTGTTGGGTTTTTTTTTTTTTGTTCTGTGTGAAAAACAAAACAGAACATTAGACGGAGCTTGGCATCGTTTTTCCGAATTAACTTCATTTTGTTCTCAATTGTCTCTGCGTCCCCTCCCCCCCCCTCCTAAAATGGATTGAGGCCATGTCTTCAATCTTCAGTGTCTTGCAGCCAATCTGTTTATTTCACCAGAGTCTGTCATTCCCAGGTAACAATTGCAGGTTTGTGGTTCTCTGACTGTCCGATCTCAGGTTGATCGTGCTCAGCGCACGCTTTCTGCCTTGATTTGAACCAGTCTTTTGGCTCTGGTCGGGGGCCGCATCTCCGCAGCCCCGGAATAAACCAGTAGCTCATTCACATCCCTCTACTTCTGACCTTGATGTCGAGCGGGCTAAATGTATTTGTAACCTGGAGACGCCCCGATGGGAAAGTACTTGTGTGCTGAATGAGAATGGTTTCCGCTTCTAACTCTAACCAATTTTTCCCTTTTCTGCCTCCACTTTTTCAAAACACACTACCTATGTTTCTTCTTTCTTTTCCTCTTGGAGGGGAAAAGTAGCTTTAAAATCAGGCAAGGAATTGGGATCCTTCGGCACATCCAGAACGTCTGATACAATGCCTTCTTTTCTTTTCTTTTTTTTTCTTTTCAGTCAGTTTGCTCCCAGGAAAGCCTTTTTGTGGAAACCAGGTAAATGAAATTGAAATTTGCTTTTTCGTGTCATTAGAGGAAAAACAGTCTGTCGTGTGTGTCCTGTGTATTCATAGGTATATATCCCATATATAAGTGTGAGCTTGAATATATGTATAAGTAAATGCATATATCTCTGTGTACGCACTTATATGCACACGCATATGTGTTATTTAGCATGCCTAAAAACCATTTACTTTGGGGAACTACTTCTCTGTTCTTTCCAAACGTAAGTTTGCACATTTTCTTTGTTTAAAGCCTCAACTTCTGGTTCTTCCCGAGGTGGAATCCTGCTACCTTCACCAGGCATTACAAAGCATGAATGAACTTGCAGTTTCATTGGCTTATGCACTAGGCTGTTAACAGTATTTGTATGTTGGGTATTATTAGCCACTTCCTGCGCCCCGTAATTCTATATAGCTATGCAGACAATAATTGGGATAATATATTGTTTTAAGTTTCTCACTCTAACTTGGAAATCTAGCTAACCCGATCTAGAGTTGCTAACTTGGGAGTCAGGACGGGGCTAGTCGTTGTGAGATGGGTGGGTTATACAACTTCTCCAAGGTCTTGAGAGGATGAGTTGAAGTTTTGCATATTTCACATACACTTTTTAAGAAATTGTTCTCAACTGGCATAGATATTTAAATGCTCCATTCATTCCACTGCAGCTTTTCAAGGGGAATTAAAGAATTCCACCTTAGCTGTATTAATCACGTTTGAGGGACATCAGAACGGGCACGTTGGAATGGAAATATGGTATCCCTTCAAAGAGTGGTGCTTAATTTTATTTCAGGTGTCGGCTTAATGGGCGCCCCCGTAAAACTGATTAAAATAGAGGCTGTTTGATTAAAGTCTAGTACTTAGAGAAAATTTAAACCGGGCATTAGCAATGATTGGGGGGAAAAAAAAGCTATCTTTAATATTAGCAGTTAGAAAGCTTCAAGTAACTAACCCCCTCAATTGAACAGCCTCTTCTAGAAGAATGGATGAAAGTAGAAAACACGTCGATAGAAGGCATTCAAAAACAACATCAAGATTCATACATATTTAAGTAAATATTCTCTATTTATAGTTAAATTAAGAAACTATGGGTGCTAACATCTTAGGGATGATTCTGAAGCATTCTACAATTCTGTATTCTAACCCAAAGGATGGAGTGTTTATAATTCAGTTTAGTGGGAAACCTTATTCCCCAATCATCCAGCCAATCGTTCTCCATGCCTTATGCCCTAATTTTATATCTCCTTGGATTTTGTATAAAAAGAGTGCTGATGCACTCCCGTGTCCCTTAAATTCAAAATGAATCATATTAGTCAGTATAGTAATCGGTCCCATACATGCATTGCATATGAACAATTCTTGATATTTCCAAAAAGCAAAAATCTAATTGAGTGGATTCCCTACAAAAGTAAATACATTTCTTGGATACCTGTCTTTGGAATGTCAGTATTTCACTATGCCCAAGAAAAAAAGGTAACTTTAATATCACCCAAGGGAAAAAAAAAATCACAACTTTTAGTGTGTTTAATTACATGTCTGATACATCCCTACCGATTTCTATTATCTTCCTTGCCTCTTCCATTCCTTCTCTTTCTTCTTCCTTTCCTTCTTATCTGGTATCAGCGCCTTAATCCCAGGATAGGGAAACGTCATGCAGTCATTAATTTATTATTGCAAAAATTCAACAACATGCACATAAAGCATAGCCTATGGGGTTGATCTGAAAGCAGGTATGTTACAATGCAGGACACACCCATTTAGCATAGGAAATTTAGTGTCAGTAGGTTTTATATCATAAAAACCATGTTTTTCATTTCCAGTAGGCTCTTGGAAGACAGTAACATATGCAATGAGACCTATAAGAAAAGACAGCTCTTTCGGTTGGTATGGTTTACTTTTTTTAAACTGTGTTTTCAGCTTCTGTGGCAGAATCAATGTTAAATATAAATGTATTAGTGTAAAATATCTGTTCATGAAATCAACACGTTCGGTTATATCTTTGTAAAAGCTTGTTACAAAGCTAGTGCTGAAGCCGTATTCGATAATGTGGGATATGGGGCCAGGAAAATATTGCTTTGTATATAATCCTTTAGGGTTCTCCTTCTGATTTGCTGTTTTTGGTGGAAGTTTGTTTGTTTGTTTGTTTTCCTTTTTCCCCCTCAAGAGTTCACTCTGGCAGTGCACTGATTTAACATTCCCGAGTCAACTGTGGTGAATTACACCAAGTTAAAATTTCTCCGATAGCTTGCAATGATATATACGTACCTGATATGGGAAAACAAACCAATGATAACTCCATTTGAGTAGCGGAATTTTTTATAGTCATAAATATTTCTAACGATACTTTTTTCCAGCACAGGAAGGCACAGGATTGCTTCCAATGAGAATGAGTTACTTAAATCAAGGTCTGTGTGAGATAAGGGGACTGGTATATATGTGTTCATTACATACGAATATTATGTATTTTAAGTTCTATATAGGCTAGCAGTTACATGAAAGCAGAGGGACCGTACCCATATTGTCACTACCCTATTAAATATATCTCTAGCATTCATTTTAGGGCAAAGGATACACGGTTCTATCAATGTACTCAAGATGAGATATATATATACACACACACACACACACACACACATATACACACACACATATATATATACACACACATATATATACACACATATATATATATTTAATATGTTACTGCTTTTATGAGTATTAGGATTCATCTCTATTGTAGGAAAGAGAAAACTTATTTGTTCGCAAACAAATGAAACCTCTGGCCCACTTAGAAGGGAAAAAAAAAGACCAAGAACAGTAAATGGGTTGTGTGCTCAGAAAATCTCTTTTTGCAGTCAATGTGAATTTCAAACCTCAGCGTTAGAAAAGTTAGACTGATTTGTTCCCTTTATACTTTGGCAGAAATAAAAAAGATTTTTTCAAAATTTCCTTCACTTTTCCAGGTTGAACTACATAGGCAAATGCCTTACTCTGGTATTGCTAGACTCTTTACTTTCACACTTGTAGATTAAAAATAACAACAACAACAAAACGTTGCATTGTTCTTTTTAAAAACCCAGAGAAGAATGAGAATTTACCAGTCCTCCTGTACTTACACCATGATCTGGTTTCTTCAGGTCCATATAAATGAAATGTGAGTTCTTGCCCCCGATAGGCAAATTCATTTTACACAGCCCCAAATCTGGTCCCCAGCCTGAACTACCATGTACTCATAGCCATCGCAAATAGGAGTGCCATCAGCCACCAAGTCACCAAGCACAGAGACTCAGGATGATGACTGAGCACAGAGGCATCCACACGATAATAAAGCAACTCCAAGTACACATCATACTTAACTTGGTCAGAAAAATATCCCTGATATTACTGGACATATCACTGAACAATATCAGTTCAGATATGAAGGAAAATAAATGTCATTAGTTGTATTAATCAGCACAAAAACAGTACTTAGAGTACGTGCTTTACGACCCCCCTGGGATCAGATTCTTGTTACTTACATGAGGGACAACCGCTCTTGATGACCAGACATCTCATTACCATTGTCTTCCTGGTTTCCAGTAGGAAGGGACCAAGACTGAGCTTAGGAGGGACAGGAAAACACTTGTGGATAATGTTTTTTTCTATGACGCCTATGATTCTATACCGAATAGATGTGGAATTCAATTCTGACCCTCGCCTTGCCAGTGCTAAGGTGAATAATCAATGGATAGACCTGTAAAAATACTGTTTCAGTGTATCAGTAGAGATCATAAATTAGAGTTAGTTGTATTACTATGAATCTCATTCACGCTAATTCTAAAGCAGCAACTTAAATTCCCTCTTTGGGAATTTTGACAGATGCTGACTTGGGATGCTGCTTTGAGCTGGTGGAGAGTAGAGGTAGACGACGTTAAGGCGATCTTGGGTGGCCTTATTGGCCAAAGGGTGTGGCCCAAGTCTCGAGGAGTTACCCATCGCCAGAGTGAAGCCTCCAAACTCCCGCACGCTCGTTTCCACCCAGGAATAGCGGTGGACATTCCACTGCAGGGACAGGCTAAGCCACCCCGGCATTTCCACTAATGGAGGTGCACCATGCGTGGGGAGAGGGACACCGAAGCAGAGTTAGTGATCGTCACCTGCGTACGGAGAGCTTCGTTCGGATGCATCCTGTATGCTGCGGCTAAGGGCCACCCCAAATCTTTTCCTACCCCAAATATTCTAAATTAGCTCCGTGTGAGATTATTGTCACAGCCCTGGTGCATTGACCGTTACGAAATAATGATTTTGCCCAGCATTGTCAAAGTCGGGTCAAATTAATCAGAATTAAACGCAAAAAGAATAAAGTTGATTTGGGAACTTGAAAACAGTCAGGAATGGAGCACCACACCCTTGAAAAGGCTATTCCCCACCCTCCCTCCTCTGGCTTTCTTGAATTTCAAAGGAGTTTGGAGAACTCAAGCCACCTGGCCGTTGGGTGTGTGATACTTTCTACTCCCAGTCTGGTCTTTCTTGAGATCATCTTTCTGAAACCAGCAATCCCTGAGGTCCTAACAGAGAGAATATAAGTAAAATTGATAGAAGACAGGAGGGCACTGAGTGCTTTTCTGTGTGTGAGGTTTCTGCCCTCCCCTCATTTATGCGAAGTTGCAATCACAGACAAGCCTTTTCATTTTTATTATCTCTTGGATCCATTTACCTTCTTCAGTTCTTCTAAAACAAAGGAAAAGTTTAGTGAGTAAAGTTGAAACAACCCCTAAAGTTTTCTGTGTACCTTCTGTACAGTTTGGCTGGTGAGTGTTTCAATGAGATGCGCTCACTCCTAACCTCTCCACGGTCTATTGTTGTCTTTAGAAGAGGAGACGACAGAGCTAGGGATGACATCTGTGAGACTGGGACCAAGACTTGGGCAGGTCACGTTGCTCAGGGATAATGAAATTAGGGGTTGTACCCATTGCCCGTGATTTATGTTCCCTTTACTTACTTATAGTCCATGAGAACCTTAGAGTATTGTAATCATGTGTTATTTCCAACTGCAGGAAAAGCTGTGAAAATACTAAGGTACCCTTTAAACAGATCGGAAACCAATGAAAATGCAAATTTCATCAACTTTCTCTATGAAACGCTGGTGATTTTGTGTCTTAGAGATCTTGTGGAGTCGTCAAAATTCACTCCTGGGTTCGGATCTCTTCCCATACATTCACTCTTTTTCAATTTGAATTTTGAACCAATGGGTTCTTTCACCGACGAAGCTTTTGTTATTTTCACTGATCCCCTGGAAAGTTTCGTGTCAGCATAGTGTTTACCCTGGTGGTGTTACTGTCGCAAGTTTTTCCACGTGAAAAGGCTCGAAAGACTCTTTCCTCTGCCCACGAAGGTTAAACTCACTGGGCAAAATTCACACCCTCAGTTAATGGAGTCAAACTGCTGTGATTTCTGTGCTGCCAAAGCCTTAATGAATTCAGATAGACATTTCATAAAGGTAGGAAACAATGAACGGCCTCACCGGCTCTGGGTGCGTTTCCCCATGGTCCAAGTATTTCATGCTAAAGGGACACCCAAAACTTCTCTTCAGTGAGAGTTGCTTTTAGAATCATTCAAGATCAGAATCGGTCCCAAACGTTGATTCATTGTTGACTTGAGTCAGGAGGGTTTATCCTCCTCTCCTCTCCCCAAGAGAAGTTAACAACTATGTGTTATGCCATGTGGTTTGTTTTTTTTTTTCCCTAATTGTTTCTCCTTCACCGGCAGAGGGATGGTGTGACAGTTCTAGGTTTGGCTTTTCTGTTTGTAAACACCCACATTGTGTGTGACATGTGATCTGTCTACACATCAACGAGGTATTTGTGGCACTGTTTGTGGGGCGACGGGGTTGACGGAAAGGGTTGCAAGAAGGGTCTCGCGTAGACCGCTCTTCCAAGAAAGTTCCCGCCCTGTGCCCGTGCGGCTCGTGGAAGGTAACGCTGTCCCTGTGCATCTTTCTGATGGCTGTGCTCCAGGGGCAACAGAGACGGCCCGGGGAGAGCAGCCGGGAGTCGACAGAGCAGCTCCGAGAATGAGCTCAAGTGGTCGGACCACCACCGGCCCTGGAGCAGCACGGACTCTGATGGCTCCAACCGCAATCTCAAGCCCGCCATGGCCAAGACGGCAAGTTTCGGGGGCATCACGGTGCTGACCAGGGGCGACAGCACATCCAGTACCAGGAGTCCCGGGAAGTTGTCCAAAGCAGGTAGTTAGTACTGAATGGGTTTGTGTCCTGTGCCGTTGCCCAGATTCTCCCCAACCCATACGGCCATCATTCCCTCTGGCTTCCAGTTAATTAATTGGAATGAATGGGTAGTGATTGCTGGCCTGGCCGGGGAGTCAGAAGGTGCCGTTGAAATGCCAGTAGCGTCTCTTGCCCGCTGTGTGCCAAGGCCAGATCGCTCGCTGAACCTCTCTCAGAGGTTGTATACGTGGTTTGCAAAGCATCTTTGATCGGTGTTGGAGGCAGAACCCTGATCTCTTGAATAGAATCGGTTTCTCTCTTACTGTAGCAGTTTGCAGGTGTTTGGGCTGCGTCCCCGGCGTGTTTGCAGTTGGGCCCAGCTCCAAAGTTCATGGTTCTACAGGTGAGAAGGTGTATGACGCCCATCTCCTTAATGGCCCCCCGGGTCCATTTTAAAACCTCTTGATGTAAGTGACCCCACGTCATTTCACCTTTCACACTGTGATATGTAAACTGTTACAGAATTTCACCGTAACCCCCCCCAGCAAACCACCGTACGTTTAAATTATTTCTATAAAAATGGTTCCCAAGGCACCTGTACATGAACACGAGGAAGCCATTTTTTTTTAATTGAATGCTATGATTAGTTTCTTAAAACCTCACATTGCAAGGTGATTATAACATGGATAGTTGTGGTCCCTGCTTTGGCACGCTGTTAGTGTCATCGTTGGGCAAGTTATTTGACCTATCTGTGTCTCCGTTTCTCCACCCAAGACATGGGAATAATTGTGGTACCTATATTGCAAATTCATGGCAAAGGCTAAAAGAGTTCACGTACGCATAGCAATTAGAATAATACCTGGCAAGTTATATGCCCTCCACAAACACTAGTCTATGTTTATTTTTATTATTGCCACTTAATGCCTCCATTCCTGCTTTGCAAATAAGGAGACTGAGACTCAGAGAGGCTTGGAGTTCTTTTTTTTTTTTTTTTTTTTTTTTGGTTTGTTTTTTTCTTTTTGTTTTTTTTTCTTCCAAGTGCACAGTGATCTTTGGAGGTAGGTGGTTCAAGTTGCATGGACAGACTTTGGGAGGCGGGCAATGATGAGAAGCATTACCTGGAAACAACTTTAAAGTGATGCAAGCATGAATCCCCCGGGATTCATAGGGGTCCAAAAACCACCCATCATGGTGTGTCATTTCCAGCTCCTCTGGCTCCCAAGGATCCCTCGCCATTGTTTTCACCTGATTTCCAAATGTTCTCCACCAAAATACCTCTTAGAATCCCAGGAAGCTGACAGGCAACCATTTTTAGCAGCTCTCCACGAACTGACGTGTGGTTTTAGTATGTAGCGTTTCCGTTTGGCTTCGATTTTGCCTCCGAGGGTTCGGAGCTAGTGTGGGGGTGGAGAGCTGCGGTTCAGCGACACGTCCCGGGCGTCAGGACATACTGGGGGTGCGATCACAGACCTGGGGTTGCAGGGCAGGGAGCGGGGCGGGGAACGGCCAACACCACCCGGAGGTTAGACGTGGGTTGTCCCGATTGTGAACGCTTTCCTAACGGCGTTTCACACTCCCGCTAGGGGGCGCTCTCTGCGAAATCCAGGGTCCTGCTAATGGTTTCCCCTAGTGATGATGTTGAAAATGTCCTAAGAAATCATCTCGTGTTCTCCCATACGGGCAGAAAATTAATAGCATTTGGTGACGGCCACTACCGTATCTGTGTACATATCTCTTGCTCCTCGGAAAGACACAGGTGGCTCACACCGCCTTCTGTCTTCTGTCATCTCACCAATTGGTGAATTCTTGCTTTCTTACTCTAATTAATTGCTCCCACTATTGCAGCAACTGAAGTCAAGAAAACCCACTGTGGTGCACTTGAGCCCTTGCACACTAAGAAAGGTTAAATCGTTTTAAATCTCCTTAAAATGCAGAAACCAAGGACCTTAAATGGTGCACTTAAAAATTCCAGCACACCGAAAGGGCTCTTAAGATTTTTAAATTAATCGTCATTCTCCATGCACCAACCCCCCAATCACTTCCAGAGAAAAGCTCTTTGGAAACATTTAAAACACTTCGAGAATGCTAAAATGCCATGTTCTTTGAAGAATGATTAGAAATTGTAAGTGCTTCAGACATTTTTTTTTTCCTTTTAATCTAAGTGTCTCCTTTTGAAAGCTTGTCAAGGTGCAGCAACGGAAGGCAAAAAAGAAAAAAAATTAAAGGCGATCAAGATAGAATGTCAAAACAAACTTACAATTTCCCAAGATGGTTTTATGAAGCAAAGCTGTCAGTTTTGCTGTCACGGATCCTCAGAACAGCACAAGTTTTCCATTTTTTTGCCTCATTACTCACAGTGGAATTGCAAACTTTTTTTTGACCTTTCAGAAACCAAGTCTGGAGTTATGACATTTAAGTTACTCTTCTCCGGCTCTAATTACATAGGTTCGAGCTTTAAATAGATAATAATGAGACCTTCTCCAGGTGGGAACCTGTTTCCCTACATTTTGGAAGGAGCTTATTGCTGAAGTCTGAATGCACAGAAAGCCACCTGCTCTGCTAAGGCCTGGGCTGTCTTTCCCCTAAGGCATCCACGCCACTGAGCTTAGAGGTGGTCGCCTGCCGGAGGCCCGGGGCCCAGCTCGGGAGGTAGAGGATGTCATCCTGTCATCACCTCCTCCTGGTGGAGGGGACTGGAAATACGCTCCTATCCTAACCTCAGCTGCTTCTTGGTCGTGGCGATGTGGCTGGGAAGTGATGATGTCTCTTTCTTTCCACCCTGGCCACGCGATCGACGCCGTCTTACCGTCTTCCTGTCTCCATTTCCGGAGCAGCGGTTCTCGGCTTCAGCTGCCCCAGAATCTCCTGGAGGATTTGTGAAAGCACAGATTGCCTGTTTTCAAACCAAGCTTTGGGAACACCAGCTCTGGAGACATAAGAGACCCTCGTATTTTGTGTTAGTAATCTTACGTGGCGTGCCATTTGGTTTTCTGGAGGCAAAGGTTCTGGAGCGTTTCTAGAGCCGATGTAAGACACCTCCTCTTTCTATCATTTCCTCTTCCGTATGTTTATTTTCATTACAACCCTAATGCATCCAGGATGTTCTCTTTCTCCTTGTCATCTCAGAAGCTTTGGGTCACTCTACTGAATTCTGACCCCTGAATCTGGAAAGATTTTCTTGAGTTGTTGATTCAGAGAAAAAGACTTATGGCTCAGGGTCCATATAAAGGAGGAATTGCATCAGACGAGATAAACAGGCAAGGAATGTTCTATTCATAACTGTTGCTATTGAGGTCAAGACTATTGTGCCAGGGGAGAAAGACTGAAATTAACCACGTACCGGGGCGCCTGGGTGGCGCAGTCGGTTAAGCGTCCGACTTCAGCCAGGTCACGATCTCACGGTCCGTGAGTTCGAGCCCCGCGTCAGGCTCTGGGCTGATGGCTCAGAGCCTGGAGCCTGTTTCCGATTCTGTGTCTCCCTCTCTCTCTGCCCCTCCCCCGTTCATGCTCTGTCTCTGTCCCATAAATAAATAAAAACATTGAAAAAAAAAATTTGAAATTAACCACGTACCAATGAATTGCAGGGGAAGTTTTTTTTTTTAAGTTTATTTATTTATTTTGAGAGAGAGCATGCGTGGTGGAGGGGCAGAGAGAGAGGGAGAGCATCTCCAGCAGGCTTCGAGCTGTTATTGCAGAGCCCGACGTGGGGCTCGATCCCACGGACCATGAGATCATGACCTGAGCCAAAATTGAGGAGGATGCTTAACCGACTGAGCCACCCAGGCACCCCCATTGTTTTTTTTTTTTTTTAAGTAGGCTTCATGCCCAGCACTGAGCCCAACATGGGGCTTGAACTCACGACTCTTGAGTTCAAGACCTGAGCTAAGATCAAGAGTTGGATGCCTAACCAACTGAGCCACCCAGGCACCCCTGCAGGGCGGTTTAAGTGCTGGAGGAAGGTGCTAGATAAGCACCAGGGAACAGTAGACCAAACCAGGTGGTTGGTGAATTTGACTAAGCCATCTTTGCTAATTGGTGCTTATCCAAGTCAGTCTTCTTTCCACCCGCCCACAGAAACTGGCAGACAAGGGCACCACTTGTCTTGATTATTACATTTCAAAGGGATGGCCCCCAAATGCTCCTGAAAGACGTGCCTGGCTTGTAAAACTGGTAAGAGGCTTGCGGAAGAGTTACACCTGAAAGGGGCAGACCCCCTCAAATAAATGAGAGGTAGGGGGACTGTCCTTCGGAAGAAACCAGTCTCAAGTTTGGTCAAGCTAAGGAGAACTTCAAGGCCATCGTCGTCACAGCGACTCACCATTTCGTCCGGTGGCTTATATTTTACAGAAGAGGATACTGAGGTCTAAAGAAGTGGTCAGTTGACGAAGAAAACATAGCTAGTCTGTGGCATGACTAGGACTAAAACTCACGATGCTTCCTGGGGAGCAAGTGCTCCCTTAAGCAAAGGGAGTCTGTTCATTCTTCCCTTCTGCCCGGTCAGTTTTCCATTTTGCTTTGCCTCCTCACCTATCATACAATCCCCACCCCCCACCCCACTGCCACTTTGCTCTTTTCTTTTCTCTCTATCTTTTTAAAGTTTATTTATTTATTTTGAGAGAGAGGGAGAGAGAACACAAGTCGGGGAGGGGCACACACAGAGAGAGAGAGAGAATCCCAATGAGCTGACTTGGGGCTCAAACCCATGAGCTGTGAGATCATGACCGGAGCTGAAACCAAGAGTTGGATGCGTCACCAACTGAGTCACCCAGGTGCCCCTCCTGTCTGTCTCTTGAGCCTTCACCAGAGTCCTCCATTCGTCTCCCTGATGCTTTGTCACCATACCTTCTGCCAGCTGCCCTTTGGGGTCCAGCTTCAACTTCTGAGCATCTCACTGGGGGCAGCCATTAGCTTTCTGTGCAGTGTCTCCTAGTACTTGGCACAGGCCTGGTCGGGGCCCTGGCCCCACCTGTATGTCGCTCAAGTGACCCCGGGCATGGGGCGTGGTCCATGGGACCGCATTGGCTGGGTTTGAACCCAGAGTCTGCCACGCAAGAAGTATGCTTGGGAAATTGACCTAACATCTCTGAGGATTGATTCTCACTTTCAAAATGAGGTCGCTGTGAAACGAGATTGGATAATTCACACAGAGCGATTAGCACAGTGCTTGTCACGCAGATATACCGGTTAAATATTTGCACAGTTATCATGTCAGTCCCTGAGCGAAGGAGACAGGACACACTTCAACTCTCAGCACGCAAAGTCGTAAAGTTCTCAAATATCAATTTCATTTTTTTAACCAGCCTTTGAACGCTTCTCATCCTGTGCCCTTTATCACCGTGGCTGGCATGCGTTCCGGATCAAGAACTTTGGGAATGCTGGCTACGCGTAGAACGTAGATTGTTCTAGATTGTTCTATGCGTAGAACGTAGATTGTACGTAGATGGTTATGGGCTCTTAAAAAGCTGGATGCAAGGCAGCAGCAAGGCCAGTTACGAACCCTGGCTGCGTGGTGGCTGCTGAACCACCCCCCCTAAGGAGGGATCGAGGTCTCCGTCTTTGCAAGTGTTGAGAGTTTAAGCTAAGTTGCTTTCCTTCCTATCTTTCTACCCTGTGGAATCCGATTCTTCACATCATCTTTGCATCGCCTTCTCATTGTTCCTGATGAAGGTGTTGCTCTTCTCCAGCTGATGGAGGGGCACGGTATTGCACACTGGTGTTTCCAGGTGTTTGCACATACTAAGTGCTCCATAAACATCACTGTCCTTCTCCACAACTATGTCCTCCTTCTCCAAGCTCTCTCAGATGGCCCCTCTTCTCTGCAATGACATGCCGTATCCCTACCACTTGTTTTTAAAGGTCTCCAGTTGAACTCACGGGCGCATTTTAGCGTCTTGAAAACAATGTTAGCGCTTCCTTAATATGTCCCCTTCAATGACACAGAAGAGTGCATATGAATGACATAAACTGAGAGTCGTGGGCTCATAACTTCAAAATCTTCTCGTACTCCGTTCTTGCCACCTATGGTACCATCCAGATCATCTGTTAGAATTCACTGATCCAGAAATGTTGCTTGGTGCCTTTTCTCTCCGATGCTCCGGTTAATATTCCGTGCCCAGAACAGCCATGGTCAAGGGTGGCCGGAACTGCTTGGCTCTGGTCATGGTGAAGGGCAGGTAGTGCCTAACGGATGTGGGGTATAGCAGGTGTCTCTTTGTCCACGGTGCAGGGAGAGGGAGGTCGTTGGGTTCGATGCCACCTTGGCATCCAGTTACCTGCATGTTTGCAAATTACAGAGTCCACAGACCTCCTATTAATAGGATTTCTGTGAACATGTGAAATGTGCATCTTATGCACCCTCCATTGGCATGGTCTAGTTTCCTCTACTCACATCTGAGGGGAAGAGATTATTCCTAGCCACGCCCTTTCAAAATGCAGCTTTTGGGGCATGCTGGAGAACCAGTACCTTAGAGACAGGCCCGGGATCAGCACATTCTAGGACTGACTCCTTCTCAGACTGCCGTCTCCTTCATATCCACCTGGCATTTTCTTCTCCTAACTCCAGTAGGACGGGCTTCTGGTTTTAATTACGCAGGGTGATGGGTGTCTCCGGGCGCTCAGTCCCCAGCTTTAGGGTGCCATTTACCAGTGTACCACCCTAGGGGCATGTGGGCGGCTGAAAGAGAGTGCCCATTCCCAAGAAGTGGACACGTCTGAAAAATACGTAGCAAACATCTCAATAACATGTGAGCCCCAAACGTTGGAGGGACATATTTGTCGGCGCTCTGGTCCCGCGGCAGGCACCTCACATTCTTTAAGGATGGATTATGTAAACTAAGCCTTTGGAGCCTGAGCCCTCCGTGTTGGATGATTTCCTGATCCATTTCTCTGTGGCAGGCTCTGAGTCTAACAGCAGCACAGGCTCCTCCGGGTCGCTGCCCCGCACCCACGCACCTCTGCAGAGCGCGCCCCTGGCCCCAAGCGTGTCCACCGGCTCTCCTGGTTGTGTGCCCTATCCCGAGAACGGAGGAGGGGGCCAGGCCGCCCCTAGCACCAGCTACATCCTCCTTCCACTCGAGGCTGCGACAGGCATCCCGCCCGGAAGCATCCTGCTCAACCCGCATACAGGTTAGTTCCTTCCCTCTGCGACGGCAGGGGCTCAAGGTCAGAGTTCTGTGCATGTGTTTGAGCTTATAAATTCGGCAGCAAGTTTCTCGATTTAGGAAGAACGGATCTATAGCTGTCACCTCTGTCTCTGGACCGATACCAGTATTTTTGTGTAGTTATCAATCTAGATTCTTCCCAGAAATATCCACTTGTCTCTCTGTCCTCTTGCCTTGACTGTGGTGGGTTTCATGTATTCCTGGGAGCTAAGATCAGAAACCGTGAAGTTGATGAGCTGGGAAATACTAATTAAAATGCAGTGTTTTGTGGACTAAATCCCGGGCCAGTCTGTTTTTTTGTCATAAGTGTTCTTGCATCCAAGATATTTCACGAACTTGAGACATCGGTTGGGACACGTAGCAGATTCTTACCTATAGACGTTGCTTTCTGGCCTTAGAACTTCACCCATTTCCTGCTGAGGAATAAGGAATAGCAAATAGGACAGAGGGAGAAAATTCTTGCATATTTTAGGGATTTTTAGGACTAGACTGGTTTTGGTGAGGTTCGGAAAATTGTTAACTTCGTGAGTACCCTTCTTCCAATGATGAGTGGTTCTTTCTTTTCGAAGTGGTCTTAACCGACCACTTAATTTCCACACTGATTCCAAAGGACCCAGATCGTTGAGGAAATAGGCTAATAAGCATCTGCCCCCATGTGGGAAGCTTCTCAAACAGGGGCAATTATGGCCATGCCTCCAAGGCCATTTGGCAATATCCACAGACATTCTGATGATCTTGGCCAACGGAGGAGGGGGCTGCTACTGGCGTCTAAGAAGGTAGAGGCCAGAGGGGCCGCTAAGCATCCTCCAGGGCATAGAGCGGCCCCATCTAGCGGAGAATGATCCAGCCCAAAATGTCAGTAGTGCTGTGGTTGGAAACCCTGGGTTAGAAGGCTTCACATTGGCTGGTCACTTCTTTAGAAGCCTTTATAGGTAACTGGAAAAACATTGAATCGTCTCAAAGTATGTCTGAGGTTTGGTTTAGATGATTCCAGTGTGTGTCCTTGATTCACGACACTTGAAAATGCAAAAGTGAACGAGAACCTCGTAAAAGGGATCTGACTCAATCTTCTCACGTAGATAGCACTCCTAGTAATTAGGAAATGCAGAGAAACATGAGAATGATAGTAAAATAGTTACTTGAATAATTGCCACGTTTTCATGAAAACATATGGCACATTCTCAAGGCACGGTGTTTGAGACGTTTTGAAAATGCCATAAGCTTGAGGGAAAAGAAGGCATAATCATTTTATTGAAAACCATTTGAAAGCTTTCGGAATAGATACTTCTAAGGAGAATATTAGATTGCTTTTATTTTATTTGGATCGTTGTAAGCACTAAAAGCAAATTAAAAGAAAACCAGGATTATATTCATTTCTCTGGGCACTGATCGAAGTATGGTCTGACTCTGTTGGCTTAAATCCCTTCACTTTTAATTGAGACGGAGGACTTGCAGACAAGAACACACAGAAGCATTAGTTTTGAGTCATTTGTTTTAAGCAGAATTGCTGTGCCTTGTTTGTTTTAAGCAAAAAAGCTCAACAGAATTATTTTTTAGGGCGTAATGAAGAAATATTACTTGTGATGATATAATGGTCGAGCTGTGTTTTGTGTATATTATCCTGTATAATCTTGCTTCTAGAAAAAGAAACAAAGTGCTTTCTGGGGCCAGCTTCCAATTCTGATTCCTTGGATCCAGTCATTTAGAGCTGTTGCCAAAATATCTCCTTGGAAAAAGGATCTTAAGTGAGGAAAAGGATCTAATAACACCGTTGAACAGTTTCTCCATAAACACGTCCCTGACCCGACAGATACTAGACATTAAAATATCCCAAGACCAGGAAGAAAATGTGTTAATATCTCGTATACCATGGTTGAGTGATGGGATGTAAGGTGTATCTTTATGTGCGGTGTGTATATGGGTGCACATCTGTCTGTCTATCTCCCCACCTGTCTATTCAGTCTCATGTGACCTACAACTGAAACCGGAAATTTGCCTCCTGGGGGCCGGAACTCCTCTTTCCGTGTCATTGCTGTGGACCCCTGAAGTCCACGCCTCTCGCCCTTCCCTAAATACCCTCCTGCCGAACATGGTAGAAATTCTTTGGTACTAGCAACCAACAGCATGTGACTACTTTGCTTCTTGTGTGGATAGTCCTTGGATTCATTGCCTCGTCACCAGTACATTTGTAAGTTCCTTACGGGAAGGGGCCGTCCTTGGCCATTTTTTGTTTACATCACTAGAGTAGATAACAAAGTAGCGTTAGGCAGTGTGCTTACGCACAGATGCTCAATAATTGCGTAGTGTCGAAATAACGCCCCATGGTATACCCATGATGCACTGATGTGGTTAGTAGGACAGGTCTTTTTTTTTTTATCTGTTTGAGAATGTGGCTCTTGGATAAAACGAAGATAAAACAGCTGGATTTTGCGGATGTTTTTAAATGTTTGTATTTATTGGGGCAGTGAGCGAGGGAGAGAGAACCCCACGCTGTCAGCACAGCGCTGGACGGGGCGGGGCGGCGGTGGGGGGGGGCTCGAAACCAAGAACCATGAGATCCCGACCTGAGCCGACATCAAGAGTCGGACGCTTAACCGACTGAGCCACCCTGGTGCCCCAAAGTACGTCTTTAATTTTTTTGGAAGTTTGAGGCTAGTTGACACGTATCGCTACATTAGTTGACGCGGTGATGTGATTCAGCTGCCACAAGCGTTGGCCACCGTGCGTCCCCATCCGGCACCATTACAGCATCGCTGACCGCATTCTCTAGGCGGTGCCTTTCTTCCCCACGATTCTTTCATTCCAAGGCCGGGAGCCTGTACCTCCCACGTCCCCTCACCCGTTTTGCCCATCTCCTCTTCCCCCCTCCCTCTGGCCGCCACCGGTTTCGCTCTCTGTGCTGATAGGTCTGACGCCGCTTTTTGTTGACCTGTTTAAAGTCATCTGTCTTCGGCAGGCATAAGACGCAATAGTGGCAAGACACTAAGGGGCCTGCCAGTCACTCCTAACAAACGAAACAGCACGAATCTTCCCGGGTCAGCACCGCTGACCGGGCTCATCCCAAGTACCGCGTATTTGGCAGCCCGATAGCAAAGCCACCCGCGTATATTCTTGCAGTTCCTCGAGTGTAGTCCCAGCTTTTTATTTTGTCCGGCCTCAGACTCGGCTCTCCACTGGTCTGTTGTTCAGTCAGGACCTCTGGCCTCTCCTTTCGTTGCTTTGCAGGCAACTGGATGATGCGCTTTTTTCAGACTTATCCCCGTAGAACATACTCACGCTCACGAGGCAAGCCTGAGTTGGACTCCTGAGTTTGATCCTCCTGCTGCCTTGGGTCCCATCTCCTTTCGGAGAGGTTGAGCGGAAAGCTCCTCTTTGTCCGGCCGCTTTCTTTCCATTCAGAGCTACCCGGAGATGCCAACGGGCATTAACATTCCCCAAGCGCGCGCTAATGCCCTCGGATGGTGTTTTACCATTTTGCTTTGTTTTCATCTCGTGCAAATGCACGCGCGTGTGAGGTGCGGGCCTGCCATTGGCTGGGACTTTGCTGTGAGCAGCCTTTTAGGGCTCATGGCTTTCCAGTGCCCCTGATGGGCTCCCATAACACCATACTTCGTGCTTCTCACAGGTCTTCTGGCACCTGTTTATCCGAATTGCTTCCACCTCCTTCTGAAACGCACGGAGACGTTCTCGTGTGCTGTCTGTAAACGTATCTTTGCAACATCTGAGTTAACCCTCGCCTGTCCATAACCAGTGGCATCTCTATAATTGGATCCGCCACCTTCTAAGGACTAGGAAAGGAAACTATTTTTTTTTTTTTAATGCCCTCTCCATCTCTTTGAATAAAAACCCTCCTGCCAAGTACATGGCAGAACTGTGCTGGTGTGAGAAACTAAGAGCGTTTGATTACTTGGCTTCGAGTGTGAATTGCCCTTGGGTTCCTTTCCTCATTACGAGCGTATTTATAAGCTCTTTGTGGGGAGGGATGAGACTCAAGTTTTTGTGTTTGTTTTTGTCTGGCATCCCTGGAACGGATAACCTGGTCCGCGTTCTCGTGCCGGTGCTCAATAATTTTATACGAATAAGATAGCATCTCCTGCACATTATTCATGATGACGGGAGTGGAGAACTTTTCCACCTAAGGGGCACACAGCTGGGCGGGGGGGCTCGAAACCAAGAACCAAGAACCAAGAACCCTTGTAGTTGAGGGCAATGAGCGCTCGGCCCTGGCCCAGCTCCCGGCACCCCGGCTTACCTCTGCCCCCTGCACCCTTTACCTGTGCCAGTGCACCTGCCAGGGCCTGCTGGGTATGCTTCAGCAGTTTCTGACATGAAAATCTCTTCTAAGCTGGCTAGTCCTAGGGCCAACTAGTCTTCCTGGCCCCTTTGGTCCTCAGCAGCTGTCATTCAAACTAATTGCCTGTATTCAGCTGTAATTGCATCTGGAATGGCAGGAACGGCAGCATCTAGGGAGGCGACTGTTGCCTGACTTGAAAACCAACAGTCACCTGTCCTAGCTCTCTCGGGAAATTGTTTTCGTTCTCTTGCTGGCATACATCTTGCCGGTTTCCTTTCCTCACTTCTTTCCACCCCTCCTTAGTGAGCCTAATAGCTGCCTTTTACGCTGTCTTCCCTTCTAGAAGAACCTGCTACCTCTCTCTACCCCAGGGAGCTCTTAGTACTCTTCATACGCAATTATTTGGAGGCATTTCTTTTGTCCGGTTCATAGCACATTAATACTATTTCACACAGAGGATCTAAAATGTATCAAAAAGGACATCTGAATAATTTGCAGTTATGTTTTTCACCCTCATTATGGTCCATTTTTCAGGCTACCTTACTTCTCACCGGGGTAAATTGGAAGTTGTAGAAAACCTAGCAAAGACTGTTTTCTTTTTACTTTCCATCTGTGCGTGTGTGTGTGCGTGCGTGTGCGTGTGCGTCTGCGTAGAATGAGACTTATTTGTTTTTTCTCTTTTTTAGAGAGGGAGGGTAGGGGTAGAGAGAGGGGAAGAGAGAGAGAATCGGGCTCAGCGTGGAAGCATGGAGACCGACCCAGGGCTTGATCCCGTGATCCTGGGATCACGACCTGAGCTGAAATAAAAAGTCAGACGCTCAACCGACCGAGCCACCCGGGCGCCCCAGAATGAGACTGAGTTTGAAATGACTTCTGATGAAGTTATTGCGAACGTTTTTTTCAACGCTAGGTCTCTAAAATTTTCCTCTCATCTTTTTCCAATTCCAAAAAGGGGAGGGGGGCTAAGAATTCGAACACTAAATAGGCGGATAGATTTCTGGAAATTGAACTTTTTTTTTTTTTTCCATTCTTTCCCCAATTGCTGCTTTGGGGGAGGAAAAATGGGGTGCGGATTTTAAGACCAGAAGGAAGTTATTTCCGAAAAAAAGAAAATAGGACTTAAAACAGTGAAATGGAGCTAAAATTAAATGGCAGTGATGGGAAAACAGGTACCCAGGAAGAACATTAATATTTTAAATACCTCTAAATTGAGTCATTGTTCGGTGACTCTAATGCTGGCGCATTTGCTTTTCCGTCCCAGCACATGGTGAATGGTTATGAAACTGTTGTCAGAACTTTTCTGACAGGTACGTTCATGAATATGCAGCGTGGAAAGGCCATGTCTCTCTCTCTCTCTCTCTCTCTCTCTCACACACACACACACACACACACACACACACACACACACCAGTATATCTGGGCTGAAATTGTGGGCTAGTGATGGGAAACACTAATCTCCCCTTCCAGTTCCCCACCGGGCTGAAATCAAGTCTTTGGCTCCACCTACGACCCCAGCTTCTGCCTTCCAGCCCTACTCCAGAATATTTTCTCGCCGTAATTCATAAAACGCACACACCAGGCGTGTGGCCTTGGTAGGTGTTTGAGTATAGGAACACCTGTGTGAACACTGCCAGGAAGGAGACGGAGAACACGTCTAGTCTCCTGGCGGGCTCCCTCCTGCCCCCATTAGAGGTCCCACCATTCACGCTTCCGTTACCGTTAAGTGTTGTCTGACCTTGAATGTATTCGAAATGCAGTTGTGTATTTCCATAGTTGCTACCCTTCGGGGCCTGGTTTCTTTTACTTACCTTACATTAGCTAATTAGCTCCCATTTTATAACAGTCTGTTCTTGTTGAATACCGTGCACTGGGTTTGTTTTTTTTTGTTTGTTTGGTTTTTGTTTTTGTTTTTTTTTTTTCACTAGAATTCAGCTTCTGTATGTTCACTCTCTGACCTGTTCTACTTTGTTGCTAACTTTCCTCACACCACTGACGACCTTTGGTTGTTTTTCATATATATTGTTAATGAAAAAGGCTGCCTTTCTCAGCTGTCACAAGCTGCCTGCACTGGACAAGAGTGCTCTTGGGGACCCCACTTACCAGAACCATGTAGGGGGAGGCTTGAGACGCCGTGCTTGTGAAACTGCTTCTGACATCTCAAATGCGAAGCCGGATATTCTGATTCTTCTCGGTCTTTATCTGCCAGTCCTGAGCGTGATCCCACCTTGAAACACAGCCCCCACCCCTCCTGCCTTCTCACACATTAAGGATTTTTCAGGCACTATTGGACGTTTGTCATCGTATCTCACTGTAGCCTGGACACGTGACGTAAACGGGGATAATCCACTCAAGTTATTTGGTGCAATGGGAAGACTCAGGAGTCATTCTGACCGGGGCCGTTTCCTGGCCCTCACTTCCTGAATGAGTTGCACGGTCCATCTGAGCCCTAGTTTTTTTGTGTCTAAAGTGGAATGAGATCACGTGAGCTCACTGGAGTTGCTGAGCTCATGTGTGTGAGCCTGTCCCTGTGCCTGCCACACGGGCACCTGATTTGTTCTCTCCTCCACCTTCCTTTTCCTCCTTCTGTCTGCTGCTTTTTCCCCGCCTCCCCTCTTCCGTCCTCCTTCCCCATAACCTTTCCGGTGGGCCCCCGTTGCCTCTTCTGCGACCTGGGGAGATGACACTTTCCTTCCTGCCAGAGTCCGGCTGAGGGTCCCGCGCCCCTATTTTGTCAACCATAAAACCCTCCTCAAACAGTGGTAATAATCATAGTGCGCCACGCCGTTATTTCCAAGGGCAAAATCATGTGCATTCGCTCCGCTGTTACGCGATGATGCTGAGATGCTCTTGTTACACGTCACCTTTCGAGCCTAAGCCCCTGCATTGTCCGTGTTGCTTCTGTTCAGAGAAGTGAGTCTGTGGCTGGCGTGTGCCCTGGTGTGTACGTATCGGTAGAACTGATCATGGTTCTGAGTTGGCGGCAGGGTGAGTGGAAGCGAAACACGTGTGTGGCTAAATAACGTGTGACCCGGTGTGGCTGGAGCTGGGTCAACGGAAAGCAGCCTTGTCTCTCAGCGTGTGCCTCTCAGTGTGTGTGTCTGCACCCAGATGCGCTTAGCGTTAGCAAATCTCCCCGAAGGCAGTGGATTTATTTGTTGCTTCTCAGATTGCTCCGGGCTTAACTCAGTTAGCTAGCTTAACCGGATAGGTCGTCAACAGGGAAGTCTTCACGCCCGTGAAGGTTCTGGTGTCCTGGATGTCCACTGCCCTGCCCCTTTACCTTACGTGCCGTCTGGGGTCTCTTCTCACACGGCTCTTCCTGCTAAAGGACTGTCTGAGGAGCTCATCTGAACCAAGCGGTGATTCCGTTGCAGGCCAGCCCTTTGTGAATCCCGACGGAACCCCTGCCATATACAACCCCCCCAGCAGCCAGCAGCCCCTGCGAGGCACCATGATGGGGCAGTCCCAGCAGCCGCCACAGCAGCAGCCCTCTCCTCAGCCACAGCAGCAGGTGCAGCCACCCCAGCCACACTTGGCGGGCCCGCTGGTCACTCAGGTAGGAGCTGGCGGGAAGGCGGGGAGGGGGAGTGTTCCAGGACAAAGGTGCACAGTCCTCAGAGCAGCAAGCGGTGCCTCGGGAAGAGGGGATATTTGCCACTGGGCTCACCTCCACCCACTCGTAAATAAAACCAGCCTAGAGCCCTTGACGGCCCGTTGACAAGATTTCATCTGGATCCTTCAGTTTCGATAGACGTGAATGCCCCAGTCAGTGATCTGCTTAGCGAGCACACTGCCAAGTTCTTTCTTAGGTCTGGATGCTGTTTTTTCTGCATCAAGGAGCCCGTCTTGGAGGCTGAACTCATAACTTCAACCAGGCCTTTGGGTCGCCTGGCTCATTCATTCCCAACACAGGCCGCGGGCTCATGGCCGCAAAGGGATCGTACTGAACACTTTATCAATGGCAAGAACAGAAATCGGTTCGTTCGGGGGTGGCCCGGCTGTTCATTGAGAGATGCGCAGGGGCCCTCCTTTCGGAGGGCACCACGTGGAAGTGGGGACAGAAAACTGTAGCGTCCCAAGTAGGTTTCCAGAGTGAACCTCGTTTGTATTTTTCTGAAAACCCTTACTTTTTAGTCCTTGGGCAGTATTGTTAGACCCGTTAGAGTCAGCTAACCACAGTGACATGAAATATATTTCAGTAACTTCTTTTATTTTCATATTCTTAACATTTATATTTGGGGGAGAGACAGAGAGAGAGAGAGAGAGAGAGAGAGAGAGAGCAAGTGGGGGAGGAGCAGAGAGAGAGGGAGACACAGAATCCGAAGCAGGCTCCAGGCTCTGAGCTGTCAGCACAGAGCCCGACGCCGGGCTCAAACTCCTGAAACGTCAGATCATGACCTGAGCCAAAGTCAGACACTTAATTCACCGAGAAGGAGCCACCCAGGCACCACCATATTGCAGTAACTTCTTAAAGGAGTGATCACTCTGTGCAAACATGCCTCCTGCGAGGCTGGCTGGCTGGGGTCTGCATGGCTTTGACCTTCCGTTGGTGGCTGGCTCCCCTCTCGGGGGTGCGCCGAGCCAAGAGGACCCATAGGGATGTGGTGGGCTTCCGGTGAGGCAGCCTTCCTGTGGGATTGCTGCCCCCCGTGCTTCCCTGTTACCTGATCAGCTTTCTCTTTCCTCCAGTCGGTGCAGGGGCTACAGGCTTCCTCTCAGTCAGTGCAATACCCAGCGGTCTCTCTTCCTCCCCAGCATCTCCTGCCTGTGTCTCCAACGCAGCAGTTCCCCATGGTACTGTATGGCATGCTTGTGACCTTGTCCCCGGGAGCGCATGTTGGCTGGTTTTACTCCTGTCCTGTGCGGGGCTGGCTGACGCTGGGTGGGTGCCCCGGGCTGACCGTGAGGGGGGCATACGTGAGTGTCTCATTCCAGAACACTGCAGCCCGTCTCCAAAATAACGGTTTCCCTTCTGTCATCGGTCCCGTGGTTGGTTGCTGCTTCCGCGATCGGGTACCCTGCCGAGACTTTACCTACCAGCTGAGCAGGAATGCAATGCCCTTAGAGTTGGAAGTCAGCAACAGACAGACCCATGAACTTGGCGCGAGGGTTTGGGAAACTGCTTAAAGTCAGTTGACGTGGTCACCAGCGTCACCCTGTGCTCCTGATGTGGGGGTTTCCCTAGCTCCCCAATCCCCCATTCTCCCTTCCTTTCCCATCAGTGGACTAGGTCCTTTTGGACAAGAGGAAATGAGCATGTCCCCTAAATTTCAAGCGAGGCAGGTGAACGATACTCCCCAGTATGCAAAGGAAATCCCACCCGTGCTGGCTGGCTGCTTCTCTGCAGTAGCCATGTGTGATGGGGACTACAAGGTCCTTCTGTCTCTCTCCAGAAGGCAGAGGCTGTGATGACTCCCAGGGAGACCAGCTGACCCCTCAGGACAAGCCCTCCTTGTCTCAGCACTACCCTGAGGAGCCTGAGCCCTCGGTGAAAAGATAATGATTTGTTTCCATTGAAAGGGGGAGATTTGGTCAAATTGTTTACCGTCTCCCATCCACCAGATGATTAAAATCTGCTCCCCCTTGCTATGTCCTCTTGTTGTTCTGGACAGAGAATTCCTTTCTGGTAGCGTTTCCAATTTGTACACCCTGCCTCTCTCCCGCAGCGACAAGCATGTGGCCCGTGTCTGCCTCTGTGTGCCTCTCCCCTTACTAAGCTGATCTTGCTAATTTCCTGTTTTGCTTCCGCGCAGAGAGACGATGTGGCGACACAGTTCACCCAGATGAACCTGAGCCGGCAGTCCTCAGGAGAGACTCCTGAGCCCCCGTCTGGTCCTGTCTACCCAGCGTCCCTCATGCCACAGCCAGCCCAACAGCCAAGCTACGTCATTGCCTCCACAGGCCAGCAGCTCCCTGCTGGGGGGTTCTCGGGCTCTGGACCTTCCATCTCCCAGCAGGTCCTCCAGGCTCCTCCCTCACCACAGGGATTTGTGCAACAGCCTCCACCTGCACAGGTCAGTGTGTGTTCATCTACTCTCACACCTGCGACCTACAGTCGATTCGTTGGGTATGTTGATCTCTGTCTTTCCGTGTAGAATTTCCCCAGGCCAGCCTGTCTTGCTCTTTCTGGTCCGTACTGAGATTCCCCACCTGCAGAAGCCGGTCTGTCCTGTTCGGCAGCTGGGCAAAGCCTTGGGGCAGAAAGTGAGTTTGACGAAACTGACCCAACCGCCCCCGTGATGCACTGGGGGCGTGTCCCATTTTCCAGGCTTCTGGTACAGGAGCCACAGGAAAGCATTCCCTGCCCTGCAACGTCCTTCCTGGTCACCGGATTGCCCAGAAAGGGAAAAAAAGGCAGGCAAAAGAGAGCCTACTCCTGGGGGACTTTCCACTCTCCCCTTCTGCTGCTCTGGAAATGTGTTCTTTCCTCAAGCATTCTCTGGAGCTAATCTGGTGCTCCAGGCAGGAGCCCCTCTATGAATATAAAGGAGGAAGATGAAGCGGGGTCCACTGTCCTTTCCTTTCCCTGGGGGCGGGGGGGGGGAGCCAGGCTCCTGTGTGCTCTCACAGGTAGTCATTAATCATATTTAATTGACTCGAGCGTGTAAGACACCACAGATCACTGATTTTTACTGTCTTCCCCAAGACTGATTATCTGTTACTGCTCACCACCAAACATCTCTGGTGCTCTCCCGGGGATCCCTTTGCAGAATATTGCAAGTGATTACTGTCAAGATGTAAAATGCACAGAGGCGTTTTCTGGTCCATTTTCAAGGCACACGTATCCCAAGCAAATTCCATCCTAATTAAGAAATATTGCATTGGATGAGCTGTTTAAAGTACGCTGTCACCTTCGTATTATTTGTTGCGCTGCCTTAACATCTTGAGTAAATTATTTTCTTTTCGAGCCGTGCGAAACCCTTCACCATGAAACGGTCTTCATTCAGTTGTTCATTTTATTTGGAATGATTAATTAATAGTTCGTCTTCAGTTGCCTTCTCTGAAATACTCTTCACCAGTAGGACTTGAGGGGCTGTGAAAAAATAATTTTAAGCTACAGGAGGAAGGGCCTCATTCATATATTAATTATTTTAGCAATAAATTAAATACTTTACATTTAATTAATGGGAAAAATAGTGTAGCTCTTTTATCCTAAGTAGCATCTAAGTGTCCTTACCCATTTCTGCTATCAAGGAGAAGAGCTGGCAGAATGTTTAATTGAAGACTTTTTTTTAAGATGGGACAAAAAAAAAAAATCTTCCTTGATGAATGAATTTCAGCATTCGTGCTCTGCAGGAGCAAAGACAACCCAGAACCCCTAGTGTGTCTGCAACAGAAACACTTTCATCCTTTCTTTAGAAGATTTGGGAATAGAAATGGGCGGGAGAGAGGGGGAAGACATTTTTAAATATGGCTGCTTTTTTTTTTTTTTTCTCATTTCTTTCTTTCCTCTCCTAATCCGCTGATATTTTTGGTTCTCCGTGATTTCACACAGTTGTCTGAAAATATATTTTCTCCTTTGGGGGGGCTGTCCTTACCTTTTCCTCCCTTCCAACCTTCCATCTGGATCCTCTGGTGATTCCTCTCAGCCCCGCTCTGCTTCCTTCTTCCATGAGAGAGGCTTAGGATGAGCCAAGTGCCCATGTCCCGTGGGTGTGACATGATAGGGAGCTAAAACTCCTAAGAGCTGGCCAGTGCCCTGCCTGGGAGAGGTACTGGATGGAGGTGACCAGATCTCTAGCACAGCCCTTCAGGGTATCAGAGAAGATAGGATGAGAGAAGAAGAAGAAGGAGAAAGGAGAAAGAAGGAGAAGAAGGAAACAGAACAACTTAGCACTAAAACTTGAGGCTTGCCTTCAAGAGGTTACACTTTCATCCAAACCATTAGGGTGCAGCAGGAAATTGTCAAGTGTTTGAACTCTGTCCCTCATCCCTGAAGGTATTTTCATGTTTCATATTGAATGTGAGAGAAGAGACCAAGGACTGGGTAATATATTTATGAGCTCAAATTGAATCAAATCAGAGTTTCCTAAAGGAACAAACTGTTATTCTTCCTAAAGGACCTATAAATAAATATAAGACTCGTAATATGGAATAAATTCCATAATGGCTGTTCTTATTCTTAATATTAGGAGGCATCTGATATACAGTGGTGGTAATCTTTAAGAGCACCATGATGTACCAGAGCATAACTAAAACCTGTTATTACTCTAGGATTGTTTGGAATGTTATTGTTATAAATTGCCTCACAAAGAAAGGGAGAAGTAGGGAGAAAACAATGACTATACACAAAATGTACAATCAGTTAGTTGCCGCATAGTGACCCGTGTTCACTGGAAACTCGTTCGGTCCCTTACCCTTGGATATCCATAGAGCCAGTCCGAATGAGAATTCCTAACAATGCCACCAGATTGTAGAACCACGGCACAACGTGAACGGAGTTATCTTTTGTTCCTACTTTATGCTAAGGCAAGGAAACATGATATATGTGTTTCAGGAGCAAGATTGAAGTAAAAAAGCGTTTCCTCTTTGACTTGAACACATCAGAAAATGACATATCCGTTAAAAATCACAGCTCTCGGGGCGCCTGGGTGGCTCAGTCGGTTAAGCGTCCGACTTCATCTCAGGTCGTGATCTCACGGTCCGTGAGTTCGAGCCCCGCGTCGGGCTCCGTGCTGACAGCTCAGAGCCTGGAGCCTGTTTCCGATTCTGTGTCTCCCTCTCTCTCTGACCCTCCCCCATTCATGCTCTATCTCTCTCTGTCTCAAAAATAAATAAACATTAAAAAAAATTTTTTTTTTAAAAATCACAGCTCTCAAACAGGTGGCTTGTAAGTTTACTCTGTGCACGTGACACTTGAAGGCCGTGTCCTGGCGTGCCTCTCTTTACACTGTAAAGAAGCTGATAGAAGAATGTTCAGAAGCCTGGAGATGAAAAAAAAAATATTTCGGGTTCGTGAGAAAACAGCCTTAATATAAATGACCTGAGGCAAGCAAGGAAGCCTTTCCAAATCAAGAGACATTTGATTGGAAGCTTATTGGAAATCATTAGAACATTTTCAGCCATTCCTAGTCATTAGGAAGGGATGGTAGGTGACATAACAGTATTTGAAACATGGTTCCTGTTTTCAGATAGAACAGAAATTCGTGTGGATGCTGGCTTCGTGCCGATCACTCTGCTTTGATAGACTTGACCGTATTTTGCCACACCATCCACTGCTTCTTTCGGGCTGGAGACGAGCAGTTTTCATGTCTCGCCTGTGTTTCCATTGGAAAAAATAACCCAAGTTAGATATAGTATTTTTTGAAGTTTTATTTATTTGTTCATTCATTCATTCATTTTGGGAGAGAGAGTGAGCATGAGCAGGGGAGGGGGAGAGAGAGAGAGAATCCCAAGCCAGGCTGTGCACCGTCCGTGCAGATCACGACCTGAGCCGCAGTCAGGAGTCGGGAGCTTAAGCGACTGAGCCACCCAGGCACCCCTCAAGTTAGATCATTTAATATTTCAAACTACCACGAACTTGCTGTTGTCGTGGATGACTGTTTCGTTCACTCTTCTTTTCAGTTTGAAAACACAAAATGCAGTGTTTTGAGACAATATCCACCGTGTTGCCCAGGACTAGGTCAGCAATTACAGCAGAACTCAGCAGGGACGGCTCAGCTCTGCGGCCTCTGGGGGCGGCTTGGCCGAGGCTGGAACATCCAAGATGGCCTCGCTCACTTCCTCAGAACATTGGTGCCGCCGGGCCGCCGGGGCACCTCGCTTCTCCTCATGGCCTCTTTCTCCAGCAGAATAGCCTGGACTTCCTTTCCTGGTGGCTGGATGCCCCTCCCGTGTGAGCAGAAGCTTCCAGTCTTCTCAGGCATCAGGAGTCGCCATTTGTGCCTCACGGCGTTGGTCAAAGCGCCTCACACAGCCAGCCCAGACGCGGGCTTGGGGACTTAGATGTCCCATCTTCGCGAGAAGAGTAGCGGGCACCTCGCATGCAGCCCAGGGGGAAGTGTTTGGTGGCCATCTGCACAATCGACTGTGAGCAGGCCGTGTCCTAGGGTGACCGTAGATTTTACGTCAAGAAGGGTTACTTTCTGTACAGTTCTCGTCCACTGCGGCCTTTCTCTACGGACGGTTCTCATCCCCGGTGGTTTTGCTCTTTCTTCCGCAGATGCCCGTCTATTATTACCCATCCGGTCAGTACCCTACCTCAGCCACACAGCAGTACCGGCCCCTGGCCTCCGTTCAGTACGGTGCTCAGAGGGGTCAGCAGATACCGCAGGCCGCGCAGCAAGCAGGTACGTGGCCTTTCGTTTCCCGCCTCCCCCCCAACCTAGCGATGCCTGCCCGCAAATCTCTCGCCGTCCTCTTCGGACGAGTGTCCACGCTTGGCGGTTTCAATCCCCTCGTTTCCCTCACCCAGAGAAGATAACGGGGCGTCGGAGGAACTCTGGGAAAGTCACGGGCACGAGAAGGTGAAGCCCACGTCACGCCGTTGCCCCAGACGTGCATGCTGAGTGCCGTCTCCACAAGTTCTTTGTGGACCTTCTTGGTTTCTTTCAAAGCAAGAGTGCCAACCGCGTCCTTAGCTTCCTAGTTCGTGCCTTTCCTTGCTTGCTTGCTTTTTTTTTTTTTGGTCCTTTTCGACTCGAAGACAATCCTTCCGCTGTTCCTAGGGCCAGGGGGACGACATTAGCTTGTTTCTCTACCTTCCTCCAAAGTACCGTCTGTAGAAGGTGGCCCCGGACGTCGCAGCCCGTGTCACCCGATGGAGGCGACTCCGTGCGTGGCTCGCTTTCTCGAGGGCCACCTGCCTCCCGCCCAGAGCTCGGCAGCCGCTGTGCAGTGGGAAGGGGGGCCGATACACTGTACGAGAGTGAGTAGCAGGTCTCACAGTGAACCGGTCTCTTTCCCTACTGTGTCACACTCCTGATGGCGTGCCGGTGCCCAGACAGCAGCAGGAACCCAGCAGGGCTGAGTGGCTCCTACTGGGGACGGGCTGGGGTCCTTCCTGCTGGCCGCTCTGCAGGGGACACCGCTCATTGCCACGCCGAAGACCACCTGCGCGGGGGACTCCGCCTGCCGTAAGTAGGTCGTGCCAGGGCGCGGGCTCCCGCTGCCGCTCCTGATCGGCTGTCCCGCCACGCGACATCTGTGCTCGGTAGAAGGCTGTGCACATGTGATATGTACATATGCGTGCGTGTGGTATGTGCGGGACGTGGACGGTTTTTATAAGCTGGCGGAAAGCAACGCCCTTGCCAAGGATTAACGCCAAGAACGGGCACGCTGAGACTATGAACGCGGACATGACGAGCGTCTTGTCAGATTGGAGAAGAATTCAGTCCCTCTGTATTGGAGCGAGCGATACGTTCTCTGATTTGTCTCGTGGCCTATTTTAACGTCCGTGGGAGAAGAGTTAGGGAGACGTATGGCAGCCGGCCAGACTTCTTCTCGTTTCAACACTGTATTCGTCTAGGGGAAAAAATCTACATTGACCTCTGAACTGGCTTTACGTTTTTCCTTTTTTTTTTTTTTTTTTTAATGTTTATTTATTTTTGAAAGAGAGGGGAGGAGAGAGAGAGAGAAAGAGAGAGCACGAGCAGGGGAGGGGCAGGGAGTGAGGGGAACAGAGGATCCGAAGCAGGTTCTGTGCCGACAGCAGAGAGCCTGATGTGGGGCTCGAGCTCGTGAACCGTGAGATCATGACCCGAGCCCAAGTCGGACGCTTAACCAAATAAGCCACCCAGGCGCCCCTACGTTTTTCTAATAATAACACAAAAATGTTTACAATGATTAGTTTTTTTGTTTTTTGTTGTTTTCAAGCGTTTGGTAATGTTTCCTCTGAAGTGGGAAAATGTTCTAGCTGTATCACTTGGTGGTAACTATGCCATCAATGTGGATATATACTTTAGTAACGTGTTGCTTGCCTTCCTTCTGCTAATGTTTGTCAGAAAGTTAAGCTGTGATCTCCTAGCTGCTGGTCCATGGGTCCCAGTGAAGTTTTCCTTTTGGCTGCCAATCCCTGTAGGAGAGACATCGACGTCCATTGATAATGATTGGCTAAATTTTAGTTTACTGCTATCATTTGACAGTTTTCTGAGAAGGTGTGTGAGTCTTGCATTAGAGTATGTAGCTCCTACACAGGAATGCGGTTACAGACATGCTAGAACCTACCAAGCCGGAAAACCCCAGGTTTGGGTGAGGGGCTGAGAGAGTTGGATGAATGAATGTGTTCATCCGAAAGCAGATTGAATCAACCCAAGTAGATTTAAGACCAGCCTTGGGCTTCCCCTGACTCTCCCCCACGAACTTTATTGGTGAGCATCAACACCAACGAGAACGCTGTGACATTTTTTGTCTTTTTAAAAACACTGCAGGAGGATTTAGGGGTGCAAAACCTCCCCCCTCCCCCGCCCACCATCTCAGAGAGACCTGACTGGCCCCAACTACATCCCGTGGCAGCCTGGTGACATTGACTTGTCCCGTGCCCCCACATTACCGTGGGGATGCCACCCCCCCCAAGGTGAGGTCATGGCACCGTAATTAGAGGGGTGCGTTTCAAAGGGGTATCCTGCTCCCAATAGAAGTGAGTGCTTTGGGCGGCAAAGAAGTGAGTGGAGCTAAGGTGGCCTGTGGGAACTGGGGAGATGAGAAAAGGGAGGTGATGCTGCGGGAACAAAATCCTCCCCGAAGCGACACCATCGACATACACACGTGGACTGAGACGTTTACGCTCCTAGCTTTTGAGACCACCACACCCGATATCAGCCTAAAATCTCAATGCAGTTTCCACCGCGGTGTTGAATTTACTGAGGGTCTGGGAGGGCGGACGGTGTCCCCTGACCTCACTGAGATTCGCCTCTTCTAACAAAATTCCAGCTCATGCAGTGGCCTAAGCCATTAGGCCAGTCACGTGACAGCACGTGATTACAGCTACATGGCCTTTTGCTGAGCTGAGTGACACCAACAGAGACTTCCCAAAGGGCCCTGGAGGTTACTTGGGGGAAGCGACTCCGTGTGGATGGAATATCTCATGGAGGAAAGAGCCTCTCTGGATAACTGCCAAAGCTGTATTTCCTGGAGGAGCTTGGAGAGAGGGCCCCTCTCTCTGTAAATCGACCTCGGGACCAGGTTTGGGCTAGCACCATCCCGCAGGGATGCCCTGACTAGCTCTCCCTCCCGCCTCCTGCAGTCTTGCCTCCTGGATCTGACCCTCTCCCACCTTCTTAGGGTACTGACTGGATTACGTCCCAGTAAAGGCAGCATCCCATGGTGGGGCATTAGCGTAGAGCCGATTTATGTCAGTTATAACCAAATGAGATTTAAAAAAATTTTTTTAATGTTTTTATTTATTTTTGAGACAGAGAGAGACAGAGCATGAGCAGGGGAGGGGCAGAGAGAGGGGGAGACACAGAATCCGAAGCGGGCTCCCAGGCTCCGAGCTGTCAGCTCAGAGCCCGACGCGGGGCTCGAACTCACGGAGTGTGAGATCATGACCTGAGCTGAAGTCCCATGCTTAACCGACTGAGCCACTCAGGTGCCCCTAACCAAATGAGATTTTAATCCTGATTTGCTTCGGGGCAGTGTTCTTCATCTTTATTTAATCCTAGTGAGAAGTGTCTCTTCCTTGTCCTACATTCTTGGCTAAATTGAAATCTCTGTAAGTCAGTCAAGTCACCACATCTTTCGTAGGCCTTAAAACTACACACAGTGAATTTTTATAAAGTAAATTGGATATTCTGCAATTAAGTAGGACATTTGAGTTACCCTGAGGCCCAATAGGGGGACATAAATTCCTCCTGGTGATTTTGTTCTCTTTTCCCTACCAGTGTCTGATAGAGATGCTAAGCATCTAGAAGAAGGAGCCTATGCTGGTTAAGTGTTACAAACAAAGGGCATCAAAGTCAGAAATTTTGGAGAAATTGCATGGTAGATTGAAACAGTGACATCTGAATTTGGTAGCTACGTATACAAGGGAAACCAAAACCTTAATATAGAAGTGTCCCTGGGGTGCCTGGGTGGCTCAGTGGGTTAGGCGTCCGACTTCGGCTCAGGTCGTGGTCTCGCGGTTTGTGAGTTCGAACCCCGCATCGGGCTCTGTGCTGACAGCTCAGAGCCTGGAGCCCGCTTCGGATTCTGTGTCTCCCTCTCTCTCTGCCCTTCCTGCTCGCACTCCGTCTCTGTATCTCTCAAAAAAAAAAAAAAAACGTTAATTTTTTTTTTTTTTTTAAAAGAAGTGTCCCTAGTGGAAAAATAAAAAGTCTACTGTCAACTTAACATTATCAGGTACCCCCAACAGTGAAGGCAGATAATTTTCTTTATGAGGCTCTTGTTGATGACCCGAAGCCATGTAGAAAGGCTGTTATCAGGTTAGAGCTAAAAAGACTGTGGTTTTCAAATCCTTCCGGCTTTGAAAGACTTGAAAGTGAGGGCATCCATCCTACCTGAGAACAGATTCCCCCCCCCCCCGGGGGGGTAAGGGGGGGAATACTGAGATGAAATGCTGAGGCATAAGCCTTACATTTCTTCATGCTTTAGGTTTACGTAGTCGTCAGTTACCGTATCGCTTTGAGTTAATCCCTGTGTCGCCATGGTTTTATTCTGATTCAAACACATTTTTAAGGCCACAAAAAACGTTAGTAGTAATCCCAGTTACCATCAGTTAGGCCTCTAATGGGCTCGTTGCTGTGCTCAGTTATTTACAAACATGGCATTCTTTCATACCCACCACAAATTTACGAGGGGAGTACGAGCTGTTAGAAATACACTGTATAGAAATACACTACTTGAGTCCCAAGGCTGATCAGATCGAGGAGAGCGCCCAGGCTTGGCCGGTTCTAAGGCTGCACATTAACCACTCTCCCAAAAGCACATAAACATAGCTTGCTAGTTTTGCCTTTATTTACTGTCATGGATGATGATACAAGAAACAAGCATCCTGGAACTGAACCAGCAGGGCTGTGTTAGAGGCAGACATTTAACTGTCCAAGTGCACGGGCTGGCTGATATCAGCACACATGGGGACCTCTGGGTGTTGGCCTCCTGACCCACCATGGGCTTTCCTATTCCTTTGCAGAGCTGGTCACTAATACCAAGTGACAGAGCACGGCTGAGATTTATGTGTGGATCACACATTGGAAAGAGAGAGAGGGGAAAAAAAAAATTCATCTTGGATCTTGTATCCTGATTTGGGTATCAGAAGAATAGTGGCCTCATAAAATGAATTGGGGAGCAACCCTCCTCTTCTGTGTTTTGTTTTGTTTTGTTTTTTGGAAAGATTTCTGTAAAAATGGGGCTGAATCTTCCCTAAATGTCCGATAGAACCCTCCAGTGACACTGGCTGGGACTGGGGATTTTCAGAAGCACTATATATATATATATATATATATATATTTTTTTTTTTTACTTTTTATGTGAATGTGATTCCTAGAGCCTTTTAATTATGAAATTTTTCTGATTATCAGAGTATTCAGACGATTTGTCTCCTCTTTGCTGACTTTTGGTCTTTTGTGCTCATCGAGGAACTGGCTGATTTCTAATAACTTGTTGGATTTATGAGTGAAAAGTGCTCAGTGGCATTTCTTTATTATCCTCCGACTGGCCGCAGAACATGTTGGGATATCCTGTTTTCTTCTTGATATTGGTGATCTTCAAATTCTCTCTTATTTTTATAAGTCTGGCCGGATGTATCAATTCTGTTGACCTTTTCAAAGAACTACCACTTTGTGGTATTGATTTTCTCTATTGTTTTATTGTTTCGATTTCATTGATTGCTGGGTTGTTGTTGTTGTTGTTGTTTTTTATTTTCTTCCTTCTGTGCATTTTAGCTCTATTTTGCTCTACTTTATGTAGTTTCTTGAGGTAGGAAGTGAGATTGTTGATTTCAGACTTTTCCCCTTTCTCATGTAAGCATTTAGTGCTACGGGTGTCCTCTGTAGCCCTGATTTAGCAGAGTACCACGTACTTTTATGTGCTTTATTTGCATTTTCATTCATTGTATGTGTTTTTTCTTCTTTGAGATTTCCTCCTTGATCTGTGGATTATCTAGAAGGGTTTTAATACCCAGGTGTCTGGAGGTTGTCCTGTTGTATTTCTGTTACTGGCTCTAGACTGATTCCATTACGGTCAAAAAACATACTCTGTATGATTTCAATTCTTATTAGATTGTTCACGTCGGGTTTACGGACCAGGATACGGTCTAACTTGCTAAATGCTCCACACACTCTTGAAAAAGCTGGGCATTCTGCTGATGTTTGGTGCAGTGTCCAGACGTGGCAGTTACATCCTGTTAGTTTATTTCATTGTTCCGATCTTCTATATTTCTGCTGGTTTTCGGCTTACTAGTTCTCTCGGTTGCTGAGAGGCCACAGTCATGACTCCAACTCTTAAGAAGTTCCTACAGTCCTGACATGAATCTCAGGGCAAAGGTTTCCCTGAGGTCCGAGCATGCAGGGGAGACTTTGAAAGTTATTTAAAGCATGTTTACGGGGCACCTGGGCGGCTCAGTCAGTTGGGCGTCCGACTTCGGCTCAGGTCATGATCTCATGGGTCATGAGTTCGAGCCCCGCGTCGGGCTCTGTGCTGACAGCTCGGAGCCTAGAGCCTGCTTCGGATTCTGTGTCTCCCTCTCTCTCTGCCTCTCCCTCACTCTCTCTCTCTCTCTCTCTCAAAAATAAACATTAAAAGATAAAATAAAATAAAATAAAATAAAATAAAATAAAGCATGTTAACATTTGGGTTCCTTGCCCCCCCCCCCAAATAAGAAAGAAATGTTTCATTTCCTTAAGAAAAGTTAGAAATAGTCTGGAAAGGAAGGCGCTGGGACCCGTGGGTCCGGGTCGGCTGTTCCTAGACATGGTGCCCGCATCCCTCTCTTCTCCGACTTCCAGCACTTTGCCTAATGCCCGTGATGATACTACTTTCGGGTTAGCTACAACAGTAATGTAGATGCCTGTCTACAACAGACAGCCCAACAGTTCTGCCCTTCCGGGGGATCAGGAGAGTCGGGATTCTTGAATGTCGGGAAAGTAGAACCATAGGAAGATAGAGCAGCCGCGGAGCAGAGCAGGAAGGGGGGAAACGCAATGCTTGAGCGAGCCCTGAATCCGTTTAGGTTATAAGGGCAACCGATCCTTTGGTGTCGATTTTGCAAACCGAGGGGTTACGGGTCGGGTGGCCTCTGCTTTCTCGGCGCCTTTCCTGCGCCCCTCCCCCGCTCGGGCTGAATGCTTCGTTTGTGCTAAACACCGGTTTCGTGGAGCGCTTTCCATGAAAATGTTTCACTTTTGAAATGATAGCTCAGGAGGAAGCCGGGAAAGGGAAATCTTCAATAACGCATCCTGCGGGGCAAAGGCCCAGGCAGCTTTTGTGGGGCTTTTCCTTAAGCCTGTTTAATTTCCTTCTGCTCTGGTCCTGTCCAGGGATCTGTGTTGGGTAAATGACGAGCCAACCCACCTTGCAAAGCGGAACTGGAATCCTTGCAGGAGACGGTGGCGGGGGTGGGGGGGTGGGGGTCTTTAGAATTGTTCGAGCTTCTTCACTCACTCTGCCACTTGTGTTTAACCTAAGCCTCCCTTGGACTTTTTCTTGCACTGTGCTCAACAGCCGTCATGAGGAATGCAGAGTAGGAATAGAATTTAAACGCTCCGTTTGGTTACGTGAGACTGAGGGTCAGCCTCCTGCCCCATGGGGAGGCTCTCTCGTCAGAGCCAGAAAGGGGGCTTCTACCCCCTCAGTGTTTCCAGATTCAGTGACACGTGTTGGTTGCAAAAACCCCTTAGCAAGCTTCCTCAGTCTGGTGGAGTCTGACTTTGAGAGATTCTGCCCTTGGGTTTGAACTTAGTACCACATACATGGCAGGCTCCAAGGAGAACATGCAGACAAGAGTACGATACCTTCCAGAAAACTTGGAGATGTGTTATCACCCCTCCCCTCCCCCTTCGTGAGACAGAAGTTGGAGCTTCCCCACCTCTCGGAGTAGAGAAAACGGTCACAAGCCTTGCAAACAGGCTTCCCGCTGTCCAGTGAATCAGAAAGAAGAATGATGGATGCAGATAACGAGTGTCTGCAATGAATTCAAAATATATGTAAATAAAAGGCACACAGAAGAACATCGAGGGGGGAGAAAACCAGGTCAGGGCATGTAGATATCCTGTTTGTTTCATTTTGCTAACTGATGATCGGATAACAGCATAGTCCAGGAATCTTTGGGGACACCCTGACCTTTAGGATATAGATTGCATTGATTCAAACCTCCATTCTACATAGCCAGGAAACCTTTTGTGTGTAGAATTGGGTGGGGGGTAGCCCGTCAGAAATACTAACTCTGTAACGGTCCATTGGATTTTTCTGTGCCTCTCTGGATTCCTGGGAAGAGCTTGGAAATGCTGTTCTCACTCCCTCACATGGTGTGGGTGTTACTGTACCCGGTGCTCCCTAAAATTTAATGAGCATGCATTCCACCCGGGACCTTGATCAAATGCACATAGTGACACAGTAGTTCTGGGGTGAGTCTCGAGATTCTGCATTTCACGCTCACGCACAGGGGATGCTGAGGCTAATGGTCTGTCATCTGGGGAGCGATGTCGTAGCTGGCAAATTTTTAATCGTGGCTGGTCTGTGCTTAAGCTGTTGTAAAGGGACGGAACCTGCACAAATTCACTCTACAGCTGGATGTTATTTCTATTTTAGGCAAAAATCTAATACTTCATAGCTATCCTATGACTCTTAGGAATTGTAGCCAGTGAGTGTTTAGAATTAATGTGCTAATGTGTACAGATCCAAATTTTGAGATAGAAAGTAAATACAGCATGATTCCACTACCCAGTGGGAACTCTTAAGTGCTGAAAGAATGAATAATATATGTACCTATTTTATATGTTTTTGAGAGACAAAGATGCTCATGAGTGAAAGAGGGGGGTAGAGAGAGCGAGAGGGAGAGAGAATCTCAAACAGGCTCCGGACCCAGTGCAGAGTCGGACACGGGGCTCAATCTCATGACTGTGAGATCATGACCTGACCCAAAATCAAGAGTCGGATGCTCAACCAACTGAGCCACCCAGGCTCCCTGTGTACCTGTTTTCAAGTTAACGTGCACACAGAGGATTAGGTGTGGGTGTGTGTGTGTATGTGTGGGTGTGTGTACGTGTGAGAGAGAGAGAGGGCAGAGAATGTGCGAAGATTTAAAAGGCTAAATGGGACCATCTATCCATCATCCATTTCAAATAGGAGTAAGAGCAAAGCTATAGTTAAATGTTATGAAATCAAATAGAAAGACAGCCTAGGGGTGCCTGGGTGGCTCAGTTGGTTAAGCGTCTGACTTCGGCTCAGGTCGTGATCTCCTGGCCCGTGAGTTCGAGCCCTGTGTCGGGCTCTGTGTTGACAGCTCAGAGCCTGGAGCCTGCTTCGGATTCTCTCTCTTTCTCTCTGTCTCTCTCTCTCTGCCCCTCCCCCTGCTCGTGCTCTGATCTCTCTCTCTCTCTCTCTCTCTCTCTCTGTCACATAAATAAATAAACGTTAAAAACAATAGAAAGCCTAACACGCCGACCCACATCAACAAACAAATACATATACATTTTTCAAAGTTGGACATTTGCCCAAGGAATAGGTCACAGACTCTGGGCCACTTTCAGGGGTAAAATATGTTCGGATTTTCGTGTGCTTAGTGACTTGGGAATTTCTATAAATGTAAAGTAACCACGTTCTCGTCAAAACCCATTTCCACCGACTAATTCTGAAAACGTTCAGGTGGTAGGGAATAACCAGGCCCTGAAAATCTGCTCGTAGCATCCTTAGTTCAGGACTCTGCCCCCTTCCCTTTTGAGTGTTTACCAAAGGAGTGGGCACGGCGGTATCTGTGGTGGAAAGACGTAATCGTCCGTGACGCATGCGTATTTGAAAACAGCCGCAGCCGCGGCTCCTTTCCTGATAGGTCTGCGCAGAAGTTCAATGAGCAGTAACATATGAGCCTCCTTTTTCCTTGTAGGAGTCCTGTTTGTGTTGTGATAGAATATTGTGCATATGAACATCTCCTAGTAAGAAAAAAAGATTATTGTCTCTTTAATGTTGTTCCGAAACACGTTTGGGATGGCGAGAAATGTACCTTGATGGGGTCTGTAAATTTTTTTTAACCGGAGCACTTGTGTAAAGTTGACAGTGAACCCTGTATTTTTAGCTTGACTTCTTCGTCAGCATCAATGCAATAGGAGTTTTATCTGTAAAAAAGTCTTTCTCTTTCTTTGTTCTTAGGGTGCTCCTCACCTTGAAAGAATTTAGAATACCAGTATGACGAATAAAATACATTAATCTCTAGGTAGTGGGATTTTCTTTTTCTTTTTTTAAGTTTATTTATTTTGAGAGAGAGAGAGAGAGAGAGAATGGGGGAGGAGCAGAGAGAGAATCCCAAGCAGGCTCCTAGCTGTCAGTGCAGATCAACTCCGATCAGCACAGAGCCGGACACGGGGCTCAAGCTCATGAACTGTGAGATCAGGACCTGATCGAAATCCAGAATCAGCTGCATTTAACTGACTGAGCCACCAGGCGCCTCTGGTTTCTCTTTTTTAGTCTTAAATCGCCTTCCCCAAGCTTGATGGTTTTTAAAAATATTTATTCAACTATTCTACGTAAAACGCACATACATGTTAATGTTTAAAACCTGGTAAGTCAGATTATTTTTTAGATACATTTTTTAAAATGTATAACCAATAATCACTCAGAGAAGCAATGCAGAAATTGTCACACTTGACCACTCTGAGGTAGCCATTTGTACCCTTGGGGGCGTGCATTATTATGTTCCTAAAAGCCGAGGGGGTCAGTTATCAAAGAGTTACACGAGGATTTAATCGTCTGATTTCTGTTAACATCAGTGGAAGTCACATGGATAAATCCTCGTGGAACATGCTGTTCTGAAAATATGAGTCTGGAAAAGGTTTCTATGGAAATACTCATGTGTTTCTTTCATTAATTGGTCTAATTATTCCATTTACTGAAATGGGAATGAGAAGCTGGGGTTATGGGAAAGGATAACATTATTAGGAACAATAATAGGAATTATGCTATTTTTAGGTCTGAAATCTTAACAGGTTACCAAGACAATACAGGTGGCCAGGTTCCCTCTGTCCCCGAGGAGGTTATAGTAAAAGAGATTTATTCAACGTGTTTCTTTTTTTCTTTCTTTTTTTTTTTAAGTTTATGTGATGGTGGGGGAGGGGCAGAGAGAGAGAGGGAATCCCAAGCAGGCTCTGCATTGTCAACCCGGAGCCAGATGCAGGGCTCCAACTCATGAACCCTGAGATCATGACCTGAACCAAAGTCTCATACTTAACAGACGGAGCTACCCAGGCTCCCTCACAACATGTTTCTAATAATTTCTTTGGCACTTTGCATTTTATGTAGCAAAGTGTTTACATATTTATTAATTAGGTAGTTAAGCACTCCTGGTATGATTGGGATTTCTGCTTTTCTATAAAGATAAGGAGTAAAACAGATCATAACAGTACCTTTTATTTTATTTTATTTTTTATTTATGCGACAAAAAGTGGCAACAGTAGTTTGTTAGCGAAAAGACTTGGATTAGAGATGGCAAGGAAAGAAAAGTGGCAAGAAAAGCAAAACTCTAACATTCCCCTGCGGAGTTCCTAAGAGAGAACCTGAACTCCTTAAACGACCGAAAGGGCAATTCCAAGTGGTCAGGTTTACTGATGATTTTGCTGAACTAAATGAAGAGAAGTTAGGATGTTTTGTGAGGTATGTAGTCTCGGCCCAGCCTTCTGAGTTCCTCTCCGTTTTCTTTCTGGTTCATTTGTTGTCAGTTTCTTGTTAATTTCTGCCCTGAGCTATGCCCAGAGCTAAAAGTCGCCCTGGTTTTCAGCCCCTCCTTTCTTTGGAAGCGCTTGGTTGTTTCCATTCTTCAAGGTCCGGCTTCATTGCTTCACCGTCTCCAGGTCTGCCTTCTCATTTTATTTACTTTCTATCTAATTCTCTGGACCTCTCTTTTTCCTTTTTCTTTCTCCTTATCATAAATACGCTTTTCACTCCACACTCGAGGTGATTTCATATCATGCTCTGGTTGTCTGCATTTCTTCTCATTTTAATGTAGCCAATTTATTTCTTTCCATCCCGCACACTCCTTTCCATTATGAGATAGGACACCTCATTCTTCCAGAGACATTCATGATCCAACATTCCAATGATGAAGAAGAATGTACTGGGTTTTCCCCGCCTTCTTTTTTTAAAAAAAAATCTTTTTAATGTTTATTGTTGAGTGAGAGAGAGAGACAGAGTGTGAGCAGGAAGGGGCAGAGAGAGAGAGAGAGAGGGAGACACAAAATCCCAAGCAGGCTCCAGGCTCTGAGCCCGACGCAGGGCTCAAACTTGTGAACCATGAGATGACCTGAAGTCTGACGCCTAACGGACTGAGCCACCCAGGGGCCCCCTCCCCACCTTCTGAACACAGAACATGAAGGGTTCTTTTTTTTTTTTTAATCTTTATTTTAGAGAGAGAGAGAGAGAGAGTGAGCAGGGGAGGAGCAGAGAGAGAGGGGAAACACAGAATCCGAAGCAGGCTCCAGGCTCTGAGCTGTCAGCACAGAGCCTGATGCGGGGTTCGAACCCACAGACTGTGAGATCATGACCTGAGCCGAAGTCAGACACTCGACCGACTGAACCACCCAGGCGCCCCAGAACATGAAGAATTGTAAACTGTCCTCTCCACCTTGCTGTCCTGAGAGCCAATATAAAGTTACCCTCCGAGTTAGTGAATTCGCTCGGAATTTCTAGTGATAAAAAAGGGAAGAGTATCTTTAAGAATGTTATTTTTATTTTGTTTCCCAAATTCGGTGACGCCATGGTACCCACAGGAAAGTTGTGTTTGCATTTGTCACTTCCAAGGGGTTTACTATTGCTTCGACCTTTGGGTGTTCCTTCTTTGAATGGGGAGGAGTGTACAAATCATGAAATTTGAAGGATACAATCTCAAAAGTCAGCAGTCCTGAAATACGCTTTCTTTTCTGCTGTCTTCGGATGTGGCTGCTTTTTTCAGGGACACAAGTGTATATTCAGCTCAACCAGTCTGCTTGCACCCACACTTGCTGGTTGGCCCCTTCCCCAGACCATCAGCGTATGAACAAATTCTCCCCCCCCCCCCCATCCCTGAAATGCCAGGGGTCTTCCTGTCTACATGAGTGGCTCCTGAACGTTATAGTTCAGAGCCGAGCAGCGATCTCTATAACCCAGAAAGACTGCAGGATTGTTGGGCCTGGGAGCAGTAGTATAATTCTCAAAAAAAAAACCACGATGACTCACGCACTCATTTTAGAGCCAGTGGGGGTCAGATGCTTACAAGTAGGGTCACTAATTGATTCAGTTGTTACAGCATGATTCCATGGCACAGGCATTTCTGCACATCTGTTCAGTTGGAAGAGCGTGTCCACAACGTGCAGTGGCTTTCACACATAAGCTCTTGTCCAAATCCCCAGAGCTGCCACGGGGCCTCCCTCCGTGGCCTCTCCCAGGTGCTACTACTCCCAGCTGCCTGCTGACCCTCCCCCTGGCCGCCGCGGTGGTTTCCATGCCCTTCAAGGACTGCCACCAAGCCCTCACTGCCTGCTGACGTGACGTCTTCTCCGGGATGCCCCTCACCATTTCCCTGAAGGTCACGGAGAGACTCATTATAATTGCATTTTCAACACTCTCCCGGATGCCCTTAGTCTTGTGTTTGGTTTTTATTTTTGTAGGGGGTCCAGCACCATTGCGCTTCTCATGAGCCATGTGGGTCGTAGCTGTTTTGGGAATAAGAAAGTAACGGCAGAAAGAGGGGGCAGAGCAGCGCCCCAAACACACTTCGCAGCACGCGGGGTGGTGCGGCGGAGCTCACGTTGGAGGCAAACGAGAGAACACGCGATGATAGAATTTGCCGAGCCAGCCCCAAGGGGCCGTTAGGTGCATTTCCTCCCCCCCCCCCCCCCAATAGCAACTTACAAACAAACGGCCCTCTAATTACTCACCTAGGCCCAGAGGGGGTTAGCCAGAGTGAGGGTGGTATTACACGGCTGAGATCAGAAGGCTTGGGGCGCTCCCGGGTGAATCTTGATGGACACCTGGATTTCTCCACTCGAGATTAACTAGATCTATCTGGGAGGAAAGGCTCCGCTCCTACTGCGGAGGTGAGTCAAAGAGAAGGACCCAAGACATAAATCAGAGAGAAGAGCTCCTGTCTTGCTGAAAATTGTGGCAAGAGTTAAGAGAAAATCGTTCTGATGAGGAACTTTTGCTGTTTTCTTTTGCATACGTAACTTCTGTAAATTGTCAAAACGACACAGTACTTGCAGTACAGGATTTTTTTTTAAAAAGACACGAAAACTCCATGCCCACGCAATAATGAATTATAATTACTTTTGCCTCTTCTTTCTCTGCCTTGGAGCTTATGTATGTACACGTTGTAGACGTATACGTGCATTGCAATCCCAGATTATGCCACTTCCTTCTTAATATGGCATTTTTACTTACCCGAAACTCCTTTTACATTTGCACGGAAACTAATTCTTCCAGTGTGTCTGTGACACTCCCTTTTTCAGATGTAGAATCGTGTTGGCAGAGGACATGCATGTTGACCCAGAACATTCTAAACAGTATACAAAACAACTCCTAGAACTCATTAGGGAATTTAACAACGTTGCAGACTATAAGGACGATATATAGGAATCAATATACAGTGCACAATATTTATATATATATTTGCAGGAAACAAAGGGAACGTTGGCAAATTCAATTTGGAATAGTGTGTGACAGTTTTCAGAGCAATCATAGCCATCGCCCTGCTCCCAGCCCAGTAGGTCCAGGGCGCCTCAGGGCATTGCCTCAGTCTTTGGGGATCACTCCCTGTGAGCCCCTCCCCCCCCGCACGACATCTTCTAGAATCACAGCAGTTCTAGTCCTTGTGTTCCTGGCTTCTCCTTCAGAGCAAAGGCAGAAGCATATAACGGGTGAGGGGGAAAGACTAAGGCTTTCACAATTCTCATTTTCTAGCTTCTTCAACTTCCAAGTCCAACAGATAGTTCATAATAAACTGTTTAGTTATTGGCTTGCCGCTGCTCTCCCCAAGCTGGGAGGACTCCGCAGAAGTTTCAGGGTATTTTTCCACCGGCTGTCAAGGCCTTTGTCTTTTTAATTTCCCATTGTTAAAACTGATACAATTCAAGGGGCTCAGGCTCTTTGCATTGGAGTCTACCTCAAGTGCCTCTGTGAACGGGCCCCACAAAGGAGATGGTTGCCTTGGCAACAGGAATGTGGCAAAAAAAAAAAAAAAAAAAGAAGAAGAAAGAAAGAAAGAAACAGGGAACATTTGCTCCCCACCTCCTTCCCTAGTGCCCCTCAGCACTGCGGTTTGCCAGGCACAGAAACTACAAAATCGAGACAAGACTCCCTGCTCTTGATCAGTCAGTGACCGGAAGGTAATACTACCAACCACCTGCTCTGTTTTCCCGTTAATAAAGACAGTTCAGCTGTGAAATGGGCATTTTCTCATTATGACTTTAGCTGATCTTTTTTAGACAGGTAAACTTGGACAAAGGGGAAACTGGGTTTTAAGAAATCTGTGCATGTTCGTGTGTGTGTGTGTGTGTGTGTGCGCGCGCGCGTGCGCGCGTGTGTGGTTGTCCTAATGAGCTGAATTTCAATGACTGGTAGCACTTTTACATTTATTTTCAGCCCCTGAAATTTGCATCAAAGGTATTTTTAAATCTCTGGCAGGACTTCATGGCATGTTTGGCGACCGCTGTGAAAATTAATGCATTAGTTTGGCAAAACTTACAACATACTTATTGAGCATACTTCTAAATAAGCTCCCAAATGCCTTGGGCCCCCCCCCCCGATTAAAAACAGTAAGGCAAATAGAGACCCGTGAACGTACAGATAGGTGATCTCTGAAGTCTAATTTCAGAGATGTCATTGGGCAAGTCTGGGGATGAACTGATGGGGTTTTCAGCCCTGAGCTCTCACTGTGCCCCAGGATATCAGTAAAGCCACGTCGGGAGCCCAAGCTTTACCTCTTCCCAATGCACTTTATCCCTCTTCTCTGTAGTTTTTTTCTTCTCAGAGCAATGAAAGAGAATATGCATACTGTACGGTTGTTGGTTTCTGAGATTCGGCTGCTGGGCTTGTCAGTTATTGAAGGGTATTTACTGTACTGCAAGCTTTTGCTTCTTTTACCGAGGAATTTTAAGAGTTTGGCAATAGATTTAGCCTCCTGTCCAGGAACAAGTCTTTCGCACAAGTAACAAAGCTCAGAGAACTAGGATCTGCTTTGAGTGTAGGGGTAGGCGTAAACCACTTTACTTTCTTACACTTCTGGGGGCTACAAGGCCAATATTGAGCCCTTCTGAGCCCTCTTTCCTTGGCTTGCAGAAATCTGCCGCATTCTTTTTTTTTTTTTTTTAATTTACTTATTTGAAAGAGAGAGAAAGTGCAAAAGTGCAAGCAGGGGAGGGGCAGAGAGAGAAAATCCCAAGCAGGCTCCCCCATGGTCAGTGCAGGGCACGATGCCGGGCTCCATCTCACGAGTCGTTGAGATCATGACCTGAGCCGAAGTCGGACGCCGAGCCCGTAGCAGGATTCTCGCACAGAGAGTCGCGACACCAGGCTTTTCTGTCCAGGAAGCCACTTTATTCGTGCCGGCACCGCTCACTTGGGTTCGTACCCGAAGAACTGAGCCCCGAGCACCATGTAGCATAATTTTTTTCTGTATTTTCTACCTCTTTGCTTCTCATCTTTGGTAACACACAAACGTGCAGTCTGATTAAGTGGTCTCGTGTTACAAGGTCATGAGGGATGTTGTCACGTGCGCGCATAGCCAGGTTGCTTTGAGGTGGTTTCCCCCCTCTCCCTTAGGGAGGGGACCCTACCGCAGACCAACTGAGCCACCCAGGTGCCCCTACCCATTCTTTTTAAACCGAGGAGTTGAAGAGAGATGTTAAGATGCAAACCCCATGTGCTTTGCCGAAGCATCCTTATAATCTTGTCAACAAACACGAGCCCATCAGATTCTTTTACCGCCAGCTAGAATTAACCAGAACAGAGACGGCATCTCTGTGTTCCTTTTCATTTTAAGCCACTCTGACGTGGCAGGAGTGACATTATACCTTCAGGAACTGGATGGCATATATTAAACATCGCATTGTATCCGTGTGTGTTTGTAAGTGGAGATTAAAAACCTAAAAAGGGCATGCTGGGGTTTATGCAAGAGGCTGTGAAAACCAGAGTTAAAAGACACCGAAAGCTTTCTTTGTTTTACTTTTTTTTTTCCCCCTCCCTTTGTTGTTGTTGTCTTTGTTGCCGGTTTGTGGTGACAGTAACTGACTATAAATTATGTAGCTCCGTGATGCCAGCTCTCGGCACCCCGGGAGCCCTCTTCCTGTTCCAGTTCACACGGGTGGCCCTCAGGGTCTGCAGTATTGTCGCAAAGACCGCTCCGCGAATCTGTACATTTGCCTGGTGGTAACAGCCAGCACTTGTAGGAGGACTGCCATCTGGCTCTTTCTGCTAGATTTGTAGCAGGAGTCTCTGTTGGCTTTGGGGAATGTGAGAGTCTCCAGGGAAGCCAGAACCTCTGTGAAATCACCACAGATGGCTTTATTTTGGGAGCCAACAGGCGTGGAAGGAGAGGTAGGAAGTAGAAAAATCAATCAGTCAGGAGTTTAATGTCTGTCGGCCTTCAAGGGACTGGAGATGAATGTCGTTGATTTATTAGGACTCGAGTATGCACCTGGGAGAATTTGGAGGCGTCGTAAAAGCCAATTGCAACTTTAAAGACTTCCGAGTTAAAGACCCCATCACCGAACGGTAGATGTTAGGCTTTTCTTCAGGAAAGGCGATGATGCGATAGAAATCGGCCACGGGAAAAATGTACTTGCAGAGTCCCCAAGTCATTGCTTTCCAAGAGACGTTCCCCCCATATCAGGATGAGGAGGGGGAGCTTATACAAAAATGCAGATAACTGGATTTTTCTGAATCACTGAAGATTGCACACCATCTCTCCCTAGGGCTTCCTCCGTTTTTACGGGGAGGCTGCTTTTCTCTAGTCTCTCTAAAAGCCCTTTAAAAACAAAAAAACAAAACAAAAAAACAAGTATAGCTGATTCTAATGCGCAGGCAAGATCAGCTTTTCCAAAATACATTCTTAAGGAATTCATATGCCATTAGTATTTAAGTGGTCAAGGATGACTTCATTTCTCAGCCCAAACAGCTCTCCTTGGAGCCGCCTTCTGATTTTTATTTCCTTCCCTCTTTTCTAAAGAACCCAAGGGCAGGCTACCAGTAGGTTCGAACCGGGTGCAAATTTCCTTCCACACTTTCCAGCGAGTCTACGTCGCCGGGAATACTAAGCGATGAGGCAAATGTTTGTCTTCTCTAGATCTAGGGCTGTGTTCAGAGACCATTACGACAGTGGCAGAGCAGTTAGATACAGGCAAGATACGTGAAGAAAGTGACATCCGGCCAGCAAGTTTGACTGCTTATAAGGCAAAGCTACTTATATCATCTCTGTGCTTTCATGAGTGTTTCTTCTTCGTATAGTTACGTGAAGTTATACAGCAACTCCTCCGTGAAGACAGGGGCTTGCCGTTAGACCATAGCCTTCCTGCACTGCCTTCTCGTCCTCTGTGCCTCGATGCCCAGGGAGGGTGTCCCATTGAGGTTATCGGCAAAGTTGGTTTTCCACTCTGTTTTTAAGAGGAACACTTTCATCTTCCCCAAGGGAAATATCATCCGAGTGGAACCAATGTGATTCTTTCCTGTTAGATATGGTGGCAAGTGGAAGCTAAGATACCATGGATTTCCATCTGTTGTGAATTTACAACACGTTTAAATAGCAAAGACCTTTTTCTAAACAAAGAGCCCTCAACACCAAAGTCAAAAACTTTTATAATAACTACACACACACACACACACACACACACACACACACACACACTCACACACACACTCACACACACATACGGAATATATATTATTTTTCTTACACATACAATGTTTTTCTAAAAGTTAGCTGATATTTCCTCATATATTTTTACACCAATATTACAGAGATATTGTCATGGAGAATATTCTTCTTTGTGGTGGTAGACAAGCTAGACCATACTTTGACTACTGTACAAATGATATTTGTGATGCTATTAGGGAAATGCTGACATTATGTCCCAATTCTTGTGTATTTGCTTTTTATGCACCATCAAAAATGTTGGCAACAGATGCGATACTCTTCAGGGTATTAGTATATTGGACCCTCAGCCTGAGACTTGTAGGTCCTCATGCATTTTTTCTCATTATAATGTCTACTTATTTCTGGTGAATTTTGGATTCGTGGGGGCTAAAAGGCTGGGAAAGGAAAACATCCTTGACCACTTCTTACCAGTTGACCCCAATGGGGTCAATATAAACCTCCTGTAGCAGCCGCACAGGCAAGATCTCCCGAATGAACGAATAGCAGATGTCACAACTTCCTAAAATCATAAGACCAAATTCTGGACAAGATGCTTCTAGGCGTGTGACTGAATCCCGATTCAAAGACTTGCATATGTTGAGGTTTCGTTAAGTCTTCATTTGACATTGGATTGATGGCCAGGAGTTTAAAACCAGATGGGACCTTTGAAGCCAAGTCAGCTATAAAGCCCCATCATTCCCAAGATCACTTAGTCCTAGTGGGGAGGGGTCACGTCTGCACTGTACCTCAGTGATTTCTTTTACTAAATGTTCCTGATCCTAATGCTTAGGCCGACTGGGTTCTCTGAAATACTTGAGACTTCGGAAATAACCGCTGGAGAGCTGAATCAGGGGACCTCAGTAGGGGACACAAACACAGCATGAAACAATTAGACCGGATAAAGGAAAGCACCTCGCACATAGGTCTTAGATTAGTGATTCTGTGTGTCTTTTTAAGAAGATGATTTCACAACTGGGGTTGAGGAAACCTATCAAAAGTTTTCTAATATAATCCAATGACCTACTTTGGGTGCATTAAGTTCCCAATGCTTCTGATTCATAGTTCCCCCACCTTTCTCATTTCTGCCCCTCTTGGTTATTTCTCTTCTAACTTGGCTCTTGGTAGAAGAGGGCAGGATTCTTGTGGAGCCGTAGGACAACTCTTAAGAGAGTCAACTCTACCTTGTGGGTTCACATCGCAAAGGACCACCTAGAACTTTGGTTTATGCATTCGATAACGTTTTTGAGGTCTTAATGTGTGTGGAACATCCAGCTGTCATTGACATACCTTGTGAAGGGCAAGGAGTTTGGTGGTGTCTTCCTGATCCACCTTGAATAGCAATCAAGTATTCAGTGATATCCCCTCCAAATTTGCCATCACCTAATATTTGTAGAAACATTCAAAAATTGTTATCGACAGTAAGATTTTGCTAATGAGCATTTTGGGGTCCAAATACGATTTTTAGGTGGCATTCAAATACTGAGGCAGGCTAAAATGTTTAAAGTGGCCTAAAAAGGTTTTCATTTGTGTTAGGAAATTAAGTGTCAGTGTCTGTTCTTGTCTCCTAGAAGAGTCTGGTGAAAGTTTTAACCTTTGTTGACACGAGGCAAAAAGATAGAAGGCTGATGGAAATAATCGTTTTAGTTCTTGTGAAATCTCTTAGAGACGTATTTGTCAAGAAAAAATTACAGCTGTATTATATGCCTCGTTTGGGATGATAAATACTAGCGTTTTTAGAAATGATTACTTTTAATACTGTGGCTCTGATTTTAAAACCTGACAGCATGCACTAGAAATATAAAATTTGACCGACATAAAGCAGGGTGACCTCAGATTTCAGTGTTTTTCCCCCCTCTGTGTATGCTTTTTTATTTTTACTCTCCATGGGCTGATATGTGCCCCTGGTCTTCAAGATTAAATTTGGATTGTTACGTGCTTTCCTCCATTAGCCCTGTGGGGACATAGCAGTTTAGAACACGATGGTTGGAAGTTAGGAATTGGCCTCATTAAACATCACACCTGCATCCCTAACCCCGGGTGACCTTCTCGACTACAGTTTTGTTTGGTCACAGAAGAGGACAGTAAGAATACAGAACTACTAGGCCAAAGAGGGAACCCTGGGTCATGTTTTGTGTGAGTTTTGGTTTTCTGTTTGCATGTATATGCATTTTGTTTTTCTAAATGGTCGTGTGTCATAGCCTCTGGGTCTGAAGGTCTCTCTTGTCCAGCAAGAGAGCTGGATGCAGGATTGAAAATGCGTGAGAGGCTAATGTCCGGGAGGAGACGAGGGCCCCGAATAAGGGTCCTTGCCCTGTTTTTATTGGGATCAGAAGGCTTACAAGTGTGATGGTCGTCCACAAAGAGACAGTGTGATATTGAACGTTAACTCATGGGTGTGAGGGGAAGGGGGTTTTGAAGATATACAGTGTTAGGGGTTTGGGTCAATATAAAACGAAATCGTGGCGCCTGGCGGATGGTTGTTTCCAGCAGACATGAGGTGCCACCTCTCTTTACCTAAACTGGCCTAGGGGTCAAGACCATCAGAGAGAGCTACCTCAGGGTCAACAAGGCACCTTTCTTTTGCTGATTAACTCCCCTCTGGGCACCTTCCCTCCAGACGTCTATAGCCCTCCTTACCTGTTTACCTAATTTGGTCCTTCCTTCCTGTGAAAACAGCTTTCTGCTATAGTACTAAGCTGGGGGCCACTTCTGCCCTGAATACCTAATCTTGTTCACCTCATCTTGGATGTTGTCATCCTGAAAGTTCTATTCCTATGCCTTCTATTCCTATGCCTATACTGGGGGCTTTGCCCCATTTACCTAATCTTGTTTACCCAAACTTGGGTGTGTACAACCTATGGCTTTCTAATTCTTTCTGCCTTGTTAGCCCATCAATGCAGGCTTAGGCAATTCCTAATCCTACTCCCCACAGTTGTGGAGAGGTAAATTTAAGTCTGCTACTTTTACTGCTATATATACACATTGCTTGTATACAAAAGGTAGAAATTCACTATGTATCTCTCTATCTATACACACACACATACCCGTATAGATATGCAGAGTCTATAGAGGGTTTTTAACTACTTATGAATTATGGGAAGGAGTTCAGCACTCATTTTTTTCAAAACCTCTTCACTGCTCAAGATGTGAAGTAATTCTCTGTGCTGTCGATTAAATACAAAGTCACAACATCAGAATTGAAATCATGTGAAATAAATACATTGTGGTCTCACGTAGGTACTATTGCTCAAGACAGGGAAAATTCGGCTTAGGTGAATTAAAAAAAAAAAAAATTGCCCTTTCAAGTAATTGAACTGAAATGCACAAGTGCATTTTGTTACCTTACTGAACGGAGTATATACACTGAACATAACATTGTTTGTTCTTGCCCCAAATATCCCAGGCCTACACTTGTTTTTCCTGGTTTACATCTGTCAAAATGTCAAATTCTAAGCAGAATTGCGTTGGCCCCAACTTTTTGTCTTCTACTCTGATTTGGATTGAGAGCGTGATAACAAAGCTTGTTAGAAACATGCCTGAAATTGATTCTGAGTGATAGCTAAGCTTCTTAGCTAAGAATGAAAGCATGGGTTTAGCACAGGAATACTGTAATATGTAGTTAACCATGCAGTCTCTTTTGCCCTGAGTTTTTTAGTTCGTTGCATAAGTGAAGCGTGAGTGTACAGAAAATCAATCAACAATCCTTCCTGTCAGTTGGGCCTAGCTGGGGTACGGTTTTGCATGCCTTCTTGCCGAGGAACAAAGCTCAGTCATCCCAGGAAGCAAAGAGGTAAATGAGCGGAGTGCTTTCAACACTTATTAAATTAATTGAATGTAAGTAGTTTCCTCCTACTGAGATCAAAACTGAGAAAGATGGAAAAGATAAAAATGGTTCCTTTTAAGCAGATCGCCCTCAATAATTATTACACACAAATGAGCTTTCCTATGGAATAGAAAGGTTAGAAATAAGAACTAAGACGATAGACTACCTGGCTTCAGATCTCTGCCACGGAGGACTGTTTGACTTTGGACACTGCCTCCGTGTTGGAAATGGAACTTTCTGGGTTTTTGTGTTTTTTTTTTTTAATTTTTTTTTTCAACGTTTATTTATTTTTGGGACAGAGAGAAACAGAGCATGAACGGGGGAGGGGCAGAGAGAGAGGGAGACACAGAATCGGAAACAGGCTCCAGGCTCTGAGACATCAGCCCAGAGCCCGACGCGGGGCTCGAACTCACGGACCGCGAGATCGTGACCTGGCTGAAGTCGGACGCTTAACCGACTGCGCCACCCAGGCGCCCCAAGGAACTTTCTGGGTTTTAAATGCTTGTCACATAGAGTCATGTTTTTATTCTCGCAAGAGGAAACTGGGCATTCTGGATCCTTTGGTAAAATATAGGCACACGGCTCTTCCAAGTTTTGTTCTGGAACCAATTTGTAAATCTCCAGCAGTTACCATTGTAATGGCGCCCTGCTGAGGCAATGTTGAAGGCAGCATGGAGGTGCCAGATCTAAACAAGAGAGGCTTTCTTCTTAAACAAACAATACAAACACAGTCACAAAATAAAACACTCAGGTGCTCATTTGTTTCCTTGCTTACCCTAGATGCCCCTGTGTGGGGGGGTTATGGTGGAAAACCCATTCTTACTGGAAGTTGGAGCCTTTAGGTAGCTGATGTGCCAATTGCCTTCACTTGGATCTGGTCTATAATTTATCACTGGTGTGTCCTACCCTGCTCAAATGCGCCCTTTGTGGGCAGAGGCAAAGCTAATATACTTTCCAAGTGTATTTGAATTGCTTCGATAAATCACAGCTGCCACTGTAAGCAGTTTCATCATTTGCCAGAACAATAAGTTATCTCCATGCTTTATAGATGCAATGCTCTCCAAGACTTTTATTTGTGTAACTTGTAATGCATCATAACCCATTTCCTGAAACGAAATTAGGAAGCTCATAATATATTTTTTAAGATGCAAGGAACTCTTCCGAGGAATTCGCGTAAGCTCGCCGAGAAACGCGGCCATTTTTACCCTGCTTGTTATATAGTAGCAATTTATTCCTCTATTATTACTATAATAATGCGGGCATTAAATGCTTGTGATTGGGGTTAAACTTCATTTAGCGCTTTACTGCTTCAGTGTCTCAGTGAAACCCGTCCGCAAAGAAATGGGACTAAGCACAAATGGTTCCTGTTGGGTCTGCTGTGCATGAGGTCAGGAAACCCGGCGTTTAGCAAATATATCTTCCTCTACTGACAGCTCTAAAGATGTCATCAGGCCGCAGAAGTACATTTGTGCCCATTGTGATCTCTGGGACCGACTTCCAATCTTGCCCTCATCTCACAACGACCCAACCTGAATTCAAAGCTGATTTTTGCACCCTTTGCGTGCAAGACTCCTGAGAGGGAAGATATATAATGATAGTAGGTCTTCGGTTCCCACTGAGGAAAACAATCTAATTTTAATAGTATCTCAGGACTCCGTTTAGCCTGATGGACAATAAAGTGTGTTCTTCTTTTATGGACTGCACTGAAAAACTGTTAAATATTTATAAACTAATTGGCCATCACGTCTTATGTGATCGGAAAATACTTTTGTTTGTAATCGCCTCGCTGGTTCATTCCAAGCAGAGAAAACAGTGTCAATAAAGAAGCCAGGTTTTATAATTAGAAACGAATGTATTTGTTTCCAAGCCGAATGCCTTTCCCATGTGCACCGCAGCATTTGAATACGCCTTCGTTCTTTCTGTCTTCGTTATCGGGAGGGACGTATGTGTCCTGTCATGGAATTTTAGATTTTTCCACCCTTCTCTCACGATTTGTAACGCTCTTCGTCTTTCTATCAAGCTACCTGCTAGCTGCTCTTGAGAACTTCATAAACCCCTCCTTCGTGCCGATGACGCAGGTGTCCGAACAAGGGTTTCGCAGCCTCTGGGGGGTGGTCCCATCCTGCCCCTTAAACAGTCCTTGGACGTCGGTGTCCAAGCCAGCACCACAGCTGCCATCATCCTGGGTTAATCAGCATGCACCCCCGGATTTTCACCTCCTTGTTACCCCTGCTTTTCTGGTTTCTGACCCCACCAGCCACCTCTGAGCCTCCCGCATGTCCAATCCAGGTTAGACCCAGCCCGGCTCCAGGTTTCTGCCCTGCTTGACCCCCGTGCATTCCTCTGTGTGTGTTCGGGCGTATATTGTGTATGTGCATGTGTGTGTCTGTGTTGTGTATGAGTGTTTGTGTATATGCTGGGCATGCGTGTATGTGGCATGTGTGTGTATGCGTGTATATGTGTGTGTGTGAGTGATGTGTGTCCGTGTGTGTGGGTGTAGGATGGAGGTAAAGGATGGAAAGGCTGGGACTCGGATTCGTGACTCTTTCCAGCAGGTAGAATTCTGCCTCCTTCCTTCTGATTTCTTTTTCCCAGGCCCTCACCCCATTGCGTTCTCTCTTTGCCACCGTGGAAGGGAGCTGGGTTCCTGTTCCCCAAAGTGGACTCAGTTAACAAATTCCACAACAAACAGTTTGAGTAAAAAGAGAACCACCGGTTTTTTTTTTCTCTTTGGAAGATTTCCTCATTTACCCCCAGATCTGGGACATCGCCTAACGCATCTGAGCAGTTCCTCTTCTAGAAAACCAGTTATTTATGGGACGGCCGCTGTTGTGTAGATACCCATTCGAAGAAGAAAAACAAGCGATAGTTTATGGTAATATCATTAATTTTAACAGCAGTGTGATTTTATTTATTTTTTTTTAATTTTTTTTTCAACGTTTGTTTATTTTTGGGACAGAGAGAGACAGAACATGAACGGGGGAGGGGCAGAGAGAGAGGGAGACACGGAATCGGAAACAGGCTCCAGGCTCCAAGCCATCAGCCCAGAGCCCGACGCGGGGCTCGAACTCACAGACCGCGAGATCGTGACCTGGCTGAAGTCGGACGCTTAACCGACTGCGCCACCCAGGCGCCCCTACAGCAGTGTGATTTTAAAGAAAAGAGCTGTACGATATTACGACACTAGGGACCTCATTGCACGATGGAAGCACATCTCGCTCCAGTAATACGACAGCAATCCCTCACGGACGGTTGTTTGCCCGCTTAGTTGGCAACTCTTCTATGTGGAATCCATTCGCAAATTTGCTTTCTACTGAAAAGCCCGTTGTAACATGTTGGGCTTTACATGTTTTTCAAGTGCTTAATTGAGCATGATTCACTCTCGTTTGTCTTTTCCCTGAAAGGCCACCTGCGTCCTTTTCCAAATGATGACAATATGACAGTATTATTACTTACAATTGTTTTATCATTAAGTGGTTGCAATTTACTGTCATGTTGTCACTGCGTTCTTTAAATACCGGCGTGCGATGTTTCAGGATCCTGAGTTCATCCTGAAGGCACGGTTTGCTATAGAATTAGAAATGCTGTGGAAACGAGACAGGCTTCCGATAAAGGAATTGTGTCTCTGGGGTGTCCACCTGTGTTAAGCCTGGGTGGGAGGTAAAGGGAAGTGAAGATAGATAATCCTTGAAGAAATTATGCTCTGTCTTTCTCTCTTTCTCTCCTTCTATTTCTCGATCTCTTTCTCTATGACTGTGTATTTATATCTTGAAAAAAGCAAAAATGAGCTCAGACTGAGAAAGTAAAAGTCTGTGCAGCTGTTCCTAAGGCTGGAATATCAGACACAGAGGGGGATCCTGGGTGGCTCAGGTACGGGAGTGTCTGACTCTTGGTTTTGGCTCAAGTCACGATCTCACGGTTCACGGGATCGAGCCCTGCCATCAGGTTCTGCACTTTTGGTGGAGGTTCCCTCCCTCGCTCTCTCTCCCTGCCCCTCCCCTGCTCATTTTCTCTCTCTCTCTCTCTCCCAAAAAAACAAAAAAAAAAAAAAAGTCGTAAAATTATAGGTTATTAAACTTTGTTGTTTGAAGTTATCCCAGCTGACAATAACACTTCCCACTCTTGCTTAGAAGACTTCAGTCACTGAAACATAAAGAAGAGCCTTGATTCGCATCCTCCATGCAGGGTTTCAGACAGGAGTTTCTGGGTACAAGGTTCCATGCCTATCCCCACTTTGTGGTTCCCACGGTGATAGGACCCTGGGTCCACCACGTGGTCCAGACGGGATATTGGCTCCTGGACACGGTCCTGCTTTGCTTCTGTTAAACTCCCTGTGATAGCTCTCTATTTTCCTGTATCCTTTGTTGGTGGGACCCCCCCATCATTCCTCTGCTCGATGGCCTTCCTTGCTATAATGAGTAATAATTTGCCAGATGACAATTGTATTCTCAGTAGTCCGGCAGACTGTCCTAGGGCAATCTTTATCTATGTATGCAACCCCTTTGATGGCCAATTTGGGGCAAACCTTCTTTACCACCTGCCTAGACGAATATACACTCCGGTAGCCGAAGCACTGCTCCCTCTCCAAGAAACAGAGAAGGCAATCTGCTCGGGAAACTTAGTGTGGGAGTAAGGACCTTGCTTAGAAGGACATGTGGTGGTTTGGCTTGAAACTTCACAGGAGCTCACCGCTGCCTACAAAAATAAAAAGCATGCATGTCTGTGGGAGGGCGGGGTGTGTAGCTCACTGAGAAGAGGTTTCACAATCCAGGTGACCCACTACAACTTGCCGAGTTGTCACGGTTAAAAGAGCCCGTTGCATCAGTGGAAATCCAAAGGCAGCCAGGAAGCTTCTCGACCGCAGCCTTTATGGGCAAAATACCCACCTGAAATTGGCCGCTTTTTCATCGTCTCTGGGATTAAAACCAAACCTGTTTTATACGCTGCCCTTTCCAGCAGAGCCCCGTCCGGGCTTCTGAATTCTCTTAAAGAAGGCACTTGAGTGTTTTGGATGTCTAAAATGATTCACTCTCCCCCTTTCTTGTCACCAGCCTGGCCTGGGAAAGAATAGCTTGGATTTTCCAATGAGTTTCTTGAAGGGTTCTTTGGTAGTAAGGGTAGTCATGTGGCTCAGCGTTCTTGGCCTTGGGAACCGTGAACTAGCTCAAGCTACATCTACCTCCGGACTTGCAGCTTTGTATCTCGATGATCTGGGGCCAGAACGTTCTGAAAGAGCGTGTGGTTCTTCCTACCACAAACGGCGTTTACTGTTGGTGGTGAAACGGTCAATGCCACGGCTTTGAAGGCTCTCGAAGAACGGCCTGGACTACACCCAGTCTCCAGAAGCGCCAACCTATTTGATTATGAGTCTGCCCCGGTGGGCCGTGACTTTGTCAGCTCGTACGGACACCACGATCGCTGAGCATCATTTCCGAGCATGGTAGGAGCCCTGCGGGAGAACGAAACACAAGTTGTTACAATCGGAAGCCGCAGCTTGCTGACTGGATTCCTAGGCCGTGATCCCGCGGGCCCCGATAGACATTGTGTGTCATTTAGGTGACTTAGGCCACCGTGGGGAGAGATGTGGGAGATGGCTGCTGTGATATATTGTTTTGGTCAGATGGCTACTTGGCGTGACAGCTAGAATGAATGAATGGCGAGGAAAGACCCAGGGTTTTCAAAGTAGGACGGAAGGATGCCCGTCAATGTGGACGGAACATTAAGGACGGGGATTGTCGGAGCCGGAGGCATCATCCAGTCTCCTCATGTTTCACCTGAGGAACAGGTGCAGTGAGTTACACGCTTTGCCTAAAGCCTCAGCGTTCATCTGTGTGTGACCTGAGGCTCCCCCGAGACACAGTTCCCTTTCTCCTACTCGTGCTGGAAACTGGCCCTCCCTGCGGGTTAGGCTCGTGCCTGGTGGGACCGGAAGTCGGAACGGTTGAAGGTCCAGGTTCCTCCCAGCTGGGCTTTAAATTGGCTGCCGGGACCCAGGGGCACGGTGCTGTCCTTTGCCTGTTTTGCTTGTTGGCCTCTGGGTTCTACTGTTGACAAACAAGATGTTTAGGCGAACTGTTACCTGCCGTCGGCTGGTGATGCTTTTGGTAGTCTGTCAACATCGATTCAGCGCGTTTATTGGGCAACTGCTGTGTGTGCAGGCTTTGCAACTCTGGAGGGTGTGGGGAAAGCGAGGTGGGAAATATCAGACAAAGAGAAATAACTCAAAGCCGTCTCTTAGGGGATTACACGCAAGAAGGAGAACAAAAGTGACTTAAAATCATTGGAGAGTGATACACATTAACAAAATACTGTAAAAGGCCTTTGGGGCCATCCTTTCTTCAGGTCAAGAGGATTTGTTTTTTTTTTTTTTTTTTTGGTTGCTTTGTTTTGTTTTCTCCCAAACATACTGATTAGACGGACCTTAACAGACACAATAAAAATCCAATTCACATCGGGCAGGATCCTTTTTTTTTTTTTTTTTTTTCTCTCTCTCTCTCTCTTTCTTTAAACAAACTTCATACCAGATTTGGTTCAGGCTCACTATCATCTTTTTAAAGTAGCAAGTGTAGCTGTTCTTTGAAGCCATTTTAGTTCTAATTTGGGCTGCAGCTGGTTTCTGTGCCCAGTCGGAAACGTAACCTTTGATGAATTGGACAGATTTAAGATTTGAGGCATTTGGGGGGCATCTGTCGAAGTGGTATTGGTATCAGCTCCTCTTGGCAGCGGGATCAAAAGAAAGGACATTTAAGTGGGAGACCTCTCCCAGAGCTCAAACAGCTTGCGTCAGAAAATCACTTGCTGAATTGTCTTCGATGAAACAATCCCGTTTAATTTCTAGACTCTTAGAAGAGAGCTTAAAGACCCGGGTTAGCTCAGGACCCCAGCTTTCCCGTCCTACTGCCCAGCGAGGAAACTAAGGCCGAGGGAGAGAAGGCCACTTGCTCGGAGCCAATGCACTGAGTAAAGTTGTAAAGTTCACGTTCAGATGGCCAAGCGGTTGGTCGGCGGTCGGTTGCAGACGCGTGTCGGAGACTCGGCGTGTTTTCTGTATTTAGAGGTGAGCTCACGTCCCGCTGGGTGGTCCCCATAGTCCTGCGCCCTCCATCACGAGTCCATTACGCCTTTGCAAAGCCAGCCTGTTTTCTTTCTGGGCCAGTGAATTTACTTCTACGAGATATAATCCTCCTCTCTTTTTATCCCACTTTATTTTGGGCAATCATCTGCGTGGTGATCACAGATTCCGTAGCCGCAGATAAATTAAAGGGCTTAGGATGCCTGAGAACAGCTGCCTGGCTTCGCCCCGGTTGATGTATTGATGTCAGCCTCCCGGCATACGGCGTGAGCCGGAACCCGGATCAGCTGTTCTTCTAGAACGGCACTTCTGTAACCGAGCCTGGCATTATTAGATTGCAATTATTTCTGCCTCCAGCAGGCCGTTCCTCATAGATTTTTTTTTTTTTTTTTTTTTTTTTTTTTTACTTTTTATTGAAGTGAGATCAAAAGGATTTTGTACTTCAAGAAGCGGGTTTCTTAGCCATATCTTCAGCCTGAGCATTGAATTCCTTATTATTCCTGAGACTTAAAGCTGTGTCTTGAAAAACGAATGGAAAGTGTATCGTCTTGAGGATACGGCACATTTTTAGAGCATGATGCCTTTGAGGCAAATCCTGGGGAGGGGGGGTGGCATTGCTCTTAGCGGCCAGTGACTTTCTAACTCCAAATCAGTTTTATTTTTTTTTAAGTTCTAAATAAAAGCAGCTGTCGATACCCCAGATACCGTGCTTACAGGTGTTCTGCTATTTAATCCTGACCCCCATCCTGTGAGATGGAGACCATCCATTGTGTCTCCTTCCTCATTTAGCGAGGATGGAAATCGAGGTTTGCCAAGGGGAAGGGACTGCTCTAGGAGACACAAAGGGGCCCGTTTCCCAAGGCTGGGGCTTTCCTATAATACCCTGCCTCTCCTGACTTGACAGTTTGTACCTGCAGAATAAACCAGTGACCATCCTTGCTTCCTCCCAGAGAAATGTTTTCCAGGATAAAAAGTGCGCGTCCACTGAGGCGTCATTAGATTCGTGGTCGTGGGTATTAGATATCACATGGCAGCCCTCTCACACCTAGGTAAAACCAGTGTGATCATCTATTTTTAAACTGCTCATCTCCGTCCTTCATCGTGATCTTGTTAATAATGCCAGGCCGCCGAGGACCTAACGGTCGTGAGATTTCATCAGAGAAGCTTTCCAAGGGCCCTCACCTGCCGAAGTACCAACTTCGCTTAATTAAAATTGTATTCTCCAAAGAAGCCGCTCTATGTGTCTTTCAGTGAGTTAATAACGGGACTAATTATCGTGCTGCGCCACATCTTTGGCCACAGCTATTTAAATACGGGCATTTGTAGCTTTGTGTTCCCCGGCAGCACTCTGGAGGCACAGTGTCAGTCAGCTAGGTGGCTGCTCTTATCGCGAGGTTGTGCCGACCCCGTTTTCATCGCTTTGGTGAGATGGTGTCTGTGCCCTGGCTTTGCAGTTACACAGGTGTCGTGTCGATGGCCGGGTACAAGAGCCCGACGGTCGAGTGTTCTTTGTGAATGTGGCAGTGGTAGGATGGAGAACGTTCCCCTAATAGGTGCTTACCGATTAGTACCAGATGAAGAAGGATTTCCCACAAGACAAGCAACTGAAAAAACAAAACAAAACAAAACAAAAAAAACAACAACCCATGGCTGGAAGTATAACCAAATGAGAGGCATTTAAATGATAGACTTTATACTTAAGGATATTCATATCAGGACAGATTCCCTTCTATATTCAATTCACAAAGACCTCTCAAAGGAGCACGTTATTTTCATCGGTAGTCTCTGTTGGGTCGGTCATAGACACCTGAGCTTGTCTAAGTGACATTAAATGGCTCTTCATCAATGCAAAGGTATTTCTGTGTATCCCTCAAGCCCTGCCTCCCTCTCTCCCCCTGCTTTGTTTTTTTTTTAATGCTTATTTATTTTTGAGAGAGGGAGAGTGGGGGAGGGGCAGAGAGAGAGGGAGACACAGAATCCGAAGCAGGCTCCAGGCTCCGAGCTGTCAGCACAGAGCCCGATGCGGGGCTTGAAGTCACGAGAGCTGTGAGATCATGACCAGTGCTGAAGTCGGAAGCTTAACCGACTGAGCCACCCAGTGCCCGCCCCTGGCCCCCTGCTTTTTAATACTTAGAATCTTGCCGGAGGAGTGTATTGAGAAGTGGACTTCATTCCAACTGTGCTGTACCTGAATGATCAAGAATGAGAATTGTTCACCCATCTGGCTAGATCAAGAGTTTTAAATTCCGGACTTTGTGATTGGGTTTCTAGAGTTCCTAAAGCCAGTCTTATGCAAAATGTCTTTTGCATGTGCCTGGGTACAAGTGACTAGAAAAAGGATTCAAGACTCTCATTACGGTCCTGATGTGATCCATACTCCTCTGTGGTTGTTAAATGTCAATGTCCTTGACCGATGAACAGTCAGTGACGTCTATCGTTGTTGTTCTTCTTTCAAAGATTAGTGAGGAAATTAAACAGCAGTCCCCGGACTCTGGACTTAAGGGTTTCTGGGAGTCCTTGCTGTTAAAAACAGTAAATATGCCAATTTAAAGATGATTAAGGGGTGCCTGAGTGACTCAGTCGGTTAAGCATCCGACTTCAGCTCAGGTCATGATCTCAGTTCCTGAGTTCGAGGTTTGCATCAGGCTCTGTGCTGACAGCTCAGAGCCTGGAGCCTGCTTCGGATTCTGTGTCTCCCTCCGTTTCGGCCCTTTCCCCACTCGCACCCTGTCTCTGTCTCTCTCAAAAATAAATAAACGTTAAAAAAATTAATAAAGATGATTATTACATCAAGTAACATAACCACTCCAGGCCCCTTCCCGTCCCTGAGAAAAATAATTCTGAAGATGTGCTCTGAGTGGGAGGCTGTGGGTAGATTAGATGAGGGAGCATGCCCTCACTCAGTCACCGATGCCTTGTTTTGAAATCAATTATCTGCCAAACGGTTTCAGAAGTATCTTTTTTATTATTTTACAGACAGAGAGAAAGAGAGAAAGAGAGCCCAAGGGGGAGGGAGGAGCAGAGGGCAAGAAAGATCATGTTCAGCAGGCCCCATACCAAGTTCAGAGCCTGACGTGGGGCTCGATCCCACAGCCCTGGGATCATGACTTGAGCCGAAATCAACAGTCAGACGCTCAGTTGACTGAGCCACCCAGGTGCCCCTGTTTCAAAGAGTTTTAATTGTGAGCCATACATTGTTTAATTTATATGCATAACAGGAAGAGGACAGGAAGAGAAAAGACAACACATGCCGTGATGGGAGTTTATGAACGGCACACAAAGTAAAACTTCTCTAACTTCATTTCAATCAGATCATCACCATCTTCATAAAAGGTATATTAATGTGTACATGTGTGTATGTAGATATACATACACGTGCAGAAACATTAGAAGTGACAGGTGGATTTTAATCTTCATTTCGTGCTCTAGATACGTATTAAATAAAAACTAGCGATTAAGAGTAAATAAATGAATGCATTCGAAAGGTTAAAAGAGGAAAAAGATGACCTTTGTATCCAATTTGGCTTTTCGTTTAGAAGGAATAGAGGCTATCTGTAAGCTACCATGGTGTGCGTGCGTGTGTGTGTATGTGTGTGCGTGTGTGTGTGTGTGTAAGTGCTTGCGGTGAATGGCATGAATCTTTTTGCCTTACCAATTAGAAGCAAAACACAAAACTCATCAAAATCATGTTAAAGAGCATGTTTCAAAGCATGTAATACATGTTTAACTAAAATGCTCACTTTATTATTTGTTGGGTTGCCCAGGCCCAACATTTCAAAAGGTAGTTGCTCACAAATCATGATTTTTGTCCTTACACAGTTACATGGAAAACATAACGTCATGTCACTTGTTCGATGGGAAAAAAATAAAATTGTGAATGAATAGCGTTAAATATTGCATTTGAAAGAATAATAGAATCAATAATTGAATCAATAATATGTTAATTAAAAATATGATAATTCTTCAGAATCGCTTGCTTAATCGTCCAGCACAGAAAATAGTACAAATGGGTAGGTTAGAAATATTTGTAAAGTGGAAGCTTCTCTGTGTCTCTGCAAACACCCCAGGGGTTCTAGATGTGAGGAAGCAAGGCCGTAGTCTTAAGTTAGGAGACGGCCTTTCACAAGAGCAGCAGGCCTGGGGAAACGGAGGAGGGGGCCGCTGCTTTGTGTCATATCTTTGATGCGATGACGGGGGCCCTGTTATTAAATGGGCTTATTAATGTCACCAGAAAAAGATTGAAAGGCGCCTGCCTGAGCCCAGGGTGCACTCGGCACCCTTTTGCTCTGAGACAGCTTTAGATGAAGGGCATCGCTCCTTTTCCTGAGTACTCTGATCAGGGGGAGCACACAAAGCCTATGGGAGGTGCAAGCTCAGCTTTGATTAGGAGACCAGAGGCAGGAACAAAAGGAGGCCTCCCGTTCTGCTGAGTCTTTGGTAACCAACATGGAGTAGAGCCTGGAAAGAAAGGAGATAGTCAGTCCCCCGGCTGTCCGGAAGTTACATCCAGAAATCGGTGTTCCCCCAGTGCTTGGAGTCTGGGGCCAAATGCCTTTCCAAATGACTCCTGCCTGGACATCTGCTCCCCGGTTACGGCCAGCTTGCCTTTTCCATCCCCCGCTGTACTGGATACTTGGCCTGCTTTCCGATTCAGAACTGCTTCTGCTGTTTTGTTTTGTTTTTTGTTTTTGTTTTTGTTTTTGTTTTTTTTTGCTCCTAGAGATTATACTTCCCATAATCCAAGGGCAAAGAGGCACCAGTCCAAACCACGTAACCCACGGTTACGTCCATGTATGTAAACTGCGCTTAATGACTGCGCCTTGGCTCCTAAGGAAATTTGGTGTGCCGAAACCTGCCTCCACATTGTCGGGTCGAAGGAGCAGTTCCAATTCCAGCCGTTTTTACGGTTTTGTTTTGTTTTGGTTTGTTTTGGTTTTGGTGGGGGGGGGGTCCATCCTGGTATTATCAACACCCAGTTTGTTCTTCGTTTAAAACACCTTCTGGAGGAAGTGAGAATACTGTCATTTATGTAGCATCGTTTGGTAGAAACGGGTGTCAGCCGCCATGTAATAAATGCCATGTGCTGAAGAACGTGTTGGGCACCTTACCTGATATCTACTTGACTTTCACAAAAGCCCTAGGAAGTTGGGCGTTACCAGCTCCCAGTTAAGAGGGAAGCAAAAGAAACCTCAACGATGTGAGATAACTTCCCCACCGGTCACAGGACCAGTGGGTGGAAAGAGGTAACCTTTGGCCCCCTGTCTGTGATTTGTCCATTAGGAAGCAGAAACTCCTTAGATTGGACGGAAGTCTTATTCAAAGTCACGTTTAAGTATCCTTTCCTACTATTTCATCTTGCTGATAGCTGCTTTAAAATATTTGGAAAACAAACACGGCTATATGTACTAAATTTCAATTTATAACAGGGCACCTTCTAAACCAAATATACGTGGGAAATGCAAGGGTCAGTTAGGGTCATTGTAGAAATAAACTGGATCCTTTTTTTTTCCCCCTTTGTCATTTCCCCTGAGATACTCTCTGCCCGTTGTTACCCATTTGATCTCAGCCATCTGTTTCTGCCGCCAGTGAAGAAAAATGTGGGTTTCTACAAAATGAGTGGTACTGCTTGAGCTGAATCATAATTTAACTTTTTTTTCCTTTGCGCTACAGGATATTTAAACACTAATGTGACTGGATACTACTTCCTAAGTTATTATCAATTTCCTACAAACATTGCCATTTCCTCAAAATGGAAAGGCAGGCAGTAGGGCAGAGAGTCAAATATTCTGCCCTAATATCTAATGACACACAAATTTGAGAGTGAACATTGACTTAATCGCCCAAGCAGTCATGCTAAGTGCCTCGTCTGACATATTATCAGGTGTTAGAAAGGATCATTTTTGAAAGGGGGGGGAAAAAAAGAGAGATCTATAAAACCTCTGCTAAAATCATGATCCACTCTCTTGAAAATCTTTATTTGACCAGGTTGGCCATGTTCGGAGGGAAGGGCTGTGGGGTTATTTTCCGTTCACCTCTCCCCCCATCGCATGCCGTTGTCTTTCCTTCTCTTCTCGCTCTGAAGACTGCCCCTCTCAGGTGCCTCTGGCCTGGGGCTTCCCGGTGGAAGGCATCTTCTTGTCGTAGAAGGCATCAGCAGCAAGAGATCAGAGAGCTGAGAGATGGGCATCTCCCTGCCTGCCTCGGGATGCAGCCTGTTCTCCGGATGGCCCCGCCAAGCTCTTCCTGGCTTCTGTTAACCCTGGCTCCTCTCCTAAGACCTTCAGGCCAAAGGGTGAAAACAGTGCCCCCTCTGTCATTAGGCTCTGGATGCCTCCTTCCCTAGTTGGTCCCTTAAATTGCCTACTCATCTGGCACTTCTCTCTTTATTAATATCCCTTCGGATGAATCCTTTGAGTGGAATTCTGTTGCCTGCCAGGCCCCCGAGGTAGGGGGCAGAGGAGAAAGGAGTAGACTCCAGTCTGGTACTTGAGGGCTATGTGGCCCTGACCTGTCTATTCAATTCCTTGTGCTCCGTCGCATCCTCTTGTCAAATGAGAATAATAATTGTACCCACTGATAAGTGCTTAGCTCTGTGAGTACAGTAAGCAGTATGCTAATAAGGGTCACTCCTAGCTTTAAGGTGGTAAGCAAAATGCTTGCTTTTCCTGGTTTGGATTAGCGCGAGGGTGTAGACCATCCATGATATGAACTCTTGGTTAGTAACTGCTGATATCTGTATCTAAACATTGGAATATGGTTGGGCTGATAAGTTTCAAAAGAGATGGTTGGATTCTGGGTTTTTTTTTTGCAACTCATGAGTTCCCTGAATCTCCAAACCTCTCCTTTTCTTTCCGTAAGGCCCTCCTATGGGTTCTCTTAGAGAAATCTGTTGGTAGCTATGGCGGACAAGCTAGGTGAGCTCCAGGTCAGGTATGCGAGAGGTTTCCTCCAAACTCTTAGTGATAATGTGATAACAGCAACAGAGTTTTCACCTGCGTGGAAAGGCAGTGCCATCCCTGTTCCATTGTGAAACACGTATGGGTTATTACCAGCACGACACAGCTCAGTTCCTCAGTTGTGAACGTGTAGGAAAAAACATTCCGAGCAATCCGGTCCGTCCTGTTGGCGGAGTGACCAACAGGAAAATGAGAGGTAGCCCCCAGTTGCTGAGAAATTCTGTGTGTGATGCTGTGTGAGTGCCTTCTTCACCCTGTAAAGCTCAGCCTCACCACCTAGAGCTAGGTGGCCCGGGTGATTCCAGGGCCGTGGTCCGCAGTCGAGTGGAACGCCCGCAGGCTGAGTGGGAGCCAACGAGAGAATTAGAAAAACAAGGGAAATCAGCCTGAACTGTACCAGGGAAAGCAGGTGAGGTCCAAGTGGGTTGCTTTTCTATCAGGACAAAGGAAAGTTGAGGCACTGCCATGAGATTATTACCATTGGTCAGCAAACTCACAGCTACATCTCAAGAAATGGGAAGCTATAGACATTTGGTCTGGTGTCCCAGAGGCGTCACCAAATGCTACCAGATTTGAGAATGACAAGCATCATCCCCTTCAGATGCATTTTTCCTTCTCTCCGCCCCCCCCCCCCCACTCCCCTTATCAGCTCCTTCCTGTATTTCCTCCCCCTTTCCTTTTCTGGGCCTGTCTCTGCTCCCAGCTCAGCAGCAAGAGGCCAATTTAGAAAACAGTGCTGTGCCCTCTTGATTTGCTGTTAGAAGGAACTTCTTCTTTTCTCCCCAAAGGCAAAGGGGTTAAGAGAGAGTCGTTGACATCTAGTCAGCTTTTTAAAAACTTGTGCTGTGGAGGGGACAAGTCCTTTGCCTCCTGCTACCTGTCGCGGGCAGGCAGGCCTTCGGGCTCTCTGTTCTGAGCACATCACCTCTGCATTCTTTTCTTTCAAAGTTTTGTTGGCTTCTTTTCTGTTACGTGACGTCACATAATAGTTAACACAAGGATTCTCGTAGGGTGAGCATAATAAGGGCAGTCGCTTTGTCCGCGCTGTCGATAAGTGTTCTAGAAGTGCGGCGCGTAGAATCCTGGGCTAGGCAGAGATGTCTGGAATAGACCTTCTCTCCCCGACGGTCGTAGTCTCCCTGGGAAGCAGGGAGACCTGAGCAAGTAATAAAATATCGTACAAGATGGAAAGTGCAAAGAACAGAAGAAGGGACTCACACACGTTGGTTATGGCCAGGTGCCCAGATACCGGGACGTGTCCCACAGGAGGTCTGTCCGTCCATCCTAACACCCACTGAGAAGATTGTCTCCCTTTTACAGCTAAGGGAAATGAGATCAAAGAGGAGAGAGAGCCTCCCACGGAAGTGTGATTTGCCAAATCCCATCACCCGCTTTCTAGGGGGACAAATCACGAGTGGCTTCAACGATAGGAATTCAACGCAAAAGTATTTATTGAGAACAGAGGTCCAGCAGTGGTTCTCAAAGTGTGGTCCCCAGACCAGCAGCATCCGCCATCACCTGAGGATTTCTCAGAAATGCAAATTCTCAGGCCCCAACCCAGACCTACTGAAATGCACATTCTCAGGCTCCAACCCAGACCTACTGAAATGCACATTCTCACGCCCCAACCCAGACCTACTGAATTGCACATTCTCAGGCCCCAACCCAAAGCTACTGAACCAATACCTCTGAAGAGCAGTGATTTGCGTTTTAAGTGGCCCCTCGCATTATTCAGAGACAGGGTGACACTGAGAACCCTGGACCCAGGGAAAAGCGCGCCAGTGGGGTGGGGAAGCAGGCAATCAGAAACAGATTTAGGATGTTGAGGCAGGACCGAGTGAAACCGTGAGAACACAAAGCTCTGAGATGCCAGCGTGCAAACCTTGCTGGGTAAGGATGGGCCTTGCATGGCACTTTCTCAGAGGTACTTCCAGGAGTAGCCCGATGTCCTGCCAAGGGTAAAACCTGAGGCCTTTGCCGTCTCTCTTAGACCCAGTGGGTTTATAAAGAGCAGTGGTACCTTTGGCCCAGGGGGCTCCCTCTGCCTAGGGTTTGGACAGCTGGCTCTGCCATGTAGGGGGTTCCTCTGAGGCCTGGAAGGGAACCTCCGGCAAGAAAGGTTGTGACCATTTTACAATGCCCGTGCTCCACTTGGGTGCTTATAAAGCAATGAAGCATGTGAAATGTGAGTATCACCCTTGGATGCCTTGGGTTGAAGGGAAAAATTAACAAGTGAATGATCTGCATCCTTTCTCTTCCTACCCTGGAGCAGGCCATTAAAAAATGAAAGGGCTCTGTCCTGGGGAGACAGCCTGCCCCAAAGGGGTGATTGAAAGAGTCTTCGGAACCCAGTATTTGTCCTACAATTTCATTTTCACCTTAATTATTGTGAAATCAGATTTACGTGTTGACCAGAGCCTTCTATTCCAGCCGGCTGAAAAAGATAAGCACATTTGTGTTTGTGTAGACAAGGCTGAAGATTTCTGATCACTGTCTCCATCCAGATGAAACAACACTTTTATGTAACAGTTCCCTACGTGGTGAGATTAAAGGTATTTCTTGTTGCTGTTGCCAAGGATTAGCACAGTTAATTATGGCGATGAACAGAAAGTGTCTCTTTATTGCCGCTTAAAGCTGTGACATCATCTGGTACCAGAGGTTTTGTTTTGGGGTCATCTGTTGAATATCGATGAGGAGACAGACTATTAGGGAGTCGAAAGTCATGTTCCCCAAACTCTATAAAGAGATGGGTGCAAAGGTTCTTCTCCACGGCGTTCTTGGAAAACATCAGCTGTGGGTAGGCTCTACACATTACAATGATCTAGAATCAATCATTCATCCTTGGGTTGCAAGTGAATGGAGATAATTGAAGGTTTAAATTTTGGCATCCTGAAGTCCACAGCTAACTGATGATAGCTACGCAGACCTTAAGGAAAAATCAGAACGATTAAATCTTGAAGACATCAGTACTTGGCATCTTCGCACACCTGTTCAAAGAGCAGGTGTCCGACGTGTGGCAGAAGACTTGCCAGAACATACCATGTGTCCTACAATTTCACCGTAGGACGCGTAACAGAAGACCTCTTACTGAGGCTCGTTTTGTTTTTGTTTTTATGGGAACTTCACTTCATTGTCTGCTTTGGTAGATAATACAGCGTGGGCCATCGTATCGGTGGATCCTGTTGATCGATTGAATGGACAGTTGGCGGGACCACGGGCTTCTCGTGCAGTTCTAATCGAGACTTCCTTCATTATTGCAATTCCTTGCGAATGAGACACTAATCGGGTTCACGAGATGCATAAGGGCCCTTTTCCTTCAGCTTCTTGTCAGAAGTCATCTTGCGTATCTTCTGTTGCCTTCTCAAACTGTGTTCCAGCATTCTGCCCTGCTCCCTCGTGACCTCTCTGAGCCGTCTTGTGCGTTCGACCAATTTGGCAGAGAGAAGCGACCCCAGCTATTTTACTCCTGGGTCAGAGGAGGTCTCGAATAGTGAGGAGGGGACACTGAAAGCTGTCAGCTGGGCGGGAGAGAAAAATGCAGACTCTGTGCTCAGGTCCCAAACTTCCTGATGGTGCGTATCCCTTGGTGTTCAATGTACTGTGTCTCACGACAAGTGCATTCATTTTCTTTCTCTTTCCAGATTTTTAAATCTTTTTCTCTTCACTTCATCTGCTAAAATATAAAAACCCTTCCATTCATCCCATGTTAACACCGCGGCAAAACAAACCCACAAAGGCCTGTCAACCCTAGGCGCCCCTCGGGCTCTCTGCTCTGGCCCCTGCCCACACCTCGGCCGCCCTGTCAGACTTCTCAAAGGAATCCCCTTTCCTCCTTTTCCTTCCTCCTCGGCTGCTTCGTTCCTGGCTGCCTTTGCTTTTGTCAAGATCACCGGTATGTTTTTGAACCACGGGGGTCATTTCTTCCCTCCGCACTTGGGCAGCGCGAGTCATTGGCACGTTTCCCTTTCTTGAAACGCGTCTCTCCCTTTTTCGCCTTCACGCCATTCTCTTCTGGTTCTTCTGATTTTCCCATCACTCCTCATTCTCCTGTTCAGGTCAGTATTTGAATACCGTCGTGCCTTCGGGTCCCATGTGGCTCAGCTCCCCAGTCTGCACCCATTCGGGAATACACCGTCTCTACGTGCAACAACATCCTGACGACTTCTGAATCTGTACCTGTGGCAGGCTGATGGCCTGAGCTCTAGAACTCTTTTGCTCACGTGTTTCCTGCCCATCTCCACTTACTTGTCCCGCTTGTATTCACAGCGAGGGCACTGCAGTCAACTCCCCTAACCAAAACAGAACTTGACGTGGATTTTTGGGCTCTTCCTTTCTGCTGCTCCTCCCTGCAGCTCCTAGATGCCAGCGACTGATGGTTCGCGTGCTAAGCATCTCTCTGATGTGTCCGTTGTCTCCATCCCTACGATTCCTTCTTAGTGCGTGTCTTCGTGGTCTCTGCCCTAGGTGATGGCCACGGCCTCCCAGGAGGCGAGTCCCTACCTCCAGGTATGCAACCCCCAAGCGACTCCTGAAGAATCTCAATGAAATGGCCATCCGTCATTTCACTGTTCAGCTTACAAACCTTACGCGGCACCCTCAGTCTTTCAACTTTCAGTTCCGGTTTTCATAAATGGTGTTCAAGGCCCTAGGATTTGCACCCAGCTCCATTTCTCTCCCCTGTGCTGCCTCTTCTCATTTCTAACCCGCTACTGCCTCGAAATACGTACAGTCCTTAAACGTACGTCCCGCATCTCTTGGCTTTTCCCATGTTGCTCCGTACGTTTTATTTATTTTTGAGAGAGAAAGACAGTGCAAACGGGGGGAGGGGCAGAGAGAGAGGCAGACACGGAATCTGAAGCAGGTTCCAGGCTCCCAGCTGTCAGCCCAGAGCCCAAGGCGGGCCTCAGACTCGGGAACTGTGAGATCATGACCCGAACCGAAGTCCTACGCTCAACCGACTAAGCCACCCAGGTGTCCCATGTGTTTTACTTCCTTTATCATGATTATTCCCCCCTTCATCCCACTCCATTAGCAAACACCTACTCATCTTCTAATACTCGGTTCAAAATGATCTCCTGGGAGCCTCCCACATGCTCCCCATCTCCCCCCCACTCACACCATGAGTTCATCTCCCGCTCAGTGATCCTGGAGTCTGAGACCTGCTTCCACCCTAGGGCCATCCTGGTGTCCTCCAAGTTTCTGTTCACGGCTGGGCTCCACCACCTGCCTGAGAGCCCTGTGAACGGCTCTCATAATCATTCTTATGCCAATGTCGAAGACAGTAGTAAATAAGATTTGAAAAGGAAGGATAAAAAAAACCAATCAGAATCTTGCCAGCGCGTTGTTAAGACATGTGTCTCGTGAGACGGGCCCTTGTGGGAATGTTGACACCAGGGAGATGGGCAAGCACTACAAACCGGGGCTTTCGTTTTTCAGAGAGTCTGTTTTCCCATGGGTGACTGGTCTTCCCGATGGTGGTACAGCCCCCTTCTGTCGAGCGTGTGATACCACGGAAACCACGAGATGCCAGTTTCTCACAAGTCACATCGTACACTTCTCTCAGTAGATGTCCCTTCTCTCGATTCCTGCCTCCCCTGCTTTAGTTCAGGTCCTCGTTGACCCTGCCCTAGATCAGTGCTGTTGCCTCCGAGAAGACTCTACTACTAGAACAGTAATACTGTTAAATCTACCACGGGAGTAAGGTTTGCGTAAGAACCGTTGCCAGTCTGGAGCGGAAGAAAAGAAGATCATTGTTTTTTGGCTGCTTGGGAAAAATAACGTAGGATGCTTTCTCTTTTTTTGTTAATTTTTTTTAATGTTTATTTATTTTTGAGACAGAGAGAGACAGGGCGTGAGCGGGGGAGGGGCAGAGAGAGGGGAGACACAGAATCCGAAGCGGGCTCCGGGCTCCGAGCTGTCAGCGCAGATCCTGATGTGGGGCTCGAACTCACAAACCGGGAGATCGTGACCTGAGCCGAAGTCGGACGCCCAACCGACTGAGCCACCCAGGCGCCCCTGGAATGCCTCATTGTATAAAGGGGGCGCTTTTGATTCACCATTAGTTGCCTGTGAACTGGTTTTTCTACTTGTAGTGATGGATAGATTTCTACAGATTGAGTCTGTGTCCACAGCACTTATTTTCAAAATGGTCAGCCGGGGCCAACTTGGACCCTGGAGCCCTGTGACAGGGACGGTCACTTGATCACAGTGATGTTAACCCCGTGACATCTGACCTCGTGATTATCCTGTGTGAGCCAGGCAATCAGCAGCAAATCATCAGTGAAGGTGTCCACCGGGGGGGTGATATTATGGGGACCGTGATTAGAGCCATTTCCGACCCTGACTTTGCTCCAAGCCTCGCCTGAGAAGAGGGGTCCTCACGGGGCCTCAGCAGCAGTTGGCCGTCACCCAGCCTGGCTGTATGATGCCCGCGGTTAACTCTGGCAGGGTGTAGGGATGCAGGGACGCCACCATTATCTTCTAAGCCTTACAGCAGCCTCGTGAAGAAAGCAAAACGTTTGCGGGTCTTTTATGCAGCTTGGGTTGTCTCCCTCTGGGTCGTCGAAGCTCTCCGGCTGTCAGCACGGCACTCGGGGCCGGGAAAATTCAGAGAATTGCTTCAATAATATGACAGCCTCTTCCATTTAAAACGGGACTCAGTGCAGCTTATCTCGGAGGCGTTCATTGAAAGTCTATGCATGATGCATTCCTGTAGTCATTCAACAAGGTCTCTCATGTTTGCCCTGATTTAAAAAGAGAGAGAGAGAGAGAGAGAGAGAGAGAGAGAGAGAGAGAGAGAAAACCAGCTTTGTAGTTGTGATAACATGGATCAGGATGGTATAATTGCAGCAAAGAGACCCCCGAGCTGGCAGTAATAGGCTGGTTCGTCTGATGTGTACTGCCATCAGAAAGTGACCCATGCGTGGATGTTCTCAGGGGACAGGGAAGAGGCTTTTAAGAAGGACACTCTGTGCAGTATGAAAGCTAATGAGCAAACGCACACGTGTGAAGGAAAGCTACAGCTTCAGGAAGCCCGGTCCCGCTTAGAACCTGGTGCAACCTGCCTCAAGCTCATCAGGACGGACCAGTCCTTGCGGGGACGTGGGCCACATCACCTCCGTGCCCGCGCAGAGTCCCTGTAGGTCATTCTGGGTCGTGTCCCTATGAAACTACAGCCACAGGGTAACGAATGGAGAGGAGAAGACGAGGAAGGGTGCGGGAACGGCGCATAAATGAGGTGGAGGCAGATGTTTACACAGGGATGAAAGTAAACGCGATGGGCTTTAACCGGAAAAAAACCAAAATAACAATTTGGTGCACTCCTCCTTTTGAAGTTAGGACCGGTTTGTGCTATTGTACCTCATCTGTAAGAACAGAGCAGTATCTGACTATTGCTGTCCGCGTGGAGCCCGATGTAGGGCTCGATCTCATGAACTGTGAGATCGAGAGGCAGATGCTCAACTGACTCAACCACCCAGGCACCCCAGTATACTGCTCCTCTGTTTTAAAAGTCCTACGTAGGGTTTCGGTAACATAGATTATTGGGAGTTTGGCCTAGAGGCCAGTGCGTCAAAAGATTAACACCTTGGTTGAGCCCAGTTGGCCTACCTTGTCACACCTGGGATTTGTGTTGGAACAGGCCATCATCTGCAAAGGCCAGAGTCAGGTGTCCTCCCTGGTTTCTGAGGGCCCCCTGGTTCTGGGAGGCCTGAAGTAAGATATTGAGGCCTTTATTCACCTTACATGAGGGTGGGGTGACAGACAAGGGGTATCCCTTACCCCAAATCTATGTCCCTAAAGCCTAAGACAGTGGTTCCTCTTTCAGAAAACCATAGACATATCATGATATCATGTTGTCTATCCAGTCTCTCTATCCAAGGCTACCTTGAGCACCGAGATGCTATAGAGATAGATGAGGCCGAAAAGGACACTCGTCATAGAGACAGTACCCTAGTAACAAGTAAAACTTGGGCGAAAGCCACAGTATTTGCAGAATTAGAAAGCATAATGATAGCAATCTCTAAACTCTGAAAGTACAGCCATCTCTAAGCGGCCTGGGGAATCTTGATTCCTCCGGGCCTTCATCTGTCATCCTAGATCAGAGGCAGGGTCTCTGTGTACCTCTTTTCTCTTGCCTGTTTTTGTCTTTTAAAACTATTAATCCTAGTTTTGTTTCCAAAGGCCAAGCGACTTTCCTAGAGGCAGCCAGTTGCCTAGAACAGTCAAGCGATCATTCTTACATTTAATACAGTCATAAGTTACTTTTATGTCTGATATTTTAAGATCATTTTGACAAAACAGTCCAGAGTAAATATAGAGTCTTTGAAGTCCAGAGTCTTCAAAGAGTGTGAAGAGTGCCGTTATTCAAAATGGTCCTAGTAATTGAAAACTACAGTATCAGCTTATTAGAAACTAGTGAAGTGAAGGGACTAGAGTCTGTTTGACTTAGCCCGATCCTACTCCAACCCAACTGCCTGTCTGGTGTCCCCTAATCTGAGTAACAAGACTTTAAAACTGTTACTGAGTGGTATGAGTTTGTTTGGACCGGGACGTTATGCTTTGCCTTTGATTTCCTTTCTTTGATACTAACAAGATCATCTTCACCAAACTGTGAATCATAAGTCTTGTCCTCTTAATTGTTTTAATTACTGAGAAACAATTAATGCAATAAATGGTCATTAAATACCTGACACACTAAAGGAATTGTTAGGGTATGAGAACTAGAATAATGTATAATAAATAGTACTACAATTTAGGGAATATCAGCATGGGTGCTGATGTCAGAAAACCATGACTAAAATTTGAGCCTTCCCTCCTTGTAGCTTTGTGTCCTTGAACAATCCCTACACCCCTGTAAGTCAGTTTTCTCTTTTGTAAAAGCAATTTAATAACAGTGACCGCCTCCCAGGATTGTCATGACACAAGGTAAAAGCATTTAATTCACTGTTTGGATGAGACTGAGTGATCACCATACATAGCTAATTAGCTCATTTGTAATGGAAAATCTTCGAAGAAGATGAAAGTGTAAAGGAATTGAAACCAAGAACCAGAACTGGGAAGATACTGGAAAACGGCCCAAGGCACAAACTATAAAAATTCAGCAGAGGGAGAAGCCAGTTCTGAATCAGCATTTTTCTTCATATCCTTCACCAGCCCTGCCGCAGCTGACCTACTGTAATTCTATTTCAAAGCCATTTACAAAGAGCAGGATTTGAATTCAGAGAGAGCTCATGTGTTCCCTAGGAACTTAGAAAAATATTGACATCTTACCATTCCAAGATAAGTAATTATTATATGAAAAATTACTAATTTTCATATTTGAAGACAGTCCACCACATTAAGAATATTTTACTTAATAAACACAACGTGTAAATGACAGTGCTTGAGTGGGTTAGGGGAGGTGGTAGCTTCTCTTTGTTCTATAAGCACTTGCCCTCTTAACTACTCCTTTCCCCGTCTTCACATCTGTAACCCAACAACAGCTGAGGCGACGGTACCCTGAAATACAGGTTGCTACTTTGACGTTGCCTTCAGTTTCAAAATGTTGGATCTGTAACAGAGTATTCAAATACTAGTTAAAATAGGTCCATCACAATCTTGCCAATTCATAGCCTCTCATCAGTTTACATTCTGATTTTTCCTAATTGTGGTGCATCGAGAGAAACGTTGCCTTGGCAGAATATTAATGAAGTATCCTGCAACTACCAAGAGTATTCAATAACTGTTGTATTTCACTAAGAACACTAGTACATTTTCAGACTGATCAGATCCAGACATTTTAAATCTTACAACCCCTCAATCCCAGCAGAGTGCATTTTTTTTTTCTTTTTTTTGCTAGGAGGCACTTGTCCATTCCTAACCTTTTTACCTTCAGAAAACAAATGATACACGGGACTTGGAAATTGAATGAATCTTGGCTGAAAAAGAAATAAAAATAGCTAATGTCTTTATGATTTCCATAGCAAGCCTACAGGGCAGCCACTGTTGCTGTTTCTGTTTTGTAAGATGTATTATATCTCGCTAATCCTCAATAAATATGAAAAAGTGATCATTTCACAGCCAAGAATTGACAAACTGGAACACATTTCTCATTTGAATAGACGAGATAAGCAGGTTGCCTCCAGCTCTGCCATCTCGGCCTTTGGGTGGGTTGTGTCCTGGGCAGACGCTTAGTTCGTTCTTAGGTCAGTGGTCTCACATTTCTGTCCATCTATTTCTGGACCAGGGCTCAGATTCACATTCCAAAAAGCCTCCTGTCTTAGGGACCATCCTGCTACCTACCGTCTGTAACGTCGTTTAAAGAAATGGGCAGCTGCAATTAAACCATTCTAGATGCAGATCTGTTGCCTGGGGAGCCTATTGAGAAATGGATGGGATTCATGAATATAAATTGGGCTTTACCTCACTTAAGTTTTCATCTTGAAACTGCAGAGCATTATCCGCTTCCCCCATAAATCTTTATGTGCCTTAAGTGTGTTTACCGCGGGACCCCAGTGCAGAGCTGGTGGCTCCTTGCTCTCTGCACGACTGAGTATTTACATCCGCAAGTCTCGCCGGGGGAGGGCGTCACCGTCGTGCACTGCTTCAGTGCTCTGGGCAGAGATGCATCGCACCCCCAGGTCTGGGCCTGTACGGGGGTGGGGCCACACAGCCCCCGGCAGGTTTTTCTCTCCTTGAATGTTATTTGGAGTGCACTTCCTTTTCCTATCAAGACAATCTGCTTCTGTATGTCTAAACGGCTCTGTTATAAAACTGGGGCACCTGGGTGGCTCAGTCGGTTAAGCATCTGACTCTTGGTTTCGGCTCAGGTCACGAGCTCACGGTTTGTGAGTTTGAGCCCCATGTCGGGCTCCAAGCTGACAGTGTGGAGCCTGCTTGGGATTCTCTCTCTCTCCTTCTCTCTCTGCCCCTTCCCTGCTCTCGCGCTCTCTCTCAAAAAAAGTAAATAAACTTAAAAAAAAAAAAAAGACTTATTTCCCTTCATCCCAATTTTGGTTTAGAGCTGGTGTAATAAATGAATCTCTCATAGGTTATGTCAGTTTAGTTTTGAACGTCTTGAAGAGGACTCTGAGAGAACGGAAGGATTCAGTAAACAACTACATAAATAATCTTTTGAAGCAAGGCCACCACACCCCTCCTCCCCACCCCCCATTCCATTCCTCCCCTCTTTTGTTCCCATCTTAGCTAGGTATGTTCCGCAAAAAGAACCAAAAAGACCCAACGGGGCTTTCACCATGTGCCCAGATAGAAGTCAGAATTTTCAAAGACATCCCTCACCTTTTCAACCTGTGCTTTGAATCTTCAGCCAGAAATAAGGCTCTATTATATTTACCATCACATGGACTATAAAGTGTATTCACAGTGTCTGCTCTTTGCTGTGGAATTCAATGGGGAGGAATACGGCGGGTGATCATTTGTCTACATTCGTATCAGGTTGTTTTCCTACATGTAAGACAATTCTTGCTAGCACGAGTTGGATAGGGGCAGGAATAATGTCATAACAAAATGGTAAAAGAGTAAGAGAATTTTGCAGGGCCAATGGATATACGCATTAGAGTGGACTATCTAGGCAAGGGAAATAATAGACCACGACTGTTTGCAAGGAGAGGCATTCCCCAGAGGTGTGACGGGTTCGGGTCCAGACCACCGCAACCAAGTAACTATTGTAATAAAGCGAGCCAAATGAAGTTTTTTGCCTTCCCAGTGCATGTAAGACTCATGTTTACATTGTACTATAGTCTAGTAAGTGTAGCATAGCCTTAAGTCTAAAAACGCAACGTGCGTACCTTAATTAAAACATACTTCCTGCTGAAATGGGCTGGCCATCATCTGAGGTTTGCGCAAGTTGCAGTCACTGGTCGCTGATCACAGACCACCATGACAAACATAATAATGAAAACTTTGAAATGCTGTGAGAAACCCCATACTGTAGCACACAGACGAAAGGGAGCGAACGCTGTTGTGGAAATGGCACCAACAGACTCATCTGAAGGTTGCCGCAAACCTTCGATCTGTAGAAAATACGGTATCCGCGAAGCGTGTTAAAGCAAAGCCCCAAGAAACAAGGTATGTCTGCAGTGTTAAAATAAATTTCTCCCAAGTGCCTCTGCAGACGAGGCATTCTGGGAGATAGTGAGGGCCGTCACATGGCCTGTGTCCCGATTTCTTATTCCCGAGTCTGCTGGGGTTTCCTTTTTTGTATAACCTGTAAACCTTCTAGGAACGCAGCCCGTGACCCGATGTTCTTAGTCTTACGTAGGCCTGCAGAGCACGTCCAGGGAAGGCTTTGACTGTGGGCACAAAGTAGTCGGAGGGAAGATGGTCGTGACTCTTAATTACATTCTTAATATGTGATGTCCTTACAAAAACTTAAAATAGCAGGCTCAAACCACTTTGAAGCTGAAGTAGGGTGACAAATGTGAAGGTAAAACAATGGGACACAGGAAGATCGAAGGGTGGTTTTTGAAAGTCCACACTTGGCCCCCTCAGCGGCCAGCACAGGGCAGGCCTCCCAGCTTGGCTTTTCCCCAGACTTGTTGTTCTCAGGTGTTCCAGACTGAAGACAGCTTGTGTGACCAATGGAGCTGATCTCCCAACTCAGGGACTATTCACAAGCCATTGTTTCCACAATATTTCTGTGATGAGTGAAGGCAATTATAAGTAGGCCAAAGGAGAGCAAGATGTTGCCCCCTGCAAAGACTATAATATAATTTTACCTGTCCTCCATGTAAAGTTAAAACTCTCACATGCGCTCGAAATGCAGGTTATTTATTAACAATGCATATTGATTGTTTCGATTCTTAAAATCTGGCTGTAAAACATGGCTTAGTGTTTGTGTTTTAAAACAATCTAAGATCTTAAAGATTTTTCTTTCAGAGAATTGTGTTAAGGCAGCAGATGGACTTTCTCTAGAGTAGTCAGTATAGTTTGTATTAGAAGCTCCGGAAAGACCTTACTTTACGTCATGAAGTGAATCTGTTTTATTTTTCTACCACCTCATCATTTGGACCTAAATCATAACCTTCTTCCCAGGAATTCTATAAGAACCGTTCCCTTCCGTTGAGAATGCAATTTAGGGGCGCCTGGGTGGCTCAGTCAGTTAAGCAGCCCACTCTTGCTCTCGGCTCAGGTCACGATCTCACGGTTCGTGACTTCGAGCCCCACGTCGGGCTCTGCGCTGAGAGTATGGAGCCTGCTTGGGATCCTCTCTCTCCCTCCCTCTCTCTCTCTCTCTGCCTCTCCCCTGCTCTCGCTCTCTCAAAATAAATAAATAAAAGCTTGAAAAAAGAAAGAGAATGCATTTGAAACCACTTGTGGTGGGGATTAAAATGATTGCAAGATTTAAATTGTGATACACTTCAAAAAGAAAAGAAAAGAAACCCAAGCAACTGACCCACTCACAAGGACACAACAGAGACATTTTTTTTTAAGTTCTGTATTCTGTATTATTAACATACGTGGTCACTTATTGGAGTGCTTTACCAGAATATTCTCCGGGGAGCCGGCGTTGAAACAGAATAAAAAGCATGCCGTATCTTTCTCCAGTAGCTGCCTTTTGTCTATGGCAGTGGACGTTGAATTAGTCAGAGTAGTGAATCATTTTGTTCACTAGGGCATGGAAAATAAAAATTTAACAGGCAGTTTGATGATCACTGGGTGAAATGAGTTTGTGCTGAAAGGTGAGATAGTAAGAGAATGAGTCAATTTAATTAGAAAAAAAAAAACCACTTGATAATTTACGAATACTCCTAATATCATTGAAACAAAGCAAACCACAGATATCAGAGGTCCGGTGATACCAATAGAGGTTCCTGTCTTTGTGCCGTAAAAAAAATTGACCATTGTCACGTCGTGTTCGCCGGACCATTCTGCCCGAAGATGTAAATATCAGTGAATTTTTTTGGCATCATACTCTTGTCTCCTCTTAGAGCAACAAGACGCATTCCTAGGAAATAAGTATTTAGACAACACCCCGCTGATGGGGAGATTGGGATGTCTGAAGGTTTTGTGAACAAGTGCTTTTACCCCCATGAAATCTCATTTGTGTTCTTGCTGGCACAGCCTGTTCAAAAGGTGGTTTTTCTTGGCAGGTTACCAGCCAGTCCTGTCTGGTCAACAGGGGTTCCAAGGCCTCATAGGAGTGCAGCAGCCTTCCCAGAGTCAGAACGTGATGAGCAACCAACCGGGGAATCCGGTGCAAGGCGTGATGGTCTCCTACCCAACAATGTCTTCTTATCAGGTGCACATCAGCAGCTTGGAAAATCGTGGTTTATAAAGTAGAGCTTGCCAAAGTAGAGGCCGTGAGTCCGCCCCGTAATGGATGGTCAGCAGGGTGGGGGTGCCGTGCCCAGCTCCTGTCGATGGTTGACTTTGAATTAAGATTAGCAGAAGAGCAGAAAACGGGACACGCATGCTTCTCTTACTACCGTGGCTTCTGAATGTCCTGCTAAAAAGGTATTTAAACTCTATAAACTTCTATTCGCGGAAGAAGATGCTGTAGTCTAAAGTGATATTCACGAAGACCTTTGGATAGTCCATTGAGATTTTGCCTATTGGGGAAAAGCCTTCATGACAAGCTTCCATGCATTTTTAGTACACAGTCTCCAAAATTTCATGTCACGACAGTTTTAATTTAAAGGAGACACGGCAGCTCAGATTGATTCAAAGGGCATGTAGAGGGCCTACCAACTGCATTTTCTTGACTAAACCCATCCCGGGTATTTAAAAAATGTCACACACCCTTTTGGGACTGACGTCCCGAAATACTCTGAAGGGTTATTGAAATGCTCCGATCATTAAATTTAGCCGAACCAGCCACGTCTGGCCCTAAAACGAACAAACAAACAAGCAAGCCAAAGCAAAATAAAAAGTCTGTCCTCGGCCCTCCTAGCTGACAATCCTTATTCACATTGCATCAGTTTCTCCCTCCAGCTCCATGGCTCTCTAAAGCTGCAGGCTGAGAGTGAGGTAGGTCCCTGTTGCTGTAGATGATTCCAGGCCACTTTGTCTGCATAAAACCAGAATGGGAATGCGGCTATCCCCACTGAGCGAAATCCAGAGCAGGAGATCCAAACCGTAGTCCCGGGAGGGTCCCCGCACGGTACATCATCCCTGCAAGGTTTTCAGGGGCCCTGTGAGCAGGTGTCATGATGCCCATGGTCCAGGGAACTGGAGACGCTAAGTGACTTGCCCCATGTAAAACAGCTGACGAGAGGTCCGTCCGGGATAGGTGACCAGTTAGGTCTCACCCAAATGCTTGAGTATGTTTTGTGACACCACAGTGGCTTACCGGACCCACAGGCACAACCTCTTCACGAAGGGCTCTCTCTTGTGTCTTCCTCCAGGTGCCAATGACCCAGGGCTCTCAAGGACTTCCCCAGCAGTCATACCAACAGCCAATCTTGCTACCTGACCAGGCAGGTCAAGGGTCACTCCAGGCCACCGGAATGCCTGTCTACTGTAACGTCACACCGCCGACCCCTCAGAACAACCTGAGGCTGATCGGTCCACACTGCCCCTCCAGCACTGTCCCCGTGATGTCAGCTAGCTGCAGGACAAACTGTGCAAGTGTGAGCCACACCGGGTGGCAGGTCAAATTCTGAGCACTGTGGCTGCGGTACGTGTCTCCAGATCGCTCGTGGCCGCTGAGGCAAGATGAGCAAAGGTGGGACGCTGGCTGAGGACTTAACGTATTCACTCAACACCCAAACGATCGCTGCTGGTATTCTGTAAACACACACACACACACACACACACACACACACACAAAGACTGATACACACATTAGCTGGTCAATGGTGCATATTTCTGTCATGTCTGCTAGGTACGCCTTTGTAGCTTAGCTAGTGACATGATTTCATCAAGGTAAGATTTTCTCCTACCACTGAACACCACTGTGTAGATGATAATATCCCTCATTTGGATTATTAGTTTTGTACTTTGTGTTGAGTTTGTGATGCTAAAAGTATTGAAAGATCATATACCGAAATCACATCGTACCAAAGCTGTAACGGGAAAGAGAAGGATTGATGAAGGGAAGGAATAATTTATATACGCTATAGAGTTTTCTTTTCTTTTTTTTTTTTAATGGATATATACTGTATTGTAGTGTTTAATCAAAATAAAACTATTTGACCTTATGGAGGAAGGTCATGTTTTTACCACCAGTTTGGTTCACTCTCTGTTCCAGTATGTGTTCGCTTATGTGTCACCGTTGTCCCCTTAGAACACTGTTGCATGCACCATGCAGGGTAAAGGTGTTCCGGGTATTTGTGAATGAATCGGCATCACGTTGGGAGACGTGGTAGGCAAACACCTAACCAATTGCAGTTTCTTGTCCTGATACGACAGGGGTCCTGGGAATAAGATGGCTTCCACCTCGTCCATTCAGTGACAGTTCACATTTTTGAAACATATACCCTGATTTTAATTTTAGGGATACGCCATACCAAACCCCGTTCCATCTTCTTTGAGTTCCACATGCTACCTGGAAAACAAGATTTCTTTCTTTAGAGGGAAATCAGAAAAGGCATGGTCTGATTCTATCAGTTACATTGGGCCATGCAGTGAAAAGTGCCATTAGTTTTGAGGGCAAGTCAAAAATGCAAAAGGTGCTAATGTTTATCCTAGTAATTGAAAAGAAGGTAAAATAGAACAAGAGTTTAGTCACAAAGACTTAGAACATTCGGGGGGAAAAACATTTAGAAGAAGCCTGTTTCCGTCTAATCCTAAAATGTGTATTTAATGCCCCGTAGATTCTGCGGGTGAGATTGATTTATGACAACCTTTGAGAAACAATAACATCAAATATCAGCGTTGGCCCTTCCGGGACGTATTTATTGGAGGACTATCACCTCACAGCTTTCACTTTGCTATCACGGTACAATGATTAATAGTTACCTCTTTTATACTGTCTGCCTAAAAACCAGTATTGCCAATGAGAGGGGTACGGAAGGCACATCTGGATAATCCCCCCTGTTTTTCCAATTATCACCTGCTCTATATTAGATCTTTCCATTTTCATGTTGATGAGTTGGAGGTCGAGTTAAGCTACTAGTTCAAAACTCTACCTGGGAAAGTGAAGGGAAAACAAACCACAAGAGACTCTTAATGATGGAGAACAAACTGAGGGTTGAGGGAGGGAAGTGGGTAGGAGATAGGCTAGATGGATATTAAGGAGGGCACTTGTGATGAGCACTGGGTGTTGTACGTGGGCGATGAATCATTGAATTCTACTCCTGAAACCCATAGTACACTCGTTAACTAAAACTTAAATCTAAAAAAATTACCAAAAAAGCCTACCGAGGATTTTTTTTAAAGTTTTTTTTTTTAGTTATTTAGTTGAGAGAGAGCGCGCGAGAGCGAGAGGGAGGGGCAGAGAGAGAGGGAGAGGGAGAATCCCACGCTGACAGCTTGGAGCCCGTAAACCATGAGATCATGGCCTGAGCCGAAATCAAGAGTCAGATGCCCAACCACGAGAGCCACACGGGAGCCACAAGGATTACCACTTCTTAATGTTATAGTATCATTTTCTTTTTCCCTTCAAAAGGGGGCTTCTACACACACTCACTAGCTTCGTTCCCTGTGACGTCTGTCCCATTTACCCAAATCTCAGTCTCCTGGATCTCTTCGTTGTAAAGAAGCCTTACACGTGAAAAACGTTATAAAAAGAGGATGTTGCTTTTTTTTTTTTATTGAGTCATTAAACCAACAGGCTGAGTCGCTATTAAACCAACCGCTGGTCTGAGAGGGAGCGATGTGTTTGCCCAATTAATACCTTCCCCTAATGGAAGGAGGGGGCCTGACCAACAGAGATTCCCTTTAGAAATACAGTCTCCATTTAGCTTTCTCATCTTGGAGGTGATACCAGATCAAGTATCCAAATATGAGTCTGAAGGTTTCTCTTCTTTTCATGGAAATCTGAGACATTTTCACCTTTTCTTTAATGATTCCTAGCATGACCGAGCCTTCTTTCCCGTGGATTTGAAACCACCATCATGCTTGTGGTAAAGACAGGCCTTCTCTCTCTTGGGCTGCCCTCCCCCCAAACATGCCACACTCCTTCCTACTTAGACATTTGACTTTTCCTGCATAAAGCCCTTTGTATACTGTTTCAGGCTGAGCCTTCTTCGCTAAAGAACTGATGAATCCTAAATATAGACGCCCAGCATTACATTATTCCGAATCTTATGTTATGCTTAACTGTCTTTTATACTACGTTACTGGACCTGGTTTTCATCAGGGAAGCATTTCCAGAATTTATCACCAGAACATTGCAGTTTTTCATGTTGGTTAATAATTTTATCACAATTGCATTTCGTAATGATATATTATTCAGCTCATAAGCTTATGTAGAGAGAGATGATTATATATTTATATATAGATATATTTGTGTATATATATGTATATATTTGTATATATATGTAACGAGATAGATAGATACATTTGTCCCTGATGATCCTCTACGTGGGTGTCCATGAGAAGAAGAGTGACTTATGCATTCATTTATTCAGCAAACATTTACTGCATACTTGATTATATCCTAATTACATGGCACCATTCCAAGTGAGGACAAATAAATTTAAAGCACTTAGACTTATTCTCGTAAGTTTTATCATACACTTAGTCATTCTGCGATAGTTGGCGCAAATGTTCACTAGGATGCCAATGAATTTCAGCCATAATTATTTTATTGTTTTAATATAGTTTCACAGGATGTGGGGTGGGAAAGGAGAGTGTGTTCTAGAACATTATGGAAATGGAGTTATGCAATTACTTAGGAGTACGGTTGGAGGATTTCAAATAAAGTTATAAATCATCATCACGAAAATAAGTGGGGTCCACATGAGCCGGAGCAGTTTTAGAAGAGAGATTTGAAGTAGGAAGCAGATACAATCGCAGAAGGAAGAACATCGCAGAAGAAATGGCTCTGAGACCTAACAAAGGCGCTTTCGGACTCCCCGTCGACGTTTGCCAGCAGCGAGAGTGTGGTGGGATGTTTTCAGCCCCCACCCTCCTGTCGCCTGTATTCTGGGCTGACAGGTACGTGCCGGTCACAGAGGTGAGGCCCACCCCTCTCCCGTACCCTGTCACCGTCCTTACAGGTGACTTGATCACTTACAGACCAAAAAGGAAGCATTGCAAATACCTTGCCCTAAGGGCAGAGTCAACGCAAATCGTTTGGGTTTTGTTCCCAAGTAATACCCTAGAACAGTAGTTTTCTTAAAATATTTTCCATGGGAGACCCTTTCCTTGGGCTACGAATAGTTGTTATCTGCAAAAGGCTGTTCCAAGGATAATAGTTGGGAAGCAAGGTTAATGAAGGTCGAGCAATCCTTTGAAAGAGTCTGGTTTCTGGAACCCTTATCATATCACTTTAGATTATGAGTTTCCAAGCAGGAGGGGTACTTTGCATGGTTTCTCACACCTGGTTGAACACAATTCCTTTCTTTTCACACACTGTGTCAAACGAACAGTGTGAGGAACATATGTTAAAAAAAACCTTTTTTAATGTTTATTTTTGAGAGAGAGAGAGAGAGAGAGCACCAGTGGGGGAAAGGCATAAAGAAGGGGAGACGCAGAATCCCAAGCAGGCTCCAGGCTCCGAGCCGTCAGCACAGAGCCCGATGCGGGGCTCGAACTCACGGACCGCGAGATCATGACCTGAGCCGAAGTTGGACGCTTAACTGACGGAGCCACCCAGGCGCCCCAGGAACATATGTATTAAACATTTTATTACAGACCCCTAAAAAGGAATACAAACACAGTTCTTTTATCTCTATAGAAACTACATTATATACTAACACGTAATATCCAACCCTAGTTCCAAGTATGACTTCTTTTGGTAACTGCTCTAATGTGTATTTTTTCCCTCCACAAGTGTGAGCCTGGAAGGTAATGCCGTGTTGCCGATATTTCTGGGCTAGTTTTTTTTTTTTTTGAATTCTTCATGCTGAATGAATTTATATTTATGTTTATATCTAAAATTATAGTGATCATATAGATGTATAGATGTAGTTATCTCCAATGATCTTGCACACCTCTCTGTGAGTGTAAAAGGAAACAAGAGTGATTTATGTATTTTTTTTTTTTATTCAACCAGCTTTTATTAGGTACTTACTGATTTCAAGATGTTGTGCCAGGCCACGGAGGCCCTGCCTTGAGGAAGTTTACGAGTTTTCAGACTAAATTATATACCAGCATATCAATGACCAGAAATATAGCCCTCACGTAAAAATGGGATTTTGGGGCTGCCTGGATGGCTTTGTTGGTAAAGCATCCGAGTGTTGATTCTGGCTCAGGTCAAGGTTCGTGAGCTCCAACCTTGGGTCGGGCTCGGGCTGAACGTGGAGCCTGCTTGGGATTCTCTCTCTCCCTCTCTCTCTCTCTCTCTCAAAATAAATAAATAGACATAAAATACAGGAGTTTTGAGAAGGAGCAGATGACTTCTGGCTGACGTTTGAAGAGGCTTTTGACCTGGGCTGCGCCGGTTAAACACAATGTGGGCACGCACACATGATGTGGGTGGATCACAACCCCAGCAGAGAGAAATGCCTGAAAGCAAAAGAAAGAAACAGAAACGTGTGGCCTTTCTCATTCAGGGTGGTTGGGGTGGGAGGCAGCTAGATGGAAGAAGAGGACGGGAGGAGGACTTACAGGTGTGCCGCGGGCCTGATTGGCAGGACCTTGACAGCCAGGCAGAGTTAACAGGTCCCCAGGGGCCCGTGAGGCTTTCTGAGTCAAAGATAGAGAAGATCTTATCAAAGATGCTAAGATCCAGCCATGGTTCCTAAGGAAGCAAGGGCCTCAAAAAGGAGGACGGGCTAGACCTGAAAAGGCTCTTCTTTCAAAAGCTGAGATGAACACGAGGAGAGTTGAGGTTTGTCAACTCAAAGTTGACAGAGTTGAACTACAGAGTTGGAGAGTTGAACTACAGCTACCATCCGCCTCGTTGGGATTAAGTCGCACATGAGTCCTGGCTCTCAGCCCCGAGCAGCTCTGTGGCACGGACGGCCAGGCTTCCCAGCTGTGTAGGTCTGATGCCTCCCTCTCGGACGGGAACTTGCGCATGTAAGTGCCGTGTCTTGCGATCACACGGCACAGTCAGCGTCCCCCGTCAGGGTGAAGGAAGGCAAGTGAACACTGGGGACAACGTGGGAGGGCTACCAAGTATTCAGTACCTGTACCCAACACACAGTGAAATCGCAGATCGACGTCCTGTTCCCCTTGTGTAAATAAATGGTGAGGGAGGCCCCGGGCGGCTCAGTCGGTTGAGCGTCCGACTGTGGCTCAGGTCACGATCTCTCGGTTCACGAGTCCGAACCCCACGTCGGGCTCTGTGCCGACGGCTCGGAGCCTGGAGCCTGCTTCGGATTCTGTGTCTCCCTCTCCCTCTCCCTCTCCCTCTCCCTCTCCCTCTCCCCCTCCCACACTCTCTGCAAAAATAAACTATATATATATATATATATATTTTTTTTTTTTAATAAATGGTGAGGGGGCACTTGGTGGCTCCGTCAGTTAAGCATCCAACTCCTGATTTTGGCTCAGGTCATGATCTCACGGTTCGTGAGACAGAGCCCCGTGTTGGGCTCTACGCTGACTGCCCAGAGCCAGTTTCCGATTCTGTCTCTCCCTCCCTCTCTCTCTCTCTCTGCCCCTCCCCTGCTTGCACACACACACACACACACACACACACACATACCTCTCTCAAAATAAACAAGTAAACTTAAGTAAATAAATAAATAATAAATAAATGGTGAGAACACTTTTCCTTTATAGCTCAGGGGAAAACAAAAATTCTGTACCCTTACGGATGACACTTCTACACAAAACCAAAACTCTGTGCTTCTTGCCATGTCCTTTTACCCAAAACCCTCTTTTCTAAGGAAGTTGTTCTCATTAGGGCCTGGAGATTATTTTCCCATAGTTCTCAGCATCAGTGTTTGTTTCAAGTTCAAATCTTTATCATCTGCTCTCTGTGGGGCATCTTAACCTCCAATCTCCTCTAAAAAAGGGCTCGCGGCTGTTCTGTGTCACCAGCGGCCAAAGCTGGATTCTCTGGATTCTTTGGCGCTGCGGGCACAGTGGGAGTGGCAGGCATCTGACATTCTTTGGTAGAAGACAATCATTTCCTGATTGATGTCCTGACAGGGAACTGATGCCCCTAGTGAGCACGAGGCTGCATTCTCTAAGACAATATTAACCAACTCCCTGGCTGCAGAAGCTCAGGGAAGGCTTTGCTGTTTGTGTTCGCGATTTGATTGGTTTTGTTTTACTGCCTTATTCCATTTTGCTGTCAGCGTTGGCACAGAAGGCGTCAGGAGAGGTCAGATATTGAGCAAACAGGAGGAGACATGACTGTGAATAGGGGTGAACCCCGAAACCGGATTTGATGGGCCATCAAGAAGCAAACCCAGCGGGGGCACGTGCAGATGATGCGCAGGCCCAGACCGACCCACGTGGCAGGGTAGCATCCCGTTGGAGGAGAGTCACGTTTAAGAATGCTCAGGGCCCCACTCCGTCAGGGTCTGGAGGGTGGGGGCGTGCGGGGCTGGGAGGAGGTGAGGCATAGAAATATAAAGGTCCTGGAATTCAGAATCAAAATAAGGCAGCTATTTTGTGTGTGCAAAATTTGAATCCTGTGTTTTGCTAAACATCTGGCACCCCAATAAACATGGCCCGAGGGATGCCTGGGTGGCTCGGGTCATGATCTCCAGGTTCTTGGGTTCGAGCCTCGCGTCGGGCTCTGTGCTGACAGCTCGGAGCCTGGAGCCCGCTTCGGATTCTGTGTCCCCCTCTCTCTGCCTCTCCCCCACTCATGCTCTCTCTCTCTCTCTTTCAAAAAATAAACAGTAAAAAAATTTTTTAAAAAATGAATGGCCTGAGAAAACATGATTGTGAGAGCAACTCCCCCCCCCCCACCCCAGTTCTTGTGGTTCTGTGTCTTTTGCACATGGAGTCTGTGGCTGATTCCCCTGTGTTCTTGAGCAAGGAAGTCAGTAAGCACCTCTGTCTGTGCAATTGTGTTCTCCTCTTCTGCAAAATATCTCCGCTCATGTGGGGTTCACATTTCCGTGAAGAAATGAGTGTGTTTACCTTTCCGTAACAGGGACCCCGGAAGAAACACCATGCGTCTGGTGCCACCTGACTCATTGGATCAGCCCCACGAATTGTTTCTAAGCTGGAGAAAAACTCACCAGCAGGAACGTCACCCATTTTTCCAAGAAACAGGAAGCTCACCTGTCTTCTTCAAGTGCTTTACATTTTTTGATCTACGAGAATGAGGTCACGTTTCTAAACGAAACGTACAAGCCAATTTCATCCTTTTCAAAAGAGAGAGGAGCTACTTAAGGCGCCTAATAGTAACGTAATAGAGAGCAATGACTTGAGACGGGAAAAAAAGCAGCCATTTAAATTGGACATTAAGAAAATCTCACTCGAAGCGAGGGCAATTATACAATGAAATAATTTCCTAAGGGGGAAACGGCGAGATGCCATTAAAAGAGTTGTTTAAAAGGGAGTAGATAAACACACTTGCGGCTGAATCCGCTGGCTGATCGTTTGATGATTTATTGCTTTACTCTGCCTGCGCGTCATGTTCACTGGAGATTTCTAGGCTCGGTTAGCTTCCTTTCCATCATGGAAGGATCTGCATTGTACCGGAGGACCGTGATGTCTATATTCTGTCTTCCTTTGTGGAAAGACGTAAAAGTCTATAGAAAAAGGTAAAGCTGTAAGGGAAACACAGGGGCTTCCGTTGTTCACAGTCTACGCTGTGTCAGACAGCGTCCGAGGATATTGCTCGACACCCACACCCCCCACCACGCACGTATCCCCATCTATTGTCTATAATCTATCCGTCTGTCTGTCTATATATGGATCCCATCCTATTCAAGCCTTCAAGCCACTGACTGATTGATTTGTTCAAATTGATTGATCGATTGGCTGTTAACGAGTCAGTATTACTTGGCCCGAGGATGCGGGACATAATTATTCTTTCCCACCGACCCGTTGCCATACCAGCAGGTGTAAGGTAGACAGAGCATCTTTTACATGACGTCAGAAGCCTTGCATTTGAATCCCAGCAACCCCGCCCCCAGGCCCCGCCGCCCCAACACACACACACACTCACCAGGATTTGTGCAAAGCCCCTTCGTCTCTCTCACGTTTTCACACCCTTCATTTGTGAACAGAAGGGCAACATGCCATCCTGGCTGAACGCTGTGCACGTACAGACGTTAAGCCAGAGTGTTCAGTGCACCTTTGTGTGTAATTCTGAAGTTCTCACTACTAAGGTACTTTCTGGAAACCGACGCATTTTTGTGGACGTTTAAAAATCTCTCTCGCCCTCCCTGAGAGTGTCCTCCTGGAAGAATCTATCACTGGAATCTGCTTTTCTCAACTTGCTGTCCCACACTGATTCAGGCAAAGGGTCTTCTACACCTGCCGGTCAGCCTCCATCAGGGCCCGCTACGCCTAGACTGTGCCTCATCCTCATTTATATTGGGCCCCCCCTTGGGACAATCCCAAAACACAGTGCCTCCATCCAGCCTCATTCGACATGCCTGTGTGTGAGCAACACACGACCTGTCGTGATGGACAGGCACGGTGACTGCCCAAGTACGGGCTCACCTTTATACGGAAGGAGGACCCAGAAATGCCTCCAGGCATTGGACACACGCACACTGCTTTTTTTTTTCTCCTTTGTCCTCAAGTTCTGTCTTTTTTTTCTTATCTCCCTTATTCTTTCAGGCTCCAGTATCCCCAGGGGACCCTTGGGATGTGGTAGCTTAGCTCCGATCTCTGCCTCTGTCTTCTTCACGTGGCTGTGTGTCTGTTATCTGTGTCTCCGTCTCGGCGTCTGTGTCTTTTCTCCCCTCCTAAGGACGCTCAAAGAGGAAGTTAAGGCCCATCAACTGTCTCCTCGTAACTTGATTACATCCCCAAAGACCCTATTTCCAAATAAGGTCACACTCACAGGTCCGGGGAATTAGGACTTGAGCGTATCTTTCTGGGGGACCCAGTTTAATCCATAACACACCCAAAGCCTGCAGGTCTCCAACTACAGCCAAACTTCAGGCGATGTCGTCTGTTGTGGTCCACCATCTGTCCTGCAGTTGTCCTGTTTCATAAAACACAATCAGGCTTTGCGTAAAGAAGACCAGATCTCGGGTCCTAATTTATAATACGTGGATGACATTGGACGAGCCTTCGTTTCCTCACACATTTCTTCTTGTGGACACTTTTCCTTTAGCTCTCCGATTCCCTACTAAGACAAAATAGAGTTCCCTCTCTCTATGCTGTTTTCATGAAGTTCCACATAACTGCATTGAAACACCCTCTTCCTGGCTGTGGGGTCCGTCTTCTCTCCTCAGACAAATTATTCAATCTGTGAAACTTTATTTACTAGTCTCCAAAATAGAGACATATGACTTCTCCTTCACTTGACAAACTTAAGGACAAGGAAAGGCTTCAGACAGGAAGTCTCTCCGAGCCTCTGTCACTGCTGGGAGCGCTGTCCATGTGTCCATGACTGCAGTATCCATTGTGGCGCCATATTCCTCCGTGGTCTGATCACTTGTGAAGTTTGGGGAACTCATGTCCAGTAAGTGGGGTGGGTAGTGGAGAATAAGATTTCAGGATCTCATCTGTTTGGAAGGATCTCCCAGTGGCTCTGTTGACCAGTGAGATTTGGAGTAGATGACTTTGAAATCCCTGATATGTCTAAGAGACACTTAAGACCTATGTAGAAGGCTAGGTCGTGATCTTAAGATATAATTCCATATAGGTTATTCAGGACTATGAGAGTGTTTAGGGTAGTTCTCTGTTAAAAAAGGGCCTACCAAAGGCCATGGGTCGAAAGCACTGAGCTCTCAAGGACAGATAGAATTTGGGGGGAGGGGTGGGCGTTGCAAAAACCTAGTCCTCCTTTATAATTAATTTTTTTTAAATAACATTACAAAAATAACTTGTTTTAGTTTATGTATTTATTTTTGAGAGAGAGAGAGACAGAGCACAAGCAGGGGAGGGGCAGAGAGAGAGGGAAGAGAGGATCTCAAACAGGCTCCAGGCTGTAAGTGCAGAATGAACTGAGCCACCCAGGCACCAACCCCCCACCCCCCGAAATAACTTTTTATTAGAACAACCACTTTCACTCTTCTATTCCTCCAACTCTTGTCCTTCTGGTGGTGGATGTTGCCTGCTTGTCTGTTTCATTTCAAAATGCTTCCCCACATTTACTTGTCATCGTAGTAACTGTGGCCCTTAGCTTATGGTGGCTGAGTATAACTTCCTAATACTGTCACTTTTGGGGTGCCACCATCCCTGTGAATATTAGCGTGCCCAAGCCCTGCGAACACCTCTCCTGCCATGAGCCTGGCATTCCGAGCCGGCCACCGCAGATCTTGGTGACGCTGGTGTCCTTATCAGCAAGTCCCTGACCATCCTGCGGACTCACGGGTCCTCCCGCCCTCCTATGAAAGATCAACTTCTAGCACATCTTCTGACTTTTCAGAACATATCCACCCAGCGAGCCCACTTCCCCCACCCTGGTCGTGTCCCTCACCATCCTCTTAGGATTTCCTACTCCTCTCAAGGCTGAGCATCGCTTTATTCAGGACCTTGAAAGCCATCCCCCCGGGTCCCTGCCAGAATGTTCAACTCCATGTCCTGAGAAAGTCTTACTTTCTAGCTCCCATGGTCAGCACCCTCAAAAGTCTAGCCTCTAAAACATTCCTCTGGGTTTTGCCGGTACGCGTTCTCTAATTACTGCTGTTCCCTCCTCTTTTAACCTCCCTGATTCATCAGGCCCACCAATAGTCCTGTCGGTCTATGCAAGGATTTACTAGTTACCAGCCTACCAGCCAGGAGGAAGAAAAGGCATCTGCCAAGGGGGGAATAGGGCTTCCACGGTGTCTTTTAAACAACGCTGGGGAGGGACCACCTCTGGGAACTCTGAAGTGTCAGTGCAGAACCAACATCCCCTGGGACATCGATCAAGATGCCCCCCATGCCATACGTCAGGGTCTCGAGTTGCCTCAACCGTGGCCCTAACTTAGCAATGCAAACCTTCCCGACTGAGCATTTGAAGTCTCTGGAGCTCTGAAAACCTATTAGATCTTAAGTGTGCTGTTTGCTGCTCAGCCATGTCCCCTCCTCCGCGACAGAAGTTCAGAAGCTCTTTGTAAGCCCCCAAGGAGCCTCTCTGGTGCTCACCCTCAAGACCGCAACGGTTTGGTAACAGCCTTCATTAGCTTCCGCAGAGTGTCAACACAACTTAGCAAGAACCTTAACCGCCACTCTGCTACCTTTGTGGGCATTTCCCCCCTCCTATGGCTTCCCTGCTTGAATCATATTTTGCCACTGAACTATGTGTCAAGGAGTCGTGGGTGCTGTCTTCTTTGCCAGTCCTGAACCCCACCTTACTGCCCACTACCCATGCCACACCTGTCGCCACTTGTGTCAGTTTGGGTCCTCTGCAAAGCAGATGCCAAGGTGGGATTAGACTTTTTAGAGATTTAGGACAAAGGAAAGACGTGGCAGGCGCTGGAAAAGGCCAGCAGAGTCGTCTGACTCTGATGCAAGCCTGCCCCCTGTAGATGGGAGAGAAGGAAGGAGAAAAGGTCTGGGTAGGACAAATCTTAGAACGCAGTGCAAATCAAGAAGGTTTCACCAAGATCAATGGGGAGTCTTCCAGTCGAAGCAACTGTCGGAGGAGACCCAGCTGTCTCAGGAGTGAGCCCTCTTAGCATCTCTGCGGAGCTCAGTTGCTGTCTTTGAAAGGCATGTGTGATCGTTGATATTGCTCTGAAGACAGAGATGGTTTTCAGAGCACAGTGGTTGGGGTCCTCACTCAATCTCCCCGCGATCAGGGGTTTGAGAGGTGCATTCCCCTGGCTGCCACAGACAGGGACCCAGAGTCCTCCCATCCTGAGAACTCATCCTTCTTTATGGTCTTACAGTCTTCTGCAGTCACCCAGTGCAAAGGACGGGGAGAACAGCCCTCTGTTCAACTGGTGAGGATCCATCACATAGATGTGCTTCATGGAAAGGAGAGACTGGGAAATGTGTCCCTAGTTAGGAGGCCACTTAGCAGCAAGAAGTCTACAATATGAAAAGGAAATGCAAACCTTTGGAAGGATGGGGTCCTTCCTGCCATTCAGAATAAACAAAAGTGAATGGAAAGATTAATAAAAATGCCACGAATCTGATGGAACTGATAATGAAAAAGGAAAAAAAGACACTACTAGGAAGGGAAAGTGGGACCTAACCACCCATACAGCATGAATCAAAAATAGTGTCAACACCCTGAACAACTGTGTGCCAATAAATTTGAAAAATAGATGAAATATTTGCAGCATATTCGTTAACAAAAATGAATCATACATACAAAAGCTGAATAGTCTGATAACAGATCCCAACCCCCAAAGCACCAGTCCCAGATATGTTTATAGTGGGTCACACTAAACAATCTTATATACATCCTCTAGAGACTTGCTGTTTTTTAGGATTTGTGTTTAAGTGTGCTAAAACCTTGAGATCAAAACAAAACAAGAAGAATGAGACACTCAAATTATAGGCCAAACTCATTCAGGAAAATAGATGCAAATATTTGGAATGAAGTAGTAACAAATTCAACACAACAATGTCTGTATGTAGGCGTGATCACATCAGAAGACGCAAAACTTGGGGTGCCTGGGTAGCTCAGTCGGTTAAGCGTCCACCTCTTGCTTTCACCTCAGGTCATGATCTCAGGGTTTCGTGAGTCTGAGCCCTGCATCCGACCGTGCCGAAGGTGCAAAGCCGGCCTGGGATTCTCTCTCTCCCTCCCTCTCCGCCCTTCTCCCACTCTGTCTCTCTCAAAAAGAAAGAAAGAAATTTAAAAAAAAGAAAAAAGAAGACACAAAACCCTACCAACACGTCGATCTTAGACATTACGCCTAAAGTACCGCGAGAATTGTTCTTTGAGCCGCCCATCCTGTGGTATGGAAACTCTAGTAAGATAATACCGGTTTTCCGTATGTTAAATTACGAATTGAAATCAATTCTAAGCAAGGTTTCTTCATATTTTCAAGGCACTTCAAAAGTATACCCCAACCTTCCTATAGCATAGCAAACAGCTAAGAACATCCTATGAATATTGGCATGGGAGAGGCCATTGTTCTAGCAAATATCCAGATATTTTATAAAGGTATACAGTTAAAGTTGTCTCGTGTTAACACACTAATAAATAAAGATATCCGCTAAAGAGCCCGGAAACAGACACATCCCCAAATGAAAATAATGCAATGCAAAGTGTAGGACAATGATACTTTAGCCTGTAATGGAATGAGATATATATATATAATCTGGGTGGGAAAATGAAATGAGACGCCGTATCACACAAAATCCACAGGGATAACATTGAAAAGGATGAAACTCCTCAATAAGTGAGGAGATGGATGGGTTGATCAACCCATTGACGGAAATCCTTTCACCATGTGCACATACGTCAAATCGTCATGCTGTCTACGTTACATATCTTATGATTTTATTTGTCGATTATATCTCAAGAACGCTGAAAAAAGAAAAACTCCTAAACATGAAAGGCAAATACATACATAATATGTTATGAGAAACTATGAAAGAATATCTTCTTTTCCTCAAGTTACGTATTGAGTTTTTACAGAAGACCCCAAAATCACACAAAGAAAAAATATTACTAAATTTTGGTTACTATAAAAATGAAAGCTTCTCTAAGGAAATGTCACCATGGCCAGGTGAAGAGAAAAACCATTGACCAGAAGATAGTAAATATATTTGAAACTATTTAAAGAACACTTACTTATAAACCTATAAAAAAAAGACACAACGAGCCATCAGTGCACAGAAGAGTAAACTTGAATGGTTTGGAAACATATTTAAATAAAGGTTCAACATCACTAGTGATCAGGGAAATGACAAGTTTAAAATTCCAGATACCATTCTACTCTCAATCACATCAGCAAAACTTAACAAATTTGACCACAAAAAAACATTAGGCAAGAATGGGAAGCAATGGGACCTCTTTGCCACAACAGGGGGTGCGGGGTTATAAATTGGGAAGATCACCTGAGAAAAGAAAGTCGCAGGGGCGCCTGGGTGGCGCAGTCGGTTGAGCGTCCGACTTCAGCCGGGTCACGATCTCGCGGTCCGTGAGTCCCAGCCCGCGTCGGGCTCTGGGCTGAGGCTCGGAGCCTGGAGCCTGTTTCCGATTCTGTGTCTCCCTCTCTCTCTGCCCCTCCCCCGTTCATGCTGTGTCTCTCTCTGTCTCAGAAATAAATAAACGTTAAAAAAAAAAAAAAGTCGCGTTATCTAATAACATTGAAAATAAGAATATCCAGCATCCAACAATTCTACTTGTAGGGAAATACACTAGAGGACCCCTTACCCGGGGAGCCAAGAACAGGCTTATGAGAATGACCGATGACAGTGTTTCCAAAAGAGAAAAATTAAAATCAACCTAATTGCCTACCAGTAGGAGAATGGATAAATTCATACACGCGTACAATGAAATATAATACAGCAGTAATAACGATGAACTAAAGCTGCCTCTAACGGCATGGAAAAATCCCCCAGATATAAATTTCGGATAAACATCTAAATTGTAGAGAAATACTTAAAATGTAATACTTGTTAAACACATTTTTTTTAACGTTTATTTATTTTTGAGACACGGAGAGACAGAGCATGGACGCGGGAGGGGCAGAGAGAGAGGGAGACACAGAATCTGAAACAGGCCCCAGGCTCTGAACCATGAGCCCAGAGCCCGACGCGGGGCTCGAACTCCCAGACCGCGAGATCGTGACCTGAGTTGAAGTCGGACGCCTAACCGACTGAGCCACCCAGGCACCCCTGTAATACTTATATAAATTTGAAAACATTCAAAATAAATCGATGTGTGGCTTATGAACATGGATAAAGTATAATTTAAAATATGCATGTAAATATGCACGTGGGCTACTGGTTAGTTCTGGGCAAAAGAGGGTGAAGAATGGAAATGGTCTCTTTACCTAAGAAGCTTCAACTAGATCTGAAATATAAAAAACGAAATAAATTTAAAAACAGTGAATTCACAACAAATAGATGATTGTTTGCAAAATGTATTCTCTATGGTTGCCTAAAAGCTTGACATTTCAAAGTAAAAATTTCAAGACACCCAGGTAAAGGCGTTTCGTTATGGTCATGCATTTTATTTTTTATTCAAAAAAAATTTTTTTTAATCTTTATTTTTTGGAAGGAGAGAGAGAGAGTGAGTGTGAGCAGGGGAGGGGCAGAGAGAGAGGGAGACACTGAATCCGAAGCAGGCTCCAGGCTCCGGGCTATCAGCATAGAGCCCCACGTGGGGCTCGAACCCACACACTGGGAGATCATGACCTGAGCCGAAGTCGGACGCCCAACCCCAACAACTGAGCCACCCAGGCGTCCCTTATTTTATTGCTTTACCTCTGCATTTGCCGAATGTTCATAACTGAGAAATAGCCTACATTTCTTGTACACAATACGGCGTATAAAAAGGTACATTTTGGTACCACTTATGAGTAGCACCGGCATTTTATTTTTTGCCTGTGTCAGGAGAAGGGCTGCTTCACACGGTCATCTGGATACTGGCTACCTATTCGGATGTTTGTGACAGTCTCAGCAAAGAAAGCAGAAGTAAAACAGTGTGAATGGAAGAAAAGAATGTGTGTGTGTGTGTGTGTGTGTGTGTGTGTGTGTGTGTGGGAGTGTGTGCACCTGGACAGGCTCATGTGACCACAGGTTGTGGATAATGTGCTACAATGAGTAAAATTCGAGTTCCCAGAACTTTGGGGGCGTTTGAGTATGGTTGGTGCTTTTGGGTTTGGTTGAAGTCAAATACGACGCCTCTATTTTTATTGCAAAATTAATAAATAGCATTTACTAGGCACTCATTGAATACCAACACGAAAGGCTCACTGAAATATTGAATTAACCGTCTTTAAAACCTTCTTAAAATAAATCTGCTTCTTAAAACAAATATGCGTATTGATACACCGAAAGGTACCACAGTGAAACTGATTTGAAAGTCCTAAGTAATTTCTTCAACCATAGGCAGGTTAACTGATGTTTTGGGCTTGAGTTTCCCCATCTCAGAAAGGTATCATTAAACTTAAACACTGTTTATTCTTCTCCTTTCCACAAGATTTCGTACATCACTATAGCAGTAGGAAATCATTGAATTGTAAACTCTCGCGCATAACAAGAGAGTAGAGAGCATTTAATGCTAACAGAGGCCCCTGGGGGTGAATTTTGATAGCTCCTAGTGAGTGTCAGGACTACCATCCAGATGTTCTCCTTTCCATCTTAGTATTTATTCCTTCCAAAATGAATTCATGTCATTATTTTCCCTCTGTGGGAAAACAGTAACATCGTATCATCATCGGTCTCAAAATTTGTTATTCACAATGCCTAACTTAAATAAAAAAACCGTCAAAAGACATGCAGGGAGAAGAACAAGAAAAGAATCAGATCATAGAAGCAAGCCCAAAGATAGATAAGATACAGGAGTACCTGGGGAAGTTTAAAACGGCGATCATAAATAAGACGGAGAATGTAGTTTTTTTGTTTTTTGTTTTTTTTTTAATGAATTTCATTTGAGATTTGGGATGTACAAAAAACAATCCAATGGAAATTCTGGAAAAAAAAAGTGTCACGCTTAGGGGTGCCTGGGTGTCTCAGTCCTTTAAGCGTCCGGCTTCAGCTCAGGTCATGATCTCACAGTTCGTGAGTTCGAGCCCCACATCGGGCTCGGCTCTGACAGCGTGGAGCCTGCTTGAGGTTCTCTCTCTCTCTCTCTCTCTCTCTCTTTCTCTCTCTCTCTCAATAAATAAATAAATAAACTTTAGGAAAAAAAAAAAAAAGAGGGAGAAGATCCATGGCAGGGGATCCATACTTCTCCACCACAACGACTATGTCAGAGAACATTCTCCCCAGTCTGCCCCAATTCCAGCATCCCCCCCACCACCTCACCCACAACCGGCTCCCCCATTCCAGTTACCTTCCTGGCCCTTAAATGCATTTGAGTTTGTAATTCCCAGCTCTACACCGGGGACTCAATTCTGTTGTTAACTAGTTTCTTGGCTACCATGCATTGGGTACGGCAACGCGTTTGTATGTTTTTCTCGGTGTGGAAGAAGGAAACACAAGAAGTACTAATCTTTCCCCTCCTTGCCCTCTATCCCAAGGAGAATTAGCAATGCTTTGAGTCCTAGGGTTGTGGATCCTGTCAAAACGCTGATTTGGATGCAGGAGGTCTGGTTGTGGTCTAAGATTCTGCATTGCTGACAAGCTCCCTAGTGATGCCTTTGCTGTTAGAACTCACTTTGTACGGCAATATCCTGGGGAAGTGTAGCCACCTTAAACTCCAGGGTGGGGTTTGAGGGGCTTTGTTTTTATGGCCTGAAGTCCCAGAAGACAAAGGGCTTGACTGTCCCAGGAGGAGAACAGATCACTGTTTAAAGAGTGGGGTGGGGGGCCGGTCCAGAGGCAAGAGTACTTGGGCTTTGTGGCTCCTGTAATTGACAAGAAACTATTTCCTTAGAGAGCCAGCCTCACCGGAACTCTTATAAGGTGACTTGGGGTGACCCAGGATTCTGACATCAAGAATATGGTAGCAGGTTAGGCTCCGTGGATATGCGTGCACAGGCGCGTGCTCAGAAGGGACTTGGTTTAAAGCCCTGCTCTCACCGTCTTGAAATTCTGAATAAATTCGAACAAGAGGCTCTGAGTTTGCTTTTTTGCACTGAGTCCCCGCACCGTGTAGCTGTTTCGGAATAGCACTAAGAATTACCTCAAAAGATGCCCGTTTGACAATGAGCAGGAGGAGGTCACCCATCCTTGAATCATTAAGGTAACTCCTGAGTTCAGATAGAGGACATTTAAGAGACAATCACAATGTACTTCTCTCTCTCTCTTTTTAAAGTTTATTTATTTATTTTGAGACAGAGAGAGGGAGAGAGAATCCCGAGCAGGCTCTGAGCTGTCTACACAGAGACCGACGTTTGTGGGCCTGAACCCACAAACCGCGAGATCATGGCCTGAGCTGAAATCAACAATCGGATGCTCAACGGATTGAGCCACCGAGGCTCCCCTCCTCCTTCTCATCTGGATGTTACAGAAAACCTCAGCAAGTGTCTGGAGCCCCAGAAACAGGGGAGTCCTCAAACATGACCAAGCTTGAATTTCTCGCCACCCAGAAGAGCACAGACTCGGAATTAAATGTAATTCGATTTAGATAGATAATGAAGCGTTTTTAAAAACCCTGGTTGTGCAAGGAACATGACCACCGCACACGCTTAGAAAAATGGCTCAGTCCGGTTTAGAATTTTACAGGCAGTCGAGAACAGTTGTAAGTACGCGGACACCTAGCCGAAAGGACATCACGTCAGCTAAATGGGTTGTTAAATGGAGGGTAGCTTGTGATTACATCTGTCTGACAGAATCCCTTGTATCCACATCGTCAAAGCGGTGCTCGTGTGGCTGTGAGCCTAGAAGGGGAGAGGGTGGTGGTAGGGGGACTGGGCGCTCTGGTGGCATTCATTAAAATCCGATGCTGTCAGGCATCTTGAGTGACGAACTGGAACAGGAAGCAATTGACATTTGTTCAGATCTTTCAAGGGAAGCTGGATGTTGTGAACAGGAGGAGTTTGAGAAAGACCTTCATTAGTGATGAAGTGATGCATCAAAGCTTGCAGGGAGAGACTTTGATGCCCGGGGGCCCAAGAAAATACATGTGTCAAAATCAGAAGTGAAGCCCGTGTTGATTTTTTTCCTCCTTTGACATCAACTGCCTTGCTCATGTAAAATTAATCGCACAAGGCCCATCTATCCTGTATGGTTAGAAATTAAGACACAGTCGACAATGTCTGTATAATCTAATAGACTTGAACTGTGCTTTTTTTCCTGTAGAAATTGAGCAGGTATGCTATCAAATGCCCGCCGTGTGAGCAGCCGTCTGCTTTGTGCAAGGGTCTGCATGACCGTGATGATAAATGAACCTCGGGTCTTGCAATCAAAATGATAACGTTGCAGAGACCGAGGAGACACGGAAAAAATAAGATAAAAGGCCACGCTATGCAAAAAGTGCTGTGAAAAGTGCTTGAAGTCGTCAGGAATCGGGAGCTTTATTCCTACTTGGGGAGACTGGATAGATTAGGGACAAGATGATAGAAGACGATGCAGTCTTCTTGCAGGGTCTTACGATGGCGTAGCATTTGACTGCTTACCCTCAATGTGGAAGGCCATCTCAGGTACAAGAAGCAATCTGCATAAAGACGCAGAGGCAGTGGAGAGTAGGCATACATGAAAACTTTTAGGGAAAAAATTAGCATCTGAATGTGCTAGAATGTGTGGTCCTAAAACCCATCATGGAGTGAGGGCCTGCAGAGAGAGAGAGAGAGAAGGAGAGAGAGAGAGAGAGAGAGAGAGAGACGGTTTTCATTCCTTGGGTGTGCTAATGTTTTCCGTTGTTGTTTTGTGTGTTTATTTTTGGAGGATATAAAAATATCGTAATATTCTTATTTCATATTAAGTCTCAAAGGGAAGACACCTAAGAGTTTGTTATTTTTTAAGCAAAATTTCATTTGGGAACAGTTTTCGATTTAGAGAATTGTTGCGGGAATAACACAGAGAGTCCTTGGATACACTACACCCAGTTTCCCCTTTGTTAATTTTTTTTTTTTAATTTTTTTCCAACTTTTTTTTAATTTATTTTTGGGACAGAGAGAGACAGAGCATGAACAGGGGAGGGGCAGAGAGAGAGGGAGACACAGAATCGGAAACAGGCTCCAGGCTCCGAGCCATCAGCCCAGAGCCTGACGCGGGGCTCGAACTCCCGGACCGCGAGATCGTGACCTGGCTGAAGTCGGACGCTTAACCGACTGCGCCACCCAGGCGCCCCTCCCCTTTGTTAATTATTAATACCTTGCATTAATAAAGTACATTTATCACAATTTCTAAAGTAGTATTTCTGTATTGTTCTTATATTATTATAATAATATGTATTTTATTAATATATGTATTATTATTATTAACTAAAGCCCATACTTTTTTTTTCAGGTTTCCCAGGTCTTACCTACCATTTTCTGTTCCAGGATCCCATTAAAGACACCACACTATATTTAGTAGTCTTGCCTCCCGAGGCTCCTCTTGGTCGTGCCGGTCTCTCTGACCTGTCTTGCTTCTGATGACCATCACAGTCTTGACGACTGATGCTCAGGTGGTTTATAGAATGTCCCTCAGATGACGTTTGTCTGATATTTTCCCCATAACTAGACTGGAGTTATGGGTTTGGGGAGGAGATCACAAGGTGAAGTGGCATTTCCATCACACCGTGTTGAGTATACCGTAGTACCAAAATGGCTTATCACTGGTGGTGTGGACCCTGATCTCCTGGCCGAGGTCATGTCTGTCAGGTTTCTCTACAGTAAAGTTACTTTATCCTCTGTCCCCCGCCCCCAACCATTTCCATACTTTTGGGAGGAAGTGACTCTATTCGGCCAACCCTTCAGGACTGAGGAGATGTATTCCACCTTGTTGAGAGCAGAGAGGCTACAGTTGACCATATTGTGCAAGTACACGGCCAAGCACCACATTGCTCCATGGATCTATGTAGCTACAGTCGAATTCTATCAGCAACACCATACTGTGCGGATCACTGTAGTCTTATAGTAAGTCTTGATGTCAGTGCTGCCTTCCATCTTTGCTCCTTTTCAGTGTTTTGATGCTTATTCAAGGTCTTTTGCTGCCCCATTACCTTTACAACTAGTTATCATTTACCTACCAGATAGATGACCAACCTGTAGACGAGAGAATAAATAAGATGATTTAACCTAGTGGAGGTAAGTCACAGTGATATGTGTAAGAGAGTGACAGGGGTGGGGGGGGCTGATTTTGCCAGCAGGATTAGGGAAGACTTCCTTAGGGGGTGTCATTTGAGATAACTGAATGAAGAGAAAAAGCAAGTCTTGTCAAGTTCAAGAACATAGACCTTCTAGTGACGAGGCTAAGGAGTGAAGGATTCTGAGTAAGGTTCAGATTGCTTTGTTTCGGCAACTCTAAGGCGGCCAGTGCAGTTGCTGCCAAACAGGCTAGAAGAAAGTTTAAGGAGTGGAAAGGGAATAAAATTGGAACACCAGGCAGGGGTTAGAACCCGTGGGCGTTGACGGACAATTACAGACAGAGTCTTAGAGAGGAGTGGGGTCAGAGTGACTCTGCATAACTGTTTTACAGAACCCGGGCAAGCACCCTGAAACTTCATTGAAGTTCACATTCAACACATAATTCCTTGCACGACGTTCAAAAGTTTCCCCGTCTTTTGTACCTCGGTAGCAGGTATAAAGGCAGGCTAGGCAGCGTGAAAAGAAATCATTCAGAGATCCATACTTTCCAAGATGAACCAGTTTCCAGTAACCCTATACGCCTGTCTCACCTGTAGAAGATAGGTTGAAATGTACGCAGTGAGTGTCGATGCAACCTGGGACGTTCTTCGTGACTGTGGACTCATGTACGATCCTCCTCTTAAATTTCTTACTACTGTTTTATTACATCTCTCCTTCACCCTCCGTCTCTCTCTCACTTGCTCCTCCCTTCTGTTCTCTCTCTAGTCTTCATCCCTCCCTCTTTACGTTGAGTTCCTTCTATCTATCAGAGGATCTAATCTTACCTAATTCAAGGACCTCCAAAGGTAAATGTTAGCATTGCAGCATTAGCGATGCTAGAGAGACTAGAGAGACTTTGCATTTCAACAAAGTAGGATTACTTGCTATTCCCCAAACTCCTTCTGCCTTCTCTGTCTGCTCATACTGTCTCCCTTCCCCTGGATTACCTCTACCAGGCCCCACCGGATAGAAATCCCGCCAATCCTCTAGGAACCAGTTCGCTTGCCCTCTTCTCTACAAATCACTTCCTGAAAGTCAAAATGCGAGCGGTGACGTTTGGCCTGGGCGGTGCTGGATCCGAATTGTACTTTAAGGAAATCACTCTGCCATCAGTGTGCAGAATAACCACAAGAGAAAGACGTGAAAGGAAGGGTTCAGGTTGGTAAGACTCAGACACCATTCTTTTACTTATTATTGTTTTTATTTTGAGAGACAGAAGGGAGAGCATGTGGAGTACGGGGGGGGGGGGTGGTGGTGGGGGAGAGAAAGAATCCCAAGCAGGCTCCACACTGTCAGCGCAGAGCCTGAAGCAGGCGGGGCTCGAACCCACGAACTGCGAGATCATCACCCGAGCCGAAAGCGAGTCTGACTGAGCCACGCGGGCGCCCCAGAAGCCACTGTTTTTGAAGGTCTGTGAGCCACCTTCCCCAACGCTCTGCAGTGTTTGCACCTTCTCCCCAGTCATACGTTCCAGTAATTTTATTTCTTAATGAGAACAAATGAGTCCTGGATGTTTGACCAAGAGTGGCCGTGTCCTCGTGACGATGACAAAATCACTAGCTTGGTCTCTAACTGGAAAGAATACTCCACAAACTTGGCCGAGTTTCTGAGTCACATGTATTCAATTTAGGCAATTGCGGTTGGACTTGTGATGATTCTATCTGAAAATGGGATCAGTCAGGGAGAAAAATGGACTTTGTGAGGCTGCACAAACAAGTGGCTCACGCAAAACTGAAATTTCCATTCTACCTCCGAGCTCTCAGATGAAGCTGTCCATGTCTCAGAAGCTCTGAAGAGTTCTTTTTCTTCCCTTGTGTCAAATAAGATGTGGTGTGTGTGTGTGTGTGTGTGTGTGAGAGAGAGAGAGAGAGAGATTGCCAAATGTCTACAACGATCCTGCTATATTTGGTGCAGAGCAAGATACACGGGAATGTAGCTGTCGTTGCCTTTGTGAATCTGTACCATGCACGGAGCAGGTGTAACACAGTTACCTACTTCTCTCCCTCTCGCTCTCGCGTGCTCTCTCTCTCTCCTTCTCTCTCTCTCGCTTCCCTTCGCCTCCCTCCCCACTCTCTGCATCTGAATCAAAATGAACAACAATCTGCCTCGGCCAGCTAGTTGTATTTCTCCCAGCAGAGGAGATAGCACTAGGGGTCTTTGGGAGCATGCGTTAACTTGATGTTCGTAAAAGTAGGATTTCCTCTTCCTCTGTCCCTCAGTCAGAGCTAATCGGAAATGTGCGTTGTCATTCTTGTTTCTGTGGGCATATGTTTATTTTTGAGACAGAGAGAGAGAGCGTGAGCAGGGGAGGGGCAGAGAGAGAGGGAGACACAGAATCCAAAGCAGGCTCCAGGCTCTGAGCTGGTCAGCACAGAGCCCGACGCGGGGCTTGAACGCATGAACCGCGAGATCATGACCTGAGCCGAAGTCGGACGCTCAGCTGACTGAGCCACCCAGGCTCCCCATCACGTCTGGCACTTACTAGGTACCAGCCTTGGTGCCGAGCACTCGACTTAACTGTACCTAATCTAACCCAGCCAGTCGTCATTTTGCATTATCAGTTCCCATGTTGGCAATGAGCGAGTTCAGGCTCAGATAGTCTGGAGGGCACACAGCTTATGAGAGGCTGGATTCAACCCCAGCTCTACTGAAATCGTCATCTTCAGCCCCCTAACCGTATTGCCTCTCAGGACCTTTAGAAGGAGAAGCCCTTACATCTGAGACTAGAATATATTAATCTTTTTTTTCCCCCCAGGCAATATGATGGTGAGGGTGGGGCTTGTTTTAGGAGTTGTCCACAGCAACAGCATTTTCTACACTGAATCACAGAGCATGAAGACTTGTAAAGGTGGTGAGGAAAGGACACATTGACTGCTAAATGGAGTTCAATAAACACGTATCGATTTCTACTAAACGCAAGGTATGTGTAAGCACTAAATGCGGGTGACGAATTAGACCCAATTCTCAGGTTCAAGTGCAGCTAGGAAAAAAAATGTTCATAAAAATAACAATTAAGGTCATAGTGTTAAAAAGCGCTGTAACTCACGTTCAAAGACAGGTAAAAGCGAATGCAGTGGTCAAGGAACCACCGACCATTTGCAATAGTTGGTTGTATTTTGAACAGTCATATTCTAGAAAGTTACAGATTGACAATGATATGAAACCACGTCAAGGGGTATAGCAAAATCTGGAGAGAAGGAAAATCACACATGTGTCTTCGATAGCTTGAGAAACATGCGTGGAAGCAACGATTCTCCTCTCGACTCATAAGGACCGATAAGGAATGGTTGTAGATTCGTAGATTTACCAAATTGTGAAGACCAGCTCCCCCAACCCCCTCCATTGGCAACAATGGAAACCCCCAAGAGGATCTGATAATTTATTCCATATCAAACAGCTGCTTGGTGGTGATGTCAGAACTAGACCCCAAGTGTCCAGGCTACTGGTCCCAGGTTCCTTAGGGAGAGGTGCTTGCTTGAGTCTCTTCCCGCACAGGGTTACCACAAAGGCTGGTGGCCTAACAAACACGGGACCTTCTTCATAAACTCTTCTTCATAAACTCTTCTTCATAAACTCTTGGGCAACTCTTCATAAACTCTTGGGCAACTCTTCAGAGTTGCTTCATAAGACCTTCAGAGGTCTTCTTCATAAACTCTTGGACAACTCTCAGAGGACAGGATAATCAGAGGCCAATACATGAGAAAGAGCACCCAGACTATTCTATATTCTGTGGGCTATCAAAAATCCCCAATACTCCCAACCAATGGGACCGGAAAATTCCACCGAGGGGCTTGCGACTGCTATGTCTCATCCTCTCAATCAATAAGGCCCATTACCGTGTTGTGCTAGGCAGGCTGAAATGCTGGGAAGTTACAGTGGTTAAGAGCGTGGCTGAAGCCAGACCCATCTTGTGCCATCAGTTACCTCAACCAAACCAGTATTCTCATTCTCCAAAACGAGGATAATAACAATAATAGTATTTTATTCAAAGCTTATGGAATGATTAGCGAATTCATATGAGCACATTATCTGGCACAGGGAAACTTCTCAATGACAGGTATTACTATGATTATTTCCAGTGATGACATTAATATTAACTCAATAAATATCAGTCAGGTGCCAGTTCCATGCCGGGGAGCCATGGCCTCAGGAGAGGTAATGGAAGTAAGAACCAGTAAGACTGAGACTGGTTCGAAGAGAAAGCGGGGGCCCTTTGAGAGGGGCAGGTCAGCTGTCCAGCCTTGCTGGGAGCGTCTGTCCTGACGAGTTCTCTCCAAAATCAGACCCCGAGACAATGATTCAAGGGCAGATATTTAAGGCTGATTCTGATCCCTGGAGGCGTGGTTAAGAGGGTGGGGGAGTGAAGCAGAGAAAAGAAGAAACCCAATAGTGGATGTTCAGCAAGGGCTCCTCTGGGGAACGAGATCTCAGCCCCGCTGGGGGCGGTCTGAGAGACAGTGCAGAACAGGTCTCAGCATGATCCCACCTCCAGTCAAGGGTTCCAGATTATTTTCCCACATAGCCCCTATCCATTGTTGGCTGCTTTGGTCAGTATTAACACTCCACAGATAGCGTGTGCTCTGCTAGCCAGGAAATAGTGCTCAGGTAGGGACTCTCACAGCCTGAGAGGGATGAAGAAGTGAATACAGAAGGGATGGGTGAGGGGCTAGGGGCATGACAGGGTCCAAAAAGAGCCAAAATAAAGGCAATGCTTACGTTTTACTGCCTCAAAGACTAGTGTTCCAATATTGGTTTTCCTTGATGACTTTTGGAATCCCGGGGGTTGGTTACAGTTCTAATTACGAATACTGAAATATGATTTGGGGTCAGCAGTGGGGGATATAGAAAGACATTTGGATGAGATGCGGGACGGAAGAGTCAGGTCAGCCGGGCTGGGGAAAATGTCCCAGGTCCACTGTCCCCTACAGCCTCCACGAAAAACAGATTGAAATGGCCCCAATCCAGAGAGGATACGTAAAGCGCCAAGTTAGGGAGAGAATCAGACCACGTTCTTTCCAGCCACCTCACTTTCCTCCCTTTTGTGGAGGGCAGCCTAAGGCGGCCATTGGTTGGGCTAGAGACCATTGCGCAAATGACCTCAGTTCATTTTAGAGAGCCAACCCCAGCAGTGAGCCAAGAATGTTATCCTCATGCGATACCTCTCTTCGGGACCACGGTTTCCCCTGACCTGCCACCACCACTACATTCGGTCTGGGACCTGAAAGCCTCAAAATACAAACCTGTCATGCCCCCCCTTTCTGCTCTTAACAAACATACCCAATTTCCGATGCAAGTCAAGATTAAATAGTAGTAGAAAATACTTTTTTTTCCAAAATGAGAAATAAAAGGAAATGTTTGCCGAGGTCATTGGGATTGAACGGTGTTTGATTGCTTATTATATTGAGCCTTTTTGAGGTATAAATGTCTGCTCTGAATGTAGCTGTTTCTCCAAAGTAGGAGGCTAACGCTTGGCTTATTTCAATATATTGTATTAGAGGGAAACGTTTTTATGGAGACCATCAGGAAATAGCCACATTATTTTAAGCTGCACACGTTTTAAAGTGCAAACTCTTCCTTATCTGTCTTACTGGCAGATGAATGGTTTGAATTTCTAAATACCAGGCTATTCAAATGTCAAATTTGCTCAGACAAAAACAGGATTCCTCAAATACTAATGGTCGCTGGTCATCACCGTCACCTGGAAAAATGTGTTAAACTGCTGATTCTGAGATTTTGCTCTAGAGATTCATATTAATAACTCAGGCATGCTGTGTGTGTGTGTGTGTGTGTGTGTGTGTGTGTGTTTCCCAAACTAACTAGGTTATTCTTTGGAAAGTAACTCTAAAACATTATTAGATAAATAATAAAATGACTTTAAATGTCCTCTTGAAAAATAATTTGGCAGTATGAATGAAGAAGTTTGACATTATGACTTCATTTCTGGAGATTTAGCTTATAGAAATGAATTTACAGATGGGAGAAGTCTGTGTGAAGCAGAGTCATGATTCTCTTTGTCTTCTCGAAATGGTGGTAGCCTAAAAAAACCAAAATGTCTAAATACAGGAGAATGTGAATTTATGCAAAGTACTTAACCTTCATGAAACTCAGTTTCCCCAGATGTAACAATAAGATAATACTTCTTACCTAAGAAGGTTGTTCAGATTATAGAAGGAATGTCTGCTAATTGCTTACTCAGTGCCTTTGAGATGTTAATATCCATGCCTCCTCTTCCCCTACACCCGTCGAGATATTATACAGACAATAGGATCATGCATAGAAACTATTGAGTAAAATTCAGAGATGTTTGCAATGCAACGTTAAGTAAAAAGCAGAGTCAATATTATTAAGTACAGTATAAAGCCGATGACAAATGTTCCGTCGCCTCCTAGGTATCAGACACTATGTAAAGACTTCAGGAAACAGTGATTAATGAAACAGACTTGTACTCTTTTAACGGAACTTAACACATTTTGGCTCAAGGATCAGCAAACTTTCCCTGAAAGGACCAGTTGGTAAATTTTTTTTAAGTTCATTTATTTGCTTTGAGAGAGGCAGAGACAGCATGAGTGGGCGTGGGGCAGAGAAAGAGGAAGAGAGAGAGAATCCCGAGCAGGCTCCACACCGCCAGCGCAGAGCCTGATGCGGGGCTTGAACCCACGAAGCTGTGAGATCGTGACCTTAGCTGAAACCGAGAGTCGGACGCTTAGCCGACTGAGCCACTCGGGTGCCCCAGGATCAGTTAGTAAAGACTTTAAGCTCTGTGGGATATTTTAAGCTTTCTTTCTGTCACAACTACCCACCTCTGCCATTTTAGCACGAAAACAGACGTAGGCGGTACCCAAACAAATGGGTGCTGCTGCGTTTCGATAAAACTTTATTTGCAAAAGCAGGCGGTGGGCCAGATTTGGGGGGCGGTTACATAGAAAATAAAAATAAAACCGTGTGTATACAAAGACCAGAAGGAAATGTCCCCAAAGTTAAATTAGGTGGCATTTAGGTAACTGAAGTGTATGTAATTATTTTATTTAGCATACATTTTTGTATTTAACAAAATGTCTCAAATGAGTGTGTACTATCTCCAAAATGAAGGGGTAAAAAAGAACATTGGAAAACGTCGAGGCATTAGCCGAGCCCTTCAAACAGTAAGAGGACCGTAACCTGAGATTAAAATATTACTGTCAAATACTATACTACCAACAAGACTATTTGGATAACGTGGGACTTCGAGGCTACGGCCGTACTTGTAGAATCCACAGTGCTCTTTCGAACTTAGAGCTCTTTGACGCTCTTTGTCGGACAGATTCAACCGTGTAGGCTTTTACGCCTGTATTTATGAGCTGTGGTGGGCACAATTGCATTCCTCTTGTCACACATGAACTCAGGAGGTCTCATAATCAAAACCAACTACATGCGATAAGCATTTGTCACTTGCTGGGCACCACGCTAGGGGCCGTGAAATACAAACTGAGACACCACTATCAAGAGTCCCAAGAGTAAGTTATGAAAGGAACACTTCGGAATGTTGGACGTGTAGCAGCGGGCGCCGTTATGCGGTTTCAGGTGCCGATGATGTCAGTCAGCACGCTGGGGCCGCTTCCCTGGGCGACGTGTGTGATGATTGCATCACGCCCCCCCAAAAGAGATGTCGAATTCCTAACTCCCAGTACCTCAACATGTGGCCTTATTTGCAAATAGGGTCTTTGCAAACGTAATCAAGTTAAGATAAGGTCGTTGGTGGCAGGGCCGGGGGGCGGGGCCCTAATCCAATATGACTGGTCTCTTTCTAAGAAGAGAGAAATTTGGACAGAGATAGAGATAGAGGGAAAATGTCACGTGAAAACAGAAGCAGAGTTTGGGTGACGCATCTGCCCGCCAAACGATGTCAAGGGTTTTAGCAAACACCAGAAGCTAGGAAAGAGGCACGGGACACCTTCTCCCTCCAAGCCTTAGAAGGAGCCAGGGCTGCCAAGATCTTGATTTTGGCCTTTTAGCTTCCAGGCCTGTGAGAGAATGAAAGTATGTTGTTTTAAGTCACCCACTTTGTGGTGCTTTGTTCTGGTATCCCTAGGAAACTAACGCATTGCAAAAAATTAACCTCAGATACACAGTGCAAAAAGATGTATTTTTTTAACTTTTTAAAATGCTTATTTGTTTTTGAGAGAGAGAGAGAGAGAGAGAGAGGAGAGGGGCAGAGAGAGAGTGAGACACAGAATCCAAAGCAGGCTCCAGACTCTGAGCAGTCAGCACAGAGCCCGACGTGGGGCTTGAACTCACGAACCATGAAATCCTGACCTGAGCCGACGTAGGACGCTTCACTGACTGAGCCGCCCAGGTGCCCCGAAAAGAGGTTTCTAACTTATTTGGAAGCATGGCGTTTGTGGTCCTCAAGAGCAGTTGTATTTGAGAGTATGCGTTCAGTAGGTTGTTTCCAGAGAGTTGGCTCGGTTCCTTCCATCCTCGTAGCAAGGGGTAGAGACCACGGTGTGACCTTTCTTTGATCGACAGAATACAGCAGAAGTGGCGTTCTGGGACTTCCACACCCGGGCCTTCAGAGGGCTGGCAGCTTCTGCTGCTTGTTTTTTGGAGCCCAGCCTTCATACTGCAAGGAAGCCCAACCTAAACTACTGAATGATTACCAACCCCCTGGGGCCAGACTCTAGAACGAGGAGACTTCATCTTGGGTGTTCCAGGGCCATCTGAAGCCCTAGCCGATTACAGTCACTTAAGTGACCCCAGGCAGCCTCACAGAGAACAAAAGGACCACCTAGCTGAGCCCTGACCCAATTCCTGGCCTACAGAATTGTGGTAAATAATAGTTTTCATTTTGTTTTACTGAGTTTGCGACTTCTTGTCACATGACAGTGGAGGATTGTATGAGGGCTGGGGGCTGGAGACAGACATAGAGAGGGGGGCAGCGGGCTAGATTGTAACGGATTAAGACAGAAATGAGTGGAGGAAGAAGGCAAAGACGGCCTAGATTAGGAGCTCAGCAGTGAAAGCCCAGAAGGTAATCTGCTAGTAACAAGGAATAGACTGGATTTGCAGGTTTAATCGTTTCCAGACCAAAGGGGTGTTTGCTTATATTAAGGATCCAATGACGAAATACTTGGTTATTACCAATTTTAACTTGAAGCTCTTTCAAGAGTGCTCTCACACAGTTTTGCCTAGGGAGCAGAAGCCCGGTGTCTAAAGGTCCGTCGCTAAATCCTCTGGGTCTATACCTCTTGGCATCGGATTTTCTCTTCATGTTTCGCTTCCGGTTCGGGATAAGTGTTTTGTTTGTTTGTTCGTGTGTTTGGGTTGGTTGTTTTAGCAACAAGTGTAACACGTGTTTTTTTTTTTTTTTTTTAATTTTTTTTTCAACGTTTATTTATTTTGGGGACAGAGAGAGACAGAGCATGAACGGGGGAGGGGCAGAGAGAGAGGGAGACACAGAATCGGAAACAGGCTCCAGGCTCCGAGCCATCAGCCCAGAGCCCGACGCGGGGCTCGAACTCACGGACCGCGAGATCGTGACCTGGCTGAAGTCGGACGCTCAACCGACGGCGCCACCCAGGCGCCCCTGACACGTGTTTTAAAGGTGACATAACCAAGTGTAATCAATTGTCATGTTTCTTTGGTGACCTCATTGCCTAAATGCTCTCAGAAGACTCAGGTCTAGCCCACATAGCTCGGGTAATGCAAATTATAACTGGCATATTGCCCGGTTACACAGACCACCTTTTGGTGCAAAGAATGTACAGACGTGAGGGGCGCCTGGGTGGCTCAGTCAGTTAAGCCTCCGACTTCAGTTCAAGGTCATGATCTCACGGTTGGTGAGTTCGAGCCCCGCGTCGGGCTCTGTGCTGACGGCTCGGAGCCCGGAGCCCGCTTCAGATTCTGGGTCTCCCTTTCTCTCTGCCCCTCCCCCGCTCGTGCTCTGTCTCTCTTTCTCTCTAAAAAATAAATAAAAACACTAAAAAAATTAAAAAAAAAAAAAAAAAGAAAGTACAGCTATGAGCAAGCGCTACGTCACGACCCTGTGCTTTTACACCGAGCTTCCGGAACATTCTAAGACCCTAGATGCTGCTTTTCTTCCTCCCCTTCCCAGCCTACACAAACATCTGTGGTCACCATTAGGGCAAGTTCACACTCATGCTTTAGAATTGAAGGCAGACGTGGCTTTCCGAACCCTATCTCGTAAACCGCCACGTGGCCTCGCTGCCCTGCCTCCATGCCTCTCTCCTCCATTTTGAATGTACAAGCTGGGGAGCTCCACCGCGACACCGTGTGGTCTTGCTGGCTCGCGTGAGTTCAGTATCTCGCTTGGTTCCCGGCGCATACGACCGCACAATGATGTGAGAGGCATGAGCATACGATCTGGCATCAGAGTCAATGACGTTACGATCTGGTGTGAGTCACGGCACTTCCCAGGGCTTCGATACTTCTTGATCTCTAGCTGAACGGAAGAGGTTGCTACTTGCTCCCATCTTCTCTATCCTGCTCCTCTGAAGCCGAACCGCTTGAGCATCATAAAACACGCTGAGAAGATAAGGGGTAGGGAACACTGCCAGATGGCAACAAAATCCCAAGGCATCTCGACGGGACTGTCAATCAGGGAAAAGCCATAGAATGCAGCCCCAAGCACCGATCTTCTGACAGCTGCAGAGTCTTGTCTGTATGTCACGCTCGTGTCAGGGATCCTGGGGGCTCAGCTCTGAGTCCTGCTGATTGATGTTCACGGTCTCGGCTCTGCCTGCACCTGTTTGGATGTATCATTAAACGTGAACATGTGACACCGCTGCCCTTGGCTCCGATATTCAATTTCACACGTGTTCTTTATTTATCTACAACAGTTGCAAACGTTTGAGAGTTGTGAATGCTACCATCACAGGAATGCAAGGCTGGGACTGTCTAGGGCAGGCTGATATTGGCCCTGGAATGCGGTGGTCCGTTGTGGCTGTGCAGGCCCACTTGGAGTAATCAGATGTGGGATGAAAAGCCAATGTTGCTGTTGAAATGCGAATGAACATGCGAATAAACAGCACGCGCGTAAACGCACTGTCTAAAATTTTCCGTGCTTTCCAATATTCCTACCTTCCAATATTTTCTACAATTTGCCACGACAATGGATTTTCCAACCTCCTTTAAGCCACCCAGCTGCTGCTACCAGAAGCCGAGCAGTCCCCCGTCAATCCCTGTCCAAACTAGACTCAAGAGAAAAGAAAAGTGTTCTTTTGAGTCTAAGTTATAGGGTGGTTTGTTGCACAGCAAAATGATCGCTGATACAGGCCAACCCTCTCCATTCCTAATTCCTCCCCTTAGAAACAGCTATTTAACACTTGCTTTGCTATTTCTTCTGGAAATTGCTTCCATATTTCTCGTTAGCGTTATCTCAATACTCATTAAAGGAAGTTATACACGCTTTCGGAGACCCGGGCTTACTGTCTGTTAAACGAGGTGGCGGGAATAGCTTTGTCGCTGGTCCTTCTAAGACACATGCTATAGGGAATGGTAATTAGTAACGACTAAATAAATTATAATGTATTTTTCATGTAAATGTGGAATAATCAGGAGAGTGGAAACCTCTATCAGAGATATACACCGTCAAGGTCTATTTAGGTTTAAAATTAGCTTGACCTTGAAAACATAATTATGTCAAGCACAGGTGAATTCTATATATAAAATATGCATCATCAATGTCACATATATACAATAGAATATATTTTTATGTATTTATTTATATATTATGTTATATTATATTATATTATATTATATTATATTATATTATAGAGGCATTCTTTCCTCTGCCTCCCTGCTATTGTAATATCACAAATTTTAGTTTAATCAATATTTAGTGTTTGTGTTCCTATAACCATTTAAATATTTTTATATCTGATTACATCCTACAGCTGTTTCTTTTCGAAGATGTAAAGCTTTACAGTCTTTTTTCGTTTATTTGTTTTGCTTCATTTTCTATGCCCCTATCGTGAATCCGTGAACATGCTCTCTGCCTTAAGCTTTCCTCTGACTCTTGGCTATCCGTTCAAGTTTGCAAGGGAGTCACTGAAAACCTGCCTGGAGCTGACAGTCCATGAGGAAGGCAACTTGACAGGTGGTTTTGAATGTAGAGTGATAAGGAGTGAAGTGGATTTTTTATTACGAGACCCCCCCCCCCCAGTGTCATTCTCTTCAGCTATGGTCCTTGGACTGGGAAATCATCTAATCTCCTGCCTGAGGTAGGTGAGCCTGGTGGCGAAAATAGGGGAAGAGACCAGAGGTCCTCGTCATTCACTTATTTTCAGACAGGAACTTCAATCATGTACTAACTATGCCTAATGACCACACGATCCGTAATCGCAGCACCCCGGAAAGTAAGCCTGATATATCCTGGGGTTGTAGAGAACTGCTATCTGGGCATGAGGATTTGCAGAACCATGGGTCTGACTGCTCCTTAAATAAACCGTCCATCCTTCTTTCCGTCCATCCACCCAGCACACCAACCCTGGACCCCACCTCCATTTCCGGAGGTCCTGTAGCATGAGTCCATTTGCTTCCTCACGACTCTCCCATTCCACACTTGCAGCTCTGTCGGGTATAAAGAGCCAGTTATCACTTGTCCAATATTCTTTCCAGCTTCTAAAATTAATGGAATTAACATTAAAAAAAAATTTTTTTTTAACATTTATTCATTTTTGAGAGACAGAGAGTGAGTGGGGGAGGGGCAGAGAGAGAGGGAGACAGAATCCGAAGCAGGCTCCAGGCTCTGAGCTGTCAGCACGGAGCCCGACACGGGGCTTGAACTCATGAACCGCGAGATCGTGACCTGAGCTGAAGTCAGACGCTCAGCCCACTGAGCCACCCTGGAACTAACCCTGGAATCAGCCTTTTAAATGGGCTGTTGTCTCCTCACTGAATCTCATGTCGTACACTCCCCCTCCTTTCCATGGGCTACGTTTTTTATTCCTTTACTTCCACTGTGGTGGGATTTAAGAGAAAGTAAGGTGAATCATTTGTGTACATTAACCTGTTTAACTGAGACTCTTCCTAGCTCTTCAATCTGTAATTCCCAAACATTCTCCGAGACCAGGATCAGAAGCCAAGAATAGACCAAAGAGAAGTTGACAGGGGCGCCTGGGTGGCGCAGTCGGTGAAGCGTCCGACTTCAGCCAGGTCACGATCCCGCGGTCCGGGAGTTCGAGCCCCGCGTCGGGCTCTGGGCTGATGGCTCGGAGCCTGGAGCCTGTTTCCCGATTCTGTGTCTCCCTCTCTCTCCGCCCCTCCCCCGTTCATGCTCTGTCTCTCTCTGTCCCCAAAATAAATAAACGTTGAAAAAAAAATTAAAAAAAAAAAAAAGAGAAGTTGACATCTGGGGAGAACAGTTCCCTGCACTCTGCAACCTGAGGCTGCCTCATCTGAGGGGACCTTCCAGGCTCGTCCGAATGTGGTGAAATTTGGGGGACGCCTCCTGTGGAATCAGCCAGGGACTGACTCCTGAAGAATTTCACAACAGAATCAGGCTGGATCCGAAAAACAGGATAACAAAGGCTCTTTTGGTATGAAGGTTATTTATCCCTTATAGGACTTGGAGCCAGAGGCCCATCTTTCTGCCTTGGCAATACAGAAAAATCAGGAAAACCTCATTTCCCAGCTGGAAGGAAAAAAACAAAAAAACAAACCCAACTTCAGTGGTTTTCCGGAAAGCCAAAGTGCAAACGGAATCTTCATAAAGATCTTTATAACTGACAAAGGGCAACAGTGAGGCCTCTGACTCACTGCTCACTGACCCTTGTCAGTCCCTCCTCGCTTGTGGCTTCCTTTCTCCTCGGGACTGTTAGCTTTAAATTCCTAAAACGTTAACCTGACTGGAAATGTCACTTGCATATCACAACCGGCTACTTTGGGATTTGTTTTCACGTCCCCAGCCAGGCTGGCTGAGTGAAGGTGTGGTCCAGCATTAGACCTTTTTTCATTTTGAGAAGCAGTCAAGGAGTACGGTCTCCCTGGCTGGGTCTTCTGATCCGTGGGGTTTTCTAGAACCACCTTCCAACATTGTGTTTCCTCTCTGAGTCTAAAACAAGTTTTTGGAAGTAGAGGTTCTACTGAAGAATAGTGGAACTTGAGACTCTTAAAATCAACTAGTTTAGTTTGAAAATGCTCCTTAAAAATGAAAAAATATATATATTTCATATTTATGTAAATATATATATGTGCGCGCGCGCACACACACACACACACACACACACATATATATACGCACACACACATGTTTTTCTTTCAAATTTGTGGACTGTTCCCTTCTGAATGGATGATGAAATTAAATCAGGGTTTTTTTTGTTTTTCTCTTTTGGTAAATTAACTAGCATTCAATATTCTGAGTATACCTGAATAGAACAACTTTGCAAACTTAATTACTGAGAATCAGATAGACAAGTCCTCCTTTATCACTCGTCTTTGCATTTCATTTCTCCTTAACTGTAGCAAATTTGGCCATCTCGAAGATGGATGTTTTTAGAACCCAAACAGTAGCAATTTCCTATGTTACAAACAGTGCGGGCTCTTTATCCACTTCTCACACATTTTTCATGTGAGATCCCACAGACAAAAGCAGTGGGATTTCTATTCTGTTCACATCCTTGTAGTATTACTATACCTTCCTACTCTATTCCCTTTTGCTAAAAAGAATAACAAATCCCAGCATGGTGTATTCTAGCAGAAAAATCAACCTGGGCGTTTTATTAAAAACAACTTCTTCAACAGTAAATGGCTTCCTTTTGGTTCCCCCCACACCCCGTCCCCCTACACACCCTCCCCCAACTTCTACCCCTCTTCCCCTCCCCCTTCTTCTCCTTTCTTCCTCCTTTTCTCTTCCTCCTTCTGCTAACACCGGTGCGTGATTGTAACTGAAATCAGATTGTCCAAAGAAGATATTTAAGTCTATTTAAGAGCTTGAAAAAACCGAGAAGAATAGTTTCAACTGCCGCAGTCTTGGTGATAAAAATCAGAGATAGCTTTAAGACTGGATTCTTCTCTCATCCACATCAGCTTTCCCGTTTTAGGAATCCCAAATTGATTGGTCAAGACAGATCAGAGAGGGAAGAGTTTTCCCATTGGGATTACTGCTTCTGAGGGTGAACAAAAGACAGACCATGGGTTACGGGCTAGAAAAAAAACAATGAAAGAAAAAAAAAAAAAACGAAAGGGTGTTCCAGATCCATTGCCTTTTGTAAGACCAAGCAATGATGACTTTCACCATCCTCTCGATAAAGAGAAGCTATAGTGCTTCCATTTGCCCTAATTTCTCTGAGATTTGTCATGGTCTAATATCTTGCCCTCTATTTTGACCGTCAAGAATCCCAGCTATTGGCAACTCTCCCCCCTCCATCGCACATAACGGGATGCAGTGGGTGCTATGATTTCAACAGCTCTTAAGTCATCGTGGGTAACTCTTTTTGAGCTTCAGTGCTCTCTTCTGAAAGTCAGGGTGACAGCATTCTAGCTGGGAGTTAGTTGAGCTGCATTTGGAAAGCAGAGAATTCGATGTCAACCTCACTCTCGTCAGCTTGTCACATAGGTATGTATATTCATTTACATCTGTGTGCATGCGTGCATGTGTGTGTATATATAGAGAGGGATAGGTTCAAGGATAGAAAAGGAAATGAAATAGAAAGGAGAGGATCGGGATGAATACATACACATGCAGAAAACACACACACACACACACACACACACACACACACACACAGAGTTTGACTGTGCAGCAAAACCAGTCATGATTACATCAACATGAGAGGAAAATATCCTTGAAAGAAAAATGTTATTTGCCTGTACAGGGCACAAGGCAAAATGCAGGAAAATTAATTCAACCACACCGCCATTTTGTTGGTTCATATATGAGCATTGCATAAAAGGTAGAATTAGGCTGATCAGAATACATTACATGAACATTTGCTGGTTCTGATTTTTGTTCAGTGTAAATGTTCCATGAATTAATGTCACCTCCTTTTTTTTTATTTTTACAGATGCTGTCAAATTACTCTCTCTCTCTTTAAAAAAAAAATCAGTGAAGGGGCAAACGCTGTGGCAAGGGTGTCATTTTGGAAATGAAAACAGCCCTTGGTGATAGCTGTGGGGTGCCTTTGTGAGGAGTGTGTGTGGCTGTGTGAGTTCGAGAGGAGTGGGGGCGTAAGGTACAAGACTGATGATATTAGAGGGTACTTTACATAATGATGATGCATTATTTTGTTTTGTTTTGTTTTTTGTTTTGTTTTGGACTAGCTGACTAGTGCAAGGCCCAAGAACGAGATCTATTTGAAAGTGTTCCATGATTGCAATGCAACAAAAGGATTAGGTTCTTGGCTGCCCCCTAATGGACATTGAGCGAAGCAGGTCAGCCTTGGCAGGGCACTGGATCCAAAGACTTCTCTCAGATAATGCAAACCAGTCTCTTTACAAATGTAAGGAGTCTTCACTTTATGGATCATAGCTAGAGCTCACTACGTATTCCATAAACAAAAGGGCAATCTTGTGAGGTATTTATTTATGCTTTGTTTTCATTATTTATAGCAGGTTGGGCATAACGGGAAGAAGCAACACCCCTCACATTTCTCCAAACTCTGGATTTTTACTCCTTACAACAGTATTATAGGAACAAAAGCAGAAGGCCCTCTGTCAGGCATTCTGGAATGCCAAGAGCCCATAAAGGTGAGTTTATGGACTCTTTGCTTTGAATATTTCCGAGTAGAGGAAGAGCTGCCACGACTCATAACTGAGATGAAATTTGCCACCAGCTGAGGCACGTAGGGATCTTCGAACGGCTTTATGTGATTGCATAAGACGACGGCATGCGACGTTTCTTCACCCTTGAGACTTGTGGGCCACATCTATAGCTGTTGCAGCATTTATTTTGTGATCAGGCAGGTCTGTGGGAGTAAGACTATAAACTGGGTGCTGCCTTTCAGTAGAGGAGTTTACACTATATTGGGAGATGAATCATCAGTCGGGTATCGCGTTCTTTGGTCACTAATTAACCAGTGGTCTGTCCAAAGAGCAATGGAATCAGCTGAAGACAGGTGGGGAAGGGAGGACTTCTCAGATGAAGCAACATGGCATCTTGAATGATGAGTAAGACCTTGGTCAATGGAAATTGGGCACAATACTATTCTATATAAGACACAGACACTGTCAACGTACATCATGAATTAGTCTGTAGATTTTTGGAATTTCAAAGGTTACTAGCTAGGAAGAAATATCAAACTAGTGGGGTGAGACGGAGCCAGATCCTGAAAGGCCTTGCGCATCAAGAGGAGTCTGCCATTTTTGATGACCATTTTTCCTTTTCTTTGTTTTTTTCTTTTTCTTTTTTATTTTTAATGTTTATTTATTTTTGAGACAGAGACAGCATGAACGGGGGAGGGTCAGAGAGAGAGGGAGACCCAGAATCCAAAGCAGGCTCCAGGCTCTGAGCTGTCGACCCAGAGCCCGATGTGGGGCTCGAACTCACAAACCGTGAGATCATGACCTGAGCCGAAGTCGGAGGCTCAACCGACTGAGCCACCCAGGCGCCCCTCTTTTTTGTTATTGAACATAACTGACACAATATTATCCTAGTTTTGGGTGTGCAACATCGTGGCTCAATATTCTTATAAATTAGAAAATGATCATAATAGGTCTCATTATCAATTGTCACCATACCAAATTATTGTGTATAATCGCGTAGCAGGCAATAAATAGCATTGCCTATATGTTTTCAGACAGGAAAGCAACATGGTCAGGTCTGCAAGTGGAAAAATGTGGTGAATAATGGGGGAAAGGAGGAGACGCAAGATTAGAGAGCGTTTCAGAAGTCCAGATAAGGATTGGAAAAGACCTAAGCTGGTGAGGAGTGTAGAAATGGGTGTGGGAAATCTGGGTGGTAAACTCACTATGGCAGAGAAGTAGTACAACTCAGTCATGCTCACGGTTCTATTGCTGGAACCTGGCATCCTTCTTGGCACGAAGTATAAGTTTGAGAAATACCGTGTAAAAAGAGTGGGAGAGGCCCATGCTTCCCCATCCTGATTGAACAATGAAGCACAGGAGTGGGGTGGTGGGCCAAGTAGTGGGTTTGGCTACTGACCTGTTGAATTTGAGGAGGCTATGGGTCATCGAGGTGGAGAGATCCAGCATACAGGAAGATGTATGAGACAGGAAGTCAGATGGAGGTTGCGACAGGAGAATACCACAAAGGAACTTACTCGCCTAGAAGACCACATGCTCAGAATCAATAGCTCTCAGAAAGCAAATAGCAGCCAGTATAGTCCCAGGCCACATGGGCTATTTCACATCATGCCGAAAAGAGGGCATAATTAAGAGATATAGATCAAACACTGGCTTTCAGAAAGACATACATATTTTTAAACACTAGATTATATACACTTTATGTTAAGGCAATTTTTAATTAAGGGCTTTTATCCCAAAGAGTTTTGTAAGAGAAATAAAGTTTCTTTTTAAAAAAGTATATACTTTTAAAAAGCGTATATCTTTTAATATACTTCCTAATACATTAGAAATAAAATGTTCTGGGGTGCCTGGGTGGCTCATCAGTTAAGCATCTGACTCTTGATTTTGGCTCAGGTCATGATCTCAGGGTTCCTGGGATCAAGCCCCGCGTTGCACTCTGTGCTGACGGCGGGAAGCCTGCCTTAGATTGTCTCTCTCTGCTCCTCACCTGCTTCCTCTCTTTCTCAAAACAAACAAACAAACAAACTTAAAAAAAAAAAGAAATAGGGGTACCTGGGTGGCTCAGTCAGTTGAGCACCTGACTTCAGCTCCGGTCATGATCTCACGGCTTGTGAGTTCGAGCCCCTCGTCAGGCTCTGTGCTGACAGCTCAGAGCCTGGAGCCTGCTTCAGATTCTATGTCTCTGTCTCTCTCTGCCGCTCCCCTGCTCGTGCTCTGTGTCTCTCTCAAAATAAATAAACATTAAATAAAATTAAAAAAAAATAAAGAAATAAAATGTTACGTATAAAGCTGACTGCTTTGCAAAGGAAGTGGGGGGAGGGTTCCAGTCACATGGTCAGAACAGTTTTTTCCGCTGGCCACATCAAAAGGGACGCTTATGCAAGTGGTTTGTGGTCAGCGGGGAAGATTAATTCCTCAGTTAAATTAAGAAGAGAAGAATTTTATGAAAGCAAGAATGAGGGGATGTGAGAAGTTAAGAGTATGAATCATTGAGAAAGAAGGATATAATTGGATTTCTTGAGGAAAGGTCCGAGTGTTAACGTTTTGTGTAGTCTTACATAAAGGTTTTGGTATCTTGACCTACACAGCCAGGCATGTATGGATGTGTTTCCATATGTAGGTATGTGTGTAGGACTTGGGAGCTCAGAAAGAGAGGGATTAAGAAAACAGATGGGGTGCCCAGCAATCTTCAAGAGGCTTTGGACACTCTCAGATGGTTGAATTGGGTCTTGCTACAGCTTACTCATTGTGAAGCCCAAGTTCACCTTTGAGTTATACTTCAGTAAAGCAATCCTGTTCATGAGAAAAAAATCTTCCAGGATTTTCAGTAAAATTTACGCACGTAGAAGTTTGGAATGCGAGAATACCACTTCCCACCAACTTGAGACACAGATCTACTAAATATACTAAAACTATAAATTATGGGTTGTTAACATTTATTTTTTTTAAGTTTATGTATTTATTTTGAGCGGGGGGGGGGGGGTGGAGAAAGAATGCAATCAGGGAGAGACAGAATCCCAAGCAGAATTCACACTGTCAGTGCAGAGCCCGATGGCAGGGCTTGAACTGTGAGATCATGACCTGAGCTTTAGCTCAGCACCTGTTGGGTCTCTCCTCCGAGCCCTGTTGAATTGTCCCACCTCCATGGTCCTTCTGCAAAATCGGGGTTGAAAGAGTTGCATCATTTGGGAGGAACCATGAATTGATGGTTCCTCCTCTCTCTTGATTGAGAGAGAATCAGGTCAGATTTTCAAGATAGCCCTAATATTTGTGGAATGCATTTTATTCATTCCACATACTTCTTAATTAACTGTCATGTTGAGCTGCTCAATAGTAGGTGCTGAAGATTCAGATATATAAGTAAAACACTATCTTTGCATTGTCTGTGTTCCATTGCCCTGAGTGGGTAGAGAGGATTGAAAAGGAGAAAGAAATAGCAAATATTAGTAAGCTTGAGTGCTATACTAAGATATCTAGAATGTCCTGGGAGCTATTTAAGATTTTAAGCCTAGAAGTGATCAGAATTTAAATTTAGGAAGATCAAGTTCAGAAATGGAAATCGTGGCTGCAGCAATAGTTCAGGTAATACATGATGAGAGCCTGACGCAAGGCAGTGGCCGTATGAAAGAAGGGAGAGATACATGGAAGCTGCAGGACTTTGTCATTGTCAGAATGTGTATGAGAGATGGAGGGAGGGGTGGTGTTGTTCGACCAAAGCGACTAAGTGAATAGCACACTAGGTGAATAAGGTACAAAGTCACTCATGGGACTACGGTACGACGCATGAACAAACCATAAGAGACTCTTAAGAACCGAGAATAAACTGAGGGTGGGTGGGGTGTGGGGGGGTTTGGGGGGGTGATGGGCATTGAGGAGGGCACCTGTTGGGATGAGCACTGGGTGTTGTATGGAAACCAATTTCTCAATAAATTTCATATTAAAAAAAATGCTTGAACAATAAAGGAAAAGACTGTGAATTCAATTCTGGGCAGTGTCTTTGACGTGGCCTGTGGGTCACCCTGGTAAAGGTCTTCAACAGGCAGGTGGATGTTTGGGTCTGGAGATCAGGAGAGAATCAGAACTGAAGCTATAAGACAACATGGTCAACATGTACTTGATACTTGAAGTCACAAAAATGCCCTCAGGTGGTTCAGGCGAAAAAGGTCTCCTGAGGGGAGCAACTTCCCGAAAGAACATCAGCACTTAAGGGTTTCAGCCACTGTCCATTTCAATCCTTAAGCCTCATCCATCATCCCTGGTGTTGCGAGCCTTAGAAAAGTAGCACAACGTAAACTGACTCTCTCCACATCTTTGCCCACTTCTGTACATACTTTAGCCTGTGTCTCTATCCTCCCCGCCAAATCCTCCATTGTCAACATCTTGTTGAAATTTCTCACCCACCGATGTTCCCATTCAGGTTATTTTAGACTTAAATGCCATAGGTTTTTATTTCAGTCATGTAGTGCAGACTCAATTTTTTAAAATGTTTCCTGACAGCTTGGAAGCCACACTCTTCCCTCTTCCCTTTCGGCCCCCATCTGCGCAAGCAGGTGAGAAAGCCTGAGTGCTCCCTTCTTTGCCACTGGGGTGAAGTTCGACTCAGGTGCGGAAACCTTGACCCAGCCCCACCCGTGGACCATAATAAAAACTCGCAGTCTGTCTCCTTTTCCTGACCTCTCAAGCCATTTTCAAATCACTTGGAAGCCACCTTTGCCTCCTCAGAATGTCTCATTATGTGAGCAAAAATTCTTTTCATACCTTCCTGGCGTGTGTGTGTGTGTGCGCGCGCGTGTGTGTAAAATCATCAGTGTCCACATCTGAACCAAATTTTGGGTGGGTGTCCATCTTTTCCCTGTGGAGAGGATATAATATTTCACTGCCATTTTAGTTGGATCTTGGCATGGAGAGCAGCTAAATACAAATGCCAATCCACCATTTTCAATGGAGGCCATCTTGATTCTACTGATTCTGGATCTCTGGGTTGTGATTGGAAAAAATCATGCAAGCATATTCGTTCACCACCTGACATGACATAATCCTCTACAGAAATTCCAGGTGGTCGAGAGTAGCTGTAAATGGATAGTTACATTTCGATCTCTGGGAATAAGCAGGTTTCTCAATCTGTGGGCCATGTGGATGAGGTGAGCGTTCCAATAAGGATGTGAGAAAGTAACATATTCGTTGATTAGGATGGTCAGCTATAGTGTGTGCAACTATTATTCTTCCAGAGATTCTGTTTCATCAGAACATTACCCTGAAATATGTTCTTGCTGAGGTTCTAGAAGTCACACATCACCTAGCTTGTATCCTCAGCTTGGCATTGTACCCAACAGAATCCCTCTTCCCTAGGAAGCAGAGAAATACACAGAATTAACACACTTTGGAAGGTGTGCATGGATATAAATAAAGTGCCCCAGAGCCCCAATGTCTTCTTGGTGTTGCCAATAACTCGAGGATGCCAAAACGGGGGAGCCTGAGAGAGCCCAGACTTGGTTTTTTAAACATGTCTAACTTCACGTCATCTGAAAGGTATCACCAGGTCCTCTGTCGAAAAACTTTTCTAGAGATGCAAAGACATAAATATAGCTGCAAAATGTCAGGAGAAGACCAGAAAGACCCATTGCAGTCTTGCATAGCCATCTCACTCGATGTAAGTGCTGCAAGATACGTGCACCCTTTGGCAATACTCAGATTTAGCCCGTATGTGGAAGGGACGGTAACCTTGCTGTCCCAATCACTGTGTTGCAACTAAAGGTGGCCAACCAACCTGGGTTGTCAGCTCCCATATCTCCTGGCTCCTTAGCATCCAGAAATCTACATGGAGTCTACTGATCAAGGTAACATCCTGTAATAGTCATGCGTGGGGTTTATGTGGCTCTATTTCACTGCTCTCTAAGCATTAGCCGCACTTCAGGAGAACTCTGCTCCAGGTAGCAAGTGACAGACATGAGAATTCCAGAATGTTGGTAATGGCTTTGTCAACTCCTGTCAGGCTTTTTTTTTTTTTTTTTTCTTCTTTGCTTGATGGATTCTTCCCGGGTCAATGATAAGTGAACAAGAAGACATGTCTATTTTAATGTTGTTCCTCCACTGCATTCAAAATGCATTGGTAACCTCAACATCAACAGTGAGCTAATATCAAGCAAAAGCACTAAAAGAGACAACGTGCTTGAGAAAGGGGGGGGGGGGAGAGATGGCGAGAGATCTCTCAATCCAAACCCTCCCTAACGGAGGAAATAAAATACATTTGAAACCCATCATTTTAGGGGCAGGTTGGGTCAGACTTGGATGAAGCAGGTGGGGGCAGTTGTACATGTGGGGAAAGAACAACGAGGAACCAAAACCTAGAGGAAGTAACTCGACATTAACTGGAGCGGTGCTGGCTATCCCGAGGGGTCATCTCAAAGCCTCTTGGAGGTGACGGACGCTGGCACACGTAGTCTCAAACAGCTCATTTAATACAGCCATCGTTTTCGTAATGATGTCTGCAGAATTTTAAGCTGGATAAAGGTTCTTGGCTTAAGGGCGGTACAGGGGTGGGAGAAAGGCGAAAAATTAGTCTCAAGGAATAGGCAAGACCAGGTTGTAGATAGACTTGAGTGCTAGTTTTAAAAGTCTGCAACTTGTTTTATAGGAAATGGATTGGGGGAGGAAGCAGCTTGATGATGCCAACAAAGGAGTGGCATGGTTGGGACAGAATTCGGGAAGATGACTATGTTGGTCTCTGTAGCATTTTTGAAAGGGTGATTCGGGTTTGTAAGGAGAGAAGCATGGTAATGAATTCTAAATTTCTGGCCCTCAGCAGCGGACGGATGATTGTGCCACCAATAAACAGGGAAGATCTGATTTTTTTTTTAAGCTAAAAATAAAAGCTACCACATATCAAAGATTATTGGGTACCAGGCAATCTATAAAGCCTTCTACAGACCTACCTTTATTTAGTGCTTGAACAACCTTGTGGAGGCTGGTTTATTTCCTAATTTTACAGAGAAAAAAACCCAAAAAACTAAGACTGGTCAATTGTTCTGAAGCCATCTAGTTAATAAATTGTGAATACCAGAATTCAAACCCAGGTTTGCCTGACTTCAAAGTAATTTTGATTTTTGTCATTTGGTCAAAGGCAAGGGCCATCAGAAACTTAACTCACAAGGACATCTGGCCAACAGGGTGAGAAACGGATGAAATTCTAGTCCAATCTCCCCTTACCAACCGTAGTTCCTTTTTCTAGTCTACACACATCCCCTGTCCGCTCATCCAAGCCGTACATCAACGTAGCTGTGTCTCCCTAAGGGGAAAGAGGGTTATTTCAAACCCTCACAGAGGTGCCTTTGGGTGCCCACCTGGCCGTGCATCTATAGCTCCAGAATGAAGCACAGTCAGCACTACAGTCGACCTGAGATTAGCTTTCGGAAGGAAACATTTTGAAGGTAAATACATTTTCAAGGGTAAGAATTTAAGAACGTGATTAGAGTTCTCTTTGTTATTTCTAAATGACTTGCCTTTTGGAGGTTGGTAAGGTTTGTGAGGTACGATGGCGTGGATAGGACTGAACAAACATCAGTGGACAGAGTGACACATGTTGTAGATGCCATCACGTTCCTAATTATTAACGATAATGCCACACTGTTATGTCTGGTCTCCCTGTATCTACAACGTCTTCGCCACTGTCTCCAAACTAAAAGAATCGGGGTTGGAACTTCACAGTGGGGGATTTTGAGTGTTTTATCGCATGTTCTGAATGGAGCATACTTTCATCTCATTGTAAAAACAAAACAAAAGAAAATGTCTGTCTGAACTCACGGCCACACATCCCGAGATGAAAACCCACACAAAAATAGTGCAAACCACCGAAGGGGCTATTACAAAGGGGTCGGCGTTTGACCACCAGTCAATGGAAGGAAAAATATAGATATAGCAAACAAATTCTATGCCTCCAATTGGATACCTCCGCTCCTTTCACACAGGTCTCTCTGCTGGACTTCCAAATTCCTGAATTTCTCACTGCTGCCGTTCATGACCATGACACCTCTCCTCACCCACTATTGAGCGTTCTTCCAATTCTTTCAAGTGCCTCTTTGAAGCTTATCAAAGCCACTTCTCTCACAGTGTTTTTCATTTTACCCCCTTAAATAGCCTCCAAAGCTGAAGGTCCCTAACCTTGCTCTTTCTAGTTACTCTAAAGCGGCGCCTGTGGATAATGGATATTCCAATGACTATTTCTGGTTTAATGATTCTCAAATTATTCACATGGCCAGGCAGTCTTATGAATGCACTAGGGACTCATCACGAAGACGACCAAAACCCCGAGTAAATGGTGAAACTCACAATTTGAATGCTTCAGCTGGCTATGACCCAAATGTTCTGATCTTGAGAAGTCACGCTCGTGTGGTTAATAGAGAAGCCTCACGTTGATCGGGTGTTCCGAAAGCTGAAGCTGGGGCATTTGTGACTTTCGCTTTTTTTTTCTTTTTTTTTTCAATATATGAAATTTATTGTCAAATTGGTTTCCATACAACACCCAGTGCTCATCCCAAAAGATGCCCTCTTCAATACCCATCACCCTGTGACTTTCGCTTCTGGTGATGGCCGACGAGGCAAAGTCGACCCACCGCCCTGCTGGAAACAGAATCACTGCAAATAAAGCCTGGTTGAAGACCCTGGATTGATAACAAGGCTGTGAAGAATTACCAGGACACAAAACTCCGAAAACAGAAGCGCTTTCATATGGGCTACACGTCTACCTCAACTGAAGTCAATTCCTGACATTGGATTAAGGCAATCATGCACTGCAGGGATCCCAGGCCCTTGCCAGAAATGAATTCTCGTCTCTAGAGAAAGAGAACATCGGGCAAGGCTTTCGCATTTTGCTATAGTTTTCGACCTTCTGTATTGAAACAGTTGGATATTCACATATAGGGTAGGAAATAATAGATTCTGTTTGCGGTTCTCTCCATGGTAACATCTTGCACATTATAGGACAATAAATATCGCGCCCAGGAAAGTGACATTGATAGAATCCATTCATCTTATTGAGATTTTGTCAGTTTTACACGCACTCATTGTGTGTGTGTGTGTGTGTGTGTGTGTGTAGTTAGCTCACTGCAACTTTATCACATGGGTAGACACTTGGCGACTGCCACCCCAGCTAAGACACAGAAAAGTTCCATTACAAGGCTCCTTCATGTAGACTTCTCTGGGCAAAACCATCTCACTCCCTCCCCCCTCCTTAATCTCTGGCAACCACTAATATGGCCTCAATCTCTACATTTTTGTCATTCAAAAATATCATATGAGTGGAATCATATAGCACATAACTGTATGAGTCTGCTAAAGCAGCAATAACACAACACGGTAGACTGGCTGAAACAACAGAGCTGTATTTGCTCACACTTCTGGAGGCTAGAAATCCAAGGCCAAAGCGTGGGCAGGTTTAGTTCTTCCTGAGGCCTCCCTCCTTGGCCTGTAGATGCCGCCTTCTCGCGGTGTCCACATCTGGTCATCCCTCTGTGCCCGCACACCCCTGTTCTCTCTTCCAACTCTTAGAAGGACGCCCGTCACGTTGGATTGGAACCCCATGTTAATGGCCTCATTTAACTGAATCATACCTTTAAAGACCTTATTTCCAAATACAGCTACTTTCTGAAGCACTGAGAGTCGAGACTTAAAAAAATTTTTTTTTACATTTATTTATTTCTGAGAGACAGAGAGAGACGGAGCACCAGTGAGGGAGGGGCACAGAGAAGGAGATGCAGAATCCAAAGCAGGCTCCAAGCTTGGAGCTGTCAGCACAAAGCTAACGCAGGGCTCAAACTCACAAATGGTGAAATCATGACCTGAGCCAAAGTTGGACACTTAACCGACTGAGCCACCCAGGCGCCCCTGGAGCATTGAGACTTTAACATATGAATTTTGAGGAAACAATTCAGTCCATAACGGTCATATTTTGACATTTTCATTCAACCTAGTGATGTTGAGATCCATCCACGTTGCAGTATATCTCAATAGTCTGTTCCTTTCTTGTTTGTTTTGATGAATAGTATTTGTTATTATGGACATACTGTAGTTTTTCAAACTATTCACCTGTTGAAGGGCACTAGGCTGTTTATAGCTTGAGACTAATACAAATAAAGCAGCCGTGAACACTTGTAAACATAAAATTCTATTTCTCTGGGAGAAATACTCAATAGTGCAATTGCTGAGTTTGTGGTAAGTGCATATTTGGCTTGAAGAAACATGTTTCGCGGGGCTCGAACTCGCAGACCGTGAGATCGTGACCTGAGCTGAAGTCCGACGCTCAACCGACTGAGCCACCCAGGCGAGATAAGGTCTGGAAGTATTTTCTTCTAATCTGCAGCTAGTTTTCTCTCTTTCTCAGAGCAACATTTTAAATGTCGATGTGTACGGTTTATCAATTTCTCCTCCTATGGAGCTTGCTTTGCATTTCAAGTCTAAGAACTCTTCTCTGAGCCCTGAAGGTTCTCTCCTGTGTGTTTTTCTAAAAGATGTAACATTAATGTAAAATTGCATTTTACATTCACTCTGTGACCCATTTTGAGTAAATGTGTATATAAGGTATGAGGTTGAGGTCAAGGTTCTTTTTTTCTTAGCTTATGGATATTGAATTGTGCTAGCACCATTTGTTGAAAAGATTATTTTTTTCTCCATTGGATTGCTTTTGAACTTCATCAAAAATCAGTTCAGCATATTTGTTTGTCCCATGACCTTAGTGTATGGTACAAGAACAAAGGTAATATGTAACCAAGAAGGCATTTTTTCTTCCCATTGTTATTTATAATAGTACGGAAATGGGGGCATATTAGAAGTCTACCATTAAGATAGAAAATGGATTAAAATACAGCGGATACATTTATATTCTAACTACAAACAGAAGCTGAATGTGCATTGAGTAAAGAAGCAAAAACAGAATAAAGTCTATAGAACAATAGGATTTTTATAAATTAAAACCTATGGGAAAATGCAACATAGTAAGCAAAGATGCACGTTTATGTAAGGACATATTAGAATGAGGTCCCCTGGGAGTGATAAAGCAGAATATAGGGGGAAAAAATTTTAACGGAGAGGATCTTTGCATGGATCACTGATTATAGTATTTTTTTTTCCCTGAACCAAGGAATATGTCTAACTCAATTCTTTAAACTTAAACTTTTTTTAAACTTCAAAAAATGTAAACATAAAACAAATCCAAAACTTGTCTCCTTGGACTCCAAGCTGAAGCTCTTCTCTTGTAATGTTAACTCGACAAGAAAAAAAACAACTGATGTTCGACTGGAAAGTCTTTCCCACAGGAAAGTATTTTTCAAGTTTTGCATTAGTTTCTTTGTTTAGTGCAAAAGCGCCTATAAGAAACTCTTCTAACCCAACAGGCTAGGTCCAGGAGGCTCATTGCCCTGGGTACAGCCATCTTCTCTGTAGCAACCTGATACAGCAGTATATTTTTCACTAGAAGACAAATGGTTCATTGAAACTTTGTTGTTATCTCCCTCCAGCTACTTTAGATGTAGAAGGAAGAATCTCAGATCTGCTGATGCTTCTACAGGTTGTAACACATGAACAAGTTTCCAATAGTCTCCAGTCGGTGGGAAGTTCCTTCTGACACGTACTTTATCCTCCCCCCTAAGAATCAGTGTGAAAGAAATGAATGCTTTGAATTGATATATAATATTTTAATTTTGAAATTTGACCTCACTTTACATGCCTTTATTCCTCCTCAAAATGGAGGTCTTGCCCCGGTCATGCAAGCTTGTTTGTTTGTTTGTTTGTTTGTTTGTTTGTTTTTTCCTATTCTCTTTATGTAAGGGGCTCTCTCCAAAATAAATGTGTTCCCTTCCTTGCCAAACACAGCTGTCTCCCTACTCAGTGGTCTTATTCTGGTGCTCATTTTAAGCTTGGTTTCAGCTTCCACTTGTCCACGAGGCATGCTTGGAAAATATGGGTTGTAGTTTCCTTATACCTTTCCATGGTTCCAATGGCCCTTATATACTTCTCTTTTTTTTTTTTAATTTTTTAATGTTTATTCATTTTTGAGAGGGTGGGGGAGGAGCATAGAGCAAGAGGGGGACACAGAATCCGAAGCAGGCCCCAGACTCTGAGGTGTCAGCACAGAGCCCAGTGTGGAGTTTGAACTCATGGACTGTGAGATCATGACCTGAGCCAAAGTCAGATGCTTAACCAACTGAGCCACCCAGGTTCCCCTCTACTTTTCTAACCAAGAAATAATTTAGGAAAGTAATCCCATTCATAAGATCATCAACACTAATACTTAGGAGCAAATTTAATCACTATAAACTCTAAAAGATTTATAAAAGAAATTAAAGAAGACACAAGTAAATGGAAGATGGCCTTATTCATGAACTGGAAGAATATTGTTAAAATGTCCATACTACTTAAAGTGATCTATGTATTCGAATGTAACCCCCATCAAAATTTTAATGGCATTTTTCACAGAAATAGAAAAACAATCGTAAAATAGATATGAAATCACAAAGGACCCTAAATGGCTGAAGTAATATTGAGCAAGAAGAACAAATCTGGAGGGATTACACTTTCGGATTTTAAACTATATTGCAAAGCTATCATAATCAAAACAGTGTGGTACTGGCATAAAAACAGACACATAGACCAAGAGAACAGAACAAAGAGCCCATACATATATGGTCATCTAATTTTCAACAGAGGTGCCAAGAATACATGTTGGGGAGATACTAGTCTTTCCAATAAATGGTGCTGGGAAAATTGGACATCCACATACAAAAGAAATGAAATTGGACCCTTATATCACACTATAGACAAAAATCAATTCAGTATAGATAAAAACTTAAATACAATACCAGAAATCATAAATCTCCTGGAAGAAAACATAGGGAAGAAAGCTCCTTGACGTCAGCCTTGGTGGTGATTTTTTGTATCTGATACCAAAATCATAGGCAACATTATCAACAATAGCCAACACATGCACACACACACACACACACACACACACACACACACACTGGAATATTACTCAACCATCAAAAGAATGAAATCTCACCATTTGCAATGACATAGATGAAGCTAGAGTATGTCATGCTAAGCAAAATCAGTCAGAGAAAGACAAATACCGTATGATTTCACTCATAGGTGGAATTTAGGAAACCAAACAGATGAACATAGAGGAAGGGGAAAAAAAGAGAGAGAAAAAAATCGTAAGAGACTCTTAACTATAGAGAACACACTGAGGGTTAATGGAGGGGAGGTGGGCAGAGGATAGTCTAAATGGGTGATGGGTATTAAGAAGGGCACTTGAAACCAATATTACACTATATGTTAACTAAATAGAATTGAAATAAAAATTTGAGAAGAAAAAAGAAAGCATAGGCAACAAAAAGCAAAAATAAACAAGTGGAACTACATCAGACTAACATGTTTCTGCACGGGGGCTCCTAGGTGACTCAGTTGGTTAAGCAACGGACTTCCGCTCAGGTCATGATCTCACAGTTTGTGAGTTTGAGCCCCGCATCAGGCTCTGTGCTGACAGCTCAGAGCCCAGAGCCTGCTTCAGATTCTGTGTCTCCCTCTCTTTGCGCCTCCCCTAATCATGCCCTGTCTGTCTGTCTGTCTCTCTCAAAAATAAATTTTTAATTTAAAAAATTAAAAAAAAAAGATAACATGGTTAGCATAGATGTGGACGAATGGAATTCTTGTACACCGTTACTGAGAATGTAAATTGGGTCAGCCATTATGGAGAATGGTATGGGGTATCTTCACATCATTAAAAATTAAAAGTGCCCTATGATCCAGCACTCCCGGTATATATTCAAAGGAAATGAAATCAGTATTGCAAAGAAATGTCTGCATTCCCATGGTCATTGTAGCATTATTCAGAATAATCAAGATTTGGAAACAAGCTATGTGCCTAATGACAGATGAATGGATAAGGAAAACGTGGTATATGTTTCAAAATATTATTCAGCCCTCAAAAAGGAAACGCGGCTGTTTGTGACAACGTGGATGAATATTGTGTTAAGTGGAATAAGCCGAAAGGAGAACAACAAATACTGTATGGCCCCACGTATCTGTGGAATAAAAAAAAAAAAGTCAATCTGACAGTAACAGATTGAGGATGCTTGTTGCCAGGGGCTAGAGGAGGGTGGGAAAAATAGAGACGTGCTGGGTCCAACACGGCACAGACATGCAGTTATGGGTTAAGTTCTGAGGATGGAATGCACAAGATGGCGACTAGAGTTAATTGTGTAAGCATATTAAATGATTAGAGTTAATTTTGTCGTATACTTGAGATTTGCTAAGAGAGATCTCAAGTGTTCACACCAAGGGGAAAAAAAAAGTAACTATCTAAGGGGATGGATGGTAATCATTTCGCAGCGTATACGAATATTGAATTATTATCGCATTTTACACGTTAAATAGATCACAATTTGGTCAGTTATACCTCAATAAAGCTGGGCGCGGGGAAAGAATGAATTTTAGGTCGATTCCTATGTGTGTTTCCTCTCCCTCTTGTGGACATCCACAATTATCAGACCCCTCCACGTTTCACATTCTCCAGGGAGCTCCTCACTCGTACCACGTTCCTTCATGACTCCAGGGGGGACACGACACTCCACTTAGACAAAGCCTAGGAATCCACCTGACCCAGACGGACCTCATATAGTAACGCACTAGCAGCTCTTCCTGTAACCAGTCTGCACCCCTGCCCTTCACACGGCAAAAAGATTTCGCCATTCCCTTGTGTTACACATCACACTCACACAGCCAATCCCCCGGTTTACTTGAGTTCAATTAAAATTGGTTTTCCGTATTTTGAACCACAGAGAGCCTTGACCAAAGACCTACAAGTGGCTTATAAGCTTTTGGAGGAGTAGATAGTGCTCCACACTAGTTGGTACTGGGATTGGGTGGGGGAACAGAGAGGCCCGCTCCATGTCCATTACCAATGTGGTACCCAAGCATTTTCTGGTGAACTCCTTCACATGGGAAGACAATTGTAGGTAGGAACACCGGAAATGAGGAGACAGGTTAACACCTTTGCCAAGAATAAGACGCGGTGTCCCCACAGTAGGACTCTATCCCTGCGGCCCCTGTGGAGTCCGCTTTGTAAAGACTTAGAATTATGTGATATATCATTATATCTATGACGTACAATTGCCTACATGTCGGAACAGGTGTACTTAGAATGCTTACGGATGGGGAAAAAAAAGCAAACCACAAAGCCTTCTAGGTTTTTAAAAATCATTAAATGTTGTTACTACATATTTTTCAAGTCTATTCTATATACAGAAAAGTGTACACGATAGATTGTATAATTTAGTGGGTAATCATGAATCACACATACACACGCACAACACGTGTCATCCAGAGCAAGGAATAGAATTATTTCTGGTCTTCCATATTTTCATCATGCTTTGGGCTCCCGCCCAAAGATTAACATTATCAAAATTTAACAGTAACTTAATTTTGTGATGTTTACATCACAGAGGGGATGTTTACAACATTGACATTGAACGTATTTGTTACTGCGGCTGGATTTGCCATCTTGCCGTCTTGCTATTTGTTTTTCTATTTGTCTCACGTCTTTTGTGTTCCTCTGCTCTTCCCTGCTCAGCTTTCTTTCATGAATTTTTTTAGCCCGTGTCCCTTTTACGCCTGTGCTGATTTTTACTACATTATTTTGTTCTATTTTCTTAATGGTTGCTCTAGGGGGGGAAAGTACATTTTAATTTGTTATAATTGCCTTAAGAATTATTAGCGACGATCCAATAGTACAAGTGTTGCCCCAGACATCTTCCTCATGTTTTGTCCTTTCGTTGTCATGTATTTTAAATCTAGAAGTTATACTGGAGTGCCCGGGTGGCTCAGTCAGTTCAGCGTCCAACTCCTGATTCTAGCGAAGGTCAAGATTTCAAGGTTTGTCGGTTTGATCATCATGTTGGGCTCTGTGCTGAGTGTGACCTGCTTGGGATTCTTTCTCTCCTCTCTCTCTTCCCATCCCCTGTTCTTGCACACACACACTCTCTCTCTCTCAAACAAATAAATCTTTTTTTTTTGAAAAATCTATATCATGTGATAGCAATGCAATATTGTAATTATTGCTTTATAGCATCTTATATCTTTTAAGGGAAGTATGGAAAATTGTAAAAAGACATATTTATGCAGTCACATAATTATTCACATATATTCACATTTTCAGCTCCCTTCATTGCTTCCTATGGATACAAATCATCTTCTGGGGTCACTTCCTTTCAGCTGAAGGACTTTTCCTACTTTGGTTGGGGGAGGTCCTTTAGCAACAACTATTTCCCTCTTTTTTTAATCTGTCTTTATCTTGTCTTTGTATTGAGATACAGTTTTTTCCTTTCAAAAACTTTGAATATCTTACTACACGGTCATGAACTGCATGGTCTCTGATGAAAAATCCGCCACCAGCCTTCTGTTTTTCTATCTGATGAGTCATTTCTCCCTTGTTGCCTTCAAAATGGGCTCATCGTTGGTTTTTAACAATTTGATCTGTCTAGGTGTAGACATTTTTTACTTTAGTCGGTTTGGGGTTCATTGAGATTCTTAGCATGATGGACGAATGTGTATCATAAATTTGAGAAGTTTTTAGTTATATTTAAAGATTTGTTTCTATTCCTTTTTCTCCCTCTTGTCTTTCTAGGACTCCCATTACCTGCATGTGGGTATGCTTGACCTACTTTAAATCATGCCCCACCAGTCTTTTCTTAATAAGTTTATTTATCTATTTGAGAGAGAGGGAGAGAGAGATCCCAAGCAGGCTCAGCACCGCCAGCACATAGCCCAATGCGGGTCTCGATCCCACAAACCGGAGATCATGACGTGGACCTAAACCAAGAGTCCGATGCTTACCCAACCGAGCCCCCCAGACGCTCCACCCCACCAGTCTTTAGGGCCGTTTCCATACTTCAATCTTTTTTCTATCAATTTGTCAGATTAGATGATTTCTGTTAAGTCCATTTGGAATCCACTGATTTTCCTGCATTTCCAATCAGCTGGTGAGCCCCTGTAGTAAATATCTCATCTCAGTTATCACATTTCAACCTTCTAATTTGCATTTCTAGAACTTATCTCTTTTTGGGATTTTCTATTTGCTGATTCACCGTGATTACACTTTATTTTAAAAGTGGTTTATTTTGCCCCGTTAATACACTTTCTTCTTCTTTGAATTCTTTGTAAAATCAAACATCTGAGAACACTCGGATATAGGTCCCACTGATGCTCGTGTTTTCTTTTTTTTTTTCCAGAGTATGAATCACACTTATTTCTTGAAATGGTTTACAATGTTTGCTTAAATATCACGCATCTTAGATAACATATTATAACACTTCTGGGTTCCTCCTCTGCCTGAGGGTGTTTGTTGTTTTGACTATGTAATAACTTGCTTGGATAGAATTCGTGATGCCTGTCTCCCTCGCAATGTGTGGCTGCTAATGTTATTTGCTTGTTGGTAAAAAATGTCTTGCCTTTGTGTTTAAGCCTGGCTTTCTACTGCCTGCCCCTGGGGCTGCATAGCTCAGTGCTCAAAATTTGGTTAGAAGTTGCACTCAAATATTTCAAGGCACTGAGGCTCTACCCTCTCCGCTAATGGATTTGTTTGGCAGCTAGAGCCAGGGGGGTACGTCCAAAATGCAGGTCATCACCAAGCCTTCCCTGGATTTTACCGTGTGCTGCCCTCTCACATGGAGTTTGCACAAGCCCGGGCGCTGTCAGTCAGGAAAATGCAGGTGATGGGCTCTGACTCAGCCTCCGCTCATCCCAGGAAATGCGAGAAGATTCTCAAGTCCCCTCTGGCTTTCTCACCTTCGGGAACTCCCTGTAAAATCCCTGGCTAGTCCCCTTGTCTGCGGTTTGCTCGCGAAAGGACAAGCATCTGGCCCTCCTGTCTGGCCACCCGCTGCTTGGATTGTCACTTCAGTGGACGGTGCTTCGATTCCAATGCACCCCGTCTGGTGGTGGCGGTGAAGCTTACCATCTCATAGCCTGCCCCACCCTGGCTCAAACACCCTTCTGGATGAGCTTGGTGGAGAATGGAGGCAGTTGACTTTTCAACCTTTTTACTCCATCATGCCCGAAGCCAGGGTTCCTCCAAACCCTTTCAATCGTCCTTCCTCTGACGGTGTGTCCAAATTAGCCCATTCCCACCTCTTGACACTTTTTCCCCTCTCGTATGGTTTTTTTTTCTCTGTCCTTATATTTACACCTGTCTCTCGACACTGCATATCGCTATGCGCTTTTTGTTCCCTCATCTGAGACCCCTATGTCTCTTAATGGGACGGTTCAATGATTTTTTATTAAGGTGACATTTACCTCTTTCTGTAATTAACCTTTCCCCTTCAACTTTGAGTATTTTTCAATACCCCCCTTTAATTTGTTGAGGTTTTATTTCTTTTTCCACTTTTTCTTCTTCACTGGTTTGAACATTTTAAATTCGCGTTACATTTCTTCAGTAGTTACTTTTAAATTTTTTAACACACATAACAACAAAAAAAGAATCAAATCAATATGCTTAGATTCCTCTTAAACCATGCAAGAACCTTACCTTTCACTTCAAACATTGCCTTCCATTTCTTTCTCGTGTGTTATTTTTGGTGACCTGTGAATTAGACTTTAAAAATATGTATTTTTGTAACCCTGTAAATCAGACATGAAAAATACTCTTCTGGATCATCAGCGATGACTAATATTTACCCATGGTTTTCTTTGCTCACCATTTCTGTTTCATCACACAGTATGTGTAGAATTATTTTCCTTTATTCTGAAATCCTGTCAATGAAATTGTCGGGATGAAATACCAATTTCTTTTCTCTGACACTCCTTTATTTTGTCCTCTTGAAACACCTTTAGCTTCTTTCCGCCCTTCTATGGCATTACTGACGTATCTTTTGAGTTCTGTTTTTGCTACAGAAAAAGCAGGTGTCTTACTTTTCTCCAGACAGTCTTTTCACTGGCGGCTCAGATTTTCTTCTCGCTTTCTTTCGTTGCACACAGTTTCACTACCATGTGTGGGTTTCTTCTTCATCATGGTCGAGTTCCTTGTGCTTTCTTAATATGAAATGTTGTGGCTTCAATTTCTGAACAATCTTCGCTACTCTATTTATTGCCTGTCTCAATCTCACCATAATTTGCGGATCAAATACAGCTTTTCCCACCTTCGTCAGTTTTACATGCATTCGTCTGTGTGTGTGTGTGTATGCAATTTAATCACGTGTGGCTTCCTGTAAGCATCGCCGCAAGGAAGATCCTTACATGTACCATCGCAAGACTTCTTTATTACTCTTTCATAGCCTCGCGTGTCCCCTCCGCCCTTCTGCATAACCCCTAAATGATTTGTGAATGTTGAACCAGCCTTGCATGCCTGGCACAAATACGCTTGGCCTTGGTGTATTTTTTTTATACATTGTTGAACTTGATTTGCTAGTATTTTTTGAGGATTTGCACATCTAACGTCATTAGCTTTTTCTTTTTCTTTTTTTTTTTTTTAACATTATTTTGGTTTTGATGTAAGAAAAATCCCCCCTTGTAAAATCAGTAAGGAAGTGCTCCATTCGTTTCAACTTTCTGGAAGAAAATATGTAGAATGACATTAATGCTTCCTAAACAGGTTTGGGTAAAATTATTCTCCAATGAAACTGGGCCTGGATGCATCTTTTCTGGGAAGTTTTTAATTACAAATTCAATTTCTGTAATAGTTGCAGAATTAATTTGGGTTAATGATTTAATTTGGCTGACTTTTGGTAATCAGCGGTTTTTATTTATTTTATTTTATTTTATTTTATTTTTTTTTAATTTTTTTTTCAACGTTTATTTATTTTTGGGACAGAGAGAGACAGAGCATGAACGGGAGAGGGGCAGAGAGAGAGGGAGACACAGAATCGGAAACAGGCTCCAGGCTCTGAGCCATCAGCCCAGAGCCCGACGCGGGGCTCGAACTCACGGACCGCGAGATCATGACCTGGCTGAAGTCGGACGCTTAACCGACTGCGCCACCCAGGCGCCCCAATCAGCGGTTTTTAAACACTTAATCCATTTCTTCTAAGTTGTTAAATGTAGGAACATAAAATACTTGTAATATTCACTTACTCTTCAATGATTTCCGGACCTGTTGTGACATCATCTGTTTCATTCCTGAAGTTTCCATCTTTGATTTTTTTTTTTTTATCTTTGACAGTCTTACTAAAGGTTTTGATTTTATTGTTTTTGAGGAGCCACTTTTTGTTTTATTAATTTTCTCTATTGTTTTCTTCTTCTCAATGTCATTGAATTCTGCTGTATGTCACCTCCTTCCTTCTACTTAATTTTGGTTTATTTTGTTCTCTTTTTTTTCCTACTTTCTTGAAATAAGAACTTAGATTATTGAGTTAAGTTCTTTCTAATATAATTATTCAGTGCTGTATGTTTCCCTTGCAACCACAAATTTTGATCTGCTTCAATTTTTTTGTTTAAATTTTTTAATGTTTATTTTTGAGAGAGAGAGAGACAGAGAGAGAGCAAGCAGGGGAAAGGTAAAGAGAGAGGCAGACACAGAATCCAAACAGGCGCCAGGCTCTGAGCTGTAAGCACAGAGCCCAACGTGGGGCTTGAACTCATGAACAGCAAGATCATGATCTGAGCTGAAGTTGGATACTCAACCGACTGAGCCACCCAGGTGCCCCTGCTCTGTTTCCATTTTTTAAAATTATATTTATACCCTTTGATAATTTCTCTTCCACCCATGGGTTATTTAGAAGTATCTTGTTTAATTTGCAACTATTTAGAGATTTTCCTGTTGTATCTCTGTTAATTGATTTCTAGTTTGATTCCATTATAGTGAAAAAAATACTGTAAATGATTTCAACTTATTAAAATTTAAGATTTGTTTGGGGCGCCTGGGTGGCTCAGTTGGTTAGGCGTCCGACTTCAGCCCAGGTCACGATCTCACGGTCCGTGAGTTCGAGTCCGGTGTCAGGCTCTGGGCCGATGGCTCGGAGCCTGGAGCCTGCTTCCGATTCTGTGTCTCCCTCTCTCTCTGCCCCTCCCCCGTTCATGCTCTGTCTCTCTCTGTCTCAAAAATAAATAAACATTAAAAAAAAAAAGATTTGTTTTATTACCCAGGATATGATATGTACTGGTAAATATTCTGGACGCACTTGAACAGAACATATATTTGGTTGGTGGTAGGTGAAATGTTCTGTATATGTTCATTAGATCCTTTGGTTGATGTTTTAGTTCTTCCATATCCCTGCTAATGTCCTCGTAGGTCTATAAGTTACTGATAGTGGGTCATCGAGATCTCTGATTATAATTATGGAAATACTTCTCCTTTCAGCTGTATTAAGTTTTGCATCATGTATTCTGAAGCTCTCTTTTTGCATACACATATAGAATTGTCATATCTTCTTGGTAGATGGATCCTTTTATCATTGTGTAATGTCCTTTGTCACTAATAATTTTATTTGCTATGAAATCTAATTTTAATGGTAATAATCATAACTGCTTTTTAATTTGGTTGATGTTATATGTATTTTTCAATTCTTTTATTGTTAACCCTCATATGTCATATGGAAAGTAAATTTTTTTGTGCACCACATTAATTTGGGTCCAGCTTGGTTTTTTGTTTTAATCCTTTGTGGAAATCTTGCTTTTCAGTTCGTATATTTAGACAATTTAAAGTAATTACTGCCAGAGTTAAGATGGCCAAGCAGCACGGAGACCCTGAACTTGTCTCATCCCTGAAACACAGCTAGATCAGCGCCAAACCATTTGCACGACCTAGGAAACTGATTTGAGGATTGATGCAACAATCTGCATAACTTGAAACACAGAACTCAGCAGGTACGCGGTGCACAGAGGTAAACTGGGGGAGAGGAAAGCCATGGGGGGTAGGGAGCTGTTTTCACGGAGACAGGACAGAGAAAGAGAAAAGGGAGAGTGCAGTGCACTGGGATTGTGCAAGAAAACGACTCCACCAAAAGTAGCTGAGAGAAAGAGAGGAAGAGTGAAAACACTCGCAGGGAGCTGAACAAGAAATCTGTGCCCCGAAACCATTGATGGGGAGAAAGGACAGTGTTTCAATACCACCAGGATTCTGTAAACAGTTTATAGAGTGCAGAGTCTGCAGTTTTGGAGCTCCAGTGCCTGGTGGTGCTCTGGGGAAGAAGTAGGGCAAATCCCCAAGAACAGGCAGTGGGGCCTGAGGGGTCCATGTGCCACACAGAGAAAAGCAGTTTCCCTATTTGGAGAGAATTTGGTAGAGGCCATACGGCCTCCCCATTGGCAAAGGTCCCAGTGGACCTGGAAAGCAGCCAGGTTTGCTGGTATTGGGACAGACACCAGAATCTGAAGAAACCTAGTGCCAGCTGTGTGTTGTGATTTGCCATAATCTCTGAACCTCTGCCACAGAGTGATTGCATGAACGTTTTCTGGGGCAAGATGGCACCCAGCCATTGCTCCGCAAGACCCTTGGACCCTTCGACCCCAGAGAGTCAGTGTGGGTCCAAGACGCTTGGATGGGGCTTTGAAACACAACCCCATCTGACATAAAACTCTGGAAGGAGGTGCCACCTGGAAGGTGGACAGCTTGGACGTGGAAACTGTAGAGGCAAGGAGAGGACAGAGGCCTGAGACAAAGGATGGGTGTTTGATTGCAGGTCGGTGAGAGTGTGAAGTTTCTGGCCAGAGACTAGGGAGCTGGGTGAAGCCATTTCCACCTCTCCTGCACATGCTCATGTGCGTGCGCGCACACACACACACACACACACACACACACACACTGATCCACCCAGTAAGCTAAGCGACCTGGTAGCAAACAGAGCCCTTACATCAAGCCCCGCCCAAATGCACCCTCCAAGCACATCCCCTAGAAGAGCAGCACGAGTCACTCCACCTGCTTAGTGTACAGACTATAGTAGGCTTCATAGCTTCGGTTCTAGGAGAAACTGGATGTAACTTCAGTTGGGTTTCATTTTGTTTGCTGGTTCATTTATTCGTTCATTTTCTTTGTTTCTGGTTTTGCTTAAATTGATTTCTTTTTTCTTTCTTATCTTTCACTTTCTTGGATATAGAAAGAGGAAAATGTATTCTTATTTATTTTTACTTTATTTTTAAAAAAATTTTATGCTCTTTCATTTTATTTTATTTTATTCTACTTTATTGTATAATGTTGTAGTTTAAAAACTTTTTACCTTCTTTTCCCTTTTCTTTCTCTTTTTTCTCTATTATATCAAGTTTCTTTCAACCGCAGACCAGAATACAATTAGGATCTAGCTTTGCTTTTTGATTTTTTGTTTTGTTTTTAATTTTAATTTTTCATCTTAGTAGTTTTTTCTACCTGCAAAATGACAATATGAAAGAATTCACCCCAAAAGAAAGAACAGGAAGAAATTACAGCCAGTGACTTAATCAACACATATATAAGTAAGATGTCTGAATAAAATTTAGAACCACAGTAATAAGAATACTAGCTGGGGTTGAAAAAAGCATAGAAGACACCAGAGAAACCCTTTGTATGGAGAAAAAATAATAAAATCTAGTCAGGCCAAAATTAAAAATGCTATAACTGAAACACAATTTCAAAAGGATACCACAATGGCAGGGATGGACAAAGCAGAACAGTGAATCAGCAATGTAGATGATAGAATTATGGAGAATAATGAAACACAAAAAAGAGAGAAACAAAGGTAAAAGACCACGATACAAGACTTAGAGAATTTGGTGACATATTAAAAAGGAATAACATCCAAATCATAGGAGTCCCAGCAGATGAAGAAAGAGAAAAAGGGGCAGAAGGTTTATGTGAGCAAATTAGAGTGGAAAACTTTCCTAATCTGGGGAAGGACACAGACATCAAAATCCAAGAAGTACAGAGAATTCCCATTAGATTCAACAAAAATAAATCATCACTAAGGCATATCATTGTCAAATTCACAAAATACACAGACAAGGAAAGAATCATGAAAGCAACAAGAGGAAAAAAAGGTCCTTAACCTATAAGGGAAGACAGATCAGGGTCACAGCAGACTTATCCACAGAAACATGGCAGGCCAGAAGGGAGTGGCAGGATATATTTAACATACTAAATTGGAAAAATATGCAGCCAAGAATTCTTTATCCAGCAAGGCTGTCATTCAAAATACAAGGAGAGATAAAGAGTTTCCCAAACAAAAACTAAAGGAGTTCATGACCACTAAACCAGCCCTGTAAGAAATTTTAAGGGGGACTTTTGGAAAGGAGAAAAGACAAAAACAAAACAAAAAGACCAAAGCAACAAAGACTAGAAAGGACCAGAGACATCACCAGAAACACCAACTCTACAGGCAACAAAGTGGCACTACATTCATATCTTCCAGTACTCTAAATGTAAATGGACTAAATCCTCCAATCAAAAGACACAGGGTATCAGAATGGACAAGAAAACAAGACCCACCTACATGCTGCTTACAAGAGACTCATTTTAGAGCTAAAGACACCCGAAGATGAAAGTAAGGGGATGGATAACCATCTATCATGTTCATGATCACCAAAAGAAAGCTGTAATAGCTATATTTATAGCAGACAAACCAGATTTTAAAATAAAGACAGTAAAATGAGATGAAGAAGGGCATTATATCATAATTAAGGTCTTCTTCCAACAAGAAGATCTAACAATTTTAAATATTCATGCCCCCAACATGAAAGCACACAAATATAATCAATTAATACCAAATAAAGAAACTCATTGTTAATAATACCGTAATAGTAGGGACTTGAACACCCCACTTAGAGCAGTGCACAGATAATCTAAGTAGAAAGTCAACAAGGAACTGGACTCGTTCGGGAACTGATTCAACACACTGAACCCGATGGACTTAACAGATATATTCAGAACATTTCATCCTAAAGCAGAAGTATACACATTCTTCTCAAGTGCACATAGAACATTCTCCAGAATAGATCACATACTGGGTCACAATCAGTCCTCAACAGGTACAGAAAGACTGAGATCATACTGTGCATATTTTCAGACCACAACACTATGAAACTCGAAACCAACCACAAGAAAAAATTTGGAAAGACCACAAATACATGGAGATCAAAGAACATCCTACTAAAGAATGAATGGGTTAACCAAGCATTAAAGAGAAAATTAAAAAGCATCTGGAAGGGGAGCCTGGGTGGCTCAGTTGGTTAAGCTTCTGAGTTTGGCTCAGGTCATGATCTTGTGGCTCGTGAGTCTGAGCCCTGTGTCAGGCTCTGTGCTGACAGCTCAGAGACTGGAGCCTGCTTCAGATTCTGTGTCTCACTCTCTCTCTCTGCCCCTCCCCCACTCACGCTCTGTGTCTCTCTGTCTCTCTCAAAAATAAACAAACGTTAAAAAATTGAAAAAAAAAGAAGCACAAGAAAGCTAATGAAAATGAAAACATGACAGCACAAAACCTCTGGGCTACAGCAAAGGCAGTTATAAGAGGGAAGTATATAGCAATCCAGATCTTCCTAAAGAAGGAAGAAAGGCCTCAGATACACAACTTAGCCTTACACCTTAAAGAGCTAGAAAAAGAGCAGCAAATAAAACCCAAAACCAGCATAAGGGAAATAATAAATATTAGAGCAGAAATCAATGATATCAGAAAAACAAAACAAAACAATAAATTAGATCAATAAAACCAGGAGCTGGTTCTTTGAAAAAATTAACAAAATTGATAAATCCCTAGCCAGACTGATCAAAAGAAAAAGGAAAAGACCCCAATAAGTAAAATCAAGAATGAAAGAGAAGAGATGACAACCAACACTGCAGAAATAAAAACAATAATAAGAGAATATCTTGAGCAATTATATGCCAAAAATGGGGCAATCTGGAAGAAATGGACAAATTCCTAGAAACATATAAACTACCAAAACTGAAACAGGAAGAAATAGAAAATTTGGCCAGATCCATAACTAGTAAATACATTGAGTCAGTAATCAAAAATCTCCCAAAAAACAAGAGTCCAGAGCTGGATGGATTCCAGGGGAATTCTACCAAACGTTTAAAGAGTTAACACCTTTACTTTAGACGCTGTTTCAAAAAACAAAAATGAAAGGAAAGCTTTCAAACTCATTCTATGAGGCCAGCAATACCCTGATTCCAAAGTCAGACAAAGACACCACTAAAAGGAGAACTACAGGCCAATTTCCCTGATGAACATGGATGCAAAAATTCTCAACAAGATACAAGCCAACCGGATCTGACATTACATTAACAGAATTATTCACCATGATCAAGTGGGAATCATTCCTGGGATGCAGGGCTGGTTTAATATCCACAAATCAATAAATATGATACATCACATTAATAAAAGAAAGAATAAGAACCACATGATCCTCTCAATAGATGCAGAGAAAGCATTTGACAAAATATAGCATTCTTCCTTGATAAAAACCCTCAAGAAAGTAGGGATAGAAGAAGCATACCTCGAGATCGTAAAAGCCATATATGAAAGGCCCACCTCTAATATCATCCTCAATGGGGAAACACTGAGAGCTTTCCCCCTAAGGTCAAGAACATGACAGGGATCCACTCTCTCCACTGGTATTCAACATAGTGTTGGACGTCCTACCCTCAGCAATCAGACAACACAAAGAAATAAAAGGCATCCAAATTGGCAAGGAGGAAATCAAACTCTCACTCTTTGCAGATGACATGATACTCTATGTGGAATACCCAAAAGATTCCACCAAAAAAACTACTAGAACTGATCTGTGAATTCAGCAGTCGCAGGATATAAAATCTAGGTACAGAAATCAGTTTCATTCTTATACACCAATTATGAAGCAGCAGAAAGAAGAATCAAGTAATCAATCCCATTTACAATTGCACCAAAACCCATAAATTACCTAGGAATAAACTTAACCAAAGAGGCGAAAAATCTATACACTGAAAACTATAGAAAGCTTATGAAAGAAATTGAAGAAGACAAAGAAATGGAAAAAGAGTCCACGCTCCTGGATAGGAAGAACAAATATTGTTAAAATGTCGTTACTACCCAAAGCAACACCTATCAAAATAACACCAGCATCCTTCACAGAGCTACAACAAACAATTCTAAAATTTGTATGGAACCATAAGAGACCCCTAATCACCAAATGTTGAAAAGGAAAACCAAAGCTGGAGGCATCCAATTCCAGACTTCAAGCTGTATTATAAAGCTGTAATCATCAAGACAGTATGGTACTGGTACAAAAACAGACACATAGATCAATAGAACAGAATAGAGAACCAAAAATGGACCCACAAATGTATGGCCGACTAGTCTTTGACAAAGTATGAAAGAATATCCAATGGAAAAATACAGTCTCTTCAGAAAATGGTGTTGGAAAGACTGGACAGTGACATACAGAAGAATGAACCTGGACACCATACACAAAAGAAACTCGAAATGGATGAAAAATCTGGGATGACTGGGTGGCTCAGTCAGTTAAGCGTCCAACTTTGGCTCAGGTCATGATCTCACAGTTCACGGGTTTGAGCCCCGCATCAGGCTCTGTGCTGACAGCTCAGAGCCTGGAGCCTGCTTTGGATTCTGTATCTCTGTATCTCTCTCTCTCTCTCTCTCTCTCTCTCTCTCTCTCTCTCCCTCTCTCTCTCTCTCTCTCTCTCTGCCCCTCCACTGCTTGTGCTCTCTCTCTCTCACTTTCTCTCTCTCTCTAATATATATAAACATTAAAGAAAACGGATGAAAGACCCAAATGTAAGATAGGAAGCCATCAAAATCCTAGAGGAGAAAGCAGGCAAAAACCTCTTTGACCTCAGCTGCAGCAACTTCTTACTCAACGTGTCTCTGGAGGCAAGGGAAACAGAAGCAAAAATGAACTATTAGGACCTCATCAAGATAAAAAGCTTCTGCACAGTGAAGGAAACAACCAGGGAAACTAAAAGGCAACCGATGGAATGGGAGAAGATATTTGCAAGTGACATATCAGATAAAGGATTAGTATCCAAAATCTATACAGAACTTATCACACTCAACACCCCCAAAATAAATAGTCCAGTGAAGAAATGGGCAAAAGACATGAATTGATACTTTTCCAAAAAAGACATCCAGATGTCTAACAGGCACACAAGAAGATGCTCAACATCACTCATCATCAGGGAAATACAAATAAAACCCACAATGAGATACCACCTTACACCTGTCACAATGGCTAAAATTAATAACTCGGGCAACAACAGATGTTGGTGAGGATGCGGAGAGAGAGAACCCTTTTGTGTTGTTGGGGGGAATGCAAACTGGTACAGCCACTCTGGAAAACAGTATGGAGGTTCCTCAAAAAATTAAAAATAGAACTACTCTACAACCCAGCATTGCACTAGTAGGTATTTATCCAAGGCATACAGGTGTGCTGTTTTGAAGGGGCACATGCACCCCCATGTTTATGGCAGCACTATCCACAATAGCCAAAGTTTGGAAAGAGCCTGAATTTCCTTTAGCTGATGAATGGATAAAGAAGATACACACAATGGGATACTACTTGGCAATCAAAGAGAATGAAATCTTGCCATTTGCAACAACATGGGTGGAACTAGAGTCTATGCTAAGCAAAATTAGCCAGAGAAAGACAAATGCCATATGATTTCACTCATATGTGGAATTTAAGAAACAAAACAGAGGAACATAGGGGAAAGGAAGCAAAAATAAGTTAAAAACAGAGAGGAAGACATAAGAGACATAAGAGACGGAATACAGAGAACAAACTGAGGGTTGCTGGCAGTGTGTTTAGTGGGAGGATGGGCTGAATGGGCAAGGGGCATTAAGGAGGGCACTTGTTGGGATGAGCACTGGATGTTAAATGTAAGTGATGAATTACTAAATTCTACTCCTGGAATCATTATTATACTCTATGTTAACTAACTTGGATTTAAATAAAAAATATTAATAATAAAATAATATTAAATAAAAGACAAAAAATAAAGTAATTCCTGCCATGTTATGGATTAAGTCTACCATTTTATTATGTTTCTGTTTGTTCATCTTTTTCTCTGTCTCTTTTTTTTCTTGTATCAATGTGGGCTACATGAATATATTCTAGAATTCCACTTGATGTACTTATGATATTTGAGTATATTGCTTTATAAACTTTTCTTAGTGATTTCTACAGATATCACCTGATACAAATATACATGGAAAGCATTTTTATGATGGCTGCATTAAAAATCCTGGTCAGATAATTCCAACATTGATTCATCTTGATATAAATATCGATTGATTGACTTCTGTGGTTCTTGCTTCTTAGAAGGTCAAGTGTATCCCAGAAAGTTGCTAATTAAATTAGGATACTCTTTATGTTATTTAAATATTCTATTTTAGCAGACAGTTGCCCTGTTTAGGTTTAATATGAAGGCTCTGGCTTTCTTTTATGGGTTGTAATTCCAATAAAGTTAGATTCCAGACCCCTTATAACACTGTTCTGGGGGGGATGAGGTGCTTCTTGTTTCCTTCATGGGTTTCCTTCTTGTTCTCCTTCTCAAAATATGGTTCTCCTGATTTCTGTAAATGGAAATAATCATGTCTTTATTTTAAGTCTGCACCCACCCAAATAAGACAATGACTGAATAATTCAATAGTTAACTTTAACAACAGACTAAACTAAGCAGTAGAAAGAATCAGTAAATTTGAAGACAGATCATAAGAAATCATCAAGAAAAGCAAAAAGACCAAAGAATGAAGAATGCCTGTATAACACCATTAAGGGAAATAATCTATACATTGTTGTGAGCCCCAGAAGAAGGGAGGGGGAAAGAAGCATAAAGCTTAAGGAAATAATGACTGAGAATTTATCATTCCCGAGGAGAGATTTGGACACCCAAATTCATGAAGTTAATACATCACCAAATAATTGGAATTCAAAATTGCCTTCTCTAAAACACATTATAATAAAGCTATCTAAAATTAAGAAACAAAGAATTTTAAAATCAGTGACAAAAAAAATATTCTCTCATATAAGAGAATGCTCATAAGGCTATCAACAGAAATCCTGTAAGCCAGTAGAGAATGGCATGAGATATTCAAAATGATGAAAGAAAAAAACTGCCAACCAATAATACTTTACCTAGGAAAGCTTTCTTCAGCAATGAAGCAATGATAACGATTTCCATCAAACAACAAGCTGAGGGAATTCATCACCAAAAAGACCTGACTTACCAAAAAAAAAAAAAAAAAAAAAGCTTAAAGACTTCAAGCTGAAAGGAAAAGATGCCAACATATGAAAATATAAAAGAGTAAAAAGAAGTCAGATTTAGAGTACTCTAATACTATAATATTGTGGTTTGTTAACCACTGAACTTTAATATACAGGTAAAAAGACAAAATATTTAAAATAGCTATAACTACATTACTTTGTTAATAGATAGATTTACAAAAAGTTGTAAATTGTGACATCAAAGCATAAAAGGCCACAGTAGGGGAAGTAAAATGGTAAAGTTTTTGTATACGATACAAGGTAAGTTGTTATTAGCTTAAAATAAAATATCAATAAAATGTTTCAGATTAGTCTCAGGGTAACTGGAAAACAAAAACTGAGAGAGTAGATACACATAAGAGGCAAAGATGGGAATCAAAGTATACTACTTTGAGAATTCATCAATTCCGAATGGAAGATAGCAAGAAAGAAGGATGTAAACAAAAGAACTACAAAACAGCCAGAAAACAAGATGGTAATAAGAAGTACTTACCTATCAATAATTACTTTAATTGTAAATAGATTAAATTCTCCCCAAAAAAGGCACAGAATGGCTAAATGGGTATTATTTTTATTTAAAAAAGAAGACACAATTATATGAGGCCTAAAGATTCCACCAAAAAACTGTTAGAGTAAATAAATTTAGTAAAGTTTCAGGACACAAAGTCCACATACAAATTTAGTTGTGTTTTGTGGGCCCCTGGCCGGCTTAGTCAGTAGGGCATGTGACTCTTGATCTTGCGGTCATGAGTTCAAGACCCATGTTGGGTGTAGAGCCTACTTTTAAAAAATAAGAAAGAAAGAAAGGGAAGGAAAGAAAATTGTGTTTCAGTACACTAATAATGAACTATCTAAAAAAAGAGAAAAAAAAATCCCATTTACGATAGCATCAAAAACAATACTTAGAAATAAATGTAACCAAGGAAATGAAGTATCTATACACCAAAAACCATAAGATGAAAGAAACTGAAGATACAAATCAGTGGGAATTTATCCCATGTGTATGATTCAGAAGAATTAACCTTGTTAAAATGTCCACCCAACCAAAGGCATCTACAGATTCAACACAAGATCTATCAAAATTCCAATGGCATTTTTCACAAAAATAAAAATATACTCCTAAAATTCATATGGAATTATAAAAGACCCAAAAAGCCAAAACAGTCTTGAAAATAAAGCTGGGGAATCACGCTTCCTGATTTTTAAGCTATAATAAAAAGCTAGAATAATCAGACATTATAATACTAGCATTAAAAATGGACACATAGACCAATGACACAGAATTGAGGGTCTAGAAATAAACTCCTTTATTTCTAATCCCTTTATTTCTATTATTTCACAAGGGAGCCAAGAATACTCAATGGAGAGAGAATAGTTTCTTCAATAAATGATATTGGGAAAATTCGATAACTGCATGTATAAAAATGAAATTGGACCCCTATCTTATACCACTCACAAAAATCAACTTGAAATGGAACAGACTTAAAGAACTAAAATTAAACTCCTAGGGGAAAAAAAACAAAACATCACTCCTTGACATAGGTTTCTACAATATTGTTTTGGATATAACACCTAGAGCAGGAGTAATAAAAACAAAAGTCAACAAATGGGACTATATCAAACCAAAAAGCTTCTGCATAACAAAAAGAATCAGCAAAATAAGAGGCAACCTACAGAATGGGAGAAGGTACTTACAAATCATATACCTGGTAAGGGATTAATATCCACAATACATAAAGAACTCCTACAATGCAAAAGCAAAGAACAAAATCTAATTTTTAAAAAGTAGAGGACTTGAACAGCCATTTCTTCAAAGAAAACACAAAATGGACAAAAAGTAACGTGAAAAGGTGATTCACATCAGTGGTCATTGAGGAACTGCAGATCAAAACCAAAATGAGATACAGGGTTCCTGCACTTTCCAAAATTGAGCATTCCTATGAAAGGTTTCATAAGCCAAAAAGGCATTAGACAAATAAGCAATTATTTCGTAACAGCAAAGATCCTCCTTGAACTTCTTTCAGTTAGAGAAAACAGGTATTAATGTAGGTCTTTTATAAAAGCAAAGTGGCATAAGGCCAACTTCGGGATAGCAGGGAAAACTGGTATTGCCACACACCTGTTAGAATAGTTATTATAGACAAGACATAGCAAAATGCACCGCTAGTGGGAATGTAAATTAGCACGGCCACTATGTAAAAGAGTATAGAGATCCCTTAAATGACAATTCCTTATAGGCAGAAAACCTATTGTTTTTATTCTTTGCTATATTCTCCCTACTTAAAACAGAGCCTTTAGGTATAAAAAACGTTTGTTAAATAAATGAATGAGTAAATGTCTTTTACTTCCTATTAAGCTGTAAGCCTAATGAAGAATGGGACTTGCTTTGTTTATCTATAATGCCTGGGATATAGAAGATGCTCTGTATTTAATGAGTTAATCATTTTAACATGCTGAGTTTTTGCTTGATCAACATATTAATAATTGCTATTCTTTTTGCTGTGCAAGACCATGCCAATAATTTAAGTGAGAAAAAAAGAGTAAATTTAGGTTGTAAAAGTCTTGCTACAAATTGGTTCTATTTAGGCTTGTCCATTGACCCATACTAAATCAGGCAGGTCTCCCCCCAGCTCTAATTTGGAGAAGTATCTTCTAAACTCCTCTGTATCTGGACAGCAAAGGGACTCAGTCAGTCTCCAGCTGGCACACGATCTTCATATTTCTCAGGAGGAGTCTACTGGATGTTGGCTCATAGTATCGAAAAAAGAGAGACTCCAAGGTACGAGGAGACATGAATGAGAGTTGACAGTTCACACACACTAGAAGACAGCTACACAATGTTATTGGACATTTTAAGTGGTTTAAAAGCCAGTTTCTCCTTCATCGGAGACAGAATGTTCCCGTATATTTCTGTGAGTCACTTGTTGCTTAAAGTATTCATGTATGGAGAGGAACAGATTTTTATTAAAAAAAAAAAAAAATACGGTAGACATTCACTCTTCATCGTTCAGTACAATCTAGTGTAATTCATTAGAAAACTTGGGTCTGGCCCATGTGATCTTACCAATCTAAATCCTGCCTTCCCCCTGCCCAAATATTCACATGGAAAATCTTGCATTTACTGAACTCACCGTATACTTTTATCCTGTCAGTTCAGATGATACCCACTCTGTGAATCTTACTTGGCCCATCCTAAGCTGTTAAGTGTGTCCCTTAATCATATGCAATTACAATCTGTTTAGATATTCATCTCTCCCAGTAGACTTTGGGACCACAGCTGAATTCCTACCATGCCTTCAGAACCTCAGAAGTGTGGAAAAGATTCATTTATTACTAGAATATTAAAGGAAGGCTGTTTAGTATAAAATTGAGTCAGTACCTTTGGCTTCCAAAAGTTACAGTGTAAGTTCAAACTCTATTTGTATAGCAGAAAGATAGAATTACTTCTGCTTTAGATTTTCCCCAGACAAAAACTTGCTGAGCCAGGTTAATGCTACAAATGGAAGGGATGGGGGTGGGGAATCCGTGTGCTGAGATGAACTGAAGCTACTGAACTAAGTTCCAAAATGTCAACCTAAAGTGGAGCTGTTCTTGGGAATAATGTGTCCCTTAATTCCCTAAGAGATTGAATATTTGCTGAATATTCTTGTACTATTTTCCCTTTACTCTAAATTCCTGCAGCAGAAACTGTTAGATTGGTTTTAGGTTTTCAATGTGTTGCTATTCTTAGCCATCTAGTAGCCAACTTGGTATGCGGGGAAATCAGGACTGGAAATAATAAATTGAGGTTCTTTTTTTTTTTTTTTTTGAGCAAGAGTCAGTCTTCCAGAGGCAGTGAATTCTCTCAAGATTCCTAAGGAAGACTCCTTTCGTTTAAGCCAATCACACATAATCCAATTTCCATTCCTCACATAAAGTTTTAGCTTTAAGGCCTTGCTGATAAGGGTCCAACATCAAATGGACTTAGATGTTTTAGCTAGAGATGTGAATAACTTAAGATCAAGTGTAGCTATGACAGGAAGGAAGGAAAAGGCAGAATCATCACCTGAGAGCATGTGCTTGTAGACAAATAGAAACTGCTGACCCGGCAGAACTGTGCTCATGAATGCCTTGGTACATGGAAGGATCAAGAACCAGAGACAGGAAAAAGGAAAACATGATGGAAAAGTGGGTGAAGACACTACATGAAATTCCTGGTATGTGGTTTAAATTTATTTTGTATTTTAAAATAAGAATGGGCATTAAGGAGGGCCCTTGGTGGGATGAATACTGGGTATTACATATTAAGTGATGAATCACTGAATTCTACTCTTGAAACCAATACTACACTATATATTAACTAACTTGGCTTTACATAAATTAAAAACAAAATAAGAATGAAAACCATGCACCCCCTCCTTTAAATTTCTAAACATAGAATTTTGGAAAGTGCTGGAGAAAATAGCACAATGCCATACTGATTCTGTCTCCTGGATTCCAAAGGTACCAACTTCACACAACTGAATAAAAAGTAAGCAACTCTACAATATGGATATCTATGTTGGGCTTCATTTTATGTTTTTTTTTTTTTTTAACGTTTATTTACTTTTGAGACAGAGAGAGACAGAGCATGAATGGGGGAGGGTCAGAGAGAGAAGGAGACACAGAATCCGAAACAGGCTCCAGGCTCTGAGCTGTCAGCACAGAGCCCGACGTGGGGCTCGAACTCACGGACCTCGAGATCATGACCTGAGCTGAAGTCGGACGCTCAACTGACTGAGCCACCCAGGCGCCCCCATTTTATGTTTTATTTTATAGCATAGATAATCTATGGGTGATATGAATCACCAGCCTAAGAAGAAAAGATGATTAGCCTTTTAAGTATTTGTTTTCATTCTGGGTTTAGAATTTTTCTTTAGTTAAGTTTCGGATCTAGGGCTCTCCTATTTTTTTTTTCCCCCAGGGGTATTGTCATAGAACTTCTGGCATTTTAAACATCATGGAAGGAGGGGTATTCAGATTAGTTGTACTATAGGACCCTCTGGCCCTGCTGTTCAAACAACCACATTTTTATTGCTTGGTTATTTAAGTTATCATACTATTTTGCCTGATTGCAGAAACATCTTGTAGAAAAAGGCCTAGCTTTTTGGGGAAAAAGTACATCAATCATTAGAGATTAAAATGCCATAAATCTTGAGTAAGATAAAATGAAATCAAAGCTACCAACAATTTGACAAGTGAGAAGCAAAGGAATATGGTTATATTTTAAATAATAGGAAAAAAAGACGTTACAAATAAGACCAGGCAATGTGGGATGTCTATGGATAAAACTAGCACAAAATGTATAGTGCTTTACAAAATAAAATTACATGTTTTGGAAAACAGTAGTGTAAATCTAAAAAGGAGAAACATACTATGCTCATGGATGAGAAGGCTCAAGTAGAGATAAAGCCTCTGCCAAAATTAACCTAAAATGTTAATTCCAATAGAAAAGTCAATAGATGACTAGCAGAACTTGACAATTTGAGTTTAAAACTTATATATGAACGGGGCCCCTGGGTGCCTCAGTTGGTTAAGCGTCCGACTTTGGCTCAGGTCACGATCTAATGGTTCATGGATTTGAGCCCCATGTCAGGCTCTGTGCTGCCAGCTCAGAGCCTGGAGCCTCCTTCAGATTCTGTGTCTCCCTCTCTCTCTCTGCCCCTCCCACGCCCACGCTCTGCCTCTGTTTCTCAAAAATGAATAAACACTAAAAAAATAAAAGAAAATAAAATTTGCATATGAAATCCAATGTCCCTCCACCCTCAAAAAAGCAAAATACAAAGGAAAAGAACACGGTAAAGATGAACAAGAAAGACTACTTTTAAAGGATATTGACTAGAACAGTGTGATTTTGACCTCGTGACAAACAAATAGACCAATGGACAGAGAAAAAGTCCAACAAGAGACTAATGACAATACAGAAGCTTAGTGCTTGTCAACTTGGGCATTGCAGGTTAAGTGGGGAGATGATGGATTTCTCAATGAATAGTGTTATCTACACCAGTTAGATATGTGAGGAAAAATTGCAGCTCCTACCTTTTAGACAATTTTGAGGGAGATAAGCTGCTTAGATATTATAGGGCAACTATAAAACATTTAGAAAAAGTATGAATTATATTTATAAGAGTAGGGAAGCAGTCCTTAAACAAAAATAGAGAAATACTCAATATTTGTGAGTATATTAAAATGAATGGCCTCCATTTCTTTTTTTTTTTAATTTTTTAAAATGTTTTTTATTTATTTTTGAGACAGAGAGAGACAGAGCACGAGCAGGGGAGGGGCAGAGAGAGGGGGAGACACAGAACCTGAAGCGGGCTCCAGGCTCTGAGCTGTCAGCACAGAGCCCAACGCGGGGCTCAAACTCAGGGAGTGAGATCATGACCTGAGCTGAAGTCGGACGCTCAACCGACTGAGCCACCCAGGCGCCTCAATGACCTCCATTTCTGAGAAGATACCATAAAGAAAATGAGAAGACATGTCACATACTGGGAAAAAAAAATATTTGTGCCACATTCAACTAAAATAGCACACTTATCTAAAATAGATAGAATCTCTGCCTGAAAGAGACAAGAAATCCAGTAGAAAAATGGATTTAAATGACTTACACAGCCACTTTACAGAACAGGAAACTCAAATGAACTGCCAAAGTTGTCCAAAAGTAATGAAACCAAGAGTTTAATTTATAGTTGGTTTGATTCAGAATCCTTAGAGACAGTTTTGCAGAAGCAGATGAAAATTCTCGTTGAAAAACCCACGTTATCCCAGACCTCAAAGAATTCTCATGTATGAAGTAGCAGCTCATTGGGACGGGGTGGGAGTGGGTCACAGAATACATAGAAAAACAAAGTCATCAGGAATAAACCACATCGTGATCAGAGCCTAAAAATTACAGATACTGCAATTACACAATTCAAAAATAAGATGTTTAGTCTTCTTCAAGAAGTTCACTGAGGCTTGAAAATGTGAATGAGAAGCCCAGCCAGATTATAAATTCTTAAATACTTCTAGAATTAATGAAATAGTTGAAATCAAACAGATAGTGCAGAAAGAATGCAATCTGAGATGAAAAGCTAAGATATAAGGGGGAATAAAAAACAAAGAAAGTGGCACATATGGACATATATAAACAAATACTGAAGGATCAAAACAATAATTACAAAGTATTGTTCACAAGAGCAGAAAGATGGATGTACTTTAGAATGTAAGTATGTATGTTAAGATGTGAGAGCCTCACCCACTAAAGGAGAAAGAGTATATAATTTACAAAATATTAAAGGGAAAGCACAACTAAAAATGCAAAGTTATTTTGTTTCATTTGGCACCAAAATTGGCAAAGAAGAAGTCAAACTTTCACTTTTTGCAGATGACACGATACTCTACATGGAAAAGCTGAAAAGACTCCACCAAAAGACTGCTAGAACTGATACATGAGTTCAGCAAAGTCACAGGGTACAAAATCAATGTACAGAAATCAGTTGCATTTTTATATACCAATAATGAAGCAACAGAAAGAGAAATAAAGAAACGGATCTCATTTACAGTTACACCAAGAACCATAAAATACCTAGGAATAAACCTAACCAAAGATGTAAAAGGTCCATATGCTCAAAACTACAGAAATCTTATGAAGGAAATTGAAGACACAAAGAGATGGAAAAACATTCCATGCTCATGGACTGGAAGAATAAATATTGTTAAAATGTCAATACTACCCAAAGCAATCTACACATTCAATGCAACCCCAATCAAAATTGCACTGGCATTATTCTCAAAGCTAGAACAAACAATCCTGAAATTTGTAGGGAACCACAAAAGACCCCAAATAGCCAAAGTAGTACAGAAGAAGAAAACCAAAGTGGGAGGCATCACAATTCCAGACTTTAGCCTCTACTACAAAGCTGTAATCATCAAGACAGAATGGTACTGACACAGAAACAGACACAGAGACCAATGGAATGGAACAGAGAACCCAGAACTGGACCTCCAATGGGTGAGCCAACTAATCTTTGACAAAGCAGGAAAGAGTATCCAATGGAAAAAAAGACAGTCTCTTTAGCAAATGGTGCTGGGAGAACTGGACAGCAACATGCAGAAGAATGAAACTGGACCACTTTCTTATACCATACACAAAAATAAATTCAAAATGGATGAAAGACCTAAATGTGAGACAGGAAATCATCAAAACCCTAGAGGAGAAAGCAGGAAAAAACCTCTTTGTCCTCAGCCACAGTAATTTCTTGCTTGACACATCTCCAAAGGCAAGGGAAATTAAAAGCGAAAATGAACTATTGGGACCTCATGAAGATTAAAAGCTTCTGCACTGCCAAGGAAACAATCAACAAAACTAAAAGGTAACTGACAGAATGGGAAAAGATATTTGCAAATGACATATCAGACAAAGGGCTAGTATACAAAATCTATAAAGAACTCACCAAACTCCACACCTGAAAAACAAATAATCCAGTGAAGAAATGGGCAGAAGCCACGAATAGGTACTTTTCTAAAGAAGACATCCAGATGGCCAACAGGCACATGAAAAGATACTCAACATCACTCCTCACCAGGTAAATACAAATCAAAACCATACTGAGATATCACCTCACACTGGTCAGAGTGGCTAAAATGAACAAATCAGGAGACTACAGATGCTGGCGAGGATGTGGAGAAACGGGAACCCTCTTGCACTGCTGATGGGAATGCAAATTGGTGCAGCCGCTCTGGAAAACTGTGTGGAGGTTCCTCAAAAAATTAAAACTAGATCTATCCTATGACCCAGCAATAGCACTGCTAGGAATTTACCCAAGGGATACAGGCGTGCTGATGCATAGGGGCACATGTACCCCAATGTTTATAGCAGCGCTTTCAACAATAGCCAAATTATGGAAAGAGTCTAAGTGTCCATCAACCAATGAATGGATACAGAAGATGTAGTTTATATATACAATGGAATACTACTTGGCAGCAAGAAAGAATGAAATCTGGCCTTTTGTAGCAACGTGGATGGAACTGGAGGGTATTATGCTAAGTGAAATAAGTCAGTTAGAGAAAGACAGACACCATATGTTTTCACTCATATGTGGATCTTGAGAAACTTAATAGAAGACCATGGGGGAAGGGATGGGAGAAAATAGTTACCAACAGAGAGGGATGGAGGCAAACCATAAGAGACTCTTAAATACAGAGAACAAACTGAGGGTGGATGGGGGGCGAGGAGGGGAAGTGGGTGATGGGCATTGAGGAGGGGACCCGTTGGCATGAGCACTGGGTGTTGTATGGAAGGCAATGTGACAATCAATTATATTTTTAAAAATGCTAAATTATTCTAAAGGCAAGAAAGAGCTAAAAGGAAACTTTTTTTTTTTTTTAAAGGGAAATCTCTGTAGAATGAAGGAAGTGTCTAGGAAAGCCTATAACGTATTGGCATTTTTTGCAAAACACAGCAGTGGTGTGAATACAGCGGATGTTCTATCAGAAACAGTCTGGGGCTCAAAGTGAAATGGAATTGCACAGGTGATTCTGATCATTCTTCCTCAGTTGACGTTGTAATGATAAAGAACACCCGTAAACAATATCAAATCAATTAGGGAAAATATGTGCACTGACTAATGGAGATATTAGAGTAGAGCCGGGGAGAGTACTTAATTTATTTTTGTTGAGAAAGGTTGATGCACAGATATGGAACAGATATGGGTTGGAAATGAGACGGATGTTACTCTCCTTCAAGTTCAGAGCTGGGATCCACCCTTGTATCTTCCACTGACAAGTCTGTGGATGGCATAAATAGACCAATTATTTTTTAGCTTTAACTTATGGGTGGGAACCTGCAACTGCCTTTTCGAAGAAGCAACCTCAGAGGAACTCCTGTCTTGGGTTGGGAACAGATATGACAGCTCCTTCTACCCTGACAGCACAGAGCCCTAAGGCGACCTGAAGGAAGGGGGATGAGCAGGACGAGGGGTGAAGATTCTTTCTTCATTCCCCAACTCACTGTGTATCAGTCTTTTTTTTTTTTTCTTTCATTTTCTTTAGTTTCCAGTGCGAGTTGGAACACCATAATTCTCAGAGTCAAGAAACCTGGAAACTCGTTGAGTGATTCCAACATCAGGTGAATGAGAAAAACCCACACTGAAGTGGGCAAACGAGGCGAAGACACCATCTTGCCAGAAACCCAACCCCAGCACCATGACAAAAGTGAGAAGGAACTCACCACTCCCAGCTACTACTTGAGTGAGCAGCTATGCGTTTGGACCTGACATCTAACATCTCGATCTTTAAGACCTCCACCTGAGAGGGGCAACTGGGCGGCTCAGTTGGTTAAATGTCTGACGCTTGGTTTTGGCTCAGGTCATGATCTTACTGTTTCATAAGTTCAGGGCTGAGTTGGACTCTGTGCTGACAGAAAAGAGCCTTCTTGGGATTATCTGTCTCCTTCTCTCTCTACCCCTCCCCTACCCGTGCTGTCTTTGTCTCTCTCAAGATAAATAAGTAAACTTAAAAAAAAAAAAAAAAAGACTTCCACCTAAGAGATGGGACTCCAAAACATCTAGCTCTGAAAGCCAAGAGGGCTTGTGTCTGCAAGACTTACAAGCCTATAGCAAAAAAACAAAAACAAAACAAAAAACAAAATAGTTTCTAATGGTCTCACAAGGACTCACCATGGCTATTTCCTAGGGCTCAGTGTATGCACTGAGATGCCCAGTCTTCCCATAAAAGAGGCTTACCTGTAGATGTTAAAAGCTGTTGCCTGAGGGGCAGGCTTCTAAATTAACTCATGTCTGGCGGCCAAGTGGAATTCTCTCCAGAGACCAGGGAGTCCAGCAGAAGCCATCTTCATACTCTTCTTCTTTTGCCCTGCTCCAGATCACCAGTGTCCTGTGAAAGGAGTTTGTGGACATGTCTGGTGGCCCAACTTTCGGGCTGCCACCCAGAAGACACATCCCTTGACAGCCTGACTCCGGTGACCGGCAGGGCATGTGTTCACAGATTCAATGGAATCGCAGCAAACAAACAAACAAAATTCTTAATTGGGCATCCCCACAGGACTCAGAACAGAGGAAAAAGAAATGTCCATGTCTAAGTCTTCCCCCAAAAGAGGTATATTTGACAACTTCAAAAGCTGCTGCCCAAGGTTCCAGCTTCCAATCAGCCTGCATCTAGATGCTGACTGAGATCCTCCCCTTTGGGACAATGACACCTCTTGTCATACCCTCAACTACGGGGAGCCACCAAGAACAAAGAAGTCTGCTTGGATGATCGCAGAGGTTTGAGAAAAAAAACCAAGGAGGAGGGCAGGGTTGAACGATAAGCTTCATCTCCCATGCAAGACCACTCCTTCAAGATTGGAAGAGGTGCTGTTTATCAAACACTAGCACAGAGTCAAGGAAAATGAAGAAACGGAGGAATAGGTTCAAAACAAAATGACAAGATAAAAATCCAGAAAAATTCCTTAAGGATGTAATGATAAAGAGTTCAAAATAATGGTCATAAAGGTATTCAACAAGGTCAGAAGAAACAGACATTAACAAAACGAGAGTTTCAACAGGTAGAAAATATGAGAAAATACCAAACAGAATACAGAGATGAAGAAAATAACTGAACTGAAAAATTCAATAGAAAGTTTCAACATTAGATAAAGTGGAAGAAAGAGTTAATGAACTCAAAGACGGAGCAACAGAATTCATTCAAAACAGAGTGCAGAGTGAAAACAAAGTGAAAATAGATTAAGGGACCTTTGGGACAGCACCAGGTGAACTAGCTTTTTTATATTATTTTTGCTTCCCTTCCCTTCTGTTCATCTGTTTTGTATCTTAAATTTCACGTATGAGTGAAGTCATATGATATTTGTCTTTCTCTGACTAATTTCACTTTGCATAATACCCTGTATTTCTATCCATGTTGTTGCAAATGGCAAGATTTCATTCTTTTTGATTGCCGAGTAATACTCATTGTATATATATACATCTTCTTTGTCCATTCATCAGTCAATGGACATTTGGGCTCTTTCCATATTTTGGTTATTGTCAATGGTGCTATTATAAACAGTGGGTGCATGTGCCCCTTCAAAACGCATGCCTGTATCCTCTGGATAAATATCTAATAGTGCAATTGCTAGGTCATAGGGTGGTTGTATTTTTAATTTTTTGAGAAACCTTCATACTGTTTTCCAGAGTGGCTGCACCCATTTGCATTCCCACCAGCAGTGCAAAAGGCTTCCTCATCCTCCACATCCTCACCAACATCTGCTGTCGCCTGAGTGGTTGATGTTAGCCATTCTGACAGGTGTGAGGTGGTATCTCATTGTGGTTTTGATTTGTATTTCCCTGATGATGAGTGATGTTGAGCATTTTTTTCACGTGTCGGTTGGCCATCTGGATGTCTTCTTTGGAGAAGTGTCTATTCATGTCTTTTGCCCATTTCTTCACTGGATTACTTGTTTTTGGGGTTTGATAAGTTTGATAAGTTGATAAGTTCTTTATAGATTTTGGATAGTAATCCTTTATCTGATATGTCACTTGTAAATATCTTCTCTCATTCCATCAGTTGCCTTTTAGTTTTGTTGACTGTTTCCTTCACTGTGCGGAAGCCTTTTTTAAAAATTTTTTTAATGTTTATTTATTTTTGAGAGAGACAGAATGTGAGCAGAAGAGGGGCGGAGAGAGGAGGAGACACAGAATGTGAAGCAGGCTCCAGGCTCTGAGCTGTCAGCAGAGCCTGATGTGGGGCTTGAACTCACAAACTGCAAGGTCTTGACCTGAGCCAAAGTTGGACTCTTAACCAACTGAGCCACCCAGGCATCCCGCAGAAGCTTTTTATGTTAATGAGGTCCCCGTAGTTCATTTTTTGTTTTTGTTTCCCTTGCCTCCAGAAACACGTTGAGTCAGAAGTTGCTGCAGCTGAGGTCATAGAGGTTTTTGCCCACTTTCTCCTTGAGGATTTTAATGGCTTCCTGTCTTGCGTTTAGGCCTTTCATCCATTTTGAGTTTATTTTTGTGGATGCTGTAAGAAAGTGGTCCAGGTTCATTTTTCTGCATGTCGCTGTCCAGTGTTCCCAGCACCACTTACCGAAGGACTGTCTTTATTCTATGGGATATTCTTTCCTGCTTTGTCAAAGATCAGTTGGCCATACATTTGTGGGTCCATTTTTGGGTTCTCTATTCTGTTCCATTGATCTGAGTGTCTGTTCTTGTGCCAGTACCATACTGTCTTGATGATTATAGCTTTGTAATATATCTTGAAGTCTGGGATTGTGATGTCTCCAGCTTTGGTTTTCTTTTTCATGTTGCTTTGGCTATTCGGGGTCTTTTCTGGTTCCCTACAAATTTTAGGATTGTTTTTTCTAGCTCTGTGAAGAATGCTGGTGTCATTTTGATAGGGATTTCATTGAATATGTAGATTGCTTTGGGTAGTATTAAAAATTTAACAATATTTGTTCTTCCTACTATTATGTCCTATACTATCACTATTATGGTATTAATAATAATGAGTTTCTATGTTTGTGATTAATTGATTTATATATTTGGGTCATTACACATTGGGGGCATAAATATTTACAATTGTTAGATCTTGGTGTATAGGCCCCTTAATTATAATATATTGCCTTTTCTTCATCTCTTGTCACAGTCTTTATTTTAAAATCTAGTTAGTCTGCTATAAGTATGGCTTCTCCAGCTTTCTTTTGGTGACCATTAGCATGACAGATGTTTCTCCATCCCCTTGCTTTCAATCTGAAGGTTTCTTTAAGTCTCAAAGGGGTCTCTTGTAAACAGCACATATAGAAAATTAATTTGAAGAAATATAGCTGAAAACTTCCCTAACTGGGAGAAGGAAACATATGCAAATCTGGGAGGCACAGAGAATTCCCATTTATGAAAAACCTCAGCTAACATTATCCTCAGTGGGGAAAAACTGAGAACTTTTGCCCTAAGGTTAGGAACAAGACAAGGAAATCCACTCTTACCATTTCTATTCCACGCAGCACTGCAAGTCCTAGCCTGAGCAATCGGATGACAAAAAGAAATAAAGGCATCCAAATCAGTAAGGAAGAAGTAAAAATTCACGATTAACAGAGGACATGATACTCTATATAGAAGACCAAGAAGGCTCCACCAAAACCCTGCTGGAACCAATAAATAAATTCAGTAAAGTTGCAGGATACAAATTCAATGTAGAGAAGTCTGTTGCATTTCTATATAACAATAACAAAGCAGCAGAAAGAGAAATTAAGAAAATAATCCCATTTACAACCACACCCAAAATTATAAGATACCTAGAAATAAACCTAACCAAAGAGGTAAAACACCCATACTCCAAAAACTATGAAACAGTAATGAAAGACATTGAAGACAATAGGAAGAAATGGAAAGAGATTCCACGCTCGTGGATTCGAAAAACAAATATTGTTAAAATGTCTATATTACCCAAAGAAGTCTACATATTTCATGCAATTCCTATCAACATACCAACAGCATTTTTCACAGAGCTATAACACACCATCCCCAAATTTGTATGGAAACGCAAAAGACCGCAAATAGCCAAAGCAATCTTGAAAAAGCAAAGCAAAGCTAGAGGCATCACAGTTCTGGACTTCAAGTTATATTACAAAGCTGTTGTACTCAAAACAGTATGGTTCTGGCACAAAAATAGACATACACATCAATAAAACAGAATAGAAAATCCAGACACAAACCCACAACTCTATGGTCGGTCAACCACCTCCAAAGCAGCAAAGAACATCCTATGGGAAAAGTCTCTCCTACAGAGTTGTTGGGAAAACTGAACAGTAGCATGCAAAAGAAAGAAATTGGAATACTTATTATAGCATACACAAAAATGAATTCAAAATGGATTAAATTCCTGAATGTGAGCCCTGAAACCACAAAATGCTAGAAGAGAACACAAGCAGTAACCCCTTGGACGTAGGCCAGAGTAACTGTTTTCCAGATATGTCTCCTGACGCAAGGGAAAAAAAAGCGAAAATAAACCCCTGGAGACTACATCAAGATAAAAGGCCTCCGCACAGTGAAAGTAACAACTAACACACCTAAAAGGCAACCTGTCAAATGGGAAAAGATACTTGCAAATGACATACCTGATAAAGGCTTAGTGTCCAAAGTATATAAAGAACTTCTAAATCTCCACCCCAAAAACAAATACCCAAATTTAAAATGGGCAGAATAGGGGCACCTGGGTGGCGCAGTCGGTTAAGCGTCCGACTTCAGCCAGGTCACGATCTCGCGGTCCGGGCGTTCGAGCCCCGCGTCGGGCTCTGGGCTGATGGCTCAGAGCCTGGAGCCTGTTTCCGATTCTGTGTCTCCCTCTCGCGCTGCCCCTCCCCCGTTCATGCTCTGTCTCTCTCTGTCCCAAAAATAATAAATAAACGTTAAAAAAAATAAATAAAATAAAACAAATAAATAAATAAAACGGGCAGAAGACATGAATAGATGTTTCTCCAAGGAAGACACACAGATAGCCAACAGACACATGAAAAGCTGTTCATCGTCACTATCAGGGAAACGCGAATCGAAACTACAATGAGATATCACCTCACACCTGTCAGAATGGCTAAAATCAACGACATCAGAAACAATCGGTGTTGATGAGGATGTGGGGGTAAAGGGACATCGGTGCACTGTTAGTGGGAATGCAAACTGGCACAGGCACTGTGGAGAGCAGTGTGGAGGTGACTCAGAAAGTTTAAAATAGGATTACCCTGCAGTCCAGCAATCACGCAACGGGGTATTTACCCAAAGAATAAAAAAACAAAAACAAACAAACAAAAAAAAACACTAATTCAAAGGGATACATGTACCCCAACGTTTAGAGCAGCGTTATCTACAATAGCCAAATAATGGAAGCAGCCTAAGTGTCCATTGACTGAGGAATGGAGAAAGAAAAATGTGACTATATATGTATTTTTATATAATTCATATTCATCAATATATATGTAATATGTATGAATATTATTCGGCCCTTAAAAAGAATGGCCCTTCTATAATCTCGTCACTTGCAACGACATGGATAGAGCTGGACAGTATAATCCTAAGTGAAATAAGGCAGAGAAAGAGGGACAACGAGAGAGAGGGGCGGGGAAACCAAGAAACAGACTCTTAACTGTAGAGAATGCACTGGTAGTTACCAGAGGGGAGGGGAGGGGAGGGGAGCGGAGGGGAAGGGAAGGGAAGGGAGGGCTGGCACGGGGGGAGGGGTTAAATAGGGAATGAGCATTAAGGAGCTCACGAGTCGTGAGGAGGCACCAGGTGTTGCACGGAAGTGATGAATCACTATATTGCACACCTGAAACTAATATAACACTGTGTTAACTACCTGGGATCAAAAGAAAAACTTGAACTCAGCAAATGTTAGGCTCCTATCCTCCCAGCCGGACCGGAAGATAGAGGTTCTATCTCCCTTGATGCTTACACTTCACAAGGATGCCTCCAAAGTCCTTGAGAAAGACATTCCTGTTTTGTAAAGCTGGCAAGAGGCTTAAAAACAAAAACAAAAACAAAAACAAAAGCAAAAAACAAACATTTACTAGTAGAGGTTTATGAAAAGAAGATGCTTTAAAAAGAGAGAGAAGTCTTATTTCCCTGATTTTCAACAAGGAGAATTAAGCTTCTTTGTATTTGCCCTTGCAACATCCAGTGGAGTAAGTCTTTTCGCCTAGGTGCACCTGCATAGCTCAGGTCATGAAACTCAGGGTTCCTGAATTTGAGCTCCGCATCGGGCTCACTGCTGTCGGCACAGAGCCTGCTTTGGATCCTCTGTCTCCCTCTCTCTGCCCCTCCCCTGCTCATGGTCTCTCTCTCTCTCTCTCTCTCTCTCTCTCTCTCTCAAAAATGAATAAACATTCTTTTTTTTTTTTTTTAAAGAGTACCTTGGGTTTCCTGATCGTTTGCAATTCCATATAAAATTTAGAGCCACTTTGTCAGTTTTCATCAAAATGGTGCCTCAGGTTATGACCTCGGGATGTAATTGAAAATACACGTCGAATTCACAGCTTTCTAAAATTATCTAAACCACGTAGACGGTATGTTTCTCCAATTATTTTGGCCTTCTTCAATATACCTCAGCAAAGTTCTATATATTTTTTAATCTTTAACACCTTTATTGAGTACTTTATGCACTTTTGTGTAATTTTCTTGCAAATCTTTTTGTTAGAATTACATCGCAATATTTGATGTGTTCGTTCTCTTTTAAATGGTCTTTAATTTTTTTTCCTAATTATGCTGGTTTATCAAAAGACTGTTTTGTGTGTTTTATTTAACTCCTCTTTGAATTCTACTTAATTACACAACCCATGTGAATCTGACTCATTTGACGCCTTCTTTTCTGACCTTAAGCATTTTACTTCTTTATCTTGACTTTTTCACCAGCTAAGACCTCACAATGCTGCAAAAAGTGATCCCTCGCTCAATCTCGGTGGACCTTAGAAATGCTTTAAAATCTTCTGCTCTGATTGTGGATATATCAATTTCTCCTGTAAATTTTTATAATTTTTTCTTCATGTGACTTGAGACTTTACACACTTAGATTTGCTCTACTCTTTCAGTGAATTGAGATTCTTGATTATGAAATATGTGTTTGCTATCCAGCAGGGCCTTTCGCATTTACATTTGCTTCTGGCAGGAGGTCAAGGGTAGCATCTTTGGAGGCTGTATGGAGCAGGCCCAGGGTTGCGCTGGCAAGTTTGGTTTTAAAGTGAGCAGGCACAGGGGCGCCTGGGTGGCTCGGGTGGAGGAACGTCTGACTTTGGCTCAGGTCACGGTCTCGCAGTGCGTGAGTTTGAGTCCCGTGTGGGGCTCTGTGCTGACAGCTCAGAGCCTGGAGCCTGCCTCTGATTCTGTGTCTCCCTCCTTCTCTGCCTCTCTCTCTCTCTTTCTCAAAAGTAAATAAACATAAAAAAACTTTAGCGTGAGCAGGTACAGAGCTGAATATCAGGAGGCAGATGCACCAAAGGTCAAAATGAGGTTCCCCCCCCCCCCCCCAAGGCATCAACATCCCTAGCTTTTTGTAGTCATTCTATTCGATTTCCTTCTAGAAGAAAGACCTGGCTGTTGTTTGTTTTTGGCAAAATGCCAAGGAATGTGCCCTTGGAGAGGAGGTTAGGGATCATGCGGTCGCTGACTGCCACAGGGCGCTCTGTAAAAGATCTGCACATCTCGGTCGAAGCACTGCTGTCCCTGCCGTCTTTCAGGGCAGAGCCCGTCTAGGATTCCTACAGCACACATCCCTATTTCTTCTGCTAGTGCCTCCTAACACTATAGGTTGTGGTTATTCTCCCTATTGTGTCTAAAAACGTTGTTGTAATCGCTGACACATTGATGGCCTCTGCGGCATCCTTCACTCCCTTAGCCATTCTTGGTGTAGTCTTTTATTTTTTAATTTTTTTTTTTTTGACTGTGTGTGTGTGTGTGAGAGAGAGAGAGAGAGACAAAGCATGAGCAGGGGAGGGGCAGAGAGAGAGAGGGAGACACAGAATCCGAAGCAGGCTCCAGGCTCTGAGCCGTCAGCAAGCACAGAGCCCGACGCGGGGCTCGGACTCGTGAACTGTGAGACCATGACCTGAGCCGAAGTTGGATGCCCAACTGACTGAGCCACCCGGCCGCCCCTCTGTTGGTTTAGTCTTTAGCTTATTTCCGTATTTTCATTTCCCCTTAAGAAGGAACGGGAAATGATGCATGCTCAGGCTTCCTACTTCAACCTAGAGTCTTTGTGAAATATTTTTATTAAGAGAATTGTAAAATTAATCCCTAATAGTGTTGCATGAAGGGAAGCTCTTTGTTTTTATGCACAATCCTTATTTTGAAGTTCTCATTTAGGGGCCCCCGGGGGGGGGGGCTCAGTCGGTTGAACGTTGGACTCTTGATCTCAGCTCGGGTCATGATCTCACAGTTCGTGAGTTCAAGCTCCACATTGGGCTCTGTGCTGACAGTGCGGAGCCTGCTTGGGATTCTCTGTCTCCCTCTGTCTCTCTGCCTCTCTCTCTCTCTCAAAAATAAATAATAAAAAAACCATAAAAAATAAAGTTCTCGGGGAGCCTGGGTGGCGCAGTCGGTTAAGCATCCGACTTCAGCCAGGTTACGATCTCGCGGTCTGGGAGTTCGAGCCCCGCGTAGGGCTCTGGGCTGACGGCTCAGAGCCTGGAGCCTGTTTCCGATTCTGTGTCTCCCTCTCTCTCTGCCCCTCCCCCGTTCATGCTCTGTCTCTCTCTGTCCCAAAAATAAATAAACGTTGAAAAAAAAATTAAAAAAAAAATAAAGTTCTCATTTAGGGACTTCATTCCCACCTTAACAGTTTACAATGAGAACAACAGCCCTTAACATATCAATCTAATTTTATTTCCACCAAAGTGGATGTGATTGAGCCTCCTGATAACCGTTTCACCATATTGTCAAATATATATGCCTTCAGGAGAGTGCTCTGGGAAGTGTGGTAGAGTGGCTTCAAAGAATCCATCAAGCTCCATACTCCAAAAATATATATATTAACGAGAAGGGGGGGGGGGGTGGAAATAAAACCACAGGCTTTGGACAGGATAAGACTGAGGAGCAAATCTCGACTCTGCCGTTTATTTGGGCAAATAACCCAAGTAACCTCAAGAGGTTCGATTTTTTCATCTCTATTAAAAAATGAGGATACTGAACCTCTTCAGACCAGGGGCAATTTATCTAAACATCATGGAAGAAAATAACCTATCGCACTCAGCGGCATCCTGACATTTGAGATATTTGTTCTCCTGCCTATAAGCGTGCCTAACTTGAATTCAAAGACTTTGTGCCAAATCTTGTGGTGAAGGGCTTCCTTATATTCATTAATTTAAACCTCACAAACACACTAAAAAGGAGGTAGTGCTAGGATCTCTATTACAAAAGCAAAAGCAAGCAAACAAAACAACAGGAAACAGACGCACAGAAATATAAAGCAACAACTGTGTAAGCAGAAGAGTGGCCAAGCAGAAATTCCAGCATAGAGCCCTGGCCCAGCCCCATTCCTAAGCCCTACACCAGGCCACCTCCCCAACTCCCCACCCCGGATCTAGGGAAAGGGCCAGGCTTGGCAGTAGGAACTCGCGTATAATATTAACAGATACAAATAGAAATGAAAACTAAGATATCCATACGCAGTCATTGGCAGAGACCTTACCCAGGGCATTAAAAATTTCCTTCTTAAATGTTTATTTATTTTTGAGAGAGAGACAGAGCATGAATGGGGGAGGGCAGAGAAAGAAAGGGAGACCCAGAACTTGAAGCGGGCTCCAGGCTCCGAGCTGTCAGCACAGAGCCCTAGGCGGGGCTCGAACTTGGGAATGGCGAGATCACGACCCAGAGCAGAGTCAGACGCTCAACTAACTGAGCCGCCCAGGCTTGCCGGGGCATTTTAGACTCCCTTTTCAGATGTATGTGTCAGGGTAAAAGGAGACAAGAAGGAGTGAAGCAAACATGAAATGTGTTCTGTATCTGTGCTCCTCGCCCCGCCCCTGCCCCCGTGCAGGTGTAGTCAGGCACCCGCAACATCCACATCACCTGCAAGCTTGTTAGAAATGCAAATTCTCAGACTCCTCCCCAGACCTGCTGACTCAGAGAGCAGGGATGGAACCCGGAAATGGGTTATTGCACAAGCTCCCTGGGTATCTCTGATGGCCTGTAGTGTTTGAGAAGCACTGCTTTGAAGTTTGCAGCTACTCTCAAGTGCATCTTAAGAATTTTACCTCCAGTCTTATGACGGCACAGAGAAGTCCTTTTAAGGTAAGAGTCGTTTTTATGGATTACTACTCGGCATTCCTTCGTCTGTACCTACCTAGTTATGCGGGATTCTTATGCCCTAATTTCCTCTCACTGTTGTAAGATTTTTGTTTGTTTATATTCTGGAAGGGACAGAGAGCATATCAAGGAATTGTATGGGAATATAGGCTCACATAGTTAGGGATAGAAGAGAGATAACCCTGTATGTGTGTGTGTGTGTGTGTGTATACACACACACACATATATATATATATTAAATACACATATGTTTAATGTTTTTTTAATTTATTTTGAGAGAGGGAGAGAATCCCAAGCAGGCTCCATGCCATCAGCACAGAGCCCAATGTGGGGCTCAAACTCCCAACCCCCGAGATTATAACCTGAGCTGAAATCAAGAGTCCCATGCTCAACCAACTGGGCCACCCAGGCGCTCCTGTGTATTTTTCATATGGACTATATCCCCCTAGACCACCTGCCAGGAGCTTCCCCACATCCCCCCTGATTTCTAAAGTAATCATTTTTCTGGACTCTAGAAACCTGGGCTTTTGGGTTAACCCCACTTCTAGCAGAATTTAAAAAAAAAAAAAAAAAGTCTTAGACTTTTCCCCTCTGTGTCTGCTCCTTCGAGATGCCTAAATGTGGAGATGGTCCAGTGGAGTATCTGCATGTTGCTGAATTGCAAGTACTTTGTGCAAAGACCAGCACATTTTCTACTTTGGCCTACTTTTTGAAAGCTGCAACTCCTGGGGAAAAAAGAAGAAAAAAAAGCTTGCTGGAAAAATGAGCTAATCCCACAGTTGCACTGAGAGGTAAGAGGAGTGTTTGGAATTCAAACAATGCCACGGAGGCAGTCCTCGTATTTGCTGCGGAGAACTGAGCCCAGGAAGCCAACAGAGGGTCGGCAATCACATAATCAAGGCGAGCAGCAGAGGTCATTGCATCCAGGTATGTTTTCCCAAATCATGCCTTCAGTCTCTATACCCCAAATCGTGGTAACATTAAAAGCAAACTTACATTGAGGGCTCGCTGTAGGCCACATGCTCTGAGCTTGGCAAGCACCCCACCATCTTGTAAAAAAAAAAAATAATACAGTTGACCCCCAAACAACATGGGGGTTAGGGGCACTGATTCCTTAGCGGTCAAAAATCCTTGTGTAATACTGGTCTCCCCCAAAACACGACTAATAGCCCGCTGTCGATGAGGAGACTTACTGATAACATAAAACAGTCAACACGTATTTTGTACGTTACATGTATTATGTACTGAATTCTTGCCACAGGGGAAGCTAGAGAAAAAGTGTTAAGAAAATCATAAACACGTTTACAGTACAGCCCTGTCCTTTTTTTTCTATGAAAAAAAAAATACATATCAGTGGCCTCCCATTTCAAACCCGTGTCGTTCCAAGGTCCACTGTTCTGTTACCCCGCTTTGTGGTTAAGGAAAGGGAAACCACCGAGGTTGACAATTTACCCGAGGGCGCACAACTGGCGAAAGGCGATCTAGCATTTGTATTTTCGGGGTGTGATGCTAAAGCCTGTGTAACTTCACGCACCGCGTGTGTTCTCAGATCTCCGACCTCAGAGAGCCCTGGAGGCAGTTTGGGGACATCTAAATAGTACTCCGTTAAGCCAGTGCTTCTCAAACTTTATTGCGCCCATGCGTCGTCGTTTAGGGGTCTTGACGTGCAGGTTCAGCGGGTCCGGATGCGGCCCAAGAGACTGCAGCCCGACCGTTTCCCCCGTGATCCGGAAGCTGCCAGGCCCAAGCTTTGAAAGGGGGGCGAGGCGCTAAACGACAGTAAATTCTGTGGAGTCGAGCGGCGGTGCGGGGGGCGCATCTACACCTCCTCGCTTGGATTGGCTGGACCCCTCCAGCTGCTGTGTATTATCCTTCAGGGGTCAGCTCGCTTAATTAATGAGCTGCCTAAACTGTCTCATTAATTTGCCCTCAGTGCGTGGCATCGCAAGAAAGACTCCCTTGGTCTCTCCCTGATTTTTCTTCATGCTCCCGGAGCAGGCTGTGAAATAGGTAATTTATGCCAGCGGTTCCAGATTACACGTTTATTTAGCTCACCGAGGGCAATAATGAGACGCTGCAGGAGGCCGGACCGGTTTCCAGGTCTGTGGGATGCTGACAGTCTCTGCCCGGATGTAGCAATTATGCGGGGTTCCGCGGTCTCCTCCTGCAACCCCCAGTTACAAAGGCAATCGATCCTCATGATGTTAAACGTGAATCCGGCTAGCGACCTATTGGTGTCCTTTCAAAGGATTTCCAGTTCTTTTGGATTTTATTTCTGGGCACCCAGGAGAGAGCTGAACTGTGTAATTAATTCGATAAGCTACGGACGGCAGAGGGACAACAGCCCCCCTGATTGCTTCCTTCACCCCGTGGGGGGACTCAGGACGCAGACACCGTCTTCTTGGTGTTTCAGCTGCTGCTGCTCTGCGTTCGTCCTGGGGTAATTAATCCCCACCAGCATTTATTTTGCGCCGATGGGGGGAGGGGGAGGGAAACTATTGGAGGGTTAGCTGATCTCTGGGACCCTTTCTCCCTAACCCTCCAGGCCAAGCTGTAGGAATCACACCACGGGGCAAATGGCACCCGTAAGGCCTTTACTTCCAACAGAAGTAGGACAAAGTGACAAGGCATATCTCTAGAGGGGAGACATTACACGGGACACGCTTGGCTTCTGTTGGGCTTATCAAACTTGGGGAGGTTATCTTGGTAAGGAAGAATGCCAAATCAGGTGCAGACCCTCTGGGGGGAGGGGGGGCTGGGCAAAGGAGGGACTCAGAAGCTTGAACCTCGTTAGCTCTCCAGGTGGTTCACCTCTGCCTGTCTTCTCGCTCCTTGATTTGTCTTCAGCTCCAAGGCCTTATTTTCTCGTTCCTTGGCTGCCACTCACCATGGCAGCTAAATATACTTTCTTTGCTTGTCCCCTCACTTTATGAGTCCTTGTCTGCCCCTGTGGCTTTTCGGGCCATCATCATCCATATCGTCCAGAATGGCTTCCTGAGGTTTCCTGTGGCTCCAGAGACCTTTTAGAAACCCGAATTGCTTCAGGCTTCATTACCTCTTTTCATGCCTTTACTCTTCGGCCAGTAATTTTTCTCTGTTTTTTTTTTTTTTTTTTTTTCCTCCCTCTCCGCTTTTGTCTGCGAGCCTAGAAATCAAGAGGAAGATAGATGTCTTACTTACTGCTACACATGGATTTCGTGGAGTAATATTTAAGTGGATAGCTTTGCTTTCCACGTGTCATCCTGTACTCAGCCAGGTATGACCCAGTGTCTTCTTCCTTAGCGAACATGCGTGTGGCCCCTCGTATGTGAAAGGTACTGGCATCCCAGGCACTTTGTGTGCAATATCTATTAGGTGTTTTATATCCCGTGCAAAGAACTCGTGCTGCTGAGCTTATCCATGGTCCCTGGGGACTTAAATGAGCATTTCTTGGTACATTTCCAGGAGTGGAGTTGTGTCCTCATTAGTCTTACATTTTTCCTTCCCAAGGATGTGGTGCCAGGTGACGATCCCACTAAGAGTGCAAGAGCTATCACATTTTCTTATATCCCTGAGAGTCCTGGATATTATTTTAGTTGTCTAATTCTTGTCAGTCTGGAAAGGAATCCTTGTTATCGTTTGTATAATACTCCATGGGGGTGCCTGCATGTCTTAGTTGGTTGAGTGTCCAGCCCTCGATCTCAGCTCAGATCTTGATCTCAGGGTTGTGAGTTCGAGCCCCACATTAGGCTCTGCACCAGGTGTGGGGCCTACTTAAAAAGTAAAATGTCTGTGTTTTCATTCCCTTTAACTTCTTATTGAAATATCGTAAGTATACAAAAATGTATATATCCTATTCCTTTTTTTAACAATGTTTTTTAAATATTTTTAAACTTTATTTATTTTGAAAGAGAGAGCACTGGAGCACAAGTGAGGGAGGGGCAGAGAGAGGCAGAATCCCAAGCAGGCTCTGCAGGATCAACACAGAACCCCATGGGGGGGGGGGGGGGGGTTTGAACTCACAAACTGAGAGATCATGACCTGAGCCAAAGTCTGACACTTAACCGACTGAGCCGCTGAGGCACTCCTCATGTTCGTTTTTTAAAAGACAAGATCTCTATTTGTTGACAACAAATGATCACCGTATGAGGTTTTTTCCTTGGCTTTTTAAGTTTTTATTTTAATTCCAGTTAACATGTTAAATTACTTTCAGGTGGGGCGCCTGGGTGGCGCAGTCGGTTAAGCGTCCGACTTCAGCCAGGTCACGATCTCGCGGTCCGTGAGTTTGAGCCCCGCGTCAGGCTCTGGGCTGATGGCTCGGAGCCTGGAGCCTGTTTCCGATTCTGTGCCTCCCTCTCTCTCTGCCCCTCCCCCGTTCATGCTCTGTCTCTCTCTGTCCCAAAAAAAA
>NW_024412400.1:4339393-4416043 GCF_014898765.1 Herpailurus yagouaroundi
AAAAAAAAAAAAAAAAAAAAAAAAAATTGAAAAAAAAATTACTTTCAGGTATACAATATAGTGATTCAACAACTCTACTTGGTGCTCATCATAAGTATTCTTAACCCCCATCTCCTACTTCACCCATCCCCCACCCCCTCCCCTCTGGTGTGCATCAGTTCTCCATAGTTACGAATCGTGTTTTTTGTCTTTGTTTATGTTTCCTGAGTGAAATCCACATATGACTGACTTATTTTGCAAATAAGCTCCAACCATGTTGCAAATGGCAACATATGTGTATATATATACATGCACACACATCTATAACACATCTATAGATGAATGGATACAGATGCATGTACATATACATATATATCAATAGATGATTGGATAAAGATGTGGTGTATATATACCATTTATGCATTCATCTATTGATGGACACCTGGGTTTCCCAAACAAACGAAATGTCATGTTCCTTTTTTTTTCTTTTCTTTTTTTCTTTTAATCTTTCTACAGTGCTGCATTTTACATTCCAGAAGTTACTTGTTTTAAATATTACAAATGTCCGCTGCTGACCTGCCTTGGGTCTTTAGGTGTTTCTAGTGTATTAGGGCTACGATAAGTGGGGAACGGGAAACATTTGTGTTTCAAAAATAGTATAATCGATACAGAGCCAGGGGGCCTGGTCTTCAAAGCAGAAACCTTTTCCACCTAGTCATAATAAAAGGACTGTGACCTTCAGGCATCAGTCAGATTCTGTAGGGTCTTTTTTATTTTTATGGCAACTATAGTATATAATTTTACTCTTATGGCCAAACCTACTTGGTCATAAAAGTAAAAAAGACCATCTTTATGGACTTCTTCAGAAAACCTACAGAGAAAAACACACTAGTATAGAAACAAACTTCACGTTGATCCAGCGTAACACCAGTTGGCTTTGCTTTCCCTTTTCATGAAGTAAAGTCTTCTACGTGGCAAATATCATCACTTTCCTTTAATCCTATTGCTTGGCTTGTCTCCTCACTCAAGAGTCTCTGATTGACAGCCGGATGGCCGCTAACTGGGTTTTTTTCATAGAATTAGATCCAAGTGAGTCCACTAAATTAATTGAAAGGGCTGTGGATTTTAGACCACCTGTTCTTCACTGTCTTAAAGCTATAGGCATGCCCGACAGCCCACTGAGTTTAATCGACCTATTTCTCGAAACCAAACGATCAAATTTGCAGAATATAGAAAGAAAATACGACGTTGAATTGGAATCGGAGCAAAGACAAACCCCTTGGCTTCCAGTGTAACTTTTCCTCCGCCCGCTGACAATAAGCCATCATCCGGTGAACCGCAGTATGAACGAGGAACAATGTCAACAGCTGAAAATCCCCACAGTGGCCTCTGCCTGAGAAGGGGGGGCAGGTCCCTTCCAGGGGCTCTAACGAGCGGTGTCTAAAGAGCCCGTGAGCAGCTCTCACTCATATAGAAAGCTGTTGGGAAATACATGCAGCCAGCCAGCGGACGCTAAAATTGCCAGGGAGTAAAAACAGTCTCTGTTATTAAAGATTAAAGTCCACGGAGCTCCTGGGGCTGGGCTCTTACTCCTTCAGGACCCGCCCACAGAGATAAGCACACCTGCCTTCAAAAGTGTCGGCCTCGCAGCTCCGAGATGCAAAGGGAATTGAGACCATTAGATAAACTGCAGGAGAGAGAATTTCAAGAGTAGTTTGGTGCCTGAGGCGACTGCTTCCAATTTCTCGACGTTGCAGGAAGACAGCAATGCCTCAAATGATACTTTTGCAGAAAGGAAATGAAAGTACACGTGGGTTCTCCCCCCCCCATACCTTAATTCTATAGAGGCAGAATTAACCTCTTAAGGGGAACAGCAGATGGAATTCTATTGGTGAAAGATAAGTGTTTATTGGGTAAAAGGAATACAGTAAAGCGTTGGATCGGGAATAACTTGTTCTGGGAGTATTCCGCAAGATGGGCAAACATTTCTAACAGATTTTAACTTGATAAATGAGCGATGTCTTGTAATGGGACTAGTACTTGAGGCTGAACGTCCCATGATCGCGACTAAGCCCACGGTTCTTGAGATCCGCTTTGATATACAAGTGCTTGTATTGTATTCATGTTTCTGGAACGACTTGTGCTCACAAACCAAGGTACTTCTTTCAGTGAACCACAAGCACATAAGTCATAGTTTCAGAAGATTAGCTTTATAGATAGGCATGAAACCAGAAGGTTTCTTCTGTATCCTTCCCTTAGATACCATTCCTTATTTGCTATGATGTTTTTACAAGACCTGGTACTAAATTTCAAAAACATAAATTTGCTTACGATAATTATTTTATAGACTGAGAATTACCTTGTGATCCTGTATTTGGAAGATGGGGCCTGGCGCTGTGATCATCCTTGTGTTTTGTTATCTCTTCACACTCTCCAAGTGGGAGATTGTTGAAATAATTGTACCTAATGCATTATCTGTGACACTCCAGGTCATATACACGTTCCAGTAGGGCACGCTGCTATCACTTACTACAGGAAGTTCACTCTTAATTCAAGGTGGAATTGCCCAGGAACCAAGAGCCTCTCTACCTATGTTGGTTAGAGAACAAATTTAAGAAGAACTTCAATTTCTTCTTTAAAAAAGTTACTGTGCTATGGGGTGCCTGGGTGGCTCGTCGGTTAAGCGTCAGACTTCGGCTCAGGTCATGATCTCACGGTTCGTGGGTTCGAGCCCCGCGTCGGGCTCTGTGCTGACAGCTCGGAGCCTGGAGCCTGCTCCGGATTCTGTGTCTCCCTCTCTCTCGGCCCCTCCCCCACTCACACTCTGTCTCTCGCTCTCAAAAAATAAAACGTTAAAAAATGTTTTAAAAATTACTGTGCTAAAATATAAATAGCAAATTTGTCACATTAACCATTTTTAAGTATACTATTTGGTGACATTAAATACATTCACCGTGTGGTGTACCATCACCATGATCTGTTTCCAAAACTTTTCTATCGTTCCAAACAAAGCCTATACCCGCTAAGCAATAATTCCATTTACCCTGTTCCCTGCTCCTGGAAACTTCTGATCTACTTTCTGTCTCAGAATGTACCTCTTCTAGGTATTTTATATAAGGAGAGTCACTTAATATTTGTCCTTTTGTGTCTGGCTTATTTCACTTAGTAAATCATGAGAATCAGAGAGTTGCTGGTCTCGAGGCAAGACCATCAATGTAGGACTGTTCTCTCTCCAGGAGATCCTACTTCTACTTATTACTCCTCAGACAAGGGAGAAGTTAGCATTTTCCTCATCAGTAGCTACATATCTGGTACCAGGGCCAGGTTGATTTGCTTCAGTAAAGATACCTTCTAGAACAACACAAGTCCTTGGAATCAACTCATGATTAAGCCTACAGCTACCTTTCTCATCCAAGATCCCATTGCTAACTAGTCTATGACATAGTTGTTTTCAATAAGCACTTGAAGGATGCTATTCTTGTCTGAACTCATTTGGGTACCAGAAACCATATCAGTCAGAGATGAGTTGTGGATAACAGTCACTGTTGATAGTTTAAGCAGACATTGAATGTAATTCGCGGGATGAGATTTACAAAACTGTTGGAAGAGCCAGGGGAGCGGTCTCCAGGCCGGGCCCCTTGGGGTAACTCTCAGAACAACATAGCTCACTGACTTGTAAAGAAAAGTGCTTCGCTTGTCTCAACCAGGAAACTGTGCCAATTTATAAGAACAGAAACTCAGTTAAAATATGGCAAACAGAAAGCTATTACCAGAACATTAATTTTAGAAACCTATCACCTTATGTGTGATCTGGGTAACCAGAAATTGCAGCAAAATGTATCTTCTGAGCCAGGATACTCCCATTGTAACCAACACCTGCAAAATAGACACCTCACATACTGTCTCCTTATTTACGTCCAGATTCAAGTTAGAGCAAACATTTCCAACTGGTGGGAACTAAATCGTATCAAGACTCCTGACTGTAAGGATAAGTTCAGCTTTTATTCTGTTCTCTGCAGTATAGGAATTCATTCTAGAGGTTTGGAGCACAGAGTGAGTGAATGAATCTGCCACGTCCTCAGAGAAGGGAACGCTAGCTCCATGATATATTTTAAAAGGATTCCTAACACCTTCAAAAAGGTGAAAATTTTCAGTGTTTGAACATAAGATAATTAATATTAACTGGACTCTGATCATAATAAGATAATACATGCAAATATGGATCCTAATGAAACCTAGTAAAGGAATCCTCAAAAGCTACAGGAGTGACTTTTTAATCATTGCTTCAAAAATAGGTTACTGTTACCTAATATTGTCTCAAAAGGCATTAAGCTATTGTGTCTCATGAATTGATTTGTGGTCAATGACTTGCTTTCTGATACCCTCTTAAAAACAATAAATCTGTAATTTAAATGCAAAGTAGGCATTAAATGCAAATAACTACTTTCATAGGCAGCATATCCTTAGGTCTTGCTTATGTATCTATTCAGTCACTGTGTCTTTTGATTGGAAAATTTAGGCTATTTACACTTAGCATAATTATTAACGGTTATGGACTTACTGCGATTTTGTTCATTGTTTTTTGGCTGTTTTGTAATAACTTTGTTCCTTCTCTTCCTTTCTTTGTGATTTCATGATTATTTCTACTGGCATGCTTAGATTCCTCTTCTTATCCTTTGTGTGCCTACTGGAAGTTTTTGCTTTGTAGTTACCACAAGGCTTATATAAAACTTCTTAAATGTATAAGGGTCTATTTTAAGCTGATAATAATAACTTACATTTCAATGCATTCTAAAGTTCTACATTTTTATTTACATCACTCCCCAGGTTTTATGTTTTTGATGTCACAGTTTACATTTTTTTACAGTGTATCCTTTAACACATTGTATTTTGTTATTTTTACTACTTTTGTCTTCTAACCTTCACAGCAGATTATAAGTAATTAGCCTATCATCATCATGATATTATTTCTTTTTTTAAGTTTATTTATTTTGAGAGAGAAAAAGAGAGCATGTGAACGTGAGCAGGGGAGGGGCAGAGAGAGAGAGAGAGAGAATTCCAAGAAGGCTCTGCACTGTCAGCCTGGAGCTTTATGCCAGGCTTGATCCCACAACCATGAGATGATGACCTGAGCCAAAATCAGGAGTCAAATGTTTAACTGGCTGAGCCACCCAGATACCCCCAATATTATTTCTTTATTTTTAAGTGAGAGAGAGAGAGCACGCATGAGTGAACAGGGAAGGGGCAGAGAGAGTTGGAGAGGGAATCCCAAACAGGCTCTGCATGTCAGCATGGTGCCCGACATGGGGCTTGAACTCATGAACTCTGACATCATGACCTGAACTGAAATCAAGAGTCAGACACTTAACAGACTGAGCCACCCAGGCACCCCCAATATTTTTTTCTAATTTAACTATTTATGTTTAACAGTAGGATGTATACTTTCATACATTTTCCTGTTACTAATTAGGGGTCCTTTCTTTTTCAGCTTTAAAAAGTCCTTTTAACATTCCTTCTAAGGCCAGCTTAGTGGTGGTTAACTTCTTCGGGTATTGTTTGTCTGGAAAATTCAATCTCCCCTAAAATTCTTTAAATTTTTTAATGTTTATTTATTTATTTTGAGAGAGAGAGAGTGCAAGCAGAGTAGGTGCAGAGAGGGGAGAGAATCCCAAACAGGCTCCACGCTGTCAGTGCAGAGCCTGATGTGGGGATAATGCTCATAAACCATGAGATCATGACCTGAGCCGAGATCAGGAGTTGGGCACGGAACTGACTGAGACACCCAGGTAACCCTCTCCTTCAATTCTGAAGGGTGACATTTCTGGGTAGGTTATCCTTGGATGGCAGTTTTTGATTTCCACACTTTGTTGTTTTTTTAAGTTTTTATTTTAATTCCAGTTAGTTAACATACAATGTCATGTCAGTTTCAGGTGTACAATAGAATGGCTCAACAATTCCATACAACACCTAGTGCTCAACATGAGAAGTTCACTCCTTAATCCCCATCCCCTATTTCACTCCTCCCCCTACCCTCTTCTTTCTGGTAACCATCAGTTTATTCTCTATAATTAACAGTCTGTTTCTTGATTTGTCTCTCTCTCTTTTTCCCTTATTTGTTTTGTTTCTTAAATTCCACATATGAATGAGATCACGTGGTATTTTTTTCTCTGACTTATTTTGCTTAGCATTATACTCTATAGCTCCAACCATATTGTTGCATATGGAAAGATTTCATTTTTTATGGATGAATAAAATATTCCATTGCATATACAGGCCACTTCTGTTTTATCCATTCATCAATCCGTGGACTCTTGGACTGTGTCCATATCTTGGCTATTGTAAATAATGCTGCTATAATCATTGGGGTGTATGTATCCCTTTGAACTAGTGTTTTTGTATTCTTTGGGTAAACACCTAATAGTGCAATTGCTGAATTGTAGGGTAGTTCTATTTTTAAATTTCTGAGGACTTTCCATACTGTTTTCCACAGTGGCTGTACCGGTTTGCATTCCCACCAACACCCCATGAAGATTCCTTTCTCTTCACATCCTCACCAACGATCGTTGCTTCTCGTATTGTTGATTTTAGCCATTCTGATAGGTGTGAGGTGATATTTCATTATAGTTTTGATTTGCATTTCCCTGATGGCAAGTGATGATGAACATCTTTTCCTGTGTCTTTTGGCCATGTGTGTGTCATCTTTGGCGAATTGTCTGTTCATGTCTTTTGCCCATTTTTTTAATTGGGTTATTTGTTTTATTAGGTGTTGAGTTTTAGAAATTCTTTATATATTTTGGATACTAAGCCCTTATCAGATATGTCATTTGCAAATATTTTTTCCCATTCCATAGCTTGCCTTTTTGTTCTGTTGATTGTTTCCTTCACTGTGCAGAAACTTTTAATTTTGATGTAGTCTCCGATAGTTTAATTTTTCCTTGTTCCCCTTTCCTCAGGAGACATATTTAGAAAGAAGTTGGTATGGCCCATGTCTAAGAGGTTACTGCCCATGTTCTCCTCTATGACTTTTATGGTTTCAGAGCCCATATTTAGGTCTTTAATGCATTTTGAATTTATTTTCATGTATAGTGTAATAAAGTGGTCCAGTTTTTTTTTTTTCTTTTGTATGTCCAGTTTTCCTGGGACCATTTGTTGATGAGACTGTCCTTTTCTTATTGGATACTCTCTGGTGCTGTGTTGAAGATTAATTGACCGTATAATTATGGATTTATTTCTGGGTTTTCTACTCTGTTCTGTTGGCCAATGTCTATTTTTTGTGCCAGTACCATACTGTTTTGACAACTACAACTTTGTAATATAACTTGAAGTCTGGAATTCTGATGCCTCCAAGTTTACTTTTCTTTACAAAGATTGTATTGGCTATTTGGGGTCTTTTGTGGTTGCAAACAAATTTTAGGATTATTTTTCCTACCTCTGTGAAAAAAGCTGTTGGTGTTTTAATAGGGATTGCATTAAATTTGTAGATTGCTTAGGGCAGATATTTTAAGAATATTTGTTTTTCCAATAATAAGCATGAATATTGTTTCCATTTCTTTGTGTTGTCTTCAGTTTCTTCCATGAGTGTCCTATAGATTTTAGAGTTTAGAGCACAATTCAACTCTTTGGTTAAGTTTATTCCTGGGTATCTTATTTTTGGTGCAATTGTAAATGGAATTGTTTTCTTAAATTTTTTTATGCTGTTTCATTATTGGTATATAGAAATGCAATAGATTTCTGTACATTTCTTTTGTATCCTGCACCTTTACTGAATTTGCTTCTTCCTTACTGATTTGGATGATTTTATTTCCTTTTTTGTTTGATTACTGAGCTAGGATTTGGAGTACTGTTTGATTAAAAGTGGTTAGAGTGGACATCCCTATCTTCTTCCTGACTTTAGGGCGTAAGTTCTCAATATCTCCCTGTTGAGGATGATGTTAGCTGTGGGTTTTTCATAGATGGCCTTTATTATGCTAGGGTATGTTCCCTCTAAAACTACTTGCTGGAGTTTTTTTGTTTTTGTTTTTGTTTTTGTTTTATCGTGAATGAATGTTGTACTTTCTTAAATGCTTTCTCTGTGTCTCTTGAGATGACCCTGTGGTTCTTATCCTTTCTCTTCCTGATGAGATGTATCACGATTTATTTGCAAATATTGAACTACCCTTGCAATGCAAGAATAAATCCCACTTCATTCCAGTTAATGATTTTTAACTGTTGTATCATTATCAATTAGTTCCTTTATATTTGTTATTAACTGTTTGGGCATTCCTGTGTTGGGCGCATAAATATTTACAATTGTTATATCTTCTTGTTGGACTGTCCCCTTTATTATAATATAGTGTCTTGTTACAGACTTTGTTTCAAAGTGTATTTTGTGTGATACAAGTATTGCAACTCCGCTTTCGTTTCACCTCAATTTGCATGATACATGTATCTCCATCCCCTCATTTTCAATCTGTAGGTGTCTTGAGGTCTAAAATGAGTCTCTTATAGGCAGTATACGTACCTTGTGTCTTTTGCTTTGAGCATTTAATCCATCTGTATCCAAATTAATAATTGATAGATGTGTATTTTGCCACTGTATTATCTATTTTGTGGTTGTTTCTGAAGATTTTCTCTGATCCTTTGTCTTTCATGTTTTGCTGATTCCCTTTAGTGGTATATTTGGATCTCTTTCTCTTTATTTTTTACATATTTATTAGTGGTTTTTGATATATGGTTCCCATATAACTCCCTGTGCATATAGCAGTCTATATTAAGTTGATGGTCACTTAAGTTTGAGCCTGTTCTTTACTTCTCTCCTCCCCACATTTACGTATATAGTGTTGTATTTTATATCCTTTTATTTTGTGAGTTCCTTGACTACTGTGGTTTGTTTTTTTTTACAGAAACATTCATTTTTACTGCTTTTGTGTTAGCTACCTTTGTAGCACTTTGTGTCACTTGGGGTGTCTCCCTTTTCCCTCCAAGAGTGCCCTTCATCTTCCTTTCAGGGCTAGTTCAGTTTTTGTTTGGGAAACTCTTAATCTCTCCTTCTCTTCTGTACGGTAGCCTTGCTGGTGAGGGTGCTCTTGGCTGCGGATTTTTCCCATTCAGCACTTTGACTATATAACATGCCATTCCCTTGTGATTTGGAAAGTTTCTATTTGATTTATTTATTTATTTATTTTTTTTTTTCAACGTTTATTTATTTTTGGGACAGAGAGAGACAGAGCATGAACGGGGGAGGGGCAGAGAGAGAGGGAGACACAGAATCGGAAACAGGCTCCAGGCTCTGAGCCGTCAGCCCAGAGCCCGACGCGGGGCTCGAACTCCCGGACCGCGAGATCGTGACCTGGCTGAAGTCGGACGCTCAACCGACTGCGCCACCCAGGCGCCCCGAAAGTCTCTATTTTAAAAACTCCTGCTTGCCTTCTGGGTTTTCCCTTGGAAGTTACTGCCTTCCTTAGTCTTCCTGCTTAAAATTTTTTTCTTTATATTTTGCCAATTTAATTACAACATATCTTGGTATAAGTCTGCTTTTGTTGATGTTGATGGGAGTTCTCCGTGCATCCTGGATCTGGATATTAGTTTCCTTCCCCCAGATAAGGGAAGTTTTCAGCTATAATTTCTTCAAATAAGTTTTCTGTCCTCTTTTCTCTGTGTTCCTCACCTGGAACTCCTATAATGCAAATGTTATTACATTTTATGGAGTCCTTGAGTTCCCCAAGTCGATTCTCCTTTTGCATAATTCTCTTTATATTTTGTTCAGCTTGAATTCTTTCCACTTCTCTGTCTTCTGCGTCACTAATTTGGTCCTCTGCTTCTTCCATCCCGCTGCTCTTTTCTCAAGCCCAGGTAGTATCTTTATGATCATTGCCTTAAATTCTCTACCATGTATGTAGAGAATTTAATTATATTAATTAATTATATTAATTATACCAGTTTCACTTTCCTCTCTGGCTGTGGTCTTGTCCTGTTCTTTCATCTGGGATAAATTTCTCTGTCCCTTCACTTTATCTGCTCCTCTGTGCCAGTTTGTGTGGGTTAGGAAAGTCAGCTGTGTCTTCTACTCTTGAAAGTAGTGACTTTATGAAAAGGAGGTCCTAGAATGCCCTGCAGTGCAGTGTCCCCTGTTCCCCAGAACCTGGTACTTCAGGAGACTATCCCATGTGTGCTGTTTATGTCTTGCTGTTGTGTCTGGGTCCGTTGTCTGTCGTGTAGTTGTCTGCAATGACTCTCTGCCTTTTGTGGGCTGTGCTTGCTCTCTGTGGTGTTAGGGGGATACAGGCAGGCCAGCCTGAGGAGGAGTGCCTACTGGTGAACTTGGAAGTGGGGCGACAGTGTTAGAGACATTTGTGCTGAGCCCGTAGTCTTGTACAAGATCCCCCAAAGTATTATGGCGGCCGGGAGCTATACACATGGGCAACCACGGGCACCTGGCTGGTTGCAGCATGGCGATGGCTGGGCCTGGTGTTCTTCGGTGGTGGCTCATCCCAGTGAGTCTGTTGGGTGTGGCACAGTGGCCGGGTGCTGTGGCATGTGCAGCGTTAGCGAAATTTGCCCCGAGCCCAGTGCCAAGGCTTGAGAGGTTGGAGTGGGTGGGTCCTCGGCAGAACCCATGGGTGTAGTGCATGCTGTTATCAGGTTAAATAGTAAGTGTCTGTGTAACCCCACATCCCCCCAGATGTCCCCGTGTTTATGCTGGAGGAATGGGAGGAAAATTGTGCTTGCCGTCTCCCTCATTTCTGGAGACATCACTGAACACATTCTGAAATCCCTATGGACAGATCTCTCTCCCGTTTTCCCCGGGGGGTTGTATACACTGCCATGTTTCTTTTGCCTCTGTGCAGGCTGTCTCTTAAAGGGCAGCGACCCAGCTATCACTCCTGTAGGAACCTAACTGTAGAAGGCCCTGGCTCCAAGTTGCACCCCTACCTCTTGTCATGAAGATATGAGACATTTGTCTTTCTTCCATAGAAGTCGATTACCCAACACAGATGGCCACTTCACCTACCACCCAAGTGGCCAATTATGTATGACAAATGATGTTCCCAAGTCCAGTTACTTGAGAACTAGTTGCTGTTTATCTTGAGAACATGGATAGAATGGTTTCTATCCACTTGGCTACACGGAGGAAAAGATTACTTTCTGTCCTTGCAACCTTGGTTGGATTCGCCATGGAGCAGATCACACTCTTACTAAATTTGTATTCAAAACAAAACCACCTTCTCTCTCTTACCTTTGTGGAGAGGTTTTCTGGACTGGGAGGTTTTTGTTTTCATGATTTCCCCACCACTATAAAAATTATTATAAAACTTTTGTAATTAAAGTAGTGTGATAATTAGTTCAAAGATAGAGATTTCACCATAATAGAGTTCAAAAACAGACCCAAACACATATGGACATCTGACTTAAGACAAATGTGGTACCATCAAATAATGGGAAAAAAAATCTTTTTTTTTTTTAAGTTTATTGATTTATTTTGAGAGACAGAGACAGCATGAGTGGGTGAAGGGCAGAGAGAGGAAGAGAGAGAAAATCCCAAGCAGGCTTCACGCTGTCACATAGGGCCTGATGTGGGGCTCGAACTCACAAGCCTGAGATCATGACCGGAGCTGAAACCAAGAGTTGGACACTTAACCAAATGAGCCACCCAGGTGCGCGAAAAGAGCATTATTTTCAACATACAATGCTGGTCAGAGGAATATACACACAAGAGGAAATATTCACTCCTTCGCATCGTTATAAAAATCAATTACATTAGATTTTAGGCCTAAAAGAAAAGGTGACATAAGACAAAGCTTCTTGAAGAGAAGGAGAGTATATTCACATCATCAACATGAATACTTCCCCCCAAAAAACAGCATTAATTACAATGAAAAAGGTTTACATAAAATGTAAGAATTTTGTGCCCCAGATATATAGAACATTAAAACATAGACATTATCTGTAACATATGCAACTGATGACAGGTTATAAATAATATAAAAAAAGTCATAATTTAACAATAAGATGCCTAATATGAGAATAATCAACAAGACAAATCTTAACTTAATGAAAGAAGATACTCAAAATGCCAACAAACATGAAAAGGTGCTCAGATTTGTAGGTCAGCTAAAAATACAGCTCTTCTTGGATTCACAAGATGAAGAGACATAGAGAAAATTGCATAAAAAGTGTGTTCACCATTTGAAAATCAATTGATGTAATCCCCTGTATCAACAGACTAAAAAAAGAAAAATCGTGATCATATCAATAGATGCAGAAAAAACATCTGACAAGATCCAAATAATTCATGATAAAAACTCTCGGTAATCTAGGAAGAGGAGAGAACTTTCTCAACTTCATAAAGATTATCTACAAAAACCCTAAAGCTAACATAATATTTAATGATGAAAAACTCAAAGCGTTCCCACTAAGATCAGGCACAAGGCAAGAATATCCCCTTTCACCACTCCTTTTCAATGTCATACTAGAAGTCCTTGCTAAGGCAACAAGACAAGAAAATGAAATAAAATGTACACAGATTGAGAAATAACGCATAAAACAGCCTTTGTTAACAGATAACGTGGTTTTCTACATAGGAAGTGCGAAAGAATCAATGACAACAACAAAATACCCTCTTGGAATGAAGAAGAAATTGTAGCAAGGTTGAAGGATACAGGGTTAATATAAAAAGGTAAACTTTTTTCCTACATATCAACAATGAACAAGTGGAACTTGAAATTTAAAATGTGATCATCTATATCAAAACCCCCCGAATTTAAATATTAGGTATAATTCTTATAAAATATGCCTGAAATCTTATAAAATTTCCTCTGCTTGAGGAAAACTACAAAACTGTGATGAGTGAAATTAAATAGAACTAAATAAATGAAGACATAGTCCATGTTCATGGATAGCAAGACTCAACTTTGCCAAGGTGGCCGTGTCCGTTTTTCCCAACTTGATCTATAGATTCCATAGAATCCCCATCAGAATCTCAGCAAGTCATTTATGAATATCGACAAACTGATTCCAAAGTGTATATGAAGAGGGGAAAGACCCAGAATAGCAAACACAATATAGAAAGAGAAAAACAAAATTGAAAGACTGACACTACCCGACTTCAAGACTTGTTTATAAAATTACAAGTAATCAAGACAGTGTGGTATTGGTGAAATAATAGACAAACAGATCAGTTTTGATCTAGCCAGAACTAATATATGATGCTGTAAGTCAAAATAGGGCTTATCTTTTTAGAAAAAAAGAGAAATACCATAATTGGGAAGGCCAGGAGAGGGTTTCAGAATCCTAGTATCCCATCTTTACCTAGTGGAGGTTATAGGAGTATAGTCACTTTTATTTTTTTTTTAATTTTTTTTTTAACATTTATTTATTTTTGAGACAGAGAGAGACAGAGCATGAACGGGGAAGGGGCAGAGAGAGAGGGAGACACAGAATCGGAAGCAGGCTCCAGGCTCTGAGCCATCAGCCCAGAGCCTGATGCGGGGCTCGAACTCACAGACCGTGAGATCGTGACCTGAGCCGAAGTCGGACGCTCAACCGACTGAGCCACCCAGGCGCCCCGAGTATAGTCACTTTTAGATAGTACGTTTGTGAGCTTTTCAGCATGCTACATACATACATTATAACAAAAATTTTAAATATGAGGAGCTGTTTACCAATTAACAGTCTCACTTGCGAAGATCACAAAGTCCTCGGGATGAATGTGGGTAACGCCTGGCTAATGATGAGAATAGACCAAATGCTGTAGCGTTTGTATACTTAAAAATGGTGGGTTTTGTTATGAATATTATACCAGAGTTCTAAAAATGAAAAGAAAAAAAAATAAAATGAATGGCAAAATCATGCCTGAAGTCACAAGATGAGTCGTGGAAAGAGTGGAAGAGGAGGGAAATCTGTCTAGAGAGACTGAAAGGTCTCTCCGTAGTCAACAGGTCACAGATGCCACATAACAGGAGCGTTATGTGGGGCAACGCGGTGAATAACCAGGGTATGCTGAGAAGGGGGATTTCAAATCAGAGATGATTTGAGAAAATCCACCTGTGGGTGATCCATAAAACTGATATGAAACCTATAAAATTGGAAAAGTGGGAAGCAAAAATTTCTCAAATCAAAAGCAGTATTTAACCTAGTAGTGGAGGTCCTAGCCACAGAAATCAGAGGACAACAAGAACAACAAATAAAAGGCATCTAAATCAGTAAAGAAGAAGCAACACTTTCACTCTTTGCAAATGACATGATGCTCTATACAGAAAACCAGAAAGACCCCTCCAAAAAACTGCTAGAACTGATCAATTCAGTAACGTCACAGGATATAAAAATCAATGTACAGAAATCTGTTGCATTTCTATTCATTACTGAAGCCACAGAGAGAGAAATTGAAGAATCAATTGCATTTACAGTTGCACCCAAACCAGTAAGATACCTAGGAATAAACCTCACCAAAGAGGTGAAAGACCTGAACTCTGAAAAGTGTAAAACATTGGTGAAAGAATTTAAGGAAAACACAAAGAAAGAGAAAGATATTCCATGCTCATGGATTGCAAGGACCAATATCGTTAAAACGTCTATACTACTCAAAGGAACTGACACCTTTATGCAATTCCTATTAAATTCTGACCTCGGTTTTCACAGAGCGAGAAAAAGCAATCCTAAAATTTGTATCAAACTGTAATAGACTCCAAACAACCAAATAAATCTTGAAAAACAAAGGGAAGCCTGGAATCATCACAGTTCCAGACTTCAAGTTATATAACAACGCTGGTAGTGATCGAAACAGTAAGGTACTGGCACAAAAATAGGTCTACGGATCAACAGAACAGAATAGAAAACCAGAAAGGAACCCACAATGATATGGTCAATTAATTTTGACAAAGCAGGAAGGATTATCCAATGGGAAAAAAAGACAGTCTCTTCAACAAATGGTGTTGGGAAAACTGGACAGCCACATTCAAAAGAATGAAACCGGGCCACTTTCTTACACCAGACGCAAACATAAATTAAAAATGGATTAAAGACCTAAATGTGAGGCAAAAAAAAAATCCTCGAGGAGAACACAACGAGTAACTTCTTTGACATTGGCTATAGCAGCTTCCTTCCAGATAAGTCTCCTGAGGCAAGAGAAACAAAAGCAAAAATAAACTATTGGGATTTCATCAAAATAAAAGGCTTCTGCACAGCAAAGAACATAATCAACAAAACTAAAAGGCAACATACGGAATGGGAGAATATTTGTAAATGACCTATCTGATTAAAGGGTTAGAATCCAAAATATATAAAGCGCTTCTAAAACTCAAACCCCCCAAAACAAATAACCCAGTTAAGAAATGGGCAGACATGAATAGCCACTTTTCCAAAGAAGATATCCAGATGGCTGACAATACATGAAAAGACGCTCCACATCATTCATCATCAGGGAAATGTAAATCAAAACTACAGTGAGGTATAACCTCCCATCAGTCAGAATGGCCAAACTCAACACAAAAAACAACAGGTGTTGGTCAGGATGTACAGAAAGGGAATTTGGCACTGTTGGTGGGAATGCAGGGGTGCAGCCACTGTGGAAAACAGTATGGAGGTTTCTCAAGAAGTCGGAACTACTCTACAGTTCAGCAACACACACACATACACACACACACACAATGAAATACTACTCAGTCTTAAAGAATGAAATCTTGACATTTGCAACATGGATGGAGCTACAGAGTATAATGCTAAGAGAAAGACAAATACCATGATTTCCCTCATATGTGGAGTTTAAGGAACAAAGGAACACAGAAACAAAAGGAGAGAGAGAGAGGCAAGCCAAGGGACAGACTCTTAACTAACTGTAGAGAACCAGCCGGGACGGGTGGGGGATGGGTGAAATAGGTGATGGAGATTAATGATTACACTTGTCCTGATGAGCACCGGGTGTTGCGTGGAAGTGTTGAACCACTATATTGTATACCTGAAACTAACATTACACTGTATGTTAACTAGAATTTAAATACAATTTTGAAGAAAAAAAATAAAAAATCAAGAGCGGTATTGGAAACACAATTAAGCAGACAGAAATACGAGAAGATAGGAGTTTACAGCTGACTGGGTGTGGCTGGTAAGAAAGAAGTAGGCTGATTAGGGCTCTGAGATTTACATTTGATGGAGCATCATAATTTGATGGTATTTCTACCCCGTAGTCCTGGGGTGATGCTTCAGGAAGCAGTGGGAATAGGTTTGGTACTTGGGCATTAGTTTCTGTGTCCCTCTCAACTGGTCAGATAAGAAGAACCTTGTCACGATCATTTTTAGGATTAAAAAGTCACTTCCACTCCCAGCTTACAATAGATACCAACCACAGATAACTTGGTCCAACAAAGAGCCAATTTTTTCATGACTATACAAATGGATAGCTTTACAAATAAATTACTAGGGATGCTCAGTGCAGATCTCTGCGGACCAGTCTAGCTCAGTGCCACTTTTCCTGAGTTCAATTCACATTATTCTGGATTTGCCCCAGAGCTTACCCAGCTTCCACATTTTTTTTATTTCAAGTCAAGTGTCATAACTTGCATTCTGTGTCTGTTTCATTTGTTTGCTTCTTGATTCATTTCTTTATTCATTCATCTATTATGTGTTCAGATCCGTTGAATTGTGAATGGCACTGATGGAATTAAAAGATGAGAGCGACATCGCTGCCCCACGGACGACTTCTACTCTAGTGGGTTATATCGAAATAAGGAATGCCCATAACCATATAAAATAGTAAAGTAAGTCTCCTCTCATCACGGTTTTTCCAAATGTTCCCCCTGCCTCTTGCATTTCTTTCCTCTCCAATCGTTCGTTACTCTTCATTCTTTATTTCTCTGCTCACTGGCACGGCCACCAAGTTTGAAGGTGACATTAGACTTGGTATCATGGGCTGATAACAAGAATGTATTTCCCCTACTGTTTTAAAAAGCCTCTCTTCCAGCTGAATTGTCTCATTCGGTTTGTATGAACGTTCAGAGAGCTAACTGACCGATCTTAGTTAAAAATGCCAAACAGAGCATAGTCTCATGATATTTGTGCAGCGACAGCTTTTCAGGGAACACGGAAACTTGGCACTTTTCATCTCAGCAGAAAATAAAAATTAGGCAAGTAGAGCATTGCGTTAGACAATGGAAAATATCGGCACTGTTTGGCAACAAATAGGGGCACGTTAATATTGCTGTCAGAGTAACCCAGGTATTTAAGTTTGAGTTGAAAAACCCAATAAATACTGCCAGGGTACGGCATGGATTAGAATCTGAAGCTATGGCTGCCTGGGGGGCCCACTGCCAGTCGGAGAGGAATATGCAGGTTGTGGAGTTGTTTCTTCCTGTGATCACAAGGGCCCGTGATGCCAGAAGCTCCCTACAAGTAACTCATGCTGTTTTCCGTGGACCACTCTCCATGTTACAGTTTCCATGCTCTGTTGACCCAAGCCAAGTCAACTCTCCATCATATCAGCAACTTGGCGCCCCACAGTTCCAGAACTTTCTCCAACTGATGCTAAAATGTGAACACCCTAATGCTGACGTGTGTCGTAGGGAATGAGAACTGTTTGGAGAGGCGAACTCTCCAAGTTAGGCTGGTTAGCCTTTTAAGAAGGACAGAGAGGCTACTTGAAAGAAAAGAAAAGAAAGAAGGAAATAAAGAAGGAAAAGGAAAGGAAGGAAGGAAAGAAAGGAAAGGAAAAAGGAAGGAAAGAAGGAGGAAAGAAAGAAAGAAAGAAAGAAAGAAAGAAAGAAAGAAAGAAAGAAGACTTCTTGCAGGTTCACCATCTCCAGGAAAACAGATCAATACAAAACAAAGCTAAAACAGTTTCGCCCTTCCCGTAAGGTCAAGCAGTCACAAAGTTTGGCAACTCTGCACATTACAACTGCTTTCAAATCTGTTTTTGCCCATTTATCCTCACCTCCAGTGCCCCAGTACAGACACTCATCATTTCCACTCTGGACCGTGACGGCTCCAACCCAAACGGACAGAGCAGTCTTTTTTCTTTCTTTTCTTCTTTCCTTTCCTTTCCATTCCATTCCATTTTATTTATTTTGAGTGAGAGCGCGAGCAAGTGGGGAAGGGGCAGAGAGACAGAAAGAGAATCCCAGGCAGGCACTGTCGGCCCGGAGCCTCTATGCGGGGCTCGGACTCACGAACCGTGAGATCGTGATCTGAGCCGAAGTCAGACTCTTAACCAACTGAGCCACCCAGGTTCCCCAAGAGAGCAGGCTTTCTAAAGTATGTTGGATCATCTGTGGCTCCCCATTGCCATGGGGAAAGCATTCCAAATCCTCCCTATGGAAGACAAACCCTGCCACCATTAACCTCCTCTCCTCCTCTTACCAGATCTCGATTCTGTATGAGATGAGCCTTCTTTTACTCCCAGTGCATCGCTTCTACCCACCTCTTCAGCCTCAGGCTGTCAACCACCTTTATAGGTGAGTGTTTCTCCCCTAGTCACTAGGGGATTAGGACCCGGTGTTACATGCTGACTTAGCCCGTGTTAATTACTCTCTCACATGCACAGCACATTTTATAAATAAGCAACTGTGTGATCTTTGTGTCTGCTGCTGGGCTGAAAACTCTGTGACATCAGTGTGTAGTGACTTATTCTTTACTTTGCCTGAAAATTGTCTGGACTTGTCTGGAGCTTAGTAACTATTCACTATTTGATGCAAGACGTCAGGTTGCCTAAATCTAATAATGACATAAATATTTATAATATTTGAATAAATGCAATTGCTATAAACATTGTTTGATTATAATAAAACGAAAGTACATTGATATAACATAGTGACAAACGGCTGAGCTCTGCCATTTTCTCCACTAAATGACTTGCCAAAAGAGTGTGTCTTTATAAAGAATCCTAATTTAGGGACATTTTATTTTATTTTATTTTATTTTATTTTATTTATTTATTTATTTTTTCAACATTTATTTATTTTTGGGACAGAGAGAGACAGAGCATGAACGGGGGAGGGGCAGAGAGAGAGGGAGACACAGAATCGGAAACAGGCTCGAGGCTCTGAGCCATCAGCCCAGAGCCCGACGCAGGGCTCGAACTCACGGACCGCGAGATCGTGACCTGGCTGAAGTCGGACGCTTAACCGACTGCGCCACCCAGGTGCCCCAATTTAGGGACATTTTAAACTGGAGACAAGGCAGCAATCTCTGAATGACAGAGGATTAGAAGGTTCTATTTATTTTAAATTCACAGATTTTAAGTTCCCCCATGTTAGTGTCCTTTGGGACTGCTCCCTTTAGTGAATACAATAAGAATAATTTAAATCGATTCTCTTGTTTATGTGTAAATTTTTGCTAAGGCATTTATAGCAGTATTATCTAATTAGATTAAACATATCTCCCTAAAATATGATCGGTGTTTTCATCTGGCTATCGAGTAGCTTTAAACTAAATAACATAGACATATAAAAATTAAATGCAAAATATAAAATATTTTCCCTCAAATTTCACTGATCCAAATTAAATGGATGTCAGTTGGGGTATTTAATTCTGTGTAAGCCTAGGACACACGATCAGCTACACTTTAGTCAACGAGTGCCGTCCCACTGTTGACTGAAGAACTTCCATGTGCCCTACATATTTTCTTATGAGAAGATACCTGTTACATCTACATGTTTAAGAATTCTAGCTCTCCAAGAGAGGGAAGCTTTTAGCATTATTGTTACAGCTATAGTTTATGAGCACCGGGCTCAAGGCAAACGCCAATGAAAGTCACTGGGTCCAGTCTGGACATTGGGCAAAAGGCGGACAACCATCATGGGCACCATTTTCTCAGATCTTGTGGAGCGGTGTCCTTGGGTTGGGGTAGCTGGATATGGTGTGGAGCCATGCTCCAGCCGAGAGTCCAATACTCTTTTATGCAAGATGCATGGGTACCATGAACACTTGGACTTGGATATTAAGTGGTCTGAAATCAGGCACGGATGGTTTTGGGCAGTACAAGAAATGCCAGACTCCCAATGCCACTTGTCCCACGCGGACAACTTGGGGACTGTGATGCTACTGGAATTGAGCCTGGGTGCTGATCTTCCCTCCCGGGAAAGCCCAGAATATTCCTATCATGAGGCAGCCTGACACAGGTGAGGCCTGACACAACTCATTGCAAATTCTGGCCGCTGTCTCCAGGCACGTATTCCTTGTACGTAAACTCTTTTTTCATGAGCACTGAGTTGAGACTGAGCTCAACCTCTTTTTTTCTTTAAGGCACTGCATATGTAGTGGCCTGGAAACTTGTTAACAACCAATTAGGAGAAATCGGTCTTTAAGTGATAATTTTCTGGACGAGAACAAGAATGAAAGAGGACAAAGCAACGAATCTTTTGGGGAATACTGGCTCACACCTGCTACACTGTCTGTTCCGGAAATACCCCTATAAAGGAGGTATTACAGGCCCTCTTTTAAGATTAGGAAAAGGAGAATCCGTTTAAATAAGTGGCCCAAGGCCTCATTGCTAATGAAAGGCCATCTTGTTTGCATCCAACCCCCATTTGCTGGGCTGACTTTCTGTGGTTCCCTTCAGAGTTGTCACGCACACCAGTTTGTTTTTCTGACAATGACACAAAATGCTGGCGTCAATGGTTCAGCGTCCTGTGCAGGCCCAAGATAATGTGCTGGTTCCTTTTTTTCTCTCCTGTCCCATCTGACCGTTCACTTGTCTGCAGTGGCTTTCCTGCTCAAATTCTAATTGAACCACAAATCAGGGGTTTTCCAACTTGTTAAAATTCGTGGAATCCACTTTTAAATTAAGGTCTAAATCCACAGTCCAAAATATAAAAATGGCCAAAGAGGAATTTCTCTGGTTCGTAAGAGGTGAGGGCTCCAGAGCCCCACCCCTTCCTCAAATACAACGTGCCCTTGATCATCCAACGTTTCAGTTCACAAATTGGGGGGAATCACCTCATTACCCCCGAATGCCTGTCACTGCAACTCAATTGTATAGGGTACAAATGCTTGTGTCATAAAAATTATGCTCTCTGTAGATCATCTTGAAATTGAACTAACCTCACCCTTACCATAAGCTCTTAGGAAATCACACGGATTTGCAGTAGGAGTCCATTTGTCTCCGTGATCTATGAAGAGTGCATTTATCATCAAATGCACTTAAAAGAACTCAAAATAACTTGCTGCTGTTTGCTTTCAATGGGGTAGGTGACCAAGGTGCTGACGTTAGTTGGGGAATCTCACCGGGAGGCAGAGACTCTTTGGGCACACAGCAGGCTGGTAAAGATTCTCTGAAAGAGGGGAACAAGGAGATTCTGCAAACGGTGGAAATGAAAGCGGAAAACACAATTACTGGATACATTAGCCTTTGCGATAGTGTTTCTGCGACCGCGAGGGAGCAAACACAGCTCGTCTCTTAGGCAACAACAAGGGGTATCCTACCAGTGTTTCTCATCCTGCAGCCATGGATTTTTTTTTTAATTTTTTTTAATGTGTATTTATTTTTGACAGAGAAAGAGAGACAGAGCATGGGCGGGGGAGGAGCAGAGAGAGAGAGAGAGGGAGACACAGAATCCGAAGCAGGCTCCAGGCTCCGAGCTGTCAGCACGGAGCCCAACGTAGGGCTCGAACTCGCGAGCTGTGAGATCATGACCTGAGCTGAAGTCGGACGCTTAACCCACTGAGCCACCCAGGTGCCCCCTGCAGCCATGGATGTTACCTACTGAACTTGTTCCTAGCGCTTAAAGTGGAAATAAAGGTTGTGATTATCCTTATTGTTCAAAGGTAAGAAAAAAGTAAGAATTTTATGGTACCATTGTTTCCCTGGCTCCAATCCGTCATATGAAATATAGCAAGAATATGCAGCCCCTTCAGTTTGGTGGATTAATCAGATAGTCTTTTCAGAGTAATGTAAGATGTCGTCTCTCTGTTGGACCCCTTCAGCCGTTACACCCATACACTTCTTCACCTGGAAAACCACACCAGAGTAGCAAAACAAAACAAAATGGGCTCTTCTGTTTCTCCCAAGAATCATCCAGTTTCTTCTTTTGTAGTCAATAACAAGCCATCTCAACACATTCTCCACAAAACTAGCTTCAGTCTATAGTCTGAGGGACGCTGGGGTGGCTCCATCTGTTGAGTGTCTGACTCTCGATTTTGGCTCAGGTCAGGATCCCAGATCGTGGGATCAAGCCCCTCATTGGGCTCTGCACTGAGTACGGAGCCTGCTTGGGATTCCCTCTCTCTCTCTGCCCCTCTCCCCTGCTTGCTCCCGCTGTCAAAACAGAGTCTGAACCCTGACATCTCTTTCTACCCTCATGTAGTTCTCCATTTCTGAATAAGAGCAGAGAACACTATAGCAGAAAGTCAAGAGGGGCTTTGGGATTTCAGAATGCTTAGGGTGAACCTGAACTTGTGCAGAATTCATAAAGTTATGTCAGAAGCATCAGCAGAAGAGAGAGGAAACCATATCCAGGAAGACTCTACCTACCTGAGTCATAAATTCTAAGGTGGAAACTAGGCAGATCAGGAAAATTCTAGGAAGAAGCAATGGGCAGGAAACCTCAAGTCCAATGTGGGATTTCTCAACTCTTTTTTTTTTTTTAGTATTAAATTTTACTTTCTCAGGTGTCTCTTCCTTTTCTGATAAAGTCACTAATCCCATCATGGGGACTCCACCCTCCTGACCACACCTATTCATACCATCACATTGGGGGTTGGAGCTTCAACGTAAGAATTTTCTGGGGACACTTTGAGTCCCTAACACTCTAAACTTAACTGGCTATTTAATAATGCTGAGCCTATAAAAGAGGCAATACCAAAACTTCCCTCAAAGATTCAGTTCAACGGCTGTTGTGATGCATAAATGAGATGTAGAAAACAGTGTTGAGGGGGCAGCTGGTGCCTCAGTCATTAAGCATCTGACATTGGCTCAGGTCATGATCTCATGGTTCACGCATCTGAGTCCCTCATCAGGTGAGCTTGAGCCCTGCTTTGAGTGAGCCCTGCTTTCTCTCTCTCTCTCTCTCTCTCTCTCTGCCTCTCACTCACTTCTGCCCTCTCCCTTGAAAGAAAAGAAAGAAAAGAAAAGAAAAGAAAAGAAAGAAAGAAAGAAGGAAAGAAAGAAAGAAAGAAAGAAAGAAAGAAAGAAAGAAAGAAAGAAAGAAACGGTGTTTACATCAATGTCTCATACGCAGTAAGACCAGAAAAAATTTTGTTCCCTTTTGTTCTCTCAGGGAAATACATAGCTATTTCTTAAAGGAGTAAACAAAGGAGTGAATACAACCTATGATGCCTAGGGAAGCATACGTATATACTACGTATATAGTATCCAGATGATTGAGCGACTGGGCCCATCTCTGCATTGTGGATTCAGCTCTTGGCTTTTCACCTGGAGTGGTCTTTAATAAAGGGATCCATCCCCAGAGATGCCCCCGTGATGTTAAGGTATGTGGATACCAGTATACATGTGATCACTTATGAGCATCATATTTTAGAAAGATTATCGATAGCTATAGGAACTTCCTAGAGGAAGATGATCGGGTTAGGAACTGTCTGGAAGCCACGGGAATGGGTGAACCAAATGCCACAAGTTGTCAGATTTAGCAAATAAAAATATAAAAATCACAGTAAAATCAATCTCAGATAAACAATAGTTTACAGTAAAGGTATGCCTCATGTGCTATCTGGGGCATATTCATACTAACAGGTATTCCTTGTTGATCCAACATTCAAATCCAACCCTCTTTTTAATCCCTGTATTATATCTGACAATCCTAGCTACAAGGAGCTTACAGTCTCTTGTTGGAGACAGGGCGAATGTAGGAGATAGATCTGCAACATCGCAATCATGAGCACATATGTGTAATTTTATTTGAACAGTATGAATTGCTGGGCATACAAATTTCTGAGTGAGCTACAGAGAAGAATTAGGTGGCATTAGGTGGGGGAGAATTTGTCTTTTTTTTTTAATGTTTTATTTATTTTTGAGAGCGCACAAGAGGGGTGAGGGCAGAGAGGGGAACAGAGGATCCAAAGCAGGCTCCCTGCTGACAGCAGAGAGCCCGATGTGGGGCTCAAACTCACAAACCACGAGATCATCACCTGAGCTGAAGTCAGACGCTTAACCGAGTGAGCCACCTAAGGCGCCCCCCTCCTCTATTTTTTATGAAGAAAGTTACCCACACTAACGGAAGCAAGGAGAAAGTATTACCACAGAATTTCCTAATATCTGTAGCTGTTGGTCTATGGTAACCTTGGGATTCCCAGAAGTAATCTGAGGATCCAACCTTCCCACACCCACTGAATTTGCTGTAGTCTGTCCTCTTTTCTCACCACTGCTGGCTCAAGTCAGGTACACCTGCTCAGGTCATTCTCTGGACTCTCTTACTGGCTTCCCAATGGAGCAAGTCCTAGGCTATGCATCATTTCTTTATAAAGATATGAACAAATGCTTCATAGAGAATTCCCTTCAGTTTCTGGGATGATAGCACCTTCTCGATTTTTCACCTTGCCATATGATTTTTCGTGAATATATTTATAGGTTACTTCAATACATATTTCCCAACATGGCAATGTAAATAAGCTACCAGCAAAGGAAGAGTTGACTCTACAAATTCCACTTGGGATAATGCTCACACCATTTGGCTTTTTCCCAACCTTCATGATAAAGAAGAAACCATAGGAAGGTATCTTATTCAAGGCATATAAATGAGAGGTACCTGCCTGAGCTAGCATTGGGCTGCAACAGTTAAGTGCTAAAAATAAACTCAAATTTCAAAATAAAATTCAGGTTAACTGAATATTTCCTTTCTCAACTTACCTGGATCTGTAATATCCATAGGGATCCACACCGACCAACATGCAAAACTAGGCAAGATCTCTCTGTGTCAGAAGGGTAACCAGGGTGACAAAATTTGTGTTACTCCAACATGATCAAGTGAGGGTGGCAACACAGTCTGTCCCTCAGAAGCAACTAGAAACCTGGGAAAATGGTCACCATCAACCATTTCAGTGCCCTGGAAATTGGCCAAAGGCATGAAACAAACGAAGATGCATTCATTCATGAAACTATGAACTGCTTTTAGTTTTTTAAAATGTCTATTTATTGACACAGAGAGAGAGAGAGAGAGAGAATATTCCAAGAAGGCTTGGTCCTGTTAGTGTAGAGCCCGACATGGGGCTCGATCCCACAGACCATGAGATCATGACCTGAGCCGAAACCAAGAGTCGGATGCTTAAACGACTGAGCCACCCAGATGCCCCGAAACTATGAACTCCTGATAAGAACACAGCATCATTGCCCCCTGCTCCCCGCTCTATACCTCCCGCTCAATGGGGTCTTTCAACCAGGGCAGGGCAGGCAGTGAACCCCAACAGCTTTCTTCCCCCTGTTAAAGGGTGCTCCCTTAATTTGGACATGGTTACTGGCAAGGAAACGAAACCAGCAGCTCCAGTAACCTGAAGTTATGATTCTGTTTGCGACAGGGACTGGAACAGCAGACCAGCCTGGAATTAAGAGTGAGTTCTGAGAGGTAAGACAGCCACAGGGCTTGAAGACTGTCCATTCGTCGCGGGTTAAGCAGCAGCTGTGCACGTACACAACAGAGACAAACTACTGGAACGGGTGATGGCAAGCAGGCTCCGTGAAGTTTTCTGAAGTATTTTAAGACTGGGTTTTGAGGATGGTTGCACAACTCTACGAATTTATTGAAACGAATGGAATTGAACATTGACAAATGGTTCATTTTACAATATATAACGTATATCTAAATAAGGCTATAAAGAATTCACATGACACATTAAAAACTACGACTCAAAAGTAAGGACGAATCTACATATCTAGATACCAAATGGCTCTGAAGAAAAGGCATTAATAAAATAGGTCTCATTCAAAAGATTTTAATAGATACATTAATGTTTAAAGTATTTTAAAAACCCGTTGATTTTAAGAAGTATAATGCAAATTCAAGAACAACACGGTCCAACATAACTTCTTGCAATGATGAAAATAGATAGGTGCTCAGTCCAACATCTTGGCTCCTTTTCACAGAGGGCTTTTGAGAACTTAAAATGTGGCTACTGTAACCAAGAAAGCGAGTTTTTCAGTCTATTTCGTTGTAGTTAATTTAATTTTCAAGAGCCATTTCTCATTAGTGGTTACTTTATGGCACAGCACAAGTCTAGAAAGTTTGTATTGGCAAACATAATTTTGTTTATGGAACATGGTCATTTCAAAATAACGGGAAAGTAATGGGTAATACAGAATATCTTTTTTTTTTTTAATTTTTTTTTCAACGTGTATTTATTTTTGGGACAGAGAGAGACAGAGCATGAAGGGGCGAGGGGCAGAGAGAGAGGGAGACACAGAATCGGAAACAGGCTCCAGGCTCTGAGCCGTCAGCCCAGAGCCCGACGCGGGGCTCGAACTCACGGACCGCGAGATCGTGACCTGGCTGAAGTCGGACACTTAACCGACTGCGCCACCCAGGCGCCCCCAGAATATCTTTTTAAGGCTTACAAACTCAAGAAATGCAAATTCAGGTACCGTGAGACTATTTTACCCAATTAAAATGGACAAAATAAAAAAAAATATATTATCCATTAGTAGACAGATTGTTTGCTAATGGATGGAGGAACTTAGGAACTTGATTTTCAAGACACCGCTAATTGAATTATCAAGGATTCTGGCTTCTGGCAGAAAATCGGTTGTGCGTCTCAAATAATTTAAAAGTATGCGTACAGTTGACTCTGAAATTCCACTTGTAAGAAATGGCCCTAAGAAGACAATTTAAAATGAGCACAAGTGTGCTCACCACTGTGATTACAATAACAAAACACTGGTAGTAAATTAAATATTCAAGAACAGAAGACTAGTGACATAAATCGCATCACTGTATTGGTAGGATTGTAGTGTATGTTAATATTTATTGAACTTCAACTATGTTCTTTAGGAAGCACAAATGTAGGTTGTACGACATTAGCAAACGTGCTTTTATTGTTGGTATCTCTATGTCTGTATTTATCTGTCTCTATATCTAGAAGCAGATAAATCAGTCAAGCAGCAGGCCTCATCTATGGGTGATAAAATGATGGGCATATCAATTAGGAATCTCTGTTGGCAAGCACACAAACCAATTCCAATTACATCCTTCAAGCACTGTTTATTTAAGATGACCGAAAAAAATACACGAACCCATACTGAATCTGATTGAGGAGAAAAAGAAAGAGAATGAGAAAGAATACTTATCTAAAGAAGCACAGAAGAGTAGAATCATGTGGTAAATAAATTTATTTATTTTTTAAAATTGTTTTTAATGTTTTTATTTAGTTTTGAGACAGAGACAGAGCATGAGCAGGGGGAGGGGCAGAGAGAGAGGGAGACACAGAATCCGAAGCAGGCTCCAGGCTCTGAGCCATCAGCACAGAGCCCGATGCGTGGCTCTAACTCACGGACTGTGAGATCACGACCCGAGCTGAGGTTGGATACCCAACCAACTGAGCCACCCAGGCGCCCCATCTAGGGCAGTAAGTTTATAAACCTGGAGGCCTCCTAATGGTCCGGACATTAAGCCTTTAGTTACTAGACTGTGAGATAGCCCAGGGGATCTTTGGGGAAGAGTTCAGGGATTGGATCTGTAGCTACATACCAAGCAGTACAGAGTTTCGCTATTTTAACAGCCATTATAGTTGTACAAATAAACTATCAGCCTTATCTTCATCTATACCCATATATACCATATTTACTACTTTCTTCATGAGCCTCTGTTTTTTTTTTTTTTTTAGATGTATGTTTCAAATATTTTTCTCAGGAAAGAATGGGATGTGTGCATTACTCTAAAAATTCCTAAAATTCCTAAAAAGTTAGATAGGTTAGATAGATGATAGATAGAAATATAAACATGGAGATATACTTGTCAAATAATATCTTTCTAAATTTAGAACTCTCTGGTCATAGTCATTTTTTAAATGATGTATCAACATCTTTCCTCTGACTTTTTTATAATAAAAACATTTTATTGAAGTATAACATACTGTAGGTTGCATAAGGGGCATTAATGTTAAGCATATAGCTTAACAAATATCACCATATATTTATACCTCTGTAGTTACCACTCATTTCAAGATCTAGAATATTTCTAGAACCCTGGAAGTTTCTCTCTTCTCTCAGTGGGAACCAATATATTGACTTCTTTCCTCTGACTTCTAAATGCAAATTTTTGCAATCGAAGAATCTGATAGCAGTCGGGTTTTATGTTTCTTTTACTCTTTTGACCTAGAAGCTTATGTATTTATATCCTTTGAGACTATGGATTTTACCAAGTATGCCTAAGAGGGATGCCTTTTATGGATTTTTTTTCTGACTAACCTAGCCTAGAACTCGGGGCAGTTTCAGTCTAAAGATTCTGACCTTTCTTCAGAGTTAATGCTCCTCTATTATCTGCTTAATTATTGTCTCTCCTCTGTTCTGTCTTCTACTTCTGAAATGCATATATTTAAAAAAAATTTTTTTAACGTTTATTTATTTTTGGGACAGAGAGAGACAGAGCATGAATGGGGGAGGGGCAGAGAGAGAGGGAGACACAGAATCGGAAACAGGCTCCAGGCTCTGAGCCGTCAGCCCAGAGCCCGACGCGGGGCTCGAACTCACGGACCGCGAGATCGTGACCTGGCTGAAGTCGGACGCTTAACCGACTGCGCCACCCAGGCGCCCCTTTTTTTAAAAAATTTTTTTTTTTAACGTTTATTTATTTTTGGGACAGAGAGAGACAGAGCATGAACGGGGGAGGGGCAGAGAGAGAGGGAAGAAATGCATATATTTAATATGAGAAACTCGGTCTTCCGGGGCTCTTCTCTTCTCCCTTGTGATTTTCAGTTCCTTCATATTTTACTCAATGTATTGAGAGATTTCTGGCTTGATCACTCAGACCCCTAACTGAGGTCTCCACAATGGCTAGCCTGTTCTTCAGCTAGTCTAAAAACTGCTTAATTGTGAAACCACATATTAGAGTGTAAGTCTCTTTGCTGCGCTACTTGAATTCCCATGGATGCACTCACTTATTTATTTTTTTAAATTACATTTTCCATCTCTCTTTTTCTAGCAATTCCATTTCACTGGGTCTGATTACTTTTCTTTGTCTTTTTTCCTCCAACCTAGCACTCCCAACCCCACTCTATTGGAGACGAGTAGTGATTTTTCTCAACCTACTGGTCTAAATGATGGTTCTTGGAATAATCTAAACGGTGATGGAAAGCCACAAGCACTTTCTCACAGACTGGCAGTAGAGAAGCAAGACATTTCCCTGATAGTGGTGACCAGCCTGTCATGTGCTTATTTTCCATCAGTTTATTCTCTTCTGTGAATTTCTCTCCCTTATTTACCCATGTTCCCATTGGATTGTTTGGGTTTTTTTACTGATTAATTGTGAGGGTTCTTTATATTCTGGCTACTAGTCCTTTGTCTCATGTGTAGTTTGCAAATATTTTCTTCAGTCTATACATTGTCTTCATCATTTGAACAGTGCCTTTCCCTGGACAAAAGTATTTAATTTTGATAAAGTCCAATTCACTGACTTTTTCTAATTTAATAAATCGTGATTTTGGTATCATGACTAACAATCTCCCCCAAATCCTAGGTGCTGCAGACGTTGTCCTATATTTTTCTCCTACAGGTTTTATACTCAAATCTGTAATCCATTTTGAGTGCATTTTGGTATATGATGAGAGGCGTAAATGCAGATTCACTTTTTTTTTTTTACTTTATTTTTTTAAGAACAATTTAAGGTTTGCGGCAGTTTTTAAACTCTCAGTTGATGATCTTGCTTCCTCATTCACTGAGAAATTGAAGAAATCAGAAATTAAAGCAATCAATCAGAAGATAATTTCTCATGAGTTTATAACTCGCTTACATACCTAACAACATCTATATCTATATGCTCTGCCTTCCCCCATGTTACAACAGATTAACTATCTACCTTCCTTTCTAAAAGCATTTCCTTTTTCCTATTTGCACTAGAACAAAACCCCAGAATATTTCCCTCTCTTCACTATTATCAGTTTCCTAATATAAATAACCTATATTAGCATATGAACATACTGTCTCTTCTATATTAAAAAAAAACTATCTCAAATACTTTCCTCTCAAACTGTGACCCATTTTTTATTTGCCCCTTGTCACCAAAAGTACTTCCAAGCATTGAATATACTCATTGTCTCCATTTCAACTCTTTCCATTTGTCTTACAGCAGAGTAATCAGTGATTTCACCACCTCCCCCCCCGCCCCCATTATTACATTGAAATACTTTTTAAAACACTCTGTTATTAAACCTAATGTTCAACTCTCTGTCCCTATCTTATTAATGTTTGTTTATTTTTGAGCGAGAAAGAGAGACAGAGCGTGAGGCGGGGAGACACAGAATCCGAAGCAGGCTCCAGGCTCTGAGCTGTCAGCACAGAGCCCGACGCGGGGCTCGAACCCACGAACCGACAAGCTGTGAGCCACCCAGGCGCCCCCACACTCTCCTTTAGAAACAAAACCATGACTTGGCCTCCAGTCTAGATTTTCTTCCTCTTCCATTGGTTGCTCCTTAGCAGGCTTCTTCGTTATTTTCCCCTCTTTTCCCTGGCCTCTGCAGGATGGTGTCCCTGGGATGCTTAAACCTTAATCAAGGTCCCAAATATTTATTTCCCTTCAATAACCAGCCTGTGTCCCCCTTCTTTGTGCCATTGTCAAGTCTCTCTTGCCTTCCACCTGGAACAAATTTCTTCTTGTCCAAAGGCTTTGCTATGTCCCAACAGAGATGCTCTGTATAGATCTGGATCCCGTGGCCCAGAACACTTATGGTGCTCCTCTGCCACATCAAAGAAAAGACGCCCCCTTAGGAGGTGAGGATCTAGGGATGTGGGAGGATAATCCAGAAGGCAAGACCATCTGTAATCGAAGGGGCTGGAGCGTAGTGAAACTCGTTCCAGATGAGTAAATGACTTGCGCGTTGTCTTTTATGATACTGAAAGACCAGTTGTAGCCAAAGCATAGGGTAGAGTGACAAAAGATGAACGGCTAGAACTGGGGTTTGCTTTAAAGCATCCCATAGCTAAGATACCCAACCCTCTCGCTCCAGAGAGAGCCCATGAACGTTAACCAGTGTTTTTTTCTTAGCGAATGTGATTTGTTCTCACATTCAGGGCTTTCTTGGCAGGGATCCCTAATAAAAATTTATTACTTTCTCCATTTTTCATGTTTGCTTTCATTAGTTTCCTGTAGCGCTTCTCCCTGCACCTATTTTTGCTTTATTAAAGCTCATATGTGGAAATTATCATACACTAAAGACCATAAATAAACTTTTATTTAGCAAGCTGTGGAAATCAGGGGCACGCAGCAAAGACGATTGAGTTTATTAACCACCAATGGCACTAATGTGCTCTCACTCATTACTCATTCACTTCACTGATTGCTTCAACAGACTAGGAGACACCGCTTCTCCCTGGGATCGTCCAACTGTTCACGACGGGAGACACAGAAGACAGGGCAGGCGGACCTACGCACCTTGGCTCTTCAGGGGACACAGTGCAGTTGACAGCATTAATCACTGACACTTCCAAGGTGTGTATTCACTCTCTCACTTCTTCTCTCTATACATAAAGGGAGTAGAAGGAGGTGGTAAGAGCCATGTGAGTTTAAGAGCCCCTCTTAAAGGGGAGTTTTGGTCCAGGGGATCCCAAAAGCAGCATTAACCATTTAGTGCAATAGTTTATTTCCACTATAAACCTGTATTTACAATGTCAACTCTACCTCTGCAAGTGCTAGAAGCATCCTTGACTCCAAATGATAGCAAGAACTTGTGACACGTTTCATCGTCATTTCCGTTCAAGGTCTCATAACGGGTATAAACTGATTTTCAGACTCGGAGAGGAAAGGGAGTCTGTAAGTTTCTTGTATTTACACACGAGAACAGATCGCGAGAAATCATTATATATAAATTAACAGTAAAAGGTCAGTTACAACAGCACATGAAAAAGGGATAGAGGGGTTTTTAGTGAACTTGGAAAAAATGTTTGAAGTGGGATTACTTGTAACAGATTCTGTGGCACCTTGATGGACCTCGCAAGATTTGGAGGGAGTGTTTGGGCACCTCACAGCGTTAGACAATCGTTCTCTAGAGTGGTTGGTTTACAATATGGCTGTTCCTCAATGGAACAACAATACGACAGGTGCTCCAAGGTGAGTAGCTCCAAGTAGGTATTTATTTAACAACAGCTAATGATTCCTTGGCAGTGACTCTGGTGAAGATATCTAGCAATATCATAATGAGCCTTCTCTCAGCTCTAAGTGTCAGACACAAGCCTAAAGCTTCGCTTGTGCTGTGTTATTGAATCTCCAAGATAATGCACGTTGCCCCTCATTTCACAAATGAAACAGAGGCCTAAGCGAAAGGTCACGCAGCTGGCAGGCAGCAGTTCCAGAAGTGAAAAAGGAGGCTGCTTAGCTTGAAATCTGTTGCACTTGACAGCTCCCTTCAAAGACGTTAAAAGTCAGAAGCACCATCTACAGACGCATCCCTTGTAAAAGGCGATGAGGCACACGTCTGCAAGGTACATCGCAGGATGAGAATAGGACACGAAGAACAGGTTGTCATTAAAACTAGAGACTGCAGAGATTAGAAGAAAACCATCATGAAACAATCAGAGTTAGCCAAGGGTATACACTTGGGTGTACCACTGCAACTTTCCCTGAAGTTTGAGCACAAAAAATGAAATGGGCAGGACAATGCATTTAGAACAAGAAACCCCATACCTCTTTGGGACGGGATTTTTCCCCTCTCCATCCCGTAAGAGTGGTGACCGGAAAGAAGGGAAAGGCTAGCATTTTATCGATTTTCCAAAGCGGGGCGGCCATTGAACCTTCTCAGTAATGACTTCATGGGGCCATTGAACCTTCTCAGTAATGACTTCATGGGGCCATTGAACCTTCTCAGTAATGACTTCATGGGGCCATTGAACCTTCTCAGTAATGACTTCATGGGGCCCTCAAAAGAAAATCTTGGCTAGAGTCCACCGGCCCATGTCAAATTGAAATTCTACGACTAGAGAAGGCGAGGCAGTCATGGGCCAGCAGTTACCCAAGCCTAAAGGAAGAGCTCTATGTTCAACAGGTCCTGGAGGCACAAGGACGGAATTCTTAAATTTGTTGGCCTGGAAACAGCATAGGTGGGCATTATTTTATTTCCTGCTTTTAAACTGGATACACGTTTATCCTGGAAAAATTTGACCTCCTAGAATTCAAAGAAACCTGCATCACCCATATGGCCACCCTTCGGAGGCAATCAGTGTTAGCTGCCACACCGTTTTCATACCTCCCATCTGCTCACTTCCGACCCCAGATGACCCACTAAAGACTAGATCTCCTAAAGGAGACTATAGTTAATGGAAGCTGTGCAATTTGTGCTGAAAGAATAGATGAAGGAAATCCTCTCTTCCCTTCTCCCCAGGATCTGAACAACCACTTCTTCCCCTGTGATGGACAATTTGATTAAGGAAGACTGTCCACGCTCCGAGGGAATCTGACGTGTTATTGGGGCAAGGGATTTTTCTATAGCCGTTAGAAATAAGATTGACTGGTGATATGGAAACATGTGCTGTTCTGGGATCGCCAGAGTAAGATCTTTGGATAAGAGTTCCTTTGTTAGCTCCATGCCAAGCTCAACAAAGTACCTACGGGAAAGAAATTAGTTGGCAAACCACTTGCTTATCAAATCTTTTCTTATTTTAGGGCTGTCACCCAGTGAGGGAAGATAGTGGGTGAAAAAGTACCATTTCCCATCACAGAAGGTTCTAAGGCACGGAAGGTTCTTTCTCAAGACTTTATTACTTCGCTTTAGTTAAGAGCTCTTTTCCAAGCTCTCTTAAAACTTGAAACTACAATGAGGCCAGGGACAACTTTCACCAACTTTTCCACTCCGGTATCGTATAGGGCATGGTGGGGGCTGCAACAACAGTGGAGTGTGCTCACGCGTTCAGAAATAGGTCTCTTTGATGCGTTCATCACTCAGCAGACGTGTATTGGCCATCATCTACATGCCGGGGGGTATTTTAATTGCTGCTTCTGTGGTCACAGAAACCGTCTCTGCCCTGAAGTGGCTGACGTTTTAGTAAGGGATACAGACAATAAATAATATCTCATAAGTCAAAGTGTCACTTAGCCTAATACAGTAAAAAAGAAAAAGCAAAGCATTATATATACATATAATGAGATGCTTCTACCTTAGTCTGGCAAAGCTCTCTAAGGAGGTGCCCTTGAGTAGAGATTTGAATAAAGCAAAGGGACAAGAGCATGCTGAGTGGGAAGAAAACAGACCAAACAGAAGAAAGCCTAAGTCCAAAGCGTTGGGAGGGAGAAGTGGGGGCTGGTGGTGAATTTGCTCGGCCTCCTTCAGCAACAGCAGGAAAGAGGTCCTTGTGGCCGGTGAGGGAGGGAATGGGGAGGTGGAAGGAAAGACCTTAAGATCACATAAGGAGAGCCCTAAATCCCACGGAAAGACCACGCCACGATTGTACCATGTACCTCTCCCACTTCTGCGGCCCTGAAGTCCCCTCTTGAGACCGTCTCCGACGGTCTGGACCTTCACTGTTCCACTCCACTCCAGGGCCTTGACTCTTTTTGCCAGCCGTACTGAACTATCTCCTGCACCCAGCTTCTCTGCTTCCCCCTTCCCCTCTGCACTTGGGACGCAATACCCTCAGCCTTGAACGCTCTTCTCCGATGACCCCTCTGAGGAAAAACACCTTTTGCATCAGGCTTTTCCTGGCTCCCACTTGTCTTTATGCCCCTTCTATTCCTAGCACATCTAATGGCTGCTTTGCAGGAATTTGCTTGTCTGCATTACTGCTTCCCACATAAGAGAATGAACTGTGTGTAGTCACAGACTGGGTCTTTGTCTTCAGATTCCTGATGTTTGGCACAAGGCCCCACGCGTGGGGGGAGAAAACAGTTAAAATAAATACTGAATAAATGAATGAGTTTGTGAGTGCCCAAATGAATGAAGATCGTCTGAATGAGTTTTGCATTTGTTTTACTTCAGGTCAATGATACAAAGAGTCACTGCTAAATGGACTTCTCTTTCATCCTCATTCAGCCAAGCAGATGATTTTTTTCCTGAACTTTTTCCTTTTCTAATCAAAAACTACAAGTGAAGTGAATGTCAAGAATGTTCTATGCATGGAAAATATAATAACTACATAATACACCTGTCAAAAGGGTGTTTAAAATAAAATGCTAACAGACCCATATAACTGAAGAGGTTTTGTGGGAGTTGCTATTATAAAGTGGTTTTTAACACTCTGCACAGAAAATTGTCACCTACATGAAACTTTTAGAGCAACTATGATTTAGAGTTAGAAGCTGTACTTGATATTACCAGTAAAGCCGCTTCAAACATTTCATACGTCTGATGGTTGGTTTGCAAACCCACAGAATGGGCCAACTCGTGTGTTCAGGGAATGGAAGGCATTTCAGGGTAAACTTTTTCTTTAAACATCGCCCTTTATTAGGGTAAATGTCTAAACTTGACATAGCACATGAAATATATGAAATTAATACGTGCCTGAGTATTATATGGGAATAATCAATGATATTCCATATCATTCAATGATCAAGTTAGAAGTATCATGCTCTCATGAAAGTTGAGGTATTAAAAATCAGAGGGAGGCAGGGAAAATGAATTAAAGATGTTCTTTTCTGCCCTGTTTATTCACGTCCAGCTTCTCTTTTCCTCACTTTCTTCTTTGGCCACAATTGCTCTAGATTCCACAGAACCTCTTTTCCTGGTCTGAGCAGGGATAGGATTGTGAGGTCCCACCGGCAGGACCCGACAGAGGAAGTGTCTGTGCACCCGTGTGGTCAGAGCTAATCCAAGTGTGTCCGAGTGTGGACATCAAAAAGGGGGAGTCAAAAGAAGGGTTGATACTTGGGGTCCACAGCCAGGAGAAGTGGTGATGGAGAGAAAGGGAGGACAGAGGAAAGAAGAGAAAACACAACCAACACTTATTGTTTACCATGCTGTCAGGCACCGGCCTAAACCCTGAGCACAGAGTACACGACTAGCCCCGGCATCCTGGCACCTACCTGGAGCAGACTTGGTTCTCTGTTGCAGTAATGACCTTGCACAGGTGGTTGGGTTCATACGAGAGCCTATTGGTGGTAACATGGATCATCATTTATTTTCCATAACTTTATATCCTCTTGATGCTCTTCCTGCCATGAGCACTTCTCTTGGGTTTTCAGTCCATTAGTCTTATTGTGGACCTCTAAACCACAGTCATTAAGCATCCGATTTTCTCTAAATAGAATTGACCGAAAATACTCAGTGTTCCAAATGTCCAAGGACATCCTGAAGATCTTCAGCCATTCTCTCTACTTAATTGCATGCGGTGATCAGCATTTGGATGCCTCGCCATTCCCAGACGTAGCAGAGCCAGTCTCCTCGTCTTCCAGTGAACTTCACAAGATGTTAATTATAAACTCTGTGGAGATATTATGCATATACTTATTAATCTCACTCCTCTTAGATGCAGGCTGATTCTAAGATTGGTGTCCAGGTCTCTATGGTATTGGTGAGAACACCTAGTGCAGTGGTTGGCACATGGGAGGGGCCCATCACATGTTCAGTTTGTTGAAGTGAACTCAGTGGTTGGGTAAATTAGGGCAACGGAATAGCTAAGAAAACATCATTTGGTGAAAATACTTTGGACTGTTCCAAAAATATCTCTAGCATTAGTTTCAACCCTGGAGTCTGTAGGTTCATGAGTTGTTTTCAAAATAGTGAAGACCATAAATATATATATATATATAGTTGAGCAAAATATATACATATATGAAAAGACACAATGGTTTAAATTTCAATATTGTGTGTAGCACCAAGTGGAAACCACAAAGATATTCATTAATGCATGCTGGTAAAAGAAATTGTGGTACCTCAACAAAATCACATTAAATACTCTGTGTGTGTGTGTGTGTGTGTGTGTGTGTGTGTGTTGACAAGAGAACTACAAGATGCAGAAAAGTGTGTGTGTATTATTCTCCTCGGACTTCATGGAAGAATTGACACTGCCCTAGAAACCAGGAGAAGACTAGGGTGACAGCTAGAGTTAACATTAGGGTTCCGGGAAAGAGCTTGAAAGTCAAGCGTACAAGGAAGATTAAATTTTCACTGCATATTGTTTCCAATATTGGAATCTTTATTAGATGCTTCTATTAGCCTTTTAAAAAGCTCCAGCTGAGTTAAACAAAAGCCAGAACTATTAAAACTACAGAGAAATCTGAGGCAACAAGGTTTAATATTCAAATAAAACCAGAGGCAATTTCAGAAGGCCTCCCAAAGCATTCTTTCTCTGGGATATGACATTATGATTCAAGGGATCAAAGTCAATATCCTTGAGCAGCTAGGTCTTTTTGTAATGGCTTTCCTGTTGTTTTTGTCTCACGGGATTGTGAAGTGTCTCTTCAGATATTTTGCCCAATTTTCTAATTGGGTAGTTTGTTTTCTTATTATGGAGTTATAAGACTTCTTTCCATAATCTTGATACAACTCATTTCTCAGATATGTGACTTGCAAATACTTGTTTCAGCCTGTATTTTGGTTTTTCATTCCAAGAGTAACCTTTGAAAAGTTTTTCATTTTGAAAAGTGTAACTTTGCATCTTTTTATAGATCACGTCTTCGACGTTGTATATAAAAATGCATTGCCAAACCCAAGGTCACACAGATCGTCTATTTTTTTCTGAAAGTTTTATAATTTTATGTTTTATATGGATATCTATTATCCATTCATAGTTCATCTTTGTATGAGATATAAAGTGTCACAGGTTGCTTTTTGGCAGAAGGATATCCAATGATATCAGCACTATTTTTTCTAAAAATTATTCTTTCTCCATTAAATTGCCTTTGACCCCATATCAAAATAATCAGTTGTAGGTACAACGTGTGGGTACATTTCTCTGCTTTCCCTTCTGTTCCCTGGGTCTACCCTTTCACCAATACCACACTATTGTAGTTACCGCCGCAGATAGTAAGTCTTGAAATCAGGAATTTGAGTCCACCAACGCTGCTTTTTTTCCCCATCAGAATGGTTTTAATGATTCTAGATCCCTTGCTCTGCCATCTAACTTTTAGCTCAGCTTGTCACAAAAAGCATACTACAACTCTGACTGAGATTTTGTTGAGTCTATAGATCAAATAGAACCGGCATCTTAAGAAGCTTGGATATTCAATTCAGGTCCATGATACATTCTCTTTATTTAGTTAGATATTTGATTCCTTTTCATAACTGTTTTGTAGTTTTTAGCTTACAGATTCTGCACATGCGTTGATATATTTGTACCTAAGTACTTCATTGTTTTGCTCCTGCTGTGATTAATACTATTTTTGTTTCCAATTTCAAGTCCCGACTGCATATTGCTGGCATACAAGACAACTGATTTTTATGTAATAACCTGGTACTCTATACCCATGTTAATCTCACATATTAGTTCCGGGAGCATTTTTGTAGACTCTCTGGGATTTTCTACACAGACATTCAGGCTGTCACTAAGTACAGAAGTTGTTATTTCTTACCTTTCTACTCTGTATTTCTCGTTCTTTCCTTGTCGTACTGGTTAGGTCTTCCGGTTTGATATTGACTAGGAATGGCATGAGAAGACCTCCTGACCCGATTTCTGATCCTTGAGAAAAGATCATTATGCATAATTGTCAGTAAGTATGAAGTAAGATCTAGATTTTTTTGTGTATGCTCTTCAGTAGCTTAGGGACGTTACCTCCTATTGTGTTATTGAGAGTGTTTTGTTTGGTTTTGTTTAGCCATGAATGGATGTTGAATTTGAATTTTTTTTTTTTACATAACTATTGACATGAGTATATGATTTGCTTATTTAGTTTGTTATTACTGTGAATTTCAACGATTGATTTTTGAATGTTGAATCAATCTTGCATTCCTGGGATGAACCCCACTTGGTTGTGACAATTATGCTTATATATCGTTGGATTTGATGTGCTGACATTTTGTCAAGAATTTCTGTGTCGCTCTTTCCCATCTTGCAAGATGGCGGGCGAAAAAGCTGAGAAGCCGGATGCTAAGGAGAAGAAACCTGAAGCCAAGAAGGCTGACGCTGGTGGCAACGTGAAGAAGGGTAACCTCAAGGCTAAAACGCCAAAGAAGGGGAGGCCCCACTGCAGCCGAAACCCCGTCCTAGTCAGAGGAATTGGCAGATATTCCCGATCGGCTATGTATTCGAGAAAGGCCATGTACAAGAGGAAGTATTCAGCAGCTAAATCCAGGATTGAAAAGAAAAAGGAGGAGAAGGTTCTTGCTACTGTCACAAAACCAGTTGGTGGTGACAAGAATGGTGGTACCCGAGTGGTTACACTTCGCCAAATGCCTAGGTATTATCCTACTGAAGATGTGCCTCGGAAGCTGTTGAGCCACGGCAAAAAAAAACCTTTTAGTCAGCATGTGAGGAAACTGCGAGCTAGCATCACTCCTGGGACCATTTTGATCATCCTCACTGGGCGCCACAGAGGCAAGAGAGTGGTTTTCCTGAAGCAACTGAGCAGTGGCTTGCTACTTGTGACTGGACCTCTGTCCCTTAATCGAGTTCCTCTGCGTAGAACACACCAGAAATTTGTCATTGCCACCTCCACCAAAATTGATATCAGCAATGTGAAAATCCCCAAACACCTCACTGATGCTCACTTTAAGAAGAAGAAGCTGCGTAAGCCCAGACACCAGGAAGGTGAGATCTTCGACACGGAGAAAGAGAAATATGAGATTACAGAGCAGCGCAAGGTTGATCAGAAAGCTGTGGACTCGCAAATTCTGCCAAAAACCAAAGCTGTTCCTCAGCTTCAGGGCTACCTCCGCTCTGTGTTTGCCCTCACGAATGGAGTTTACCCTCACAAATTGGTGTTCTAAATTTCTTACAAAGAACCTAATGAAATAACAGATCCATCTCTTTTGGGTCTTTTTTTTCTTTTTTGTTTTTAATCGTTCTCTGCCCAGAGATGTGGTTTGACTCGGCATGCTTGTGGCATCTTGGCCTCTGCTGAGAGCAGTCGGGGTCGGGAGGCTGGCACCAGCTGCAGTGGAAGTTCCACTGTGTCATCGGTTTGGATCAGCATTCTTGCCTTCCTCACTGTCTGGCTTGCCACCCAGCACCCACCAGTAGGAAATAGCGACATTTCCCCAGTCATTACTTGAGCAGGTCAGTACTGGGCTATGTGGACAAAAAATAGCTCTGCTCTTCAGGCCACAAACTTTCCTTCCTTTGAATGAGTAATACCCATTTCTCCCCCATAATCATTGCAATCTTATATATCTGGTTTTTTAAAAGCATACATAGCAACATAGCAAATGAGTATAATTATTTACCATCTTTTTTTTTTTTCTTTTTTTTAACCAAAAAGCCCTTATGCTGTACATACTATCACACAGATGACAAACCGTGTGTTTTGGTCACTCCATAGAAAGTCCCATCTTCAGGGGCACCTGGGTGGGTCAGTCGGTTGGGTGACTGACTTCGACTCATGATCTCGCAGTTTGTGGGTTCGAGCTCCGCATCGGGCTCTGTGCTGAATGCTCGCTCGGAGCCTAGAGCCTGCTTTGGATTCTGTCTCCTTCTGTCTCTACCCCTCCCCCACTTGTGCTCTGTCTCACTCTGTCTCAAAAATAAATGTAAAAAAAAAAAAAAAGAATTTCTGTGTCTACATTCATGAGGAATATTGAATTATAGTTTCCTTGTAATGAATGTCTTTGCCTGGTTTTAGTTTTATGGGTTTTTTTCAATTGAAAAAAAAATCTTATTTTTTATTTTTATTTTTTAACATTTATTTATTTTTGAGACAGAGACAGAGCATGAACGGGGGAGGGGCAGAGAGAGAGGGAGACACAGAATCGGAAGCAGGCTCCAGGCTCTGAGCCGTCAGCCCAGAGCCCGACGCGGGGCTCAAACTCACGGACCGTGAGATCGTGACCTGAGCTGAAGTCGGACACTTAACCGCCTGAGCCACCCAGGCGCCCCTGAAAAAAAAATTTTTTTTAATGTTTATTTATTTTTGAGACAGAGAGAGAAACAGAGCATGAGTGGAGGAGGGGCAGACAGAGAGGGAGACACAGAATCTAAAGGAGGCTCCAGGCCGAGCTGTCAGCACAGAGCCCAATGCAGGGCTCGAACTCACAAACCATGAGATCATGCCCTGAGCCAAAATCAGCTTAATCAACTGAGCCACCCAGGTGCCCCTAGTTGTATGTTAATGCTGGGCTTGTATAATGAGTTTGGAACTGTTCCCTCTTCTATTTTATGGAAGAAATTTAGTGGCAATCTTATTATTTGCTGTTTAAATATTTTGTATAATTCACCAGTGACACGGTCTGGATCTGACAGTCTTTTCTCTTAATTTTGAACAAGAAATTTTTTAAGTTTATTTTTTTAAGAGAGAGCACAAGCAGGGGAGGGACAGAAAGAGACAGACAGAGAGCGAGAGCGAAAGAGAATATCCTAAGCAGACTCTGCATTGTCAGCACGGGGCCCAACTTGGGCTCAATCCCACGAACCATGAGATCCTGACCTGAGTTGGAATCTTCACCAACTGCTCCAGAAATTAAATTTTTAATAGATATAGGTTATTTAGATTATTTTTTCCTTCTTGAGTGGGATTAGTAGTTTGCATCTTTCAAAGAACTGGTACGTGTCCTCTAAATTGTGAGATTCATGGGCATAGGATTTTTCTTAGTATTCTCTTATTCTTTTAGTGTCTTTGGGATTAATAGTGATGTCTGTACTCCTTTATTCAATAACTTGTTTTTTTCCTCTTTTCTTTTTGATCAGCCACACTAAAGATTTATCAAGTTTATTGATCGTTTCAGGGATCCAGCTTTTGGCTTAATTGATGGCCCCTATTGCTTTTTTTTTTTTTTTTTTCATTTTTTTCCCTTTCTGCTTTGTGTTTAACATGTTCATCTTTCTCTAGTTTCCTAAGGTGGAAGCTTGGTCTACTGGTTTTAGATCTCTTTTGTTTTCTAATATAAACCTTTAATGCTATAAATTTTCCCTCTCTGCCCTGTTTTAGTGGTTTCTCACAAATTTTGATATACTAGGTCTCATTTAAAAACTTGCCTTGTGATTTCTTTTTGGGTTTTTAGAATTCTGTCTTTAATGTCGGAATAATTAGGGATGTTTCTAGATATCTCTTGTTAGTGATTTTTGGCTTAATTTTGTTATGGTCCAAGGAAAAATATAAAATTGTTTCATAAATGCACATATTGAATTTGTTAAGTCTTATTTTTTGACTCAGGATATAGTCCGGCTCAGTGTCTGTTTCATTTACACTTGAGAAGAATGTGTATTCTGCTATATTTTGGTGGAGTGCTCTATAAATAGCAATTAGGTCAAGTTGATTGACAGCTCCGGGTATCTATATCCTCAGTGATTTTCCTGCTTATTTACTGTATCAATTCCTGAGAGAAAAAAAGTGTTAAAGTCTCCAACTATAGTTGACAATTTTTCTATTTCCCCCTTAAGACCTATCAGGTTTTGTATCGTATGTTTCAAAGCTCTGTTGATTAAGTGCATAGAAGAAATATGTACTTTTGAAGAGTCAGAAGTTTATATTTTCAGTTAAAATGTCAAAGATTTTTGACCTAGTTATTTGATTTTATATTAATTTTCTCCCTTTTCACTGAAAATTATGTTTTCTAAAACACATTAAGAACATTAAAGTTACGGTTCCCTTGTCAGTGAGAGTATCGTTTCATATATTTAAGGGCCATCTTATATTATTTTTCTGTGAACTGCTTATTCATGTATTTTGCCCATTTTTCTGTTTTCCTTAAAATTTTTTAGTTCCTTATATGTTAGAGATTTCTGATCTTTTTTTTTCTGTTACATAGTTGTGTACTGATTGTCCCCATATTTTAATTTTGGGGCTTTGTCGATGCTTTGTAAGTTACAAATGCTTTATCATGTAATTGAAACTCCAATCTTTTCTTTTATTGCTTCTGAACTTTGAATCATAGAGAAATTTTCTACCCCTTCGTTTTATAATGAAATCCATCCGTTCTTTTATAGTACCTGTATAGCCTTTTAAAGAAACATTTAGATCTTGAGGTGCTTGGGTGGTTCCGTTGGTTAAGTGACTGACTTCAGCTCAGGTCATGATCTCCTGGTTCCTGAGTTAAAGCCCCACATCAGGCTCTGCACTGACAGCACTACGGATCCTCTCTCTCCCTCCCTCCCTCTCTCAGAACATTTAGTAAAAACAGAGCATTCAAATCTCTCACCTATTTGGCATTTGTTTTGTGTATGGTGTGTTATACAAAAACTTTATCTTTTTTCAAATGGCTATCCAATTTTCCAAGACCACTTACAAAAAATTTCATCCATTCCCTGCTAATTTGAGATATCATCTTGGTCCTATATTAAGATTCCACGGTCATGTGTTAAGATTCCCTGGTATATATTTTAGAGCTTTGCCTTTGGTTCAGTTAGCCTGTAGGTCCATTCCTGAGCCAACGTTACCGTGTTTCATTACAGCGGAGTTGTAATTTGGTAAGGCTGCTTCCCAAATTGCTCTGGTCTTTCAGGATTTTTCTCACTATTCTTGGCTTCAGGAATGGTATTGTCTTCAAACAGTCTAGACCCCAACACAATGTATGTATTGTACTGGGGTAACATCGAATTTATAGATTTACTTAGGGAGAACTGACATCTCTACGATATTCCCTGGTCTCCCTTACCATGAACATAACTCCTTTTCTCCTTGTTTGAAATCCTTACAATGGATAATTATTTGAAAGGTTTTCTCAGATAGATTTCAAATATTTGAAGCACCCGTCTGCGTTTGTTTGTTGTTTGTGTTGGGTGGGGGGAACACTCAGGTAAGTCTGGCCTCATGAAATCCGTGTGCGGAGGTGATTCTCTCTCTCGCTCTCTCACCATGGAAGCCTCCCCACCGGGACTCTAAGACCAGCACGTCCTTCCTAGAAGTCTGGAATCTCCCTCTCACACGCTAAGGACACTCTGGACTGTGCACTGTTCACAGACTCCGTGGGATAGATGGGAGCCTTTCTTGAGTAGTACCTGTTAGGAGCTGGCTGAGCCAGTATGAAATCCGGGAGGGAGAAGACCGACAGGTCCACTTCATAAGGTGAGTTCAAGAAGCTGTAAGCTGGCTTGCAGAGCTCTGAGAATGTCAGCAGCCCTGTTCTTCCCCGAACTTCCTGCATTCCTTTCTCGCCTTGTAGACGGCATCTCTCCTGGACATACGTTTCCCTTCACTTAAGTTCACAGGCAGCGTTCAGGAAAACTACCATTCAGAATGGCAATGGTGAAAGTTGAAGTGGGTGGGGTGGACGATTATGAACTGAAGACGAAGGAACAATGGTTCGATGCCGTGAAAGGTGCTTTTAAGTGTATTTAGTGAGATTCCTGTGAAAGCTACCTTAGCGATTCATTCAAAATAAAACAGCCATTAGGTGGAAATTGTGATGCAGAAGGGAAGAACAGAATGATCCTTTTGTTACAAACAGCGGGAGCTAATGAGTCAAGATTCAATCAGGGTTCCCTGAAAGAGATGTTAAGTATGGGAATTAATGGGCCTTTTGAAAATATTTCTGAATATTAAAAAAAACCGTTAAAATGATCTGAAAAAAGCCTATGCTTTCTTCCTGCATACTTCTTTTCCCTCCGGCTTCTACTAAGAAGCCTCCCTAGAAGTTAAATACCGGTCTCGATTAACCTTACTTCTAGTGGACACCGAGCCCTCAATTATTCGTAGTAGAGCAGAAATAAATGGCCACCGGGATTAATAATGCAAGCTGCCATTTTCTGTCCTCTATGTCGGGCAGTGATGGAAGATACTCTCTCCCAATGTTTTTCAATAAACTCTCATACAGGTACAGAATAACGTCCGTATGTTTTCAGATTTGTCCCTGCTGATCGCGTCTTGGCTCTTCTAATAATGGGTTGAGACGAGTGAAAAGTATGTGGATTTGGGAGCCAGACCTGGGTGTGAATTCCAGGTTTAATCTGTTTTGGTTGAGACATCAGGCAAGTATTTAACCTTTCTGGCTAATGGGGAAAATAACTATCTTCCATATTGTAGTGAATACTAAAAGAGATACTATGTATCCGAAGGGGATACCTTCATGCCCAGTAGACAGTAGGTGTTCTGATGGGCGGCTGTTTACTCCCTGCACCATATTTCTCCTACTTTTTGTCTTTTGCAACTCTCCCTCCCTCTAGAGAAGTGCGAGTCTGTATAAGAAGCTCATAAACACGTGAATAAAGAGACGGATACTGATGTGGTCTCTGGACTAGGTCAGGTTTAGCTACTCCCCAGACTTGACAGCCAAGGCTCACCGGTTGAATTCCACCATGACAAGAACTCCAGCTGTGTCTTCAGGCCCACGTCTCACGAGGACGGTGAGCAGCTCACAGCCTCTGAGTTGGATGGATGCTGTTGTCGGCACACTGAAGAGAGAGTGACCTCCTTGTGGGGTCTCCTTGCCAAGCTCACGCGGACACTGCCCGGATTTCCCATTGTTCACCCATCGTCTAAGCTCAGGCTCTTCCGTGTGGCTTACTATCTCCGTGTCGTGCGCTTGGCAGTGAGAGGAAAGAACCAATTATTGAACACACACTCATTTGGGGCATCATATGCGATACGTGTATTTTCTTACTGATTTCATAAACTGTATGATGTGGGTACCATAATTCTTTCTCATATTTTAGGTGGGAAAATTGGAACACCAGGACTATTTTTTAAATCAGATGGAAGGTGCACAGCACCTTCCAACTCCAGGGCATGGAACCATTTTACTCTACCGCAAACTCTAGTTTTTGGGGGCTCACTAAGAAGGCCTTGCACTGACCTAAGAACCACAAAGGGATACCATAGAAGCAAGGATGATGCTTCACTTTGTCCTCTAGCTGGGATACTGTGATACAGCCTTACGACAGAAAACGGATAGTCATTAGCCTACCTTTTAATGATCCGTAAGGTCTCTGCAGATGAACATTATAACGATGACTTAGTTTTGTCCTCTGCCGCCTTCTTCCCATTACTGAAAAGACTCCAAATCTCAGAATCCTAGGTCTAGCTGTTCTTAAAACCTCTATAACCCAAGGAAGTCCTTCTATTTCTTAGGAGGTTGGGTCCTGCAGGTTTCAATGACATTGGACAATATGATCACCTCGATGCTTTTCAATTCCAAATAGATTTTAATTCTGTAACTCCAAATAAACATTTTTTAAATCTTTTTCCTTGGCCTCAGGTTTAAACCTCTTATTCATGTTTAAGACTCTCTTTGAAATCTTCAACAAATTATATATATATATATATATATATACACACACACACTCAAATTATATATATAAATTGGTATGTACCCAGGAACAAATAACCAGTGTTAAGCATACCATAATAATAAATATGTGGGAGAAATACAATCAGTGTCTTATTGACTCCGATCCCACCTACCCAAGAAGCAAATAAATACAACAGTTGAAAGTCTACACAGCATGGAGAAAATTGTGTATGACAATACTTCAGGCATGGGGAGGGGAAAGGTGTATATAAGGGGTTTGAATTTCTACTTAATTTCCAACCTTGTATTCAAAGTCTAGCAGGCTACGGGATCAATCCTGCCAAGTCCAGTAATCTATACCATTTTTGAAAATGTGGGGGTGGAAGAGGATTTTAAATTAGGTAATAGTGACATTTTGTAAGTGATCTAACATTTCCTGGAGAAGTACCACATTGTTAGCTCTGTCCACAGTTGTTTGATTTCAAACTCCCAGTCCAATGTACAGAGGAGGTCATTAAGTATCTTCAATATAGGAACACAGTTACTGAGACTCAGCAGCCTAGACTTTGCTATTCATTCCGTAAGTAGTAAGTCGCACACTTAGACTTTGAAACGGATTCCGTCTAGATCCGGAGACGAAGCTCTACCTGTAACAAAACGATGATGGTTTTGATAGCAGACTAAACAAGGTGATCACAGTATCTTTCCTAAAGTGTCATTGGATCAATGCTGTGACCTAAACTTTCCCAGTTCTCAATCTGCAGGACCACACCTAATTTTATCATAGTTGATAACTAAAAGGGGAAATTGATTACCACTTTGAAGTGGCTTACACAACTTACCAAAGGTGGATTTAATTGAATGTAGAGAAAATATTTAAGAGCTGTAGGTTGGTAAAAATGGGTGATCCCCTTGGTGTCAGAAGACCTTAGCTGGCCCAATGAATCCGATGCCCCTGGGAGTTGCTAAAACAGGCTTTTTTGTGGCTGCTTTGGTTTGCTGCTAAGACTTCTGGGCCTTCCCTTCCAAATCTCCAAGGTGAGTCTTCTGAGGAAAGGCAAAGGAATAGTCATTATAGTTTGGAAAGTGCAGGAATATAGCACAACCGACATGAAGAAGGAATGGAGACGGGAACTCCATTTAAGCGGTCTGCCCTCCCGTCATTACTTTAAAACAGAATTGGGTAAATGCTGACCGTATGGGTTTTCAGGTTATGGACGTTGGTTTTAGAGTAAAGAAAGTTGGTACGCATTTGTTGATTTCCCTTTGCGCCCCAGGCAGTGTGCAGACAGATCTTTGAGGTATCTTCATTTTACACACGAGGAGAACTTGAGTGCCGAGCTCTGTAGCCACTTTCTCAAGGTGAAGTTCAAACGTGAATCTCGGCGTGTCTGACCCGATGACCCTTAAGCACTTTGGAGATCCGCGTCACACGGACTCCTTTTTCCTTCGTCTTCTCTTCTTCCTCCTCCCTATCACTGAAACAACTCTGGCCAACTTATCATCACCATGTTTATACGATTGTGTTTGGTGCTCACCCTAGTAAATCCCACCCACGCCCCGACTCAAGGCCTCTCTCACCTCTGCCTTTCCTTTGCCTTTCTGGTCCCACAACAGAGCTCAGTCACACACGGGGCATGAGCCACTCTGCTGGGGGGTTGGGTTTCTTTCACTATCGAATCACAGGTGTTTGCTGGAGGGTAGTGAGCAAGGTGGGCGTCGTGTAATTTTCACGACCATCTTCTGATCCTGATCATCCCGTCACAGCAACATTTTCTGGCAGGGCATCTGTCCATCTTTTAAGTTTAAAAGCTGCAATATCGGGTGACTTCAAAGAACCAGATCTGAGAACGAGTGCCAGAAGAGGAGGCGCAGAGATGGGAATAACGACGATGATTACCCCACCTCCAAAATAATAGATCTCTCGTGCTGTCTCTAGCACCACTTGTGTCGGAGGTAAGGAAGGTTTCCCCGACAAAACGACAGTGCCTGCTTCCCACGAGAGAGGGGCCGGGACCTGGCAGGATTGCTGCTTCCTTAACCTGCAGCCGACATCCTCCGTTGTAGCAAACGTTCTAGAACCTGTCGTTATTTTCAAATACCAAGAGAGGGCACGGCCGCTTCCGTGGAGCTATGAATAATTCATTGAATGTTTCAGGTGGAAAAGTCACTAAAAATAGCACCAAAGTTGAATGCCCTGACCTTAAAACAAAATCTTTGCTATTGCCGAAGACTGTTATTTTTTGAGACATGACACCGGGCAAACTAATTTCCCAAAGATTTTGTTTTAACTTCCTTCACAGCAGAAGCCCAAGTTCTTTCCGAAAGACTGCACACATGCTGAAATCACTCTTTTAACATTGCTCTAGTTTTTAAAATCTGAGTACAGATGAGATCTTTCCTTTCACACTCTTACCCAGATGCCTTCACGTGACTGCCACGGTTGAACAGCGAACCAGAGTACGAGAGACCGAAAATAGATTGAAAATCCTTGGGAAGAAACGGGGATCTTAGGCAATGGCTCTTTTTTTTTTTTTTTAGGTTTTACAACTTGTATTTTATTGAGATATAATTTACACGTAGCATCACAGAAGTTCAAGGTGTATGGGGCTTGTCGGTTTCACACGCTGCATAGGCTGCTATATCGTAACATGATTACCACCCTGGCATTAGCTAACATCTCTAGCATGTCACTTAATTACCTTTTGTATGTGTGTGCTCAGAACAATTAAGATCTGGTCTCTTAGCAACTTGGAAGTTTAGAACACAGTATTGTTGTCTGGAATCGCTACACTGCCCACTGCATGGCACCACTTACCTATTTACTGGCTACAAGCTTGTACCCTTCAACCATACCCTCCCCCCCACTCCGCCCCCGTGCTCCCCGCTCCTGGAGACTCTGGTAACCGCCCTTCCACCCTTTGTTTTTATGAATTCAGCTTTCTCTCCACTGTGAAAGCGGATATTCTCTACTGTTAGGGAGCAAACTCCTAAATTTTGTAATGACAGACTAGGTTTTTAACTTACTAGCTATATATCCTTGGGCCAGTCAGCCTCTCTGTCCTCTGTTTTCTCATCTGTAAAGCAGGGATATGAACACCTGCCTACAAGAGCATTGTACAGATCAGTTAAGAAAAATAAGTGAGAACCTTTGTAAACCGCAAATCAGCACAGGAATTTAAATACTGTCATTGATTCGAATGAAAAAAGGAAGTGAAATCATCACAAAGCAAATCTGGATCATAAGCCCCACTCCCGTCTTAAGAGTATATTTTCAAACTATTTTATTCACACAAGATATGAATAACTTACTGTAAATTATTCAGAATCGTATGGAGGAAAATGAGAACATTTTCTTTTTTTTTTTTAATTAAAAAAAATTTTTTTTTTGAGAGAGAGAGAGAGAGGGAGAGAGAGAGAATCCAAAGCAGGCTCCAAGCTGTCAGCACAGAGCCTGATGTGGGGCTTGAACTCACAAACAGCGAGGTCATGACCTGAGCCAAAGTCCAACAGCCTAACCTACTGAGCCACTCAGGTGCCCCTAGAACGTTTTCTTTAACGAATCTGTTTAGATTTTCCCCCCTCTGTGTAATCACTATGAATAGTTGGAAATATAGTTTCCTCCCTCTTGACACAAACTGTCCTTGTTACATCGGGGGGGGGCCGACTTGGAAAAGTGTTGGCTTTTCACCTCTGTGTGACCCACGTGTATCATGTTTCCTTCTTGAAATGTGGTTCACATTTTAGAACTGAAGAAATAGAAATCTCTTTCTGGATGGAGGTGATGACAAAGTGAATCACGAACATCCCTCCCACCCCAAAAGCTTTGTTGCTTAAAGTCTTTACTTTTTTTTTCTTTTCTCAGTGAAAAGACAATTATTCCATTATCCATGATTCATCAAGTTTTAGGCTGTTATTCATATAAAAGTTTGAGAATCAAGCTGACAGGAAAATAGGGCCAAATCATTGATGCGAAGCTTGAAAACGATGCATAATTTGATTGCTCCGCGGTTTTCAGTGGACTAGAAAGCCAAAACGATCACTTTAATTCTATCGAATATACAAATTTTTGTCAAACTTTTTTGAGATGTTTTTGAATTTTACATTTTTGATGTTGCCTTTCTTAATAAGACTGCCTTTCTCTTACATTTTGATGTTGCCTTGCAGTACTGTGATTGAAAAAAGCCACCAGGGGCGCCTGGGTGGCGCAGTCGTTAAGCATCCGACTTCAGCCAGGTCACGATCTCGCGGTCCATGAGTTCGAGCCCCGCGTCGGGCTCTGGGCTGACGGCTCAGAGCCTGGAGCCTGTTTCCGATTCTGTGTCTCCCTCTCTCTCTGCCCCTCCCCCGTTCATGCTCTGTCTCTCTCTGTCCCAAAAATAAATAAACGTTGAAAAAAAAATTTAAAATAAAACTCTTTAAGCGTATCTAATAAAATCTAAATGTGATACCCACGTTCATCCATTTAAACAAACAGCCAAAGTCTTACCGATCAAATCTTTTACGTAATCCCTTAAACTTTTTGAATTTATGTTTTGTGTAGCTCTGGAAAGATGAAGCGGCCCAGGGAGGTTAAGTGACTTGCCCAAGGTTACACAGCACATATATGACAGCTCTGGATAGGAACCCAGAGTCACTGCCTCAGAGTCTGTTATTTACAGTTCTCATTAGCCCTTTTCTACTTACAGTTTGAATTTAGACAAAGCGTAAACGATGCTTGTATGATCTGGTTACAACTTGTGCCTGGTGTGAACTTCTTCCATCTGCGAATGCCCACGTTTTCATGCTGTTGCTAGAAGACCAGGGTACAGGATGGCCGGTCAGTTCCATGCCCAGGAAGTGTGTGCTTTTAGAAAGGAAAGAGAACACATTTCTCCGTCTTTATATTTAGCGAAACGTTATGAGCCATTTTTGTGTTTATTACTTCGTAATCTCTCTGATGTAGGAGTAGAGAAAACCTACTTTCAGTAAGTCAAATAAGAGAAAAATAAGGGGCGCCTGGGTGGCTCAGTTGGTTAAGTGTCGGGTTCTTGGCCTCGACTCGGGTCATGATCGCATGGTTTGTGGGTCCAAGGCCCTCACTGTGGGTTCAAGGCCTTCATCCAGCTCCATGCTGGCAGCGTGGGATTCTCGGTCTCTCTCCTGTCTTCTTTTGCCCCACTCACACACTTGCTTTCTCAAAATAAATACATAAACTTTCAAAACAAAAAGAAGAATTTTGGGGGATATCATCGCTGCCAATTATCTTTATGTTTAAAAACAGGGAGACTGATCACCCTGGGAAGGAGAACCAGCACGAGAGCTCTTGTGAGGGGAGCTTGCACTTGGATAAACCCTTTTGAGTAGGGTCCACTCTTCCAACAGCAGGGTGGAGCCACCAATTTCACTCCTACTTTTGAAAGACCTGAGGATTATGCGCTAACCAACAAAGGGCTAGAAAGACCTGGAGGAGGGTACTGATCATTACCAAATGTTTTCCATTGAGTAGAAAAATCAATGGATTTTGAAAATATTTTCTGAATGATTTCTGCCTCTTGAATTTCTGAACTTACCACTCCAGACATTATAAAACGGATGTATTTACTGGGGACCTGGCGAGAAGGAAAAAAAAAAAAATTCCCTGAACTTTGGGCTGAAAATGTCCGTGAATGTTTGTTACCAATCACTAATAATCAACGGTCATTAATTACCAAGAGTGAGGCTGGGACAGCACAGGTTACGAATGTCCAACACGGGACGAGCCACAGTAGACAGTTACTTCTCATGACGGCTCTTTTTTTCTTTTCTGGACACCTCTCTTTCCTTGGCTTTTTCTCCTCTGCCTCCTTTGTCATATTCCTCCCTTCTTCCTGCACCCCCCAGTTCCCTTCCTCCTCCTTTATCTTTGCTCTTTATCATCCCCTTACCACATTATTTCACTTCCTTTTCCCTATCTATAAACCTGCTAAGCGTGCCCATTGCCCCTAGTGGGTAAGTCTGATGAAGGGCTAAGAAGTCTTGCTGTGCCTTAAGAGTAACCAAGAATGGGGCTTCTGGGTGGCTCAGTCGGTTGGGCGTCCAATTCTTCATTTCGGCTCAGGTCATGATCCCAGGCTTGTGGGACCCCACCCCACGTTGGGCTCCATGCTGAGTCTGCTTAAGATTTTCCCTCTTTCTCTCCCTCTCTCTTTTCCTCTGCCCTTCTCCCCCATTTACACACTCTTTCTCTCTCTCTCTCTCTCTCAAAAAAAAAAAAAAGTAATCCAAATTAAATAGAATGCTGAGAATTATTCCAGAAGAATTAATATCACAATGATAACATCTGTCAATTTCTCTACGTCACTCACAGAACCTGTCCCCCAGTGTGGAGGACTTGAAGCATTCGCGAGGAGGCACCAAGATTTATTATTCACTGTGTATCAAACAGTGTACCATCCACTTAAGACACATAATAGATCTAGATGCCATAATTCCTACATGGAATTATGAACTGGATAAAGAAACAGAAGCTTCGAGAACTGTTTAAGGCCATGGACCAGGGATGACCCAGGCCTGCCTAGTTCCAAGCCTGTGCGAAGCTGTTTCCCTCACCCCTTAACTCACTGCCTCTAGGCTCGTGGTCATCACAAGTAAATTCTCCCTGAACTAGATTACATACCTCAGGTTGGTATTCCATGCAGGGACTATTTCCAGAAAACTGGAGCTATTACTCGGGCTGAACTGTGGCAAGATTCCAGTCTTCCAAAGGGTAGACTTCACCATTTCCTTTTGGTTTCAGAATATATTCTTTTCACTAGAGTCTGAAGGCTCAAACTGTGCCTTTTTCTTGGTAGGCCTGTGTATATTGAATAGAAGCTGTTTATGGGAGTGCAAATGAACCCTCATTTAAATTCTTCTTTTTTCTTTCTGAGAGGGAGAGAGAGAGAGAGAGACAGAGACAGAGACAGAGATGGAGAGAGAGAGAGCTTATGCAAGCCAGGGAGGGGCAGAGGGAAGGAGAGAGAGACTCTTAAGCAGGCTCCGCACTGAGAGTGGACGCGGGGCTCAATCTCAAGGCCATGAGATCACGATCTGAGCCGAAATTAAGAGTTGGACACTTAATTGACTGAGCCACCCCAGGCACCCCGAACCCTCATGTAAATGGAAGACTTTTTCTTTTTACATTTATTTCTTTTTGAGAGACAGAGAGAGACAGCATGATCAGGGGAGGGGCAGAGAGGGAGGGAGACACAGAATCTGAAGCAGGCTCCAGGCTCCGAGCTGTCAGCCCAGAGCCCGACGCGGGGCTCGAACCCACGACCCATGAGATCATGACCTGAGCTGAAGTCGGACACTTAACCGACTGAGCCACCCAGGCGCCCTGACTTTTCCTCTTTTTAACTTGCCATGATACTCTGCTATAAACTACAAAGGTGACAATTAAGAACATACACACTCATAAAGTGAAATGTCAGAAATGACAAACGTTTAGAGCTTGCAGGTTTTTTTCAGCTGTTTTGGAAAGGTAAAACGATGTCTTTCTCTCCCACATATGACCGTACGTCTATCACCGTGGTATAAAAGCTATTATATTCAAATTGCCCTTTTGTTTATTCATTCCATCCTGGCAACAAATATCTAGAAAAGAGCTATAGGCAAATGTGCAAATGATTGATACTGAATTTGCTATCCAAAGCACAAATCAAATTATCTCCAAAGCTACTCAAATCCCTTTCCCACCTCAAACACAGATAATAAATTAAATTGTCAGAAACACTCTGTGGCTTAAACATTTGTTTTGAAGATTAAAGTTAGGACTCGGCACTATTGTTAGTGAAAAAATCATACAAATTCTGTTCTTGGGGGGATGGTGGCAATATGGGTCTACAGAAACGGGAAAGACAGTTTAGAAATTTTCACTCGTATCGGTATGTCTTGAATAGAGCAAAATCATTTTTCTGTAATCTGAGAAGCAGGCTCTGGTGATGGATTCATGATCTGTCTCTGCTACTTGCTCTGTGGGTTTGGGGAAATTCATAAGCCATTTTCTCACTTCTATAATGGCGATGGTAATGGTGCCTGAATAACAAAATTGTTGCAAGTATTAAATGTGATTATGCATGTAAATATCCTCACCCTTATTACACCTGACATGTAATGCGGCAAGGAGTCAATAATGGTTTGGATTTTAGTTATTACGTAGGAGAGGGGTGGCAGGCTAGGAAAGATTTGGAAACGCCTTCCATAGTGGTTAGAGTCAAGTAAGTTTGCAAAATACACAGGAGCATGTTGAAGGCTCTGAAAAGTCCTGCACAAAAGAATGCTCCCAAGTTTTATTTAACACGACATTTTCCCATGTGTTTACCAAGGACAGCTTCTTTCACACGGTGCCCCAAAACTGTGATGTGAATATTCTATAGAAATTAAAACAGTGTTGGTACCCCAATACAAGCCCTTCCTTGCTGGTGATTCATCTTTCACCAATTGGTTGGTTTAGTGGGTGATGTTGAATTTTAAAATAAGGTATATGGTTTTTTTTTTTAATAACAAAGGAGTTTGTAGTTATTACTGAAATTTTAGAAAGCTGGGAATATAAAAATAACAGTTAATTGTTTTAAGGCTTATCTCTGCCCCCCACCCACCAAAAAAAAAACGTGTTAACATGAGGTGGGTTACCTTTATTTTTCCTACCACTTAATTTTTTATTAGTATGTTTACGTATACTCATTCTGTAATATAAAATCTTGTATCTTTCCACTTAGCATTTTAACCAGTTAATATAAACTCTTTATAGACATTGTTTGTAAAATATGACATTGTTTTCAGTTGGGGTGCCATACCATAATTTACCTAATCAGTAATTTGGGGTAATGCCCTTATGCTTTTACCTAATTATGATTCTGATAAACTAGTATTAAAGTCTCCTAAAATTATGGAGTAAGATGTCTAAACTTTCAGGGATGCCTGGGTGGCTCAGCTGGTTAAACGTCCAACTTGGGCTCAGCTCATGATCTTGCAGTTGGTGGGTTCAAGCCCTGCATCAGGCTGTGCACTGACAGTGTGGAGCCTGCTTGGGATTCTCTGTCTCCCGCTCTCTTAGTCCCCATCCTGCCCTCTCTCAAAATAAATAAAATAACTTTTAAAAAGTACAAACTTTCAGATATGAAATAACTAACTCAAGGAAACAAAAAGGTAAACCAGAGTTCACTAACATTCTAACATTCAAAAAAAATTTTCATTTTTAAAATTTATTTTAAATTTCTTTTTAGTATGTATTTATTTTGAGGAAGAGAGAGAGCAGGGGAGGGGCCGAGAGAGAGAGGGAGACCCAGAATCTGAAGGAGGCTCCGGGCTCCGAGCTGTCAGCACAGAGCAGGACGCAGGGCTCGAACCCATGAACGGTGAGATCATGACCTGAGCCGAAGTCAGACGCTTAACTGACTGAGCCACCCAGGCACCCCTCATTTTGTAAATTTATTTTACAGAGAGAGAGAGAGTCTGTGAGTGGGGGAGAGGGGCAGAGGGAAAGAGAAAGAGAGAAGAGAGAGAGAGGAGAGGAGAGGAGAGAGCGAGAGGGGACAGAGAGAGAGAGAATCTTAAGTAGGTTCCATGTTCAGCACAGAGCCAGACATCGAGCTCCATCCGATGACCCGGGACCAGGACCTGAGCCAAAATCAAGAGTCGAACATTCAACGGAGTCAGCCACCTAGGTGCCCCCTGACTGACTGACTGACTGACTTGTTTATTTATTTATTTATTGCCCCTAACATTTTTTATTTTTTTTCAACGTTTATTTATTTTTGGGACAGAGAGAGACAGAGCATGAACGGGCGAGGGGCAGAGAGAGAGGGAGACACAGAATCGGAAACAGGCTCCAGGCTCTGAGCCATCAGCCCAGAGCCCGACGCGGGGCTCGAACTCACGGACCGCGAGATCGTGACCTGGCTGAAGTCGGACGCTTACCCGACTGCGCCACCCAGGCGCCCCACATTTTTTAAATTCTAAAGTTTTCTGCCCCATATTTTGGATAACTTATTCACAATAAAATCTAAGAACTGGAATGAAAGGAACGGAAGTTTATTGACTGATTGATTTATGTGTTCAGCAGATACTCACTTTTATCCGGGCATCTGTCCCGGGCTTGGTGCTGTGGTTGGCATCTAATGGTATTTAGCCACGGATCCTGCCTTAGAGGGTGTGCTGTCAGATCTTTAAGACTCTGGATAGATATATAAATATGTCTCACTCTATATAGAGATAGATAAATTGATTTCCAAAAGGACTGTCCCAGTTTGTGCTCTAGCTGATAGTAATTAAATTCCCATAGCGATTGCAGAAATATCTAGAAAAACGTATCTAGATACAATACAGATATAGATAGTTATAGACAGAGACATACAGATACATAGACATAAGTCTGGGAGAGGGAGGGAGCATTATGATGCATGCATGCCTCACAGTCCTCTTCCTTCCAGATTCTTGCTTTCAGTAGTATGTATACCTTTCCTATTTATCTAAAATACATGTAAACATCAGAGTATCACTGCTGGTTATCTAATGAACGTTTTTGCACATATTTCACAAGATAGAGACAAAAGAAGAAATTCTTAAGTTTTTCATACGCTTTCACTGATATTGTCAAATTGTTCCCGTATGATCCGGTTCCAGAGGAAATCGTGCAGTCGGCCGCCAGGTCCTAAAATTCTCAGCTCCGTTTTATTTGCAAAACTTCGCTTAGTAAATAACGTTCCAGTAAACTCTTTTCGAATGCTTCCCTTTCTTGCTTCAGAATTCCCACAAATTGGTGCCACCCGTAAAAGCTCTCCTTTGCTATGGCCATGGCAGCTCAAAGTGGTTTTTCCCTTCATGTCTCCCCAACCCAGCCTCCAGATCAGCTTCCTCCTCTGAACCAGAAGCCTTTCTAGACTCTTCTCTAAGCCCAGCGGGAAAAAAATCCAAGTTTTTGCAAACCATGCTTTTTCCTCCTCCACAGGATTCCAGTTCCAGTCAAATGCACATCTTCAGCTCCCTGTCTATACCCTTCACTCTTCCCCCTCATTCCTTGATTCATTGTGTCTCATTGGTCTAGAAAGCCCCACCGCATCCACACAATGGTAATAGCTGTCTTGTGTTAACCATATGCTTTGTGCCAAGAATGGAATTAGTGCTCCCAAAGGGTATCTCACTTACTTTTAACCATCACAACCTTTATTTCACATGGGAAACCACTGCAGTGGACTTCAGTGACTTGTCCAAATTCACACAACTTAAATGTAGAGTTCTGTCAGAACTCCAGAGTTCTTATGCTTTCAACCTCAGTACATTTCATGGTCCAAATGGTATTTGTGTTAATCTTAGATGCCACCAAACTCATGAAATCTTTTCCAACATCCCAGTTAGAAGTGAGTTTTCACACCTTCTGAGTTCTTACAAATCTGACTTTATATCTCTAGCACACCATTGATTATGTTACCTCTAATTTATTTAGGTAATAAGTCTTCTTTTATTTACTCATTCGATATTTTATTAGCTTTGGGCCTACTGAATGACAAGGACTTTGTTAGCCATTTGTTACATAAAATAAACACGATCCTTGCTCTCAAAAAGTGTACAATGTCGTCATGGAAACGGACACTAGGTAAACTCAAAATAAATATATAATCATACATTTTAAGTGCTATGAGGCAAAAGCATAGAGTAAAATGAGTTAATAAAGATCATAATGCATATGGGGATTGTTCAGTGTTGGCCTTGGTGAGGAAGTAAAATGTCAGCCGAGAAATCAAGATGAAACTAGTCAAGTAAAGAATGGAAGTGTGGAAGAACAGCATTCTAAGCAGAAGGAAAATCATTGGCAAAGGTTTTAAAGCAGAGAAATAGTGTTTTCCAAGAATTAAAGGAAGATCATTCAAGCATACGGTATAGAGCTGTGTAAATTGTCTGTGTGAACAGAGCCCCGTAGGGTTTTGCAGTGGTGGCCAGAACTCAAAATGCCTTGAGTGAACCAACGGAGTAGGAAAGCAGAATGGTATCGGTGTGAAAAGGAAATCAAGGTCAGATCATTCAACCTTCTGTAGTACTAAGAGTTCTCATCTCCTTTAAATGCACATGGAAATCTCTCAACAGATTTAACCTGCGATTGCTGTGATCCAATTTCAGATGTTTGTTTATTCTTCTAGAAGGTAAACACTGTGGGTTGACACATCTAGGCATGCCTATTTTGTCTTTATTGTATTTTTATCTTCAAGTACCTAATATAATTCTTTGAGGACATTATTGAATACTTATTTCCCGAGACAGAATGAGTTACTGTCCTATCTTCTGGAATATACATGATCTGTCATCGTAACCATGCTCTTTTCTCATATCCTTACACCAACTCTCACTGGAGACTATGTGTGAAATTCTGCACCTTCCCCACCCCCCACACCACAGGTGATATTTCTTTAAATCCAGTCTGAACTTGATTTAACCAAATGGTTGACTTGGGTTCTTGATATTGTTGCCAGCTAGAAATGATTGCAAAGTACGGATGTTTGGTGCAATGACCACTGCAACAGTCCACGTGTAAAAAAAACTGTCAAGCTATTTATTCTAAGGCTACAGGTAACAGGAAATTCAGGAATGAAGTTTGGTGTTCCCTTTGAATCAATCTGTCACAACCTCTGCCAATCCCATTTCTAAAAGGGCTTACTTTCTAACAGATTACATATTGTAGCTCTTGGCCTCTCTGAGAGTACTTGATAAAGTTGAATTTGCAGCAAGTTAGAGGTTGGACAGATTAACAGAAGATTGTTCTTCCCCAAACAGAAATCCATTGGGTGGATCGCTGCAAATTTCCTAGACTAGAGAGGAAAGGTTATTTATATTGCATAAACCAGTGCCAAAGTTAGTAATAGCTGCACTGAGAATGATTTGGAGACCACTGAGGTTGAGCTGAGGAAGTGATCCTTTGGGCTGAGGAAGTGATCCTTCTGCGACTTAGTAGCATCTGCCATTTGCCCAGAAGAAGGAAATGGCAGTGGGGTGAATGGTTATTTCTACCTAAATCCACTTAGAATACCCGGGACCTTGAGAAGTGTTTCTAGTATAGGAGAATTTAATCAAAATGCAAAACAAGGGGGGAATACAAACCAATATGCTTAAAGAAAGGCCCAAAAATGCAGTATAAAAAATGCAATATGAAGGCAGCTTGTGAAGCTAAAATTAATATTCATTTATTTTTAGATGTTTATTTTCAGAGAGAGAGGGAGAGAGAGAATTCCAAGCAGGTTCCACGCTCAGCGTGGAGCTCAACATGGGGTTTGATCTTACAATCATGAGGTCATGACCTGAGCCAAAATCAAGAATCAGACATTTAACCCACTGAGCCACCCAGGCACCCCTAAAACTAATATTTAAAGAGTGCTATTAAATCAATGATAAACATGACCCTGATATAACTTTGGGTAATAAACCCAGGCAGGTACTGAATTGTTTTAATAGTCCTTTTCATTCAGTCTGCTTACTGAATTTTTTTTTTTAATTTCTCATCATTGATACCTTGAATCACTTGGATTTTCACATGGAAAACCTGTAGGTAATTGTGGCAAATTCTACTGCAACTTCCAAATATCTTTTTTCTTATCTTATTGCATTGACTAGAACTTCTAAAACAATATAAATAATGAGGAGAGAGTGTACATGCTTTTTCTGTTCTTACCATTAAATTCTTTTAATATTTTACCATTGAGAGTCAGAGATTACATTAAGAGTGATTTTTTTTAAATCAGAATAAAAATTAAATTTTATAAATAGGCTTTTATGATATTAATTGATATGATTTTTTCACCTTTGACTTATTAATATGATTAATATGTTTCCTAATATTGCTAATAAAGATTTGATAATGATATAATACTGATGTTGCTTTAATGGATATATCAATATTTTATTTAAAATTTTTGTTTCAATGTTTAAAAATGAGAATGACTCAAATGTTTTATTTTCCTTAGAGATAGTTATTTGGTAAGAATATTGTGTTGATACTATGAATGTTTTATGAAATTCTGTATTTTGTTGCTATTTATGTCCTGGAAGCAACTTAAGGCATTGGTTAAAATCTAGGCTCTCAAAAATCAAAAGTATGATATCAGCATAAAAACAGACACAGATTAATGGAACGTAACAGAGAACCCAGAAATAAACCTGTATATACATGGTTAGTTAATTTATAACAAAGGAGGCAAGAATATACAAAGGAGAAAAGATAGAAAGGGAAGGGTTTGGAAAAACTGGATATCGATATGCAAAAGAATGAAATTGGACCTTTGCCTTACACCATACACAAAACTAAACTCAAAATAAATTAAAGGAATGTAGGACCTTAAAACATAAAACTCCTAGAAGTAAACATAGGGGTCAGTTCCTTAACATGGTTTTGGCAATGATTTTTGGGTTTGACACAAAGAGCAGAGGTAATACAAGCAAAAAGAAACAAGGGAGACCAGGTTAGACTAAAACACTTCTGCACAGAAAAGGAAACCAACAACAAAATTACCACCTATGGAATGAGAGAAGATATTTGCAAGTCATATATCTGATAAGGGGTTAATATATAAAGAGTTCATACAACTCAACAGCAAAACAAAAAACAAAAAACAAATCTGATTAAAAAATGGGCAGAGGATCCGAATAGACAATTTTTTCCCCCAAAGGAGTCATACAGAATGGCCAAGAGGTACATGAAAATGTGCTCAGCATAGCTAATCATCAGGGAAATACAATCAAAACCACAATGATATATCGCCGCATACCTGCTAAAATGGCTATTATCAAAAAGACAAGACATAACAAGTGTTGGCGAGGGTCTGGAGAAAGGGCAACCCCTGTGCACCAATGGTGGGAATGTAAATTGGTGCAGCCGATGAAAACAGTATGGAGGTGCCTCAAAAAGTTAAAAATAGAACTACCATAGGATCAGGCAATCCCCCTTCCTGTATTTGTCTTAAACAAAATCATTACCTTGAAATGATATTTGCACCCCCCATGTTCATATTACAGCATTATTTTGAAACAGCCAAGACATGGAAACAGCCTAAATGTCCATCAACAGATTAGTGGATAAAGAAAATGCGAATATTGTTCAGCCACAAAAAAGAAAGAAATCCTACCATGTGCAGCCATGGGGACGGACCTTAAAGGCATTATGGTAAGTTAAATAAGTCAGAGAAAGAAAAATGCTGTCTGATCTCACTTATATGAGGAATCTAAAAGAAACCTCTGAATTCATAGATTCAGAGAATAGATCGGTGGTAGCCAGAGGTGAGGGGAAGTGGGGGTGAAATGGGCAAAGGTGGTCAAAGGGTACAAACTTCCATATAGGTAAGTCCTGAGGATGTCACATGTAATATATAGCATGATAACTATAGTTAACAATACTCTATTGTTATTCGCTACTGTATTGACATTCAGGATTCAGGATTCACTCTTTTGGCTAGGCCCCTATTTCTCTGATGAGGGATGAATGTAAATGAAGCTACAATCAAAACCTTCTCCTTAATTCTTAAAATTATTGCACCATCTCCTGCTAAACACAATAGCTGTCTAACAAAGATCTTTAGACTGTCTGGCCATGCTCGTTCTTGGTAATAAGATAGCTCCCGGTTATCTTTCAGTTGAGCAAGGAGGGGTCTCTGTTGTGGCCAACACCACTGGCCATGCCTGGATTAATTCTTCTAGAGAGGTTGAAACTTGATTACATAAGATCACTGAGCAAGCCATCTGACCTAAGAAGATGTCTCGCTCGGTGGGGCCTTTCGTTGACTTAATCTGATTTTGATTGTTTTGGGTCTTGGGGACCATGGCTGCAAAGTGTGCTCCAGACATTGAGAATGATCCCATTTACAGTAATCAGAATAACCTTCCTGGTGCGTTACATTCTCGCAGCTGCCGCTAACCACGACGCGAATAACTTCCCTACGACTGGAATGTCAAAAAAGGAACAGACAGGATGGTCAACCTAAAAACTGCTAGCCTCAAGCTGTAACCTGTTGGATATCACAGAGATTCAGCAGAAAAGAAGAAAAGGGGGGACCTGTGGATACCACACAAAGGACCAACAAAACCTACAAGAGCTATGGAGCAGGAACTGAGGGTGATGCTAACGTCTTAAGGTTTTTATCTCATCGCTCAGTTAAGCTGAGAGTCTGATAGAAAGGAGGAATTGTTAAAAAGAAAACTTCAGGCCCAAAATGGCATCACTTAGGTGAGGACCCCAAGTCAGTAAACCAGGCATAACACCTAATCTATAGTTTCAACCTCCCCCAGAAAAGAAGTCTTCACCAGTCAGGAATTTTCTAAGCAGCACCAATGAGTCTGTCATTGGCCATCCCCATCCCCCAAAGGAAGATAAGGTAATCTGCGTGAGACCCCCTGCCCTTCCCCCTGAAGAAAGGGAGCTTGCCTTCGACACCCCTTTCTTTTCTTTCCTTTACAACTTCCTGGCTCCGCCCTTCTTCCTAGAGAAACCTTCCATTCTGTACCATTCCTGGGAGTGCCTCTCCTCTTGCGAGGTGCGACGCTGCCCGATCCATGAATCATTTAACACGGCCGATTAGATCTTCAAATGAAAAAAAGAAAAACGTGCTGATAGAGTGGATCTTGAAAATTCTCATTACGTGAGGAAAAAAAAATTGTGACTTTGTCTTGATGGAAAGGGATGTTCATTTATTCTGGTGACCCGTTCACAATATATACGTTTCAACTCGTCATGTTGGATACCTATAACCAACGCCATGTTGTATCTCAATTATATCTTCAACATTTTTAGAATCTAGTCTCTGAAGTCTGACAAATGCGGGGAAGCAATCAAGTTCAATTATTTATTGTTGTTCCCCATCTGTAAGAAAAGGGAAATAATGTTACCTACCTCATCAGATTGCCACTATTAAGTAGGGTGGCTCACAGGAAGTATTTACCAGCATTTGTGGCAACAAATCAGTAGCTGTGTAAAACACACACATCCACGCACTCAAAGAACCACAATAATTAAGAATGTATTGCATGCTATAAGCTTAATAAAATTTGCCATTAGTAACAACCTAATGCCTCTCGAACTCTTCATTTTTGGAAATCTTTTTCCTCTTTTTTTCTATATGTGTTTGCCTTTCAAGGCTCTCTGCCTCTTCTTTTTTTTTTAATATTTAATTTGTATTAGCCCGGATATCATCTCTTCCAGGGAGATTTTAAATATGCACTAGCGAGTTATACATAGCTTTTTTTAAAAAAAATAATTAGCTGCTTAATCCTCTCTGAATCCATGGCTACATCTCATTTCTCTCTCCTAATAATGTTTTGTTCTTCAACATTGTCAGATTTATCCAAATGTTTCCCGAAATTAGCTCTCAAATTCAACACTTAGACTTTTGGATTTCTTCTTTCAGCTTCCCAATTAATCACTTTCTATCTCTATTGATTTGTCTCCTTTTGTTTATTTTATTTTCTGGAATGCATGGCCTCTGCCTGGCTGAGGATGCATTGTGGTGGGGTGAGGGGGCCGGAGAGGGGAGACACGGGTCCTCCTTTGCAGCCACTGTTTGCTTGAGGGCGTTTCTGCTGCTGTCCCCAGTACAGACTCTGGGCCACCGGATCTAGGATCACACGGGAGAGGGGTTGCGTGAGAGGGCATGGAGCATCCTCTTGCTTATTACGTGTGGTCTTTCACCAGACCAATCAGAATGTGAGTTTTGAAATCAGACTCCTCGGTTTGAGTCCGGCCTCTGCCACTTAGTATCTTTGGGATCAATTCCTTAACTTCTCGAAAACTCATTTCCTCATCTGCCAATGGGCATCTTTCTCCTAGGGTTATTGGAAGAATTAAATGAGACAGGCAGGGGCTGTGTTTATCTCACTGATACATACATACGTGTGTGCGCATGTGTGCCTATGTATGAAGTGTTCCTTGAATTGGTAGTTCAGTACCGTTTCTTGAATGAGCCTTGGGCATTTGCTCCCAGCCTTAAAACTCTACGTGTTACTGGAACCAAATCTTGTGAAAGAGATTAAAGAGCTCACTGTACCTCTGCCGCTATTACGTGATAAAAATGATTGAAGCCACTTGCCAACATAAAAGTGCCTTGTGCACAGTTATTAATAATACTGAGCAGTGGCCATTATAGAAAACCTGCAGCTTTTATGCTTCCATAATTTTAGGCACGCTATCATCCTCTCAAGAAAGAAGAATCGCCCCCAACACAAATCCTACCAGCTATTTTCCAATAAAGGGCTCCTTGCAGATGTTGAAAACAATGGCCCCCCTCAGAGGTGGGGAAGGGATGTGGACGAGGAACATTTACCCTGCCCTGCACAAATCACCACACGGTGGGCTGTTTCCAGGCTGACGGCAAGATCTTCCATGAACAGAGATGAGAAGGAAAGTGCTTCCCCTTCAACAAAGAGCCATTTCTGCAAAGGCGCTTCTTGATGATAAAAATAGCATGAAAAAAATTAGAGAGAAATCACCAAAATGGCCTCCCCAAAGCAAACTGCATCATGTTGAACATGGCAGGTACTACCATAACTTGGTTTCAGAGAGGGTAGGTAGAGAAGATCGTTGAGACTCCAGAAGCTTCTCCTCTTTTTTTCAGGTAAGACTTTTTAGAATGGCTCCACCTGTTCAGGGGATGGGAATTATTGTTGATCATTCTGGATGGCTGTGCGTAAAAATTTTAAATTAGAATGTAGTTTGTTGGGCTCATACCAAATATATAACGTTTATACTATAGATAAAAAACACAAGTCAACCTCCATAAACTGCCTAAAATTATGACCGGAATATTAGGGAGATAAACGTTGTAATCATAACCGGGGCACCAAAAGAGTGCCCTGAGAGAAAATTACCTATAATAAGTTAAAACACTTGAATAGAAGGGTCCAGAGAGTAGAAAAGCGTGGGGAGGGAGGGGCAGGTCAAGAGTTGTTTCTGACGGCAATCCTCTGGTAACGTCCGGAGGGGGTTTGATTTTGAAGAGGGAGATGGGGAAAGAAAAAACACTCCATTTTAAGAAGAGACGTTTCTGTTTCTCCTCTTGGTCACCAGATAGCCCTAGGGCAAAACTCTCTTTTACAAAAGCCTTCAGTTGAGTTTTTTCTTTCCTTGTTTTTCATGGGAAGCCGGTAAAGGAATGCTTCCTCCCTGATGGGGCCCTAATTAGAGTCTGATTCCATGGTATTAAATTCTTCATTCTTGAAAAAATTATCAGGCGTTTACATAATAATGTGAAAGACGATGGGCGACCGTGCTTTGCACGTTATGGATCTTTCCCCAAGACCATATGCCACGTGCATTACTAACATGTTCAAATAAGAGATGCAGTTCATGTAGAACGTCCTTCAAGATGGGTCTCTTACGCCTTCTTGCTTTATTCCCCAAGGATTTTCCGAATTCAATGTTCAAGTATAAGTAAAAATGTCTCCAAGACTTCATGGTGTAACTGTGTTCCACTCGACACTTCTTACCCAGTGATAACAGGTTTTCATTGTCTGGAACTATTTTTCTCTTGCCCAGTGTGGATGTAAGATTAACATAATTAGGAGTGTTTGGTGCTACAGAGGCTGTACTTGGAAGATAAGGAGCAGAAAATCCCTCTGGACGAATACCTCTGAGAGGAAAGGCCACAGAGAAAAACTTGGGTGATATCGACTTTCAGGCGAAATCCCTTCTTCTCATTGTCATGCAAAAGATGCAACATTTTCTTCTTTCCAGAAAGGGGTGGAATTGGGAAGGAACTGTGGGTATTTCCGTTCCTTGCTGTAGCCTTGCACGGGATCTCTGTTGAAAGATGAACTGGGATCCTCCAGCATGACCTTGCTCTCTCGGTGTTGTGGGAACCATAATTTCCATGAAATCTCTGGCAATTTCTGTCTATTTCACTTACTCAAGGACTATAAAAGGCATTGGTAACAGCACCCACATGCAAATTTTGCTTATAGAAACTACCTGATGAAACCAGGGGAAGGATCAGGGTTTTCACAAACAAAATAAAAACCACAGACAACATAGAGACCTAACGCCCCCTACCGGTAAACATGTATAACGCTGGAAATACATTCCACGAGAGGAGGCGTCCGGTCCTTCTCCCTCTCCTTCTGATGGGGCGGTCACCTATGCCGACAGCTTCTCGTTGTCATTTTCACCACCACGCCAGATGGCCTGGTCGGTCCCATCCCTTCATTGTGATTGTAGCCAAGTGGATATTGTCACATCGGGCACGAGGCAGGGACTGACAAGGAGGGCTCCAGCATATACAAAGCTGCTGTGGAAAGCCCTGCTCGTTGCCCTGTGGTCCAGACTCAGCATCAATGCGATTTCCTGACAGCAGTCCAGATGGCTCCAGCCTCTACACCAGGCATGCCAGCCCGTGAAGGAGGGCACGGCCACCTGCTCGGGGAAGGGAGCTAAGGCCATTAATTCTGATTTACGAAGATGACACGGAATCAAGAGGGCTGGCCATGTGGGGCCCCACAGCCCATTTCTGGAAACAGGCCACTGAGGCCTCATTTATGCAGTTCCGTGTCCTCTGGCCTTGCCTCGAACAGAAAGTTAGCTGCAGCCTTTAAACTCTGTTTGCTCCCTAGTTTTATTGCTGGCAGAAAGCTGTGCACTTTATCAACATTATCTCACAGTGGCAGATCCCAGCCAGTGAAATGGTAGTTGTTGGGGCCATTAAGAGATGCCTCCACACTCTGCCCGGTGCAGAATTTATAGAGTCTCACGGCGTAAGGTCCCGGAAAGTACAGCTTGTCTCATTATGGGAAATGACAACCTAGCACCTCAGAGAGGGGGCAATTCCAAGTAGTCACAGGCCTCAGGTACCACTGGGCTTCTGAGGCTTGTTAAAAATGATCCTGCTACACTTTTAAGATTTTTATGGGATGCATCTTTTTCTACGCTCCAGCCTTCGAGGAAACAAAGATGTCTTCATCCCAGAAAACTCCTGCACATCCCATCCTGAGCGAACCTGTCTTCCTATCTAGGCGACGTCGATCTCTTTGCTCTTTGTACTTTTCCTGTGGTTTTCCACATCGGATTTACATATCTGTGTCTTTGGTTGGGTACCTTGGAAACAGAAGCTGAGACAGGGATTCCTGTGCAAGTGGGTTTTTGAAGGAGAGGTCGAGGGGAAGCAGAGGAGGGCACGGAATGGAGCCACCTCGGCCTGACCCCAGGGGACTCGGGAGGCTGAGTTGTGTCACAGGGTTGGTCTCACCTTGTGGTAAGGGAGTCAGGCAGGCAGAGTCCTCGGTGTGGAGGAGGGGCGGGCAAGGTTTGTGGTAATCCTCAGTCGAGGACGGAACTTGGTCCAGGAGCGTGGTTCCCAGTGGGTCATCCATGGGTTCACAGTATCACCATCGCCTGGGAATTGGTTGGAACTGCCCATTCTCAGGGATCTCCCCAGGCCCACGGGATCAGAAACTCTGGAAACGGGGTCTAGAAATCTGAGGGCCAATAAATCCTCCAGGTGATTCTGATTCAGAATATGATTCGAGAACCACCAGTCTGGGTCAGTTCTCTGGAGGAGGAAGCTGAACTTTTCACAGTTATCCCTCACAGCGGCCGCGGGACGGATGCACAGCCTGATAAGAGGATCAGCGATTTCTGTCAGGTCTCGGGAGAGCTTTGTGCAAAGGAAGAAAGATGGAGGCTGGTCTTAAGTCTGAGGGGGAGTCAGTTGGAAAAGGAGGTGATTTCTAGGCAGAGGGACAATCCTCTATAAAGGTTCTAAGGCTAAAAAAGGTTAGAGATTACAAGAACTGCCTGAAGAGTATTATGGCAGCAAGAAAAATAATGGTGCAAGTGAGCGTTGACTGGTAGGCTAGAGTCAGAAGGGCATTTATAATTCCATATAAATTTATCAAATTTATAATCTATAATGGCTAAAAATAACTACAGTTAACATTGACAGAGCGCTTGCTATGTGCTAGAGACTTTGCTAAGTGCTTCTCACACATTATCTTAATTAGTCCTCATAAAAACCCAAGACGTAGAGAGATCAGGTTAGGACATCAAGCCTCAGTAACTAACTCTGGGAGCACAACATGTGAGTAATGAGCTCAGTTTTGACCTAAGGCTTTGTCTGGGTACAAACCCCCTACTCTCAACCACCGCCTTATTCTGACATGGTATAGATTTTTAAATTCTTATCCGAAAAGCCATGAAAATTGAATTGGCAAAGTGACATAATCGTATTTGTATTGTGTAAAGAGCATTTTGGCTGCTTTCTGGAGAATAGATTGGGGAAAGCAAGGTTGCGTGCAAGGTGAACAATTAGGAGGAAATTGTAATACAGGAGAGAGAGGAATGGTATGGGCCAAGGTCATGGCTGCCAAGCTAGATAAAAGTGGCTATGCTGAAGAGACATTTTTAAAGTAAATTAGCAGGGTCTAGGGATTGGAAACAGGCATAAGGAAGAGGCTGGGCATAAGATCATCACTGAGAATTCTAGCTTCCCCCACGAAATGGAGGACAGCTCTCTTCACAGCACTATGGGAATCATTACAAGGGGCTAACATTGCGGGAGCAACAAGATGCTGTTCAGATGTAGAAACACTGGTTTGTGAGATGTCCTCGAGATGTACAAATAAATCTTATTTATATGCCGCAGGATCGAATCATCCAGAGAGTCGGATTAGGAATGGAAAGTTGGAACTTGTCACTACAGAGTAATTATACCATCAAGGACTGAGCACGCCATCGCTTGGACGGACAGCATGAACCAAGAGTATGGCCTAGGACTGAGCGTGAGGGTCCCTATCCTTTAAAATTCAGAAAATTATAAATTCAGGAGATACAGACAGACGTACTAGAGGGGAAAAGTTTACAAAAGAAAAGGGAAAGCATGTTGTCATATAAGCCCAAGAGAAGGTTTCCAAATGGAAGTTATGGTCAGTGGTAATGAATGCTCCTGACCACCCGAATATGAAAGGGACGGGAAGATGTCCACTGAATTCAATGAGGTGCCTTTTCGCTCCTTCGTGGAAGCAATGGTCACAGAAGTCAGATTAAGAACGAGTAGCAAAGCATTAATCAATTGGCTTATTGGATTAATTTCCCTGCAGAGGAAAAGAAGCATGCAGAATACACTTTAGCCTGATAATCAAACACTCAATTTCTGCAGGTGTTTGCAACAATCCAGAACACGCAAAGGGAAGGGCTAAACTCCAGATAATTCAGCCAGTGACTGGAACATGCACTGGCAGCAGCCGATACACCACTAGAAGCTTCATCACTTCTCTGTAAAATATACAAATAAAACCTGGCTTCATTGTCCCACGCCTCTGGAAATGATCAGAGCCTCTTTCCCTATTTTCCGAGGGTCTTCTTGTTCTAAATTCGTCTCTAGCTGTAGCCATTAAACCCTGGTCTAACCCAGCAGGAAAGAAAAGAAACTATTTTTTTTTTCTTACTTGGATTGTTCATGAGCATGAGAGCTATTTTTTGCTATAAGGATTCATTGTTTTAAAGAACTCCAAAGAATGGGAAATTGCGAATAAGGAAACTTTTTCATCACGAAGGTGATGGACGTAGGGAACCTCTCCTGCAGAAGAGCAGAGCTTCAGCTCAGGAAACTAAGACTCAGACTCAGTAATGGGAGACATCTGTCTTCCTCTCTCTCTCAAAAAAAAAAAATTGGGGTCCACATACTTGGGATCAAAATATGCATATTTTTGTTACGTGCCTGTAATTTACAAGCCGAACAAAACCAATGACTGGTAGGAGGTTAAGATATTTATGCTGCAGTCCAGTACTAGAAAGATTTTATAATGAAATCCAAGATAACATTTTGATTAAATGTCATCTATGACTATAGAATGTAGTATTTTTTTTTCTGGATTTACTGGGCAAATAACCTAACGAAGGACTATTTCCCTTCATTTGACAATTAACATGTGATTTTATTTTCTTATACTTGCCTTTACTCTTAAAATGTATCGAAAGAGAAATTTATGCTAAAATCACTATATATGTTTTTTACGGGTATTATTTTCTTGTCACACTGAATGTATCTGACACTTAGTTTTCTGATGAGAATGAAACCCGCATGAATGTTTAAATGTGCACGTAACTTAATCTGTAGAATAGAAACATCAATTCTTATTTCTGCTATCTACTGGAATCCACCCCAAAACTTAGGGCTTAAAACAATGATACATTATTTTGCACATTGCTGTAGGTTGACTGAACTCTGCTCGATGGTTCTTTGTCCTCAGGGGGTTCACGCTGGCATTGGCTCAGCTGGGGCTGGACCATCCCATATGAGCTCTCATTCTCCAGGGCCTCTTCCCACATGACTTTCAATCATTCAGTAGTCTGACCTAGACTACTTACCACTATGGCAACTGGATTCCAAGAGGGAGCCTTCCAAAAGGATAAGCCTTACTGTGCAAACACTTATCCAGCCTCTGCTTACTCGGTACTCACTAATGCTCGGTAGCCACATGGACAAGTCCCGAACCAAGATGGAAGGGAACGACACAGGGGTATGGATACTGGGGTCATGATCAGTTGGGGCCATTCAACAAAACTGTCTACCAAAGTTCTGCAATGCAACCTGAGACATCTTTGTGCTATTATAAAATAAGTAATACCAATACTTTGTTCACCATTTATCATCGTTATACTGATTATAATAGAGTGGAAACATTGTCTACTCTGGCCAAACGCCATATTAGTTCCGTTTAATTTCCCCTAGAGCTGTAGGCTCATTAGGTACATCTTCCTTTCAGGTCAAAGTTTTACTGTACATTTTGTCTCTGCACTGCATGGTTTACATCTTTCCAGCCTCTAATATCAGTTTTTTTCACAATCCATCTTGTATGAAACCAATGTTTCTATTATGATACTGCACATGTACACATACAAACATACACACACACGTGCGCGCACATATAATCTGCTACAGACCCAGGGGCCCCTCCTGGTAAGCATTCCTTCAAGTCTTTGCTCAGCTGGGGGGGGGGCTGCTTTGCTCCTATGGCTCCCCCATATTAACGTAAGCTTCCGTGAATGCATACCCAAAGAACGAATGCAGAACAGTCAAGCACTGGCAATTAAATGCTTCAGCCCACCGTGACACATGTCGCTTCCACTCAAAGTTACTTAACTGTAACTTGTCATATTGCCATGTTTAAGTTCAGTGGAATAGCAAGAGTTCACATATCCAGAAGTAGAAAAGAACAGTAACGCAATGAACAAGATCCAGTGAACAATTTTCTACTACCTCTATTGGGGGATACTATGCAGTCTTTATAAAGGACTAGGTAGAACAACTTCCATGATATCATTTTTATGTGAGAGGTAGTAAATCTTTAAAAGCTTTATGTGAGATGTATTAAATCTTTAAAAACATAACCATAAACCATATTTATAACATATAATAAATGTATTAATATTTATAATGGCATATATATGGCTAATACTGCAATTATTCATACAAAATTTTCAGTGTTAACTCTTAGATAGGGAGCGGATACAGGATATAGGATGTAGGTGATAAGAAATATTTTCACTGTGTTCTAAATATCCCGTACTCTCTGCGTTTTTCAACAGTGAAAATGGTGAAGTATGAAATTGTGAAAAATAAAAAGCAATATTCTAACCTATGAATAATAGACAAAATAAAAAAATAAAAAGCAATATTATAACCTATGAATAACAGTCCATGTTTCAGTACCACACAGCTTTTTTTTTTTTCTTTGTAATCCTTGGGTAACGTTGGGGAAAAGATTAGCGAAACCGTGTTTCAATCAATTAAGTGAGGAGGGCCAGGGGCACCTGGATGGCTCCGTCGGTTGAGCGTCTGACTTCAGCTCAAGTCATGATCTCGCAGTTTGTGAGTTCGAGTCCCACATCGGGCTCACTGCTGTCAGCCTGTCAGCACAGAGGCCGCTTCAGATCCTCTGTCCCCCTCTCTCTTCCCCTCCCCTGCTTGCGCTCTCTCAAAGACCATGCATCAGCCATGTTGGGAGCCCTGTTTCTCACCCAACATCTTGGGACTAAACACACGCTCGACTCCAATAGACACTTCAACAGCTCTGTGACAGACCCCATTTGGGGACAGATTTGGCAGGTGGGAGTTGTAATTTTCCCTAGCTATCTCTTCGCCTTGTATTACATGGGGATGCAGGAGAGGGAACTCTAGCTCATTTAGGCCTTCAGAGGATAGTACAGAAGGATGTCCTTTGTCTCTTTAAACCTCTCCAACTCAACCCTTCGCCCGACACTCCTTTAAGCTCTGTCCATGTGATACCCCTTCTTCTCCTGCTTCCCCCAGTGCACTGCAACCCCTCACACTGAAGTGTCAGCCTTTACTCCTTGTATCTTGCAAATTTTTGCGGACTCAGACTTCAGCCAAACATCCCTGGACCTTTCCTCTGCCCATTTTTAGTTGTCTCACTAGAGGATGGTCGTGGCCTCTGGTGCCCATTGGTTGGTGACAGAGAGGGCCATGCGGTGGGAGAAAAGGTGAGCAAAGGGTGCATTTTAAGATTTCAGCTTATTTCTCCATATTCCCATTGCCTGTAGGTCATTCCCCTTGAATTAACTAAATACATCTCACCACAACAAGCATTAATTTTTTCCTAACGGCATAGGGTCTAATCTGACATTAACATGACTTTCACCCTTCTCATAATAACCTTGGCTAACTATACTGAAAAGAACATTCATTTCATTCCCGAATTGGTCTTCATTTCAAAAGGTCTACAAACTGTGTGAGAAAGGCTCCTTATGATCTAGTCTGACAAAAGAAACCATCCTAAAAAGACACCCTCTGGATCTTACATCACTTTTCTACTGTGGATAAGGGAGACATTGAGAAGAGAGTCACGGTCAGTTCATCCCATCACGGAATCCAGAAAAATTCAGGGGTAGAGTGGCAAGTCCTTGTCAACTCTGTTGTCAAAACAACGGGAGTGGTTCAATGAGATTCTGAGATTCTGGGAAGAAAGTCTGCCATAAAGTTCCTTACTTGCAGGAGCTCAATTTCTTTCCCATCCACTAAAAAGGCTTGTTGTGCCTTTAGTGTGTGCCTCAAGACACTGCACTGCATTGTGAGCAATGAAAGCAATGCGTGAGTGTGTTCTTACTGGGGGCCAAGGCACGTCTGCTTGAAAAGAAGAGCCCCAAAAGTGCCAACTGAGAGAGCAGAGCACTTCAAAGATGGCCGACGGCTCTCAAAAGTGGCGAGGCTGTGCTTGGAGCCTTCACCGAACAGTTGGAATCTGACTTGGCTTTCAAAGAGAGGGGTAGCTTCCATTGGGCTGGAGGAGAAGGAGTATTCCATTGTGTAGAATCGTTCGACTTATTTCCTCATGGGATTTACAATAAAATTTCCCCAACATTCACAAATTAACAAGAAAAAGAACAATGACTTCTAGAAGGTCCGGTGAATTAGGTACACTCACGAAATGTAGTGTAAGTTAACACAATCTTTTTTGTGGGTGACTGGCCATCAGCCCTAAGAACCACAATATCATCTACATTTTTAAAACTTTAAGTCTATTCCTGGAAATACATATTAAAGAAATAACATAAAACTTGAAAATGTCTGTACTTTATCACAGATTATTTACATTGGTGGCAAATTAGAAACAGCTCCTGTGCTTGACAATTGGGAATGTTTAAGTAAATTTTGATATAAACACTTGAGGCACAGAACGTGATGCTTATAATAATACAATAAATACGGAAAATAAATTTGGAAAAATTACGTGGTAATTGACAATCAGCAGGATATATTTTCCCCAGCTTTCCTGAGATAGAATTGACATAAAACACTGAAAGTTTAAGGTGTCCACTATGATGATTTGATATATGTATACATTTATATATTTATCATTATCACATATGCTTAAGAACAGAAATACAAGCACTAAAGAATTATGGAGGAAAAGTAGACACAAAGAATATATAAGAAACAAATGAACAACAAGGATAGGACTTCAGCCCCTTTACTAAAATAAAGTTACCAGATGGGGCCCCATTTTGGGGGTGCATTTTAAATGGAGGAGACTTCACAAAATTTAGTCTGGGGCAGAGAGAAAGGCCAAAAGATTGTATGCTAACCACACACAGGCCAGAATCAAATTTTGTATCATGATGTGAGTTCTCCTCGGGAAGTTAAACCACATATACGCAGGTCTAAAATTTTAACTTAGGTCAGTTTTTCTCCATTGAACTCATAGTTAACAGTACGAGTTCCATTTGGTGTGGGGAACAATACTGAGCAGATTTTTGCTTCCTTTCTGACTAGTACGCTAACTTTTCTCCGGTCATTTGATTTCAAAGGATCGCAGTTTTGCCAGTGGGAACTTAGGTCATCAGGAGATGGCATTTGCTATTTTTATTTTCGGACCTTCATTTCCTCTGCCTTTTTTTTTTTTTTTTCTCTCTCTCTCATCTCTCTATAGCTGGCTTTTGAATGGGTTGCCACTCCAGTCCCTGGGCTAAACACAAAAGTGGAATCATTTGTCATACCTTCAGCCTGTGCCCCTGTTGAGATCTGCAGGTGCCATTTCATTGCCTGTGTGTCCCGGTGTCTGGGCTTCCAGCACTGAGATCCCTGAGCTTTCCAATGCCAGAACTTTCTTCCCTTGCAACTGTGTTGGACCGTAGCACATGGTGGGACCTCTTGCCTTAATGTCTCGTTTAATCCTTTGAAACACACCTTCTTTCAAAGCTTTTTCATTTCATTTTCTTGTTTTAATTTTAGAGAAAGAGAGAGAGTGGGTGGGGAGAGGTAGAGAGAGAGAGAAAGAGACAGAGAGAGAGGCTTAAGCAGCCTCTGTGCTCAGCACGGAACCCGACGTGGGGCTTGATCCCATGACCCTGGGACCATGACGTGGGCCGAAACCAAGAGTGAGACGCTTAACCAACTGAGCCCCCCAACCACCTCATTCCATTTTCTGAACATGACCATTAGCTAAGGAGAATTTGTGGCACTTTAACAACTATCTAAAGAAAGAGAGATATTGATGAACGTCTAGAATTATATACACAAGTGTGATTGTTTTTCTTTTATTCTATCACACTCTTAATCCTGAGAAAGAGTTTTTCCTCCTGACTGTTCTGGTTTCTCTGCTTAGTCCAACTGTACTCTTCTATGGAAAGCTATCCAGTTGCCCTTCCCACTGGGTGGGAATCTATGTTCCGTGCCCCCAGCCACTGTCACACATACGTGGCATACACATGAGGAGTAGACAACAACAGGTCTGCCGGAGAAAACCCTACGAAACAAAATATGACGGTCGTTATCCTTCGTATACTATCATGGCCAATAATGGATTGGGTTCAAAAAGACAATCTCATTCAGTTTCATTGGGATATAGGATTAAAGAAGATCATTTCCCGACTGCTGAGAAACTTCTGTTTTCCAGGAAATTGGGAAGATGGATGAGGCAAGGTTTCTGAGGATGTGGCTCGGCCTCTGGAGGATGAGTGTGTAGCTTGAAACCACACAAGACTAGGGAAACCCCCTGGAGAGGGGGAAATCAGGAGTGGAGAAGGGGCCCCACACATGAAGAGGCCTTCCCTGAACACCAACGCTGGCCTGGTTTATGGTGGACCCCCAAGTACGTTATCTTATTAAAACCCTTTAGTCCTGCAGTTGAGGTTGTCAAGGACCAGAGATGTGAGCCACATTTCAGCATCACGTGTCTAGTGCACGGCTGGGTTAGGACATGACGTTTTTGACTTTCAAAGCTGTGTTTTTGCCACGTCCACAGTTTAAGGACTTCAGGTCTTGGCTAGGAGCAGCATGAGCATTGCTCACCTGTGCGTCCCCGCCCCCCAGATGCCATCAGCGTCAGCTGGGGGATAACCATAGAGCTGTCAAGATTTCTAGAAAGTCTTAAGGAAAAGTTGGGTATACAATTTTACTGCTAAACGGTGTACATGATTTTAAAGTCAACTAAAAACTGGATACCTTGAGGTAGACGTCATGCAACGAAATGTCCACAGTTTTAAAAGATAAGACACAAGTTCCAGGACACTTTGTGATTTTAGAAGCCTATATCAGGCTAGACCCCAAAATCTTCCCAGAGGGCCCACATCCCCTCTCTGATAGCAGGGGTAATAGTGATAAAATTCCTTTTGGCCAATGATTCTATCGTTTCCTTGAAAGCAGGGACTAAGGGGGGGGGGGGGTTAAGGAGCAGTGTACAGCTGCATCCAAACAAGAAGATAGTTTTACACGTTATGTGCTTCATGGCAATGCGACTCCCCCATAACTCTGTATGTTTACGTTTAACGTATGGATGTTAGCAACTTTGCCTCCTAAGGTGGTCGACCTGTTGTCAGCCACAAAGCAAGGACACAGACGAAGAGCAGGCTAATGGCAGATGATCCCTTGAAACGGAGACAATTCAAAGGGTGTGTCA